>NC_133345.1:9466274-10078774 GCF_030506205.2 Paramisgurnus dabryanus | reverse complement strand
TTCATTTCATAAGCCGGTTTAACTCGGTTACGGCACATTCACACGGGGCAAAAGCGTTAACGCTTGACGGAAGGCTTGTCTGAAGTGTGGCTAACACCCAATCACAGTGGCCGCAGCACATGCTCCGGTCTTCCATAAATGTAATTGGCTGGCTCTGCCTAGGTTATTTGCATAAGGCAATCTGATTGGCTGACACTTGCGTTGCCGCTTGAAAAGTTGAGAAATATTCAACTTCTGCTGCGAGCAATGGCAGTGACGTGGTGCCGACGGATCCATAATTCAGTTCTCCAACGCTTGACGTCACCCATTAAAAGTGAATGGGAAGCGTCAACGCTTACGCCCTGTGTGAATGCGCCGTTATACGTCACCACGGGGAAATAAGGCAATTGCTACTTCCGTTTCATGGCGACTTTGATAGCTAGGGCCTGTCATGTATCTAAAGACTCACTGTGGTCAGCAAGTAGTCGATGAGATGGTCTATCTCTGGTGTTTTACAGCATCGTGTTCATACCATCCTGGGATCAGACGTTGTGATCGTGATGAAGCACGGTGCCATTCTTGAATACGATGAGCCTGACATACTACTGGACCAGAAGGACAGCGTTTTCTCTGCGTTTGTCCGCGCGGACAAATGATGTACGGATGAAGGCTTCATATAGACTTTGGTTTACGTGTGGTTTTATACAGCTTGTATATTATTTGTATTGTAAAATAATAAACTTATATACTTTATGAACTATAAACCAGAGGAGTGTCTCAGCAATGTGTTTTATCTGCACTGTGATTTTATCAAATTCATGATGTAAAGAAAACCAAGACAATAACAAGACCATTTTTGTGACT
Organism: Paramisgurnus dabryanus; assembly: GCF_030506205.2. Taxonomy (NCBI): domain Eukaryota; kingdom Metazoa; phylum Chordata; class Actinopteri; order Cypriniformes; family Cobitidae; genus Paramisgurnus; species Paramisgurnus dabryanus. Next base: position 10,077,931 of record NC_133345.1, on the reverse strand, counting down.
TTTAAATATTTTATTAGGTTATAATTTGCAGAGCTTAAAATATTAAATCGCTTTTAACTTAAGTATTATTAAAATACGTAAAACAAAAAGCCAGAACTGAGGAGCCCTGAAAAATCTCAACTAAAACCAAAATGGACAAAAAAAAGAAATAAATTAAAAGGAAAAGGTTCGTAAGTCTTCTTACAAAGAGGTCAGCCTAGCCAAACTCTCTTTAACAGTGATAAAGGGTGAACTAAAACATCTTTTGCTCTGTCTTGCACACTTTGTCTCTCTCTCTCTGAGATAATAATCTTTACAATCGATAGCATAGAGACTAAATTTACATTCTTTTCCATTCAGAAATTGTCTTTTTAAAATGAGGCTAGACATGATTACAAGCCCATGTTCTCCTGCATTCTGCTGCTGCACCCAAGACACTTTACTCTCTTCAAAACGCATTTGGACTTTTCAGTGGGGCGTGTGGCTTCCAGAACCCGAGTAGCAGTGTTTTTCGATTAAATTTTAGCAGACAACACAAATGTCTTTGTCACTCGAGAGAAAACACATGAACCCAGGCCCTGAAGTCACCATCGCTCCCTAGGTAGAACTAAAACAGCAGCCTAATTTTAAGTTAAGCCACTTAAACCTCTGTGCGACAGACCATCTCCTCCACAGTGGTTAGCATGCTAATATTCAACAGAAGTTTATCCCATGTGAGACTTAATCCGTGGGCTAACAGAGGAGCCGTTTGGTCAAAAGAGGGGCTGATGGGATTGCTTTAAGATGAGTAAAGTGACACTGAGAGGCTTATGGGTAAGCAGGTAGCATTGACAGCTCTCTCAGTTCCTGAGTGCAAAAGCCGTTAACACGCACACACAGACACACACACCCCTTTTACCCTATAAAATAAAAAAAAGAGAAACCTTTATACCATACATGAGGCTCTGAAGAACCAGGCCAACATCTCACCCTTACAAGAACCAAGAGGGGAAAAGTGCTGCTATGTTAAGATAGATCTAGCATCCTTGTGTTATACTAACATCAAACACGCATGAAGGTAAAGGGCTACTTTTTGTCCTAAAGGTGCGAAACATAAAACGGCCTTCTGTCGCAATACGAAACAATTTTGTGAGCGGGAGGGAAACCGAACTTAACGAAACAAAAAGAGGCTAGAGAGGAAAAAAATAATCGAGTTGTTCTTGGTTAAAGGGTTAGGCTCACAGATAGGGCAGACACACTGAGGTTATTCAGCAAGTGCTGCTGCCCCCTGCAGGCCTGGCTGACCACTCCTTACTGGGTCCTAAAGAGAACATTGTTCTGGAAGGGTGGAAGGTCTATGAGTCCCAGCAGCATTGCGACTGGTGTAGTCCTTCTCACCTCCCTGGTAAGGGGAAGGGTGAACCCCGTCTTGGCAGGTGCAGAGAGCGCGACCGTGGGTCTCATCTCTCCGTCACGTGGTTCTGTGGCTGAGGGGGAAGCGGGGTGCAGAGGGCCTCTGTCAGGTCGTCCATTATGGATGTCTCCTTGGGGTCCATCAGATTGAATTCCCTTATAAAAACGATGAAATGTGTGTACAGTGTGTTCAGATGTCCGTGCAGGTCCATCGCCACCGTTTCCTTGTAGTGGGACCAGTAGATATGGGCCAGCACGTGGAAGAGATACTTGCAAATTTTTTTCACCAGTGTGTCGAACGTGTTAGGAAATTCTTTACCTATGTAGAGAGAAAAAACAGAGAGATCGGTGAAGTAAATGCATACATATTTTAATGCATGGTTTTCCAATTTAACCAATTTTTTTTTTACTTTCATGTGGCTTTTCATATTATTATTATTATTATAATATACACTGGAGTCATTTATTTATTTTTTAATAGGCACCATTTAAAAAGACTACAAAGCCATTAAAAAATAAAAAGAACTGAACACAAATAAAAAATAGATAAATAACAAATAAAAAATAGATAAATAACAAATAAATAAATAAATAAATAGATAAATAAAAATAAATAAATAAATATAAATAAATAATATTTAAATATATTTACTACAGATGTGTATAATTTGGTTTGGTTCAGTTCACACAATTAAATTATTTTTCTAGACTTTGGAAACAATTTTAAAATGCCTTAATATTTAATCATTTTTTCATGACAAGGTCTAAGATGAGTAAAAAAATATTTGGTTTACTGTGTGATCTGCAGTTTACTTAATCATAAAATAATTATAACAAAAGTCACTCTTTATACATAAAATTCAAGTTAAACTTGCAGTTTGTCCTTGGTAATGCAGTTCATATATTCTTCCACTAGGTGGAAATAAAGACTCACCGTATTTCGTGGGAAAGATGTCCTCATCTGTCACAAGCTTCTGAACTGAACTCATGACAAAATCCACATACTGCGGTGCTGTGCATTTTGTCTTTTTCCCTTTTTCATCAATCCAGTAGTATGTCCTTAGGGCGAAAAAAAGAGAGATTATTAGTAAGATATATTAAAACTCTATCATTTTGCTCAACCACAGCAAATTTTTCAAGACCTTAGTATTTAACTCTGGCAAGCAACTCCCATCACGGACATGAATGAAACTTTAAATGTTGTGGATTATTGAAGACAAGAGGGCTATTACTTGTATGGCGTTGGAAACCATGCTCAGTAACTACCATTGGGCTGTGCAATGTGTGTGTCTATTTTTTCCAGTTTATACAATGTGTCTGTTGAATGCTGTATTCTGATTGGCTGAGAAATGTTCCGTGGGTATGCATTAATTTCTGATAACCGCACACCTAACTTGTGAAATGTCTTTAAAATAGGCACCTGAGCAATGTTTGTGGAAACCGTGGTATAAGAGGAATAATTGACTCCGGTCCTGTGAATTATTTGAAAATAATACACACCCGCGGTGTAACCGCACTCCGCTTCGTGCCGCATTGCACCTTGAGTGTGCATTATTTTCTTATAATTCAATGGCCTGTCGTCAATTATTCCTTACATAATGACACCCTGCAGAAGTTGCATGCTAAACAGGACAGGTGACTGGTGGAGATGTCAACATCTGAGTGTCAAGGTGAGTGTACAACACCTACTGACATGCTTTCTTCTGCATGGCTGTTCATTAACCAAACTTGTCTGTAACCGCATCCTGGTTAAAGCAGGATATTTATGATACTTTACAGTTATAAACTGTCTGTACTCCCCTCAAGTTCCTTCCTATCAGCCCATAGGTGACCCAGATCAAGTGAATCTTTATCGAGTGATAAAAAGCTTTATCATAAACCAGACAATCACAACAGACATTTTAAAACGGTATTCATTTTTCAAAAACATCCTATTATGAAGTTTGGAGAATATTCAAACATTTCAATATGTTCTACTTTAAAGGGACACTAAACTTTTTTTGGAAAAATTGCTCTTTTTTAGCTCCCCTAAGATTCAATGGATCGTGCTAAGCTAAGCTAAAAGTGGTAGCGCCAGATCCGGAGATCGGCTGAATGGATTCCAAAACGGTAAGAATCAAATGTTTAACTCTAGGGGAGCTGGAAAATGAGCCCATTTTCAAAAAAAGTGGAGTGTCCTTTTAAATCACTGCACTCAACATCAATACTCCGATAATCAGCCCTCATGCCCCATCTTGAGATCAAACATACAGGTCATGCTCTCAGCCTCAGGTCGTGACCCCTGAGAGTCACCTGTCAAAGGAAAGTGTAGAGTTGCCGCTCTGCACCTCTTAGCAAGTCTGCAGGCTTAATAATGGATAACAGAGACAGGATGAATAATAGATCATATATCTGTGCTCCTTACGTGCTGTAGGCTGTCATGGCAGGACACGTATCCCCCGTGCAGAACTCTGAGATTGTGCTGTACTGCAGGTTGATGAGATTGAAGAAAGTCGTGGCTGGAACGACAAAGATAAGCGAGATCTTTGAATTATATCAAGGTAGCATCACAAGGTCAAGTGGGTCATATGCTTCACTAAACAGATACAGAAGTCTTTCAAGAATAAAAAAAAAATGTTATAAGATTAAAAAATACAATCAAATCAATGTTCTATGTATTTTACATTCTTTGAAATGTTGCAAGGAATGAAGTAACATAATGCATGATGCTTTCCCAAACAATATAAGCAACGTATTACAGAGGGAACGCATTAAAGATCAAGCAGTGAAGTGAAGTTAAATGAACAGCTTTAATGAACTATAAAAAGTAGTGATGTTTTAACAAGCATTTGGGACATTTGCGAAAGTATTTCTAAATGAACTCATGTTTCACAGCTTCTCGTGTGCTTTCTTTTGCGATAAAATCGAGGGAAATGCAAACAATGGTTAGATTCCTGGGCTTAGGAATGTTATTTTGAACTCATTTGATCTTAAAATTATGTAACTATCAAGTGAGGTCATGCATTCTCTATGATTGAAAGAAGGGGTGTTTTCAAAACACCGCCCAAACTAGACACAACGGGACAAGACCAAACCACCACCTTTTCCCAGACTAAGAACAACAAACCACCCGCATGACGAATCTATAAAGTAGTTTAAATTACAGTAGACCATGATTTAGTTTCAAACCGCACTGATTAAAAACGCAAAGTAACTTTTGCGACTTTTAGGAGCAAGCTTACTGACATAAAATTAGCATTAGGGACATGCGATTAAAAGACGCATATATGTAATCCTGTATTAAAGAGCAGTAAAAACAAACTCCAAATTGTCCAAATATCATTTCATCTTAGTCTTAAGCTGCCTTTCCACTGTACATGACATTCACAAGTTCACCCCCTAGTGGCAGTAGTAATGAAGTTTCAGTTTAAATGTAAATCTGTGCCAACATGAGAGAAGCTCATTTCAGCCCAAGAGGCTTCATTCTAATATTTTGGAGAGAACATATGGAGACAAGATTTAAAGCAACACTATGTAGTTTCCATGTAAAAATGACTTACAGCTCCCCCATGTGGTTGAAAAGCGCAACAGTTCCTGGTATCAGACACTCTTCTGCAAGCAGGGGGAGGGGCGGGGCTGTGTTTCCTACCCTCCACCGCCACTTTCAGAGTGTGCTTGTGGCAGCTAGGAGGCTGCTCAGGTTGCAGCAACAGTATAATTTGTCCAGTTAAAAGTTGTTCTATCACTGAAATAATTTTAGACACATTATTTAAAGGTAAAAAAACTACATAGTGTTGCTTTAAAAAAATAACGTAACCTAATATTAAATTAATAATGTATTACATATCAGTATTCACTTTTTTTAAAGGATTCAAAGTTACTGATAAAGTTAAAACAAAAAATTATTAATTTTCACCTCGCACAGCGTTTTGATTGGAATTCACTGAAATGCATCAATTCCTGTCGGTGTATAGCATGCAGTGTAGTCGTTCAAGTTAAAAAATTTTAACGGATTTTCCGCTCAAAACGGATCTGAAAATTATACATCTGTACATGGTAACGCAGCAGACCCTTTGTGGCTCTCCATAAAGAATGAATGACTTCCGGTTTATCGGCCGTCATCTGTCATGTACAGTGGAAACACAGCTTTAATCCAATTTAAGAAAAGTAGGATGAGGTCACGAGAGACACCTACTGTTGCTGGCGAGCCATTCGTTCAGGTCGATCTCCCGCGGTAGCACCACCAGCTCCTTGAGGTCAAAATCGACGACTCTTACTTTGGTGTACTCGGCATCCAAGTAATGCTTTTTCTCTTCGGGGGTCGGCTTCTTTCCATTGGGCTTCCCTTTGCCCTTCCTGTATTGGGCGAAACATGGGTGAACAAAGGTTACAATACTGAAAACTTGTAAAAGAAAAGCTTTGAAAAAGGCACAGGCGTAGTCGCTAGCGCACAAGATACAATACAGCCAAGTCTGGATGATAAAGCTGTTTTCCTAAAGCATTTTAATATAACATTCAACGCATAGACTTTGTATGTTGTGGTTTAGGGATGCACTGAATATTCGGCCGCTGGAAATTTTAAGCCGAAAATGGCATTATTGATTTTACTATTGTTTGCATGTAACTAAATGAAGAATATTTAGTTCGTTTTATTTTCATTCTATTTTGGTGTGTTACTTTCAAAAAATGTTTGCTTATTTTATTGGTTTGTATTCCAACTCAGATACATTAAATTATGAATCTAAAAAGTCTAATATTAATACAATTATACAAAAACTTTTCGGTATCTGTTTCAGGATAAAATTTGCATATAGGTGAATCACTACTACTTTAAAATGATGACACAAAGTTAAATTAAATAGTTAAACCAATGCTAGGACAAGTTACAGGTCTAGGTAACCACACACACAAACACCTTTTGTTGCGGACTAAATGCAACAAAAGTACAGTCGGCGCACATGCATTTTTCCACTGCACGTCTGTACGCTTGCCCTGTAATTAGCGACAAGACCACAGACATCCAGTCTTTTCCTTCCACGTTTATTTTTAGCACAGGCGGCTTATATTACCAGCATGCCCACCACCCCTTCCCTTCCCAGTCGTCTGTATACCACACCCATTCTAAACATCAAACGCCCCGCCAAAGCCCCTGTTTGGGAGGGGGGGGGGAGTAATACATGAAACAGTCCAATAGCTCTTAACTAGAAAGTACAAGAGCTGCTTTATTAGAAAACCAGAGCTTGGGAGCCAGCAGTTACCTCACACCACCTTTAAAACACACAGAGATTAATCAAGCATTCATTTTAAAACTACCCCCCCACGACAAACAGTAGCTACAGTTTAGACAACTTTGAGTAGGTCATGAAAGCAGTGTGCGTTGTTTATAGAGCGAAAATTTTGCTCATTAACACTTTCTGATAGCAACTTTTTTATTGGTATAGAAATGGGAAAATGTATCATATCATATACATTTCTACCGCAAATCCATTCAATAACAGCAACATGATATAAAGCAGTGTCTGTTTGCTTCCCTGCTCTTTAAACAGCTGCTCCCATGTTGTTTGACTCCGGGGCCCTGGGCCAGTTTATCCTCTCCACACAGAGCCCGGCCTTGTCGCTCTAATGCCGAAGAGACCGGTCCCGAAACCTCTGTGCTGCTAAACACACAGCAGCCATCCAATGAGTCTTTTACCCACGTTTACCACTAACTACCACCGTCAACAATCCTTCCAAAAACCTAGGCAGGCCTCTGGCTCTTGCCAAGTCCTCTTTGCACAGTTATGTGGGTCTGTAACAGTAGAAGAGTCCCGTTTCTGTGAACTACATGGATCATTTCACTACCTAAACCAATTGAAAGTTAGTCAATTAGGGACTGCAAGCGGCGTCAGCCATAGTTGCACTAGCTGTTGCAACATAGTGATCAAGTTGCCTGTCCATCTCTCTGACCAAGGTGTACAAATGATAGATTGTTGGTTTAAATGTCAGTTATAGGCATAAAGAAGAAGGCTATAATTTATGAAATGATTTTTACAGTATGTGGTTCTCACTAATGCATACAAAAAAACTTCCTTACAAAATGTCCTTTGCTTATTTAGTTCCCATTTTCTGACATTTTAAACAAGCTGTTCCTGATTCCAGGAAGACCATGGCATTAAAGACAGGAAACTGCTTTCAAGGAAAGGCCACTGAACTGTTAACGTGATACCCCAATGCAATTCTGAATCCAGACCGCCTGTGGAGGATTTTTGGATAGAAACTCATATCCGATCTTTTTGCTTTGTCTTCTTTCGCTGGAAATTTTCTGTGGACCCCTAGGTCAGATATGAACAGATATGAATCAGTACAGTTGTATAACAACTAAACAACTAGAAACACTGGAGGCCTTTCGCAGTGTTAGGAGCTAAATTTATTTAGATTTCCCTAAATAAAACAATTGTTTACAATGTTAAAGAAAAGCTTAGTTGTTGATTGACGACTCTGAATGCAAATTGATGATCAGTTGACAGTAAACAAGATGTGTTGTCGTAGCTTAGTGGTAAAGTGAGAGTAGGAGCATAGTTTGCCATGTCAACTGTGTACTGATTGGTAGGGGTCAGCTGGGCACAGACTAGCAGGAGGTTAATTGTAACACGGCTACTTTACATATTTATACAGGGCATAGCAATGTGTGCTTTTGGTCTTTTTCTCTTACTGTCAGAAGATGATCTTCTGTGAATTTGAGTTTGCTGTGTAAGTCACCAAATCCAACCTTATAGAATTTTAATCACTGTCTTGTTACCTAAAACATAACACCGTTTTGAAACATGTCAGCAACTCCTAGTAACTAATAGCTGGGATTGAAAACATGTTTACACAGTGGGGTTAGTTGTCACACAGTGTTACAATTAAGCCCTTTAGGTGATAATTCAGTGAAAACAATATACAAACTATTAATAAAAAAAAGTAACTGCTAATACAATATTAGGGGAAATAACTGAAAATTGTGATTTGTTTGTCTTAATTGTGCAGTCCTTTAAAAAAATCTATTATCCAGGGTTTCCCGCAGCACTTTTCAGTTCGGGCGGCCCACCTAAGCTGGGATACCCTACCACCTTAACTAGGTCGTCCAAAAAAGAATTCGTTGCACAAAAGGCTGTCAAGTGCATCTCGGAGAAAAGCGTGGACGCGCTTCACACTGCGAGCGGGCACGCACCACATGGCCGAAATGAGAGAAAGACATGGTCCGTCACTGTCTGGAGGATAACTAGCCTGTTGATAAAACATTTAATTAATGAATAATCTAGTATGTGTTCATTTTCTGTCATAGTTTCTTCAAAATTGAGTTTAATTTGAGTGTTTTAAATAAAAATATTTTCATCATGACGCGTACCCGCCCCTTTGATTGCCACGCCCCCGGCCCGCCCACCGGCACAACCCTACCACCTTAACTAACACATTTTCTGCGGGAAACCCTGTTACCCATGCTTTGATGAATAATACAAGGATTGTTAGATGAAGGATCATGGATGAATGAATGTGTGTATATCTATTTATTATAGACAGATATATAAACAAAACCCACCTTTATTATATAGACAGAATTTTATTGAATAATTTTTGTTTCAATTAAATTTTCTAGCAGGTGTTACAACAAACTCTCGGTTTGTTACAATGAACCCCACCTATGGGGTAAGTTGTAACGTTTGCACTCCTGTCACTTTCAATGTAATTGTATGATAACAGTAGGTCCCACAAACAAACTTTAAGTGTTTATTTTTAGCAGAGATGTGTGTTGATTGTGTAAAAACAATTAATCTAACTTAAATATTTTTTGAGATAAGGTAAAACCACAAAGCGTAACTTTGTCCCCTGTTCTCCCCTACTATATTTCCATCCCGTATAGGAGACAGACCCCCTCAAATATAAGCAATCTAAAGGTTAAAGAAAATATTTCAGCAATGCAGAGAAAATGAAAAAAAAATAAAAAAACTACATTGGTCAGCAATAATTATTTCACCACTATTACAAACATAAGTGAAATGCTGGGTTATTTTTAACGCAGCATTGCGTAAATATTAGACAAAACACACTGATTGGTTAAAAGTTACCCAATGGTGGAAGGTTGGTATCCACTCTAAATGTTTTTGCAAAATAGCACTAAAAGCTCGTAATCATAGGAGAACAACTTTTAGTGCTATATATCACCTATAAAGCACCTATGAAGAACCATCCGGGGGTGATATGCATTTATTAGATAGGTTGCTTTCTTGTTTTCTTCAGAAAATGTTGAGTCCTGAGGACACCTACTCTAACATATATGCCTCTTACGCCTTTTAGAAGAAGCTTTGAAGTACTTTGTGGCTTTGCTACAATGAATACAATACAATACAGTTCTGCAATGCCACTTGCATACAAGAAATAAAGAGAACTATAGGCAATACATGCTTACATGTAAACATTCGGCATGATGCTACATCATTTGAAGGCTAATTTTCCCTCAGCCATTGCAGGCTGAAAGCTGTACAACCATAAGACAATAAATCACTAATAAATAGAGTGAATTTCTGTCATGACTGAGGAAGTTGTTAGGGAACATGCAGTACCCATGACTGCATTGCCCAATTCAAGCACTGGCTCTGGTCACTGTGGTTTGATTATGATTAAGGACTGATTACTGACCTGCCTTCATTTTACTCCATTTATGGTCAATTAAAGAGGGTGGAGAACATCAGACTGTACAGATACTGGCACAGAGATTTTTTCCTCAGGAAGACTTTAAGCCATGTGAGTGGTTTTCAGGAAAGTCAAATGATGCAATCTACATGCTTATTAGCTGTGGTCTACTTCGCTTCTGTGATCACAATCTAACAATGAGCTTCAGGCTGCCAAAATGAAGGACATGTAGATTGTAGCTTGTTCCTTGGCGGACATTATTTCAGATGGTCTTTGTGGCAACGAAACTCCCACAGCTGTTATCAATGTTCATTTGATATATGATCAGAGACAGTGTTCCACTGACTGCAAGCAGCGATACGAAAACACTGCAATAAAAATTTTAAACATTCAACTAAGCGTCCCTTTTTATATACTAAAGCCTATTTTTATTTTTGGCAAAACTCAAGAAAGACGACATGCCTAGTGTATTATGTGCGAGACTTATTGAAAAGCATTCCAGCGACATTGATGACGCATTTTCCTACTTTTAAAGTCAAGACGGAGATAAAATTCATTCCATATTTTATTGGTGCATTGGTGCATTATGTATGAATTTCTGGGATCAAACAAAACCGGAAATTTTGATTATTAGATATGTATTTTCTTTTGTAGTTATTACATACCTCCTGTTGTGATTTTATTCTAAAATAAAGCTGCAATAATCTAAACCACTTCTCAACCAGAATGTAAACTATTTAAACTATTCCGAAAAAGTAGCATGCTGCGCATGAACTGACCTTCACGTACCAAAACAGAAGACAAAAAGCAACATCATTTTAAAATTCCTGTGCTTACTGTCGGTAAGGTTTACAGCATAATCCTTTCCCTCCCTCAGGCGACGTAAACGTCAAGCAGCTTCAAAAAGGAATTATTCACTATTTTAAAAAAGTTATTACTAGTTAATGCACAATAACAAATCTATTAAATCAGATTTAGCCATCACTATTATTATAAGCTAAATAAATACTTTTTTTTGTGAAGCAGACTCCGGATTGACCAGCCAGCCACCAATGCTACAGGGCCTTAAAGCTGCCATTTAAATGACTATTTTAGAAACATCAAATTAGTGCTTTCTCTGAAAAGCCACAGTCTGTGGGAACACACAGCCAATAAGCATGCCAGGACTGTTTTTAGAGACTAAAATTGGATAGATGTCAACATATATGGAAGTTTACAGTTTTGTTAGGAAAAACAGTACCCCTTTTCACTTGAACAGATGTGCAAAAAATGTTTGGTTTAATAACAGATTTTTTTTTTAAAGTTATAAAAACATTTATTATCAGCTTGCAAAATACTGTCATGTTGATATATACACACGCACACACACACACACACACACACACACACACACACACACACACACACACACACACACACACACACACACACACACACACCGTTTTAAAGATAAGCCTAGTTTGACAGGTCATGGTGTCATCACACACGCACACACACACACACACACACACACACACACACACCTTTAAATAAGGAATTCTTATAATCTAAATAACTAATATAATTGTTAGAATTGTTATATACTTATATTATATATGCTTGTGTGTGTGTGTACCAAGGATATCATAATATGTACACATTAATACAAACCCTGCTCATTGTAATGAAAATTGTAAATGTGGTATGATTTTCCATATTAATCCCTAATGACATTTGTACAACAGCACCAGAGTTTGTTAAATGATTTACTGATAGAAGAGGAAGAGATATTTTCTTCCAGTAGGTGATGTTAGAGCTCACCTGTGGCCAAAGACAGTCTACTTAACAAACCTAATCTCTATCTGATAAACTGGATTGCACTTTATTACTTATTTACGAAAACCCTTTCTCTAAATATTAATAAGCATGCATTATTTGCCAAACTTGTAACACTTTGAAAGCCAAAAGTAGATTAATAACACACATTTCAAAACCAGGTAAAGGTGACTTGTTAAAAAACTATAACTATTGAATTTTCAGCAAAACTTGACCTCCCGAGAGCTGTAAATCACAATTATATACTCAGATTTAAGAGCATTGTTGGGCATTTAATGCATGTACAGCATATATAAAATTGGTATACCTTCAGTGGGCTTGTGGATAAAAACATGGATACAAGTTTGTTTTTAAATGTATGGATGCAAAATAAAATATTTATGATTTTGCATCATTTCTAATTTACCATGTTAACTTTTTTGTACAAAAAAATCAGATTGCACTGCAACCATAGAAGCACCATTCCTATTAGTATTCTGCAAAACTGAATGTTATTATTATTCCCAAACAATCCAACTAACATAACTGAATCATAAACATACACCCACGCTTACGTCTACACAAATGCTGTCTAGGTAGGCAGCTCACGAGATTTCGAGCCAATGATGGTTCACAGGTACGTTACAGGAAGAATGCATCTATACACACACAGATAACATCACAGCTTTGAGACAACCGGGTGAACGCGCACACCGGAGCGGGCTGGTAGCAATAAACATTAGTGGAAACTTCCATTCAGTCAACTGACGCGCGCACATTCCTCTGGCAAATTTAGACTCGCGCACACGTCACGCGCACTGGAAGAGTTGAGCGAAAAATCATTTAAACGGTAAATCATGAGTGGAGACATTTACCTCAAAACTTTCCCGACCGCCTGAAGCACCATTTTACAGCTTAGTCCGTTTTTAGGAGACCTCTGAGAGAGCGCGCTCTCGCTGCTTATGCTGTGATCTCCCACCATATTCCCGGTGTTAACGCGTTTCTGCACGCGATCATGGATTCTGATAAAGTGAAGGCAGAGTTTACAGTAGTGCTGCACGCGGAACAGTCGCGCTGCTGTGTTTCTCTCTCAGCACAACTTCTAGCCAATCGGAGGACGGGTGGGAGGGGCCAAGGTGAAATATTAGTACTGTAAAAAAAGTCATTCGTGTGACTCGTGCCGTATAATGGACATAAGGAGGGTTTGTGTACAGCATAATAGCATTTTCCCCAAACATATCCTCACAGTTTACACCAAAGTTACTTTGTAAAACAGAGACAAACTCTTTCATTAGACTAATATTAAATCAAACATGTTTTTGTAGTAGCTAAGCAGGTTTTTGTTGTAACCATGGCTTAACTATAGTAACAGTTTTTGTAACTGTAGTAAAACCATGGTTAGTTTTTGTAAAGGTTGCAGTTAATAAACCAATAAAACTAATATTTACATTGATTTTTAGTGTGCATGTATGTAAACAGGAAAGGGTATCTTTACTTTTTCCAGCTTTTTTTAATCAGTTTATGCAGTGTGTCAATTTCATATCGTTCATATTCACCTTATTTTTCACGTCAACAAGGGCGGCGCCATTTCGCTCATTTTGTCAACGTTCTTCCGGCCGCATAGACGATGAGCAGCTGAGGCAGTGACTGAAGGCGACGCTTAAGCTTAAAAAGCTCACTCGAGCGCCTTTATGTTTCTTTCTTACCAATTTTAAGCCAACTGAGGAACACCCTTATCCCAAGTAATGGTTCGACTACGATGTTCCGGTAACTTTAAACCACGCCGGGTGTTGAAAAGGTGGCCAGTTTCAGGTAAGCTATCTTAGCTAACTTTGTGCTCGTTCGCCTAAAGTTAGATTTGTGAAGTCCGTTCTACAAATACACTTAAGAGCAGTAACGTTAGTTTATAAAATGCAACTATTTGAATGGTTTTAATTGTCCACCTATATTTTTATATTTACGATAATACAACGAGATATTATAGTCATTGCATTCTTACAGTAGCCCACGTGATTCCTACAAGTTACTGAGATTTCAGATGCTAGAATGTCAGTTCATTTCTCATTCAGATATTGATAATGACCTATTAAACAACGTATTATTTAACACTGAAGTTAAAGGTTGTGTGTATAATGTTTCTGTCTCTTTTTAATGCATCTCTCTCTTACACACTGTTCTGTTTAAGTATGGGGGCCATTTATATATTAAGTCTCATGATGCAAGTTTATTTTAAATACTAACATAAAACTGTTTATGGTTATATTATTTTCACAGATGCATTGATGTGTAGTGATGCAGTGGACAACTGTGAGGATGATACAATCAACATGTTCCTAAACTGTGATGCAGAAACACAATGGGAGGATCAATCCGTCTCTGAACACAACTACACTTTAAAATCACAACTCAACCTGAAGCAACATACATCTGAACTGGGGAAAACAATGGTGCAGTTTCCCTGACAGGGCTTATCCTGGTCCCAGGCTAAAATGCATATTTGAGCTACAATAATTTAAAAACACCTTTTACTGACATACCTCAACATATATGAGTGCCATTGTTTTGTCACAAGATGCGCCCCACTCTTGTTTTTTTTTGTAGGGTTTGTTTGTAAAAACTAAAATGTCCTAATATAATTAAATCCTAGTCCTGTAAACCCTGTCCGAGAAACTGCTTCAATGTGTTGAGCTGGCAGAAATGTACATATCTCTGCTGAGAAACAACCATCTTTGGTTCAGCTTTACAGAGGGTTGATATTGCATCCATTACACAGTCGCCAAGCACTTTACCAGTACATACACCAACAGCTTCCAGATAAACACTTGGGTTCAGCTCCTGATGACTCCGATAAAGCTGTGTCTTAATTTATTGCAGGGTGGTCTTGCTTAACCTGTTGTAAAGTTACATTAAACCTTCATATGTGATCAGATGTCATGCAGTGATATTAAACATTTACAGTGTGATCAGATGTTGTGCATTTATATTAAACCTTTACAGTGTGATCAGATGTTGTGCAATTATATTAAACCTTTACTATGTGATCAAATGTTGTGCAATTATATTAAACCTTTACAATGTGATCAGATGTTGTGCATTTATATTAAACCTTTACAATGTGATCAGATGTTGTGCAATTATATTAAACCTTTACTATGTGATCAAATGTTGTGCAATTATATTAAACCTTTACAATGTGATCTGTTGTGCAATTATATTAAACCTTTACAATGTGATCAGATGTCATGCAGTTATATTAAACATTTACTATGTGATCAGATGTAACCTGCCATGCAGTTATATAAACCTTTACAGTGTGATCAGATATTATCTGTAAGGAATTTCTTAAACCATATGTGAGCTTTGTAGATTCCACTTAAAAGGATTTAAGTCTCCTGATTTGAAGGAATAAGTGTTGGTATGTTTGCAAATGAATTCTATCATGGTACCACATAAAAACGAAATAGTTATTGGACTGGCTAAGGTGCACATTTGCTTTAAAAAAGACGAAATCACTGTGTAAATATTGGTAGACATACTTTTAATAATTTTCAATGCTGCTCCATCAACTCCTGACAGGACAAGGTAATTTAATATGCCAGGTTACTAGCCGCGGCCGCTTCATATCGTCTAACCACGAGACGATTGCTGGGACAATATAAGACTATCCGAGGGTCGTATGAAGTTTTAACCGTGCTCCTAATTTAAAACATTTACAGCAATAGCGATATTTGTCATTTCGCTAAAGTTATAGTGAACTACAAACAATCTTCTAACCACCAAACTAACCACCGAATGCACTGTGCCATATTAGCAGCGGAAGTCGGTTGACAAAATGCGGAAGAACGAAGAATTAAAAAGGGGCGTGGCGGAATAAGGTGAATAAACGGCATGAGTAACAGCAAAATTATTTGTAAATGCTGTGTTAAATTACTTTTATATGGAGTCCAGTATATCACACTGCAGGACAGCTATAAATGCTCAACCTGTCATGTCAACAGCCCATAAACCATTTCCTTAAAGGGATAGTTCACCCAAAAATGAAAAAATTGTCATCATTTACTTACCCTCATGTTGTTACAAACCTGTATACATTTCTTTGTTTTGATTAACACAAATATGGTATTTTGAATAATGTTTGTAACCAAACCGATCACAAGCCCCATTCACTTCCATAGTAAGAAAAAAGAATACTATAAAAGTGAATGGGGCTCATGAACGGTCATAACATTCCTCAAAATATCTTCCTCCAAAAATGTATACAGGTTTGTAACAACACAATGTTAGGAGGGTGAGGAAATATATATTCCCTTTAACAGAAAGGCCAAAACATGGAGTAAAACATAGCAATTCTGTGAAGCAATTCAAGTTAAGACAAACTCATTTACACTGGAACACCAGACTTGAATTTTCCTGCAGAGCTTGCATGTTCGGACTTGACACTGAAAGAGTCGGTCTGGCTCCAGGACTAGTATTTTCGTCATCTTAACACCATGCCAAGACAGACAAACAAATGGAGACTCACAGGCTTCCTGGCTGCATGCATGTGCCCTCTTTAGCATTTCTGCATATAAATACATACACTATATATATCTGAATCTAAATAAATAAACATCCAGAAAATACCTAAAGAAAAAACATACCAATGACACAGGTCACAAGTCCTGAAGGGATGTTTTGTGTAACTCACCATCCATTACTTTACTAGTCAGTTGTTTGCATCTACCAAACACTAGCGCATACCATCAATCATCATTGTAGAAAGGTCACACTGAAAAAAAGTAGTGGAAAAAGCAGGAGAGACTGCAAGAAAAAGTGCTTTCTAAATTGAGGTCTGGACGTCAGGTTGTACGTGGGAGTGATGAAAATAATGAGGGGCTGTGTAAGCGGACAGGACGGGTGGGAGTAGATGGGCCTAACACTGACTAAGAGCCTTCACAGGCTGCATTTGTGTAACAGGGCCAAAAAAAAATCAGGGACAGGGAGGTAAGACCGAGGCAAAACAGAAGTTTCTTTCATTGCCTTTACAGGTGAAAGAAAAAGAAAAGCTTGCTTGCGTAAGCAGTGACGCAAAAGCGTATATAGTATACACGGCGCTAAATGTTTTCTTAGCTCTAATGCTTTAGGAATTTAAGATAGCCACCTGCCTTTCAGCCCACAAATGACCAAAAATATCTTGTAGATATTTTTAGTCACAATGGACCTAAAAGGACTGATGAAAATGTGCAAATATTTCTATTATTTGTTTTGACAAAATATTCCCAAAACAAATTTTATGATAATTTTCTCACCCTCATGTCAGTCTAATGCCACGTACACACCAAATGTGGGGAGATTTAATTTCGTGCATATGCAAATTTTTCACTCGAGTTGAATATTTTCAACTTGGGCGAAGACGCGTTTGGGGCGAATAGCGCATGTTTTCGCAGAAACGCACCACCCATATCGCGTCATTCGCATCGCCCCACGCGTCTGATCACGTCTTTGCATTGACTTTGTATATAATCTACTCACGCAAATCGTTGAACTCGCGTCTGGTGTGAACCCAGTAACTCAGTATTGTCTTTCTTCCATGAAACAAAAAGCTGATGCGAGTGAGTGTGCCTATATGATAAAAGTACAACGATTTTACCGCCATGACTAAGATCATCACAGAAATACATCATATAACTGATATACTATATGCCAAGCTTTTTTGTATGTCTTCAGGAGACTTGGGCCCTGTTTACACTAGAGCATTTTCATTTTAAAGGTCCTGTTCTTCCTGTGTTTTTAAAGCTTTCTTTGTGTTTGTGGTGCACAATATAACACGTGTTCATGTTTCACGTGTAAAAAACAATGCAATATTTTTCGCACATTTGACTTATCTTTATAGTGTCCTACAAACGGGCTGATGTCTTCCTTGTTCTGTGAAGTCCCTCCTTCAGAATTGCATAATGAGATCTGATTGTGTAGTCTGTTGAGTGTGTTGTGATTTGACAGCAGCTTAGCCTGAGGCGTTTGAGCTGACTGACATATTCCTGTGGGCGGAGCTTAGTCAAAAACTCTTATATTGACGTCATTCAACCGGGAAAAGGCTGAAAGATGCAATGTGTATCTTTAAGGAGGATCTCTTGACAGAAATGCAATATAATATACATAACTATCAATGGTGTATAAAAACCTTACATAATAAATTGTATAATTTTTATTACCTTACAATGAGTTGTTTTTATTTCCATACACGTGCGTCATGTTTCTACAGTAGCCCTAAACGGACAAACCTTTCTACAGAGCGTGTCCCCCCCCCCTTATGTTAGTGGTTATTCAATGTCAAGGATACTTCCTTGGCAGGACTGGTCCTTACAAGTCACTTCCTTAAGAGGCTAGGCGAGACTTCTCTTTAGCATTCGGAGAACACGTAAATAGAACAGGCTAGCAAGTGCACGTTATTGCGTCATTACGTCAGTGAAAACAAGGTGTGCTTTCAGTGCTGTGCGCATAGGATTGTGGGTAATTTTTTAGAGCGCGAAGGCTACACATATGCATCCTTTCCTGTATATGGGATATTTCTCGAACGAAGGACTCAGTCCTTGGTTGAAATTCCGAGGATCCGCGACATTGGAACAGTCCTTCGACGGATGTCGATGACGTAACATCCTCGAAATTCTGGCTTCCGATGATACTTTCTTGACATTGAGAAACACCTTATGTCTCAGATGATGACATGTTTGTCCTGTGGCAACTACCGTAGCTTCTTATTGCATTCCGAAATTGAGGTTGGTTGTCATTTGCAATCTTATCGCTAGATGCTGCTAAAACCCATACTGTACCTTTTACCATAGCAAAAGAAATGTGTTTTAAAATGAAACTGCACCAACATAAACATAGGCTTGGAATATAACAGGGAAATTTACTTTTTTTTGACACTTTGTCCTTGCTAAAACAAAAAAATTGTATAGAAAACAAAATGCAAATGTTACTTTTTTTAAGGTAACTATTCTTTAGTAGATCTAAGAAGACACTAGCTTAAATCTATAGCTTAATGCTATTTATATTTGAGCTGATCTCAATGAAAAAGATCAGATTCTTGTCAAAATTCTCTTTAGCAAACATGCCAAGTTGCCAACACAGCACTCTTTATTAGGTTCTGCAAAAACTACTGATGAGAAACCTTACTAAATATGTTTTTTGAAAAGTACCTGTGAAAGATGTTCCAGAGGAGATTACGGGCATCTTCCTCCGTCTCCGCCATTTGAGCACCGCTCAGAACCTTCCTTACGAACTCAACAAACGTTTCCTCACCCCACTTTCCTTAAGAAGTCGTCAAAAATAAACACGGTTGCAAACATCGACACAGTCTGTCAAGCCAGCAATACGTTCTCCAAGAACTACACAGCCCGGTGGTAAAAGGATCTTAAGTTTACAGCTGTGGTCTTTGGATAAGTTCCTCTCTTGCCTGGTGTAGCCGATAAGAAGGTCTGGAGGAGGCCAAAACCATGTAGATTACCAAGCCCTTGACTGAAAGATGAAGAGACAACGCTCATGCAGCATGATGGACGGCAATACCCACCCTGGGAACAATAAGGAGTTGAAAAGTTTGTTTTAGGTTCAGCACTTTCACAGACACTTGAAAGGAGAACAACAAAACTGTGAAAGCGTAAATGCAGGGTTTCCCATACTTGCCACATGTTTGGCCAAAGATGAATGAAAATTTGGCAACAATTTACTTTACATTACCGTTTAAATAAATGTTAGTTTATACAGCTTTCATTTCTAGCTCAATTCAAATTAACATCAATCAAAGTATTATGAAGGTCACTATACCCAATGCATGACCTCAACTAAGCAAACTGAACCTTATTATTAAGCAAGTTAATACATTTGTGTAATGCTGTCCTAAAAACACAACTAATATACTTTGTGTATTATATAACATGTCCAGTCTTTGCTTCTGTGGGAAAATTTGGGGTTAAAGTTTGTTGTTTTGGGGGTTTGTACTTTCACTACTTCCTGTTCTTTAAGTGAAAGAACAGCAGGAATGTACCGATGCATTGTTTGGGCCCTGTGGAGCCATTTCCCGAGGTGCTTGCACATACACTAACAGCTTTCCTGTGTTTATGTGCTGCGTCAACCAGCAGCCAAGCCTTTCTGTTTGATGCAAAGCCGCAAGAAACCTTCCTCAAATATTATTGTTAATGAAATGGGTGTTTTATGCTGCCTGTATAAAGAATGACTTGATGGGTTGGGGCACCTGTGTACAGAGAATCTGATTTCAAGTTCATATTCATCAAAACATACCAAATTCCAGGAGCTGATTTACCAAAAAGAAATAAATGTAAAATAATATAACCCAGAGTAAAGACTCCCTATATTTACAGCCGCTATCAAAATTCACCATATTTACTGCAATTACACCACTATTATACTTGATTAACTCTGCTGGAGTAGACAAACACTATCACTATGAATCATAGGTCTCAATCATTAGGGTGGGGACACACACCACCAAACCAATGCAGATGCAGTAGCACAGAATGAGTGCGTTTACATGCACCGATTATGCATAATAAACTGATAACACGTGGGGTCATGTAAACGCATAAAACAGGTTTCTATTATCGATTAAAAACCCCAAAAATGGCGAAAGCAAAAACAGATCGGCACAGGTAGCTTTTTGCTCATTACCCCTATTTCGCGTAGCATATAAACACCTTAACCAGCTTTCTCGCAGTTTTGTTCATTTGCGCATGAAATAAGTGTACAGGGCGATTTATAGTCGTGCGTAGGTCCTGCGGCGTAGCCGCGACGGCGTAGGTTCCGCGTCGGTTTTCATTTATACTTGTGCGTCGTCGTCCGTGTCGACGTGCAAACACACCCGCAGACCGCTGGTAGGCAGTAACCACGCGTGTAACCACAGTAGCAGCAAAAGAAGTCACAGAAGAAGAAGCTAAGCAAGTTAACCCACAAACAAAGAAGAAACAGCAACTTGTTGTGTATAATTTGAGAAGAGCAGCAATGATGGAAGTAAATAAACAGCGACATTTGATGCAGTTTGAGTTAAATCACTCCTCAACTTGGCTCATCTTTGTTATCACCGTCACAAACGGAAATACCTATGACGCAGTTTTTGGAGGGGTTCTGGTGGACCAATCACAGCGCTTGCGGTCCGCGTAGATCTGACGCGCTGTTAAAAATTTTGTGAGGTGCGCGTCAGGCTACGCAGAGCTACGCACAGGCTACGGATAGCTACGGCGTAGGACCTACGCACGACTATAAATCGCCCTTAAAGTAACGCATAAAAGTCTTCGCTCGACAAAAGCAGTTAGCAGAGAAAATAAAAGCTCCTGATACATTTAAAGGTTCTACAGACATGAGAAGTGATAAAACAGTATAGCTTAATGTATATGCCGTTTGCTTTTTGAGCAACTGTTATGTACTATAGGCGGTAACTGCGTGCGAGAAACCTGACATCAAGTCCCATGTAAACGCAGTTGTCTGCATAGCCGGTTTATTGATTTGCATGTAAATAAGCAGTTTTTATAATAAGCAGATTTTTGATAGTTATTCGCTTATTCTGTGCATGTAAATGCACTCACTGTGAGGTCGGCCCACATTGCCCGTGTGCGTCTCGGGTCCAAATTTGCCCTCATACACCAAACAGACGGCAACCAAGTAGCACATCCGTTCTGCGTCTGCATGAGAGGAGATAACTTTCTGCACCAACAGGTGGCAGTAGTTAGTATCCATTACTCAAAACTTTTGTTTGTTTTCTTTGGCACTGGTTGGCATCAGAATGGTACAAGTCCCAGATGAGCACCACCACCGTTTCGACATACTAAATCAGCAAAAAAGCATTGGTGACTTTAGCCAACAGTGCAGAACATTCCGAAAATGTGCTCAGGCAACGCCCAAAAGTGCCCGATGGTGTGTACCTTGCTTTTAAGAACATTGAAAAAGTACAGATTTTGTAACACCCTCAAATGAGTAAATAGATAACGGAGAACCACTTAGTTCTCAACAAGCTATAAGGACTTCAATCATGCTACAGCTACTATTCTGGGCCAAAGCTGTCTCCCACTCTTGATGTGTGCGAGAAACTGATATTTGATTTACTTGCATATCACACAGTAGTAATAATAAGCAAGGTTAACGCTGCATCGACTGTTATTACGGTCTCATCACTGTATTTTACTGAAAGGGGACATTTCATAAAAATCTGACTTTTCCATGTTTAAGTGCTAAAATTTGGTACCCAGTGCTTCTATCAACCTGGAAAATGTAAACAAAAACATTAACTTAGTTTTGTTAAACCATTCTCTGCAAGCATGTGAAAAAATATGTCATTGAAATTTAGCTCCCCTTGTGATGTCAGGAGGGGATAATACTGCCCCTTAATCTGCACTATCCAACCACAGCACTGCCATTTAGTGCAGAGATCAGCTCATTTGCATTTTAAAGGACACACCCAAAAATGGCACATTTTTGCACACACCTACAAAGTAGCAATTTTAACATGCTGTAATAAATGATCTGTATGATATTGAGCTACAACTTCACATACACACTCTGGGGACATCAAAGATTTATTTGACACCTTGTGAAATGTCCCCTTTAAGCACTGGTAAGCTGAACCCGGTAACAAAGTAAGAGAGTACGTTTCCTGGAGAGAGCTTTAGTAGCGTCCATTGGTGTTCCATCAGAAAGATCTCATCAGGAAGTTACGCAACTGTCGAGTATTTGTAATGTCCATCAACACAGAGACTGTGCAAGCCCAACTTGATAGATACTACTTACAATACCAGATTTAAGCAGTTACTCTTTGGTCTCTATCAGAGTTGATGGGTCAATATGAAATAGCCAAACTTTACCTAAAATCAATGAGAAATATAGCTGCAAGCAGCGATGGCGGGCCCTCGCACGTTTGTTTACCGCTACACGGTGCCTCCGAGAAAACGATGCACGGTGGGCATGTGCATCAAGTGGGTATATATCAGTGTACTCTTTCATGTTGCTACTGACCCATTTAGGTACAGTAGGTAAAAGAAACCCCATATTTTAGACAAACGGGGGCGCTAGTCAGTCACTAAATAGACACGCCTTTATCTGACGTTTTTGTCAACACTTAACAGCCGACAAATCAGATGTGTGTGCCAAATTTAAACTTAATCTACGCTGCCAAGAGCCTGAAATATGCCTGAAATAAAAGTAAGTTTGACGCGTTGCCATGGGAACAGCGTTCGATGTGTCAAAAATTCCTTTGCAATTTAACATCTTCAATGTCTCAGCATCATGTTGACCACTTCTGGTGTCAATCGCATGAATCCCATACGAGGAGTATTCAAAAGTTCACAGCATGTAAATGTCAGCCTTAAATATGCTGGAAAATGAAAGCAAAGTTTGACTCGTTGCCATGGGAACAACGTTTGAGATATCAAATATCCCTTCACAATTTATCATCTACAATGTCTCAGCATCATGTTGACAACTTCTGGAGTCAATCGCATGAAAATCCTAGAAGGAGTATATAAAAGAGCATCGCATGGAACTGTAAGGCTTAAATATGCCTTTAAAATGAAAGTAAAGTTTGACAGGTTGCCATGGAAACAGCGTTCGAGATATCAAAAATCCCTTCGCAATTTATCACCTACAATGTCTTGGCATCATGTTGACCACTTCTTGTGTCAATCGCATGAAAATCCTAGAAGGAGTATTTAAAAGAACATCGCATGGAACTGTCAAAAAAATCCAGCTTTGTGACTGACACACTTCCTGGCGCCTGGTGGTGGCGCTATACCCGGGAGTCACAATAGGCACATCGCTGCGATCGGAATCTTCAGACGAACAAACACCCCGCATGGCATCACAATAAGATATTTTTTGCCTTAGATATTAGACACTTCCTGTTTCTCTGATGTCGCCATAAATTTGTCGGCTCGCCATGGCAGAACCGTTCGAGATATCAAAAATCCCTTCGCAATTTAGCAAGTCCAATGTCTCGACATCATGTTCACCACGTTTGGTGTCAATCCCATGAATCCACTAGGAGGAGTATTTAAAAGTTCAACGCATTCATTTTTTAAACAATCCAAAATAGCCGACTTCCTGTTGGGCGGAGCTTAAATCTTAAAGTGCGAAAGTTGTTCGGGTCGATGAGATCTATATGCGTACCAACTCCCGTACATGTGCGTACATTTTTGCCCGATCTGTGCATCAATGTTATTTTTTTGCATTACAGGGGGCGCTACAGAGCTCCCTTGCCACGCCCATATTCCAGCCTTTGCATGAGCCTAGTGGCACGTGACTTTGACATCTGTGCCAAATTTCCGTTGTTTTCGAGCATGTTAAGGCACCCAAAGTGCACGCCAAGAGCTTAAATATGCCTGAAAATGAAAGTAAAGTTTGACGTGTTGCCATGGGAACAGCGTTCGAGATATCAAAAATCCCTTCGCAATTTATCATCTACAATGTCTCTGCATCGTGTTGACCGCTTTTGGTGTCAATCGCATGAAAATCCTAGGAGGAGTATTTAAAAGTTCACCATATGCAGCTGTCAAGAAATCCACCTTTTGTGACTGCCACACTTCCTGGTGCCTGTTGGTGGCGCTATACCCGAGACTCAAAATAAGCACATCGATGCGATCGGAATCCTTGGCCGAACATACACACTGCGTTTCATCCCAATAAGACATTTTTTGCTTTAGATATTAGACACTTCCTGTTTCATTGAATTCGCCATAAATTTGTCGCCTCGTCATGGCAACACCGTTTGAGATATCAAAAATCCCTTCGCAATTTAGCAAGTCCAATGTCTCAGCATCATGTTCACCACGTTTGGTGTCAATCGTATGAATTCCCTAGGAGAAGTATTTAAAAGTTCATGACTGACACACTTCCTGGCGCCTGGTGGTGGCGCTATACCCGGGAGTCACAATAGGCACATCGATGCGATCGGAATCTTCAGACGAACAAACACCCCGCATGGCATCACAATAAGACATTTTTTACCTTAGATATTAAACACTTCCTGTTTCTCTGATTTCGCCACAACTTTGTCGCCTCGCCATGGCAGAACCGTTCGAGATATCAAAAATCCCTTCGCAATTTAGCAAGTACAATGTCTCGACATCATGATCACCACATTTGGTGTCATTCGCACGAATCCCCTAGGAGGAGTATTTAAAAGTTCAACGCATGCATTTTTTAAACAGTCCAAAATAGCCGACTTCCTGTTGGGCGGAGCTTAAATGTTAGAGGGCGAAAGTTGTTCGGGTCGATGAGATCTATAAGCGTACCAAGTCTCGTACATGTGCGTACATTTTTGCCCGATCTGTGCATCAATGTTTTTTTTTGCATTACAGGGGGCGCTACAGAGCCCCTGTGCCACGCCCGTGTTCCAGCCTTTGGATTTCTGCGATGACGGACGACTCTGACGTCTGTGCCAATTTTCAAGAGTTTTCGAGTATGTTAAGGGCCCCAAAAAGTCCAAAAGTGTTAAAAAAAATAAAAATAAAAAAAATAAAAAATAAAAAAAAAAAATAATAAATTCTAACAAAACCAATAGGGCTTCGCACCATTCGGTGCAGGCCATTCTGGCCTGCTCCTCGGTGCTCGGGCCCTAATAATGTACAGCAATGACACATAGGGACTGCTACTACTTCTGTGGCACAATTGGAGTTTCGGCACAAGAGCGCCCCCTGGCTTTTGGATGTGGCGGCATTTCACTGTAATTCAATAAATTTCTTTCATTGAGAAAACACGCATTTGCACGATTAATCGTCTCAGCCCTATTTGAAAGCATTGTTGCTTCGGATTAAAGTAAATAAACTACATAAAATGTAAATGCAAATTCAGGTCATTACAAGAAATATTTCTGTCAACACAGCACCAAAAAGCAGTTCAAAGTTTAAACCCTTATCTGTTCTGGCTTTCATAAAAAATACGTTTAGCTCTAATAAAGCCTTTCGAAGGTATACACAGTATTTCTGAAAGTGATTTTTGTATAATTAGTGTTTTCTATTTCAGTTCTCGTTTACAATACTAACTTTGTTCTTGTAAGTGAAAGGGAGAGGATGAGGTTTGGTTTAGAGGTGTGAGCTCAGAAGGAGCTCCACCCAGTCCAACTTACTGCCTATAAAACCAAGCACTGCAAATTTAGCATCAATCCATCCCAAACAGCCACTGGAAAGAACGAAGCACTGTGCTACACTCGCCGTCAAGGGACTCGACTGAGTACTGTACTGACGTGCAAAAATCTGATTGGTTTAAATGAAACGCAAACCTCTCCGAATGCAAAAATCTCCACAAAATAGCCTGGAAAGTCTAAGGGAAGTCATTTCAAGTTGGTGCAGATTATTTCAGGCAAAAATATCCCATAAATCAAAATCACCAGCATATCTCTGGGTCTAAAGCTAGCACATCCATCTCATTCTCAGTTTACCATGACACCGATTCCAAAAATAGATCCATGCTAATGAATTCCCCACCCTGTAAAACAACAGAGAGGATTTGACTACTAGCACACATACTTAGCTTAGGACGATATCAGAAATAGGTTTTAGAAGAGAGGTTTACTACCACGAAGCAAAACAATCTGTGTCAAGTGTCTGAAAAGTCAATGTTTGTGATTTACAGTTTTCTACATAAAATCCTCCTCCTAAATAATATAAAGAATATTTTGTGAAAATATAACCTTGAGTGAGGTCATGTCAAAGATTCAAATTCAAGTAAAATCAATGAGTGAAGTGAAACTAAAAAAATAAACCATGCCCAAATAAACATGAAAAACAAATCTAAGGCTGCTTTATGCATTAACAGCTCCTTTAAGAGTAGAGTTTTACATCATTAGCCACAATTATAACCTTTCGTCCCACTTTGATGACATCACTGGAGACGTCAATGCACCAGACAATTCGGAATTCCTGCTGACAGAACTCAGCTTTGACAAATGAGCTTCAGCGAGGGACAATTCACAGCGACAAGACTCTTCACTTCCCTAAGCATCCTTCATCCTGATTGAAATCTCTCTGCACTGCATCCATCATTTCTGCAAATGCTGATGTAGATTTTAATTCTTCATGGCTATATGTTCAGTATTTTATCAGAACACTTAAATATTCTGAGAATGAAGTGAAAGCCCTATGCAACTCAACCTTACCCTGACTAAGCCTAAATATCAAGGGAAGCATTTACCTAATCTTGGAGAGAACGGTCGTCTGCATTTAAACTGTAAAAAAATCGGGTGTAATGTTAATAGTGCTTACTTTAACCCTAAAATAAAGCTTACAGGGAGGAAAGTGTATGGCCTCCCTGTTTCACCCACTTCCTGCCAACACCGACACCCAAGATGAGAGGGACTCGCCCACTCCAAACCCACAGCAGAAAAGAGGTAAACTGAGCATTTTATGAGCAGTAACAAAAGCCATTTACAGTGTTTTATTCAATTACATTTTAAATATTCATATGAAACATTAATGATAATTGTATTTAAATAGGCATATTTTGCATCATTATACAGAGTAATAATACCACACACCACTAATGCACTAATGAACCATATGATGACACTACGTGGTAAACTCTAGTTTGAATACACATCAGGGGCAAATTATGTCTTAATGTTACGGCGCCATCTGCTGGAAGACCCCCTTAAGCACATCGGTTTTGAAAGGAGCATGACGTGTTAACTGTATTACAAATAAAAAAGCTAAACATTAAAACTTCCCAAATAATGGAAATGTTTGGAATTCAATACTCTTACACATACTATGCATAGTATGCATGCTGTGTGTAGAATGCTATTGTACTGCATACTGCCAAATGTTCCCTGCACCCCAAGGAGTCTAGAGATAAAAATGTCATTAAAAACTCATTAATTGTACTTAAAATAGAAAAATTTACTCACATGATATTATTACATACACAATATATAAAAATAATAGGCAGCACACTGAATTTACTCAGCAGCTTGCCATTATTTCCTTTTGAACACAGCTAGTGTGGCCTTCAGCTTGGCAAACAGGTCAAATTTCATTTTGACTGTCATTTTAATACAAGAAAACACAAACATAATACACTTCTTACAGTACAATATCTGAATTGGTAAACGATCTTGTGAGATGAATCAAATAAATCGATATTATGCAGGATGCGGTGTTCTCAATGCTGCATTCCAGATCATTTACGCGAAGCAAAGCAACAACCCTGTAACCTGCACCAACTTGAAGGCTTTTACATAGCTTGAAGTAGTACGAAATGAGCCAGTTGTAAAAAATGTGTTGTGAACGAGCAGCAGCCAATGATGTCCCGAACCTATTACTAGCCAATCAGCTATCATCTCTGTTCTTTTCAGGCAGGTGGCTGAGGACATGTTGTTGAGAGAAAAGCACAAGAGACTATGTAGATATATTCCTACAAAGCAAAACAAGCTGAACCTGAATAGGGCGAGACACACCATGTGTCTTAGCATGCCCAGACAGGAGCAGCTACTGTTAAGGGGGTATATCAGAAACAACAACTATACTACATTATTAAATAGATAGTTAGTTCACCCAAAAATAATTATTATGTCATCATTTAATCACTCTTATGTTATTACAAACCTGTAAATATTTTCTTTTTGTTCTGATGTACACAATGGAAGATATTTTGAGGAATGTTAATACCAAACCAATCAGAAGCACCATTGACTGCCATAGTAGGAAAAAAGAATACTATGGAAGTGAATTGTGCTTTTCCATTAGTTTGGATACCAACATTAATCAAAATATCTTCATTTAAATAGTGAACCATACCTGTAAACTAAAATTTTTGGTTGTAATTTTTGGGAAAGTAAGTGGTTGCAATAAATTTATTAATTTATGCAATCAATTTATTAATTATTAATTTTATTATTAAGCTACATTTGAACAAAAGTTATTTATTCATTTTTTTTTTTCTTTTTTTGTATGAATGTAGCTTAAATACATTGATTGTAACCACTTACCCCTAAAAAAATTAGTAAATTGAATGAATTTTTTTTTCAGTGTAGCACCCATTGCTACCCAATGCACGCTGTCAGAAAAAAGGTATAAAAGCTGTCACCGGGACGGTACCATTTAAGGTCCTAATATGTACCATTTAAGGTCCTAATATGCACCCTTAGGTACAAAGGTGTACTTTTTTAAAAGGGCACTGCCCCAATGACATCCTTTGTACCTCTTTATCTGAGAGTGTAGGGCAATCATTCACCAACTTGCTCCATTTTATGTTGGTAAAAAAAAAACTAAAATTAGGTTAAGTAGTTTCTCCCACCAAAAAACAAACAAATAAACAGAGAAGCATCACTATTAGCACTGTCACCTTAAGTCTTCAATATGCAAATGACCTTTTTTATGACTGATAAGGCTCATTGAGACAAATCACAATAACTATAAATACTTAAAATTGGTCTACATTTAAAAGATTAGCGGTGCATTAAAGCCTTTAATGTGCTAAATGGTTATGATGACATCATAACCATGATGATTTCTGAATGGCAGCTTTCCTTCCATAAACGGTGTTGATGGACAGAGGAGGAGCTTCACATTGTAAATCCTGTTTTCATGACACGCAGAAATCACAAAAGAAATGCTTTGTGAACAGGACTAAAAATAGCCAAGTCAGGGCGACTTAGGAACAATGATTATTAAGGGAGCACTCTAATCATGGTATTGTAGTACTGGGGACTGCTCTATTCACTAATCTTTCAGTAATAGTGTTGGTATGGGAGTTGTGAGGAGACCGATGAAAGAAGAGTTCACCCTGCAGGACTATCAGCAGCAGCACTGGATTATACAGGCATTAAGTGGAGTGCATTCCACAGCTGGCTAACACTTACGTAACATCCATATGATGCTGCACTCACTACAGGGGGCCCTGGGTCAATACACTTAGCATGTACACAATTAAACCGTATATATATGTGCAGCATATTTGCATTCTTGGTGAGTTGAGCACATACTTCACAAGAATTATAAATCCAAGTTTGGCACATTTAACCATAATAAATAGATATTAACTTAGTGGTAAGCAAAGTGCACAGCTAAGTGCATAAAATAATTTAAAGGGCTTTTAAAATCATTTTAATCAGGGCATTATGCAATGCTGCTGAGAAATCCAAAAAGGCTAAAAATCAAGTTCATGTGCCAAGCAAGGACGTAAATTTGGTTAAAACATTGGTGTGGTTTTCATTGATCATTGTTGGGGAGTTGTTTTATTTCGAGATTTGATTATACTGGGGGTTACCCTCCCAGGAACTACCCTCATGTATCGCTCAGTGGTAGAGCATTACATTAGTAGCACAAAAGACAACACACATATTAACAAGATATTGTATGCCTTGTAATGCACTGTTTCATCCAAGTGTCCTTGGATAAATGCGTCTGCCAAATGTAACATTCACCTTACATGTAAATGTACTAAGCCAAAGCATAGATCACATCTTAGACAACAGCATTGTACCAAAGATCATGTTCACCGAAAAACTCATAATTTGTATCTATGATGTGTTCAGATTTATATATGGCATTGCTACTCATGTTAAAAACAACAATTTATATCTGGATGCAAAAATAGGCTACACACTAGCTTCAGGGGAAGCGCAATAATCGGGTTCCACAAACCTATTGCCCCAAATTCTTGACTATTTTTAATCTTCTTAAACTATCTCTCTGCTAGTAAAAGTAAAAAAAAATTTGGGGGGGGTGTTAAAACTGGTTGTGCCTCATACATCTTAAAAAGTGAAGCCGCTGGCTCTTTGATCGTCCCCTGGTGGCTGGCTGCAGTACAAGTCATAAACCCCGCCCTCTTCATGCTAACGAACGGGACTCAGCTCTAAATAAAAGAAATTATTTACACTTCCAATAAAATTTTCCAAAAGGATGGTTTTGGTCCTTTAAGGTAATTGTTATCACACTGATATATGTTCAATTGTTAATTTTTGTGATAAGTTTCATTCCATAGATATGTACACTAGATGTCGCCTTGGCTATGGCAGTTGATTGGAACGAAAGCGTCAAATAGAGCCGCCATCTTGAAACAGGGGAACCCCGCATCAGCGTCATTATAGGCAATGGTGTAACGGAAGTAAAATCACCGTAAATCGTCATGAACGCAATTTTCTTGGTTTTCTTTTGGTTCGTTTCAACAGTGAGACATGTATTTAGCATTGAGTCCAGAAAAAAAATAAAAATTTTGATTTTATGAAAATCTACTTTTTCAAACTATAATGCATAGTGCTAGTAGGCCTAACATCCATACGCAGCACAAAAGTCCGGCATCATCCATGATTTCGAAGTACAGGCGGAGATAGCAGCTTTACCTAGCTACTCCCTATGACAAGACCCCTGTTCCAAAATGGCGGCAGTTGAGACGCATGCTTAGAACCCCTAGTGTATATGAGATTCATTCTAGCTAGTAATTTGATGCTATAGAAAAGGGGTGTGTCATTATGATTGGCGTGGTTGAATTGGACGCGCAAGCATTTGGGTAGAAGTTTGATACTGTGGCTCCGCCTCTGGCACCACGGACGATTCCTTATGCACATGCCCAGGCTCCAAACTGACGTTTTTACGTAACATGGCAGCGCCCATGGTCTGACATTTCTCGCTTCAATTAATTATAATGTAAGGAAGCGACGTCAAGTCGATCATCTTTTTTTACAGTCTATGGTTAAAACCCTTTATAACATTAATTAATGCTAGTGATGCAACGATGTATCGGCCGATTTTTGATGATTTTGAAACCATCGGCATATCGGCAGTAGCACGAAAAAGGCCGATACCGATTGTTTATTAATTAACTGCATAAAGAAATCCATTATATGTAAAAAATGAGTTAATGTTGTTAATAAAATTAATGCTGAATAGTAAAAACCACCTTTGAAGGTTGTTATCCTGTCTTATTATATTTGTTTTAGCTTAATTTGTGCCTCTCTTATTATGTTGGTCAGTTGAATGTTAATTAGATCCAATCCATGTTCAGTAAAAATTATTTAATGCAGAAATAAACTAGCTAATAGACCAACTGTATAGTATTGTATACAAGTGTTTATTATCGGTATCGGCATCGGTATCGGACAGAAGTTGTCTGTTTAAATCGGTATCGGCCCAAAAAATTCCTATCGGTGCATCCCTAATTAATGCACTAGTTGTTTCAATCTAAACCAATGTAAATCTCATTGATTGTGGATATTATCCACTTGAAATCTCCCCTACGTTTTCAATAACACTTGTTTTGGGTAACCCCCTTCCTGGACTGACCCTGAAACCTGTGCGTCAGCAGCGCAGGTCTTTGCAGCGCTGGAACCACAACTAAAGCCTATATCTGTTGATAAGGTACATGTGCTTTCAAACCATTGAAACAAATTGAACATTCAATTCACTGAAAAATACATCATGTCACCAAGCCAACTAACATGGATGAGGTTTTATCAAAATGCAGAGATGTTATGCGAGATCTAAAGCATCAGACATAACAGGTAAAAAAAAAGACAAGCAATCCGTTGTAAAATGTTATTGCAACACCAAAAAACGGCTGAAAAAGCTGATGACTGAACGGCTAAGAACTGAAGGGCTTTAGTTTCCTCTTATACATTTTCACTGTCAGAAGGCTACTAAAGGTCAACATCTTGGCCCACCTTCCAGCCTCGATAATCTTATTTCAGACAGTCCTGGACAGTGTGTGTGTGTGTGTGTGTGTTGCTTACTTCAGGTAGAGAGGAATTTTAGTCTATAGCGTGCACAGTTAGGTTATATCTATACAAACAAGAATATAAATCCAGGCTGTGACCTTCATGGTTATTTGGAAAGAATTACACATAGCTTCTACTACTACTACTCTGGTTAAGGATAAAAAAAAGAAAGAAGCATAGTTTTGCATGGACGGAAAATGTAAAAATCAAGTGTTTGCATCTTCTGTGTGAGTGCACAAGGATTTGCACAGGTAAATACTGAGAAAATGTTTGTTATTTAGCCGCCGCATTCATCCAAAGTGATTTAAATGCTATGTATTCCAGTGAACAGAAACACCGCATTGGAGAAACCTACAGATGATTTTAACAAAATGACCAAATGTAGCCTTTAACTAACATGCCACACGGCCTAATATTTGTCTGTGTTTGTGTGTGTGTGTGTGTGTGTGTGTGCACGCATGCAATGAAGCACCCAAGGCCTGATGATAGATCAATGCAGAAAGCGTGCAGGAAGCTTGATATAACACAACTTAATCCAATTAATGCACATTGCAGATCCATACAAGGACAGGCCACGCTTTAGTCAGCTTCCTTCAACAAGCATACACATTTACATTTTCCTCAATGCATTCAAGTATGCAAACGTAGAGTTTAACTATCCTAAGCCTAGTTAGCCAACACAACACTAAACCATTCACATTGCAATAATCCTTTTTAAGTCAATGTGCAAGAAATGCACTGAGGTCTCACTGAAGGACGTGCAGAGAGAAAGTGGAAGAGGAAAGACCAGAAAAAGAAAGTGATGCTTTTGCGGCACGTGTGCGTTTGAGGATGCAATGTAGGTCATCAGAAACAGAACATGCGAGAGGAAGGATGATTGAAAGATACAAAACAGCAAGTGCCATCTAAACTTAGAGCACAAGAAATGGCTGAAATGAAGGCAGTTCTTAAAAAACAAAAATCAAACGTTTTACTTGAATATTTCTAAAATAAACATATAATAAAACTAAGAAGGAATAAAGTCACAGGACATCAATGGTTGCCAGGTTTTTGAAATGACCTTAAGAAAGGAAGGTCAAATCTACACACTATTTTTGTAATACAAAAAGTAAATTTCATCAATGATTAAAAGTACGCAACAGTCAGACAAATAGTCCAAAAATGGTCTCAGGACGTCAATGGGGCAGTGTTCTTTAAATGTTCCTAATTTAGATATATGTACAAACATTTGGCATGTAACTATGAGGTACTAAAGCATATTTTTGAAAGGGTACCGCCCCAATGACAGCTAGGGACTATATTGACCTTTGTTTTGACAGTGTGACCACACAGCTTAGTGCAAAATGTCTTCATACTATAAAAATAGTAATAAAATGATTCGTTTAAGAACCTTTGACTGTAAGGTGCTTCAATGGCATCATTGCAACTTTGTAGGCCACAAAACCTTAAAAAGCACACTAAAGCAATTCTGTCACTCACACTTGAAACCTGCGGTCTGTCCTATAGTTAGCTTATTCTTCCTGTGTAAAGGACAAAGTCATACTGAAGTAGATGAGTTTAAGAGAAAAGAGCACATTATAATCCTCTCTTGTCTTTATCTTCACAGCATCTCCAATATTCTTTTTTAAACTCGCTCTGTTTAGCTGGCTGGCTTCTATTAAAAGCACCCAGGCCTGCAGGGAGGACTGAGCGGTGTGTTGATCTCTTCCTCTGTGCCCTGGCAAAGGGGACACATGTCCCGACCAATGGCTACGGGCTGTAACTGTGACGTCACGCAAATGACGTCGGACAAGGAAAGCAAGGGATGCAGAAATAGAAGAAGGAAAAGGATGTCTGACTCACAGGCTTGGGCGTCACCAGCTCACATGAGCGAGATGAGACAGCAAATCTCTGACCGTGAGGCACATTTTTATTCAGCGTTGCTCCAATACACAATGCACACTGCACAAGACATGAATTATAGAATTTATGAATATAGAGGTTTAATTCGTCAAAGCAGGGTGTCCATATAGTAAACCAATAAAGAAAGAATGCTTAATGCAAAAGTGTATAGTTTAAAGAGTAGTGCATGACATTTAGAACATTTTGCAAAGCATTTAGTTTTGTATTGTAGTAATAATACATCATTGGAAACAACATAGGATGAATAAATTATATTCACGATGGAACTTTCCCTTTAAGAAACTCTGTGTGCGTTTCTAGAAATCAACAGCGAGACACAAGGCTTATGAAGTACTTCATACTCCGTCTAAAAATCTCTCAAACCCTTTTATTACAACTAAAAGAAAAAGCTTTGTGGCAAAAAAAAAAGAGATTCTAGCCACACCTAACTGAAGTTGTTTGCTTTTACCACACAAGCTCAGACAACCAGAAGCTGTTTGGTTTTGGGTATGGTTAGAGAATATCAGAGTTAGTTTGCATCCAAAATTTGCACTTTTGCTAAAGGCAGGTGTAGGTTTTTCAGGAAGTGATAAGAAAAGGTGAGAAAAAGCAAGCAAACGAGAAGAGATATTCTGCATTTTTTATGATATAAAGAGGAAGTGTCGTATATGGCAACAAGCTATTGTACCCTTTCAAAAAGTCCAGCTTTGCACCTAAACAGTTCATATTAGTACCTCAGACGCACATAATGGTACCAAAGAGTGCTTATTAGCACATGAAAAGGGTACATATTGGTACCACCAAATATATACATATCTGCATCTAATGGTACATATTAGGGGACACACCATGAAAATGTGACTTTTTCCATGTTTAAGTGCTATGATTGGTTACCCAGTGCTTCTATCAACCTAGAAAATATGAAAAAGAACACCCAGTAACTTAGTTTTGGTAAACCATTCTCTGCGAGCACGGCTCCCCTTGTGATGTCAGAAGGGGATATTTTAATAATAATACCACCCCTTAATCTGCACCGCATCCAATCATGGCACTGCCATTTAGTGCAGAGAGAGAAAGAGAGAAAAAAAAAATGACAGCACTACTACGGTAAGTTTCAATTTCAACAAACCACCATCACTGTGATCAGTGTTTGCATTTCATCAGCTCATTTGAATTTTTAAGGACACACCCAAAATGACACATTTTTGCTCGCCCTAAAGTGGCAATTTTAACACGCTATAATAAATTATCTATAAGCTAAAACTTTACATATGCACTCTGGGGACACCAAAGATTTATTTGACATCTTGTATAATGGCCCCTTTAAAGGAAACTTCCTCAGTGACAGCTGAGGTACATATTTGAAAAAGTAAGTGTGCACATCAAATATATTAAAAAGGTTACACATGGCTGAAAAAAGTGTACTTTCACTTTCTTTTCATCAACACAAACCAGAAAGGCTTTACAAGGCCATTATTTAAGTTACGACATGTGTACTGACGTAATACTTCCTGGTTTATCCGTTAGACCATAAAAAGAGACTCTTAGCATGCCTGACATAATGTGCTGCTCTTAAAGCCGTACATCCAACTCAGTCTAATCTTGTCGATTCAGAGAAACATGCTCCAAAACAGAATGCTCAATGATTTTAGAAAGTGTCTTTGTGAGCAGATCTAGCATCAGTCTAGTGCTCATGACGGGACCAAAATGAATGCAATTGATCACATTCTATCTTATGAAGTGTACACTTATAATACAAACATGTATTTAAATCAACACTTTACATTATATGTATTTAAACAACCCGTTAATTAATAACTAATATATCAGACCATTACCAGATCTAAATATTCAAAACAAAGGCAAGACCCAAGTTGTCACTGTAGCACCTCTTGAGTGCAACTTTTGAGGTTTGTCATGTCCGGCTCACTGCTCCAGACCTCTCTCTCTCTTCTTTGGCCAAACCACTGATGCCGCACGCCTTTGTTTTACCTGCTAGATGTCAACTAATAGCCATCACACTAACACACGTTCGTATCAGAGCAGAACAGCCAACAGATCGGATCCACATGAACACACATGCGTCAACAATATTGCTTCTGTTTCCCTTTCTGAACCAGCACTAGATCCAAATGTCCAATTATTCAGCCCTGGAAGGGGTGGGATGGGAGACAAGTGCTTCCCATAGACGTTCAGCTGGGTGCTGTGAAGGGTATTGAACGCTCCCAAACCGCAAAATATAAAACCTACTTTCTATAAGGGTGAACTGGATAACTATAAACCTTGTGTGAGCATCTATATTTCGTCAGGTCTCTGCTGTGAAACATCCGGATTACCTTTCGTTTGCTTTTAACCCACACACATTCTTCTAGAGGAGTCCTGGACTGCCCAAACCTGTGCTCGGTGAAGCCACGCCCTAACATTAGAGTCGATTTTTGAAGAACTGATAGACGGTCAGTCTTCTGTGCCAGGAGTGGGAGGTCTGAAATAAGCACTCTGCAATTCCTTTACACCAGCAGAAAGAGAGAGATACATTTGGGAATGGCAAACGCTCAAAGTCTATATGATCCCTTCACGATAACAGAAAAACACAAACTTGAGTTACAAAAGTTATTTCTGTATTACAGCTACGAAAGCTTTTGCAATTAAACTAAAAGGAAGGTTTCAGACAAATGGGAACTATTACAATTTCCTAAATACAGGGCTTTACCAATCCATACACTAAATGCTGTAACTTGAAGATGAATTTTTTTAATTAGAGCTAATTTTGTTAAAAAGCAACATCATTAATGTTTTGCGGTGTCTATTTGACAGCTTACCGGCAACTTAAAGGATGTTTGGTGGGGATGTTCACAAATGGACATATTTCTCAATCAGCCGTCTGGAGGAAAACCCAGTGAGAGAAATACCACAAGACATCTAACAGACATTATCGGTCATCCGTCAAAATATGATGCGGGCTGACACGGGAATGTAAACCTGGGTCATACTGTCGTCTGGTGGCATTCCAAATATGTTTTAAAATACAGGGCTTTTAAGTACAATGTGCTCAGCCCTAAAAAAACAAGCAGCACTCGAGTAGATTTTGAAATATAATATCACCTCAGCCTATCAGTATAACCTACCAAAGCCAAATGAGCACTGCGGTGAAATGCGCAAGAAGCCAACCATCAAATCCGAGAATCCCAAACTGGAGTCCAAGTCTGTTAGCCTTAAGGCCATCTCTATGAACTCTATGTAAAACGCACTTCTCTGGCTATTTTATGGGGTCTTTAAAAAGTTTTTTATCTGACTTGAAAGACAAAGGGTTCCAAGGTTTCACGGTAGTAACACTACAGAAAATGTTACCAGGTGTGAATATACACTTGTTTCAACCACAAACCACAACACTGATAACTTGCACAAAAGGTCGGTAACTGCCCTCAACTTTGTACTTTCAATCATTTATTATACAATTAATATTAATTGTTCCAGACTTGGCCCACTAGAGGTACATATCATGCAAATACTTGTTTCAATCAACTGCAAACGCAAGGCCTATTTCTGTTGTAACTAAGGTCACCATGGACAGAACTGAACACAGGCCATAGCCTTTTGACACCTGATAAAATGTCTTTCTGCAGATTGGGAGTACAAGGTTAGGAGAAAGGGTTTAAAGGTTATAAACAGGACACGATCATTCATGGAACATTCTCATGCATTTAAGGCAATAGTGGACAATATCTCTGCAGGTGGAAATGGTGCTTTAAGCAGACAAGCTCAGGTACAGATTACAGAAGTGTCATAACATTCGCAGCTACTGATGATGATGACAAAATTAGGCACACGAGCAGTTCAAATAAGTACTATGTGGCATAAAAGTGTGTTACAGTTACTGTAAACACTACACAGTTTGAAGATGTTTTAGCAGCGTTTATGTCTGCATCTAGACAAAACTTAAGTTTACATGTTTTTTTCGACTAAGCATACTTGTTTTGCAGTGGGAATTTGTAGAACAAATGGGTAAATTTGACCCAAGTTAGTTCTACAAACTCCGGCATAGAAGTTTAGCATAAAGAATAATTACTGCAAATACATGGAGGCGGTTTATTTCAAATAACTCGTTATTCCGAGATAATAACCGCCTGAAACTAATAACGCATGGATGTGGCAAATCATTTTGACAGGTACAGTTTAATATTACACAAAAATTGTATAGAAATATGTCTTTTAATAACATACGTGGTATTATATTTACAAATGATTTAACCGAATAGTGTGTTCATGACATTTGAACGTCTTGCCTTATCTTAAAACCAAAAATAAAAATAAAACGCAGAAGGTCTGCATTCATTAAAAATGAGCAAATAAAATATTAAGTCAATATGTAATGTTCCTTAAATTAGTTATGAGGTAAATAGCCATGTAATAGGCGAGATAATGTACAGGGAGCATAGTGATATTGCAAAATAACCCCTTTAGTGTAATACAAGACTCTTTGATTCGCATCGGGGCCTGATCACACTGTCTGGGCTTATTTCTGCGATAAGAGGACGTGCACACCAAAGCTTTTTTACGTGTCTGAATTGAAATGCTCGGCAGACAGCCTTCTTTAGCGGAGCGGTTTGGTTGCAATGATACTTCTGCTTTGTTTATCAAATCACTGTACAATGCGCCGGTTGGATGTTGTGATATTTATCCCGCCCCTCCTCCACTGTGATTGGATGGCCGTGTGAGAGCTGATATTGACGGGCTGAGCTTTTCACCCAGAGTTGAATATTTGAGCGCGGAAAAATGGCCGAGTGACGGCTTTCAGTGCAGAAAAAAACTGCCAGCTCCTGGCTTTTTTTGAAAAACGCTGCGCTTCCATTGGACACATTTAAAAACATATGCCGGCCGTCGGCATAAAAGCTTTGGTGTGCATGCCCCCTAACGACCGGCTGCCTATTATCGCTTAAATAACGAATAGAAGGGATGTTTTCAACAACAGTGAGTCGGTTAATCACAAATAATCGTCATATAATAATACATCGTCCTGTGTCTTACCTTCATTAACGACTTGAAATAGTTAAATCTAACAACAGCGAGTCAACTGACTGCAAATAATCGTGATAAATACACTGAACCATGAATCATTATATAAGAACTGTTAAATCCAACAACAGCAAGGTGTTTGATCACAAAAATACACCATCCAGTATACTCACCCCATTAACCACTCTTTAAAAGGGATAAATCCAACAACAGCAAGCCAGTTAAATGATAATAGTCCAATAATATATTGTCCTGTATATTCAACCCATTAACCACTCCATAACAGTTTAAAGAGATACATCTAACAACAACAACAACAAGGTAAGAAACCGAAAATAACCGTGGTAAATAAATCGTTAATGATAAGGTGAGGACACAGGACTAGTCCATAACAACTGAAACAGTTAAATCCAACAGCAGCGAGCACGATTAATCGTGAATAACTGTTATGATACATCATACGATATTCTCACCACATTAACTTGGTAGTTTTTACTGCAAATTAAAAACATGGTTACCATATTTAAACTATGGTTGCCACAAATAAACCATTCGTTTACTACAGTAACTATAGTTGAACTATGGTTCAACACGCAAAAAATAAAACACGGTTAACGTTACACTTTACTATATAACCATGATTAATTTTCGTAAGGAACTACATGACGAGTGAAACTGTTAAATTCAACAAGACGATTAGTGTAGAATAATCGCGATAATACAACATGCATGCATTCATACTTACCCTATTAACCACTCCATAACGAATGAAAACGGTAAATCCAACAAGAGTCGCCGTCCCCCCTCAATGTATCCGTGTAACCAAAGCTAAGAGTCTGGATCCGGGCTCTGTACTTGGGCTGGGAGGTGTGTTTAATCGCCGACACTTGTCTTCTGCAAATGCAAGTGTTTTAATAACGAGCAAATGAGAGGTGACGGCGGGGCCGGTGGATCAGCTCCAGCTCTCTGATCGAGGACCGCATTGACTTTGACGTTTGGCGAAGGGTGGCAGAAGGATACTTTCTGTCTTGAATGGTCGTCTAAAGCTGCGGTAATCTCTCAGCTGCTGCCCGGGAGTATGGCGGCTCTCCGGTCACCAAACCATCATGCTTCAGCGGCGAGGCTCTTGGATCGGCTTCCAGCAGAGCGTTATCGGGGCATGGAGCTCTCGCTAAGGTTGTAGGGCAACTGGAGAGGCTGTTTTCAAGCTCTGCCATATACAGGAAATCCGGAAGTAAACACAGGTTCGATGCCGACCCCCTCTCTCCCGGGATGTGGTCGGTGAAGAGGGGCATGCCGGGATATGTAGTTCCCACGAATGCTGTAGCGTACGTAATTGAACAGGTTACGTTGTGCGTAACAACGTAGAATAACGTGAATACGACGCACGCACAGATGAAGGCGTGTTCGACTTTCATGCTGCGCAGACCCATCGAACTCTGCCATCAACGTACCGCAAAAAAGATTCGAAAGCTCTGCTCTCGCGGTACTCTGATGTCATACACCGATTGGTCTGCGCAGTGCCGAATGAAATCAAACACCCCTAAAACGTTCAGTTTACAATAAAAAAATGATTAATACTTGTTACATTTTATATTTATCATAGTAAATTGTCTTATCAAAAGGCATTGTTATTTTTCTTTCTTCTGTTTTTGAAACAACCTGTTTTTGAAACTTTTAAAACTCTATAAACAATAAACCTGCTACCCTTTAATTTTTTTAAGTGTCATTGTTCTTCTTCCTATATGTTAAATGGATTTGCTTTTTTGTGTTTATTATGATACCCTGGCATACCCTAATATTTAAATGATCTTTACTAGCATTTTCAAGGAACCGAAGTGCTATTTTGTTTATTTATTTTGTATTTTTGTGCAAAAACTTGTCAGAAGGTTAAATTCTAAAGTGCATCTCAGTATGATAATAACTTCGTACTAGTTAATTTAAAATAGTTTACATTGAGCTGGTTAAATATATTTATTCAAAAAAATAATGCTCATTTATACAAGCTGCTGCATAACATGATTGTGTATTTTTCTGTACAAGTATTTATATATATATATTATTTTTTAGAGCCTCTATTACAGAAAGAGATTTAAGGTTTTAGTTAATTTTAATATTAGCCTACTATGTGTCTCGTGCAACATTCCAGCAAATTCACCAGAGGGCGCTGAATGTCATGAAAAGAAACTCGTGCTTTGGTTGTCGTTGCAGAATACTTTCCTGTGCTCT
Organism: Paramisgurnus dabryanus; assembly: GCF_030506205.2. Classification (NCBI taxonomy): domain Eukaryota; kingdom Metazoa; phylum Chordata; class Actinopteri; order Cypriniformes; family Cobitidae; genus Paramisgurnus; species Paramisgurnus dabryanus. The sequence continues at coordinate 10,036,326 of NC_133345.1, read as the reverse complement.
ATTATGAAGTATTATCAGTATGCAATTGCTTATTGTTGGTTGTGAGATCAAGTTCAAAGACTACAGAATATGGATAACTCCTGGACAACATAAGACAGGGAATCAATTAACTTGGTATGGCCTTTGTGTTGATTTGTGTGGTCAACACATTGGTTGTTAATGTTTATGTATAGTCTTTTTAGAGCAGACTGCTTTATATCTATGCTATACACACCACACCCCTTCCTTTTTGACCTCTCTGTCCCTGCAGGATTTCATAACACTGCAGAGACTGAGGCCAGAAACTGCTACGATTTCCTCCAGTGGAATTATGACACCACGCTCTCTGTGCCAGAGTGGTACAAGGCAAGCGGCAGCAAAAACAGCCTGTTTGGGACTGCAGAGCTGAATATAACAACTACAGGGCAGACAAGGTCGTTCCTTGGAGCCATCGCAGTTGAGATCGATAAGAAAACCTTTGAGCCAGCAGGCTGGGGTGTTGAGTGGCACTCATTCAGATGCATGACCTCATCTCTGCATCTGATCCATCACTTTTTGTCATTCATAAATGTTCAAAGACATGCAAACACATTCACAAACGCACATACAAGTGCATGCTTTCAAACTTATGATCATTTTATTTTAAAGAAAAACAAGGATTTGATACTAATTCAAGGAATAAACTTTTTCAGAAAGTAATACAAAAACAGTGGAGAGATGAAAAAGCATGTTTTCTTTTACTTGTTGCTAGTAACTAATTAAAATCCTCTGTATTTTATGTCAAAATAGTTAAAATCAGAAGATATTCCACTTTGTTCCTTGTCTTATAAGAACATATAAATATAATTTGTTTGATTATTTTGTGTAAATTGAGAAAGCAATAAAATACCTGTTACCTTATAACCAGGCACACTCTCAAGAGCTGCTATGAGGCAGATATGTCAGGTAGTAACTATTGACACAAAAAGCACTGATTTGTTGAATTATGCATGCAATGAAGTGTTCGAGTAGACAGATACAGTAAATGACAGGAAATGATTTTCCTTTCAGTCCATTTTAATCTGTTTTCAAAGCATACTGCATGAAAACAAGACTAAGGCTCAAAGCATAAACATCTATTCATATGCCACACAAGCATTTTTTACACCTTTGCAAAAACGTTCAGTTTTGTGATCTTTAAAGAAATCAGAATGCACTGATCCCAACTTGTCATGCATTTGAGCATTAGTTACAATTGATAAAAATGTATTGTTGCAGCTCAATAGCTTTACAGTGGCTCTGTTAGGGTAATGATCCTACGATGGTATCTGACTATGGATACAGAGGACCAATGGTCGCCACTGTGGAAGCTACAAGTCGTTGAGCTAAGCAGCACTATTATTTATTCATAAATGGTGGTTGTTGTGCAGAGGGCCATTAAAGGACATGAGACTTGAGATAGCATTGCATTACTATTCTCATACATTATGTATGGAACAAGGAAGGATCACTCTTTGCTGTAAGTGCAAAAAATAGATGCACTTAGATGTGATGTAAGCGGTATTGAGCCTGTAGCAGACTAAATTTAAATATGGGGCAAAAAAAAAGGGAGACGTATCATGAAAATCTGACTTTTTCCATGTTTAAGTGCTTAAAGTGGGTCCCTGGTGCTTCTATAAATTTAGAAATGTGTTAAAGAAGAACCCAGTAACTTAGTTTTGGTAAACCATTCTCTGCAAGCATGTGAAACAATAGATAATTGAAATTTGGCTCTCCTTGTGATGTCAGAAGGCCCTTAATCTGCACTATCCAAACACAGCACTACTATTTAGTGCAAAAATTAGCTCATTTGAATTTAACAGGACACACCCAAAATGGCACATTTTTGCTCACACCTACAAAGTGGCAATTTTAGGGTGGTATAATAAACTATCTGCGGGGTATTTTGATTTGCAACTTCACATTTGTACTCTGGGGACACCATAGTTTTATTTGACATCTTAAAAAAGTCTTGTGAAATGTCTCCTTAATTTTTTTAAAGGGGTCATATAGCGTGAAAATCTGACTTTTACATGTTTAAGTGCTATAATTGAGTCTATCAACCTAGAAAACATGAAAAAGAACAACACATAACTTAATTTTGGTAAGCTATTTTTTGCAAGCATGTGAAAAGTAGGTCATTCAGATTTCGCCTGTTTTGTGAGGTAGGTAGCAAAGCCAATTACAATAATACCGCCCCTTAATCTGCACTATCCAACCACAGCACTGCCATTTAGTGCAGAGAGAGAGAGAGAGAGAGAGAGAGAGAGAGAGAGAGAGAGAGAGAGAGAGAGAGAGAGAAAGAGAGAGAGAATTTTTATTTACAGCACAATTGAGTTTTAATCACCACCATCATTGTGATCAGTGTTTGCATTTCATCAACTCATTTGCATTTTAAAGGACACACCCAAAAATGGTACATTTTTGCTCGGACCTATAAAGTGGCAATTTTAACATGCTATAATAAATTATCTGTGAAGTATTTGGAGCTAAAACCTCAGATACGTACCCTGGGAACACCAAATACTTATTTTACATCTTAAAAAAAATCTCATAATATGACCCCTTTAAATGTGACTTAATTTGTGACTACATATTTTGCTTTGTCATGCCATGTCCTGAATGCAAAAAAGAAATGGGTTTCAAACCACATATGAATGTAATTTGGATCACATTGGTCACACTGCAAGTGTCACCAATAAAATATGATTTTTGCTGCCTTGTCTGAAGAAACAAACAAACTGATTCATTTTACTTTGAGTCAGTAATTACATGAGGACAACGTCTGTAGAAACTGAGCCAAATCATTATGTTCCTCATATCCTGTTGAACTTCACGGGCCTTTGCAAAAGTAAACATCATTCAAAACATCTCCCAATCTTTTGGCATTTAAAAATAGTTTTGTATTATACATAATTGTCTATCTACACAGATACGCTTCACATGAAATACGCATTCATGTACAAATGAATGTCCTTTGCATCTACAAACTCTGCATCCATTAAAAGGAAAGTGGAGCACTGAATGATGCTTACGTAAGTCAGAGGAGGGGTATGGGGTGATGAGAAATGTTGTTTATTTTTGAGGCAGCATTAGTCACTTGCTCTAGATCATGGAATGGGAAAATATCCTGATGACATAATCATTCTTTAACAGTTTCCATATAGAAGGTCTGGATCTGGGCGCCAGAAGTCCGCATTACACTGTCACGTCTGGATGTAATCAAACGTTCCCTTTATCTGCTGTTAACACATTCTCACGCACAGGCCTACAAACACATGGAACCGTACACTCCGGTTTGTCATTGTATATTAAACCTCTCAATAAATGCAAACTGGTGAGGCCAAATATTGTATATATATATATATGCAATGATAATAAACAATATTATTTGTATTAAAACATCTTTAAGGAGTATTAAATCAGTATCCAGCATATAAAAACAGGAATGCCAATTAAACCAGCATACATTTTGGTTTCTGGTCTTATATAGTTTAGGCTGGTCTAGCTAATCTCCCATAGGCCCTGTCCCAGATGGCACACTCCGGACTTGTGGTCCTCCTCAGAGTCCACACTTTGATGACATCACGTAGTCCAGACTTTAGGGACCCTTGATGCGAGTCCACGTGGGTGCACCGGAGTCGTATTTTGGGACAGACTCAAGCATCACACCGGAAATAGGTAGAGAAGTTGCCCGTCAGTGTGAACTCCTCCCTTCCGTTGTCTGATTGGTCCGATTGCTCTTTCGCAAGGACTTCTGGGTTGGCAAAGTGCGCGAAGCCTGCTGCAGTGCGGGCCTCGCTGAAGACCGCATCAAGGGGGCAAAGGAGGCGCTGATGAGCACACTTCAAAGCGTAAAAATTACAGATGGGACACCCTACGGACTCGTAGACTAAGCGAGAACGCGCAATTTAAGGCCACGAGACCGAAAAGTCCACATGAAGTGCGCCATTTGGGACAGGGCCAATGTGTCCAAGGTAGTCTTAGCTGGTTTAAGGTGGTGTCTCATTCTGCACAAATTATCTAGCTGGTCTCCCAGTATGGCCAAGCTGGTTGTCCATGTAGCTGGCCTCATGTCCTGACTTATTATAAAGTAACACAAAACTGCAAGCCAACTTAAAACCAGCAAACTTGGTCAAGTGGTCAGACATTATGTCTTTTGTGTTGAATTACATAACAAACATCATCATTAGCAGATCTTATATTTTCTCCAAAAGACAAAACAGATACAACATGTATGTTTGTGAAAGTGGGTCCGCAATAGACCGCATACGCATGCTTTTGGTTGCCTTGACAGTGTTTGCACAGTCTCTCTATTACTTAGTATGCCTTTGCCAAATGAAGATGAGTGAATTATATCTCTCATACTCCCACCATTATGTCCTTCTCCTAATTACACTCGAACTAGGAATCTGGCATGCAAAAGACAATTAGGACTCATAGATTTTAAATCCGCTCAGTCCGCTCATAAATTTGAGCGTCTATGGTGTGTGTGCGTGTTTGGCATGTGATCGTTATGAAGTGGTTGTTGGGTTGAGCTAAGCTGATGTGAAAGTGTTTTCATCGATTGCGCAAACACGCCATAATGATGCGCTCCTACACAAACAGACACATAAACACATCCAAAATTAGATCATGCGCATATAGATATAGGACACAAATCTTCGGCTGTCAACTCTCTAAATAGAAAAGTCTATATAACAGAGCACCTCAAAAAAAGCTTTCTCCAAACAACACTTACCACAGCACTCTTTTACAATTTGGGATGAACGTCATTTATACACAATTAGATTTAGATGTTGATTGCAATGTTAATATTTGGAAATTATCTTCAGTGCTCTAATCCGTTATTGGTTATTGTTCTTTAAGAGTAGGCTACTTAGAGTGATTCAGCATCCTTTTTATCATTTTTTACCAGTTTAATGCTTGGAAAAGCTTGGTTATTAAAACCTGTTGCTAAGGATTTAAGTGTGCAGACGTCTTTATTTTCATTACCAGTTTAATGCAACAGAGAAACATTGTACAACTTTAAATAAAGCAGTAATATTTATCATTGTAAATGTACTTGTTTATTTTAGTTGCAGGTTCCACCCTGACAACTTACCCCATTTAATGTGACAACCTACACCGGCACAGGGGCATGTTGTCACAAAAATGTTTTAAATGTATAAGAATAGAGAAATTGATTTTTGAAATATTATTTTCCACCCTATTGACCCTCATTTTATTTTAACCTAAATAAATAAGTACACTTCACCGAAACCCTAAAAAAATCCTCCATTACTCAAGTGTTTTAGTTCAATGCATGAATTGCATGATTTATCTTATTCAATAAACATTTTTTTAAGTTGAATCAATTTACCTTAGAGATTATTTTTATATTTGAAAATGTTTCCCATCATGCATTGCAGCATGCATACATTAACTGCTACTGTTGTGTGTGTTTTTTTGCTGTTTGTTGTCTTCATTTCTACTACTGCAGTTTTTTTTGTTATCATTGTTGCTTATTATTTTTGAGGGGAAGTCGAGGGCTCATTTTCACTTCATTAGATTTGATTTGATTACTGTCAACATTATTGAGAGTGTTGAGTTTTGAGGTCTCTTTGTGAAATTGAAACTTTCCTTATTGATTGTTATATTTGCTTTGCAAGTTGGCCTCTTTTTGAGAAGCAAAGATTGCAGAGTTCTCTTAACATTGCAAGTTTTATAAAACTATGTTTAAAAATAAGACGTGTCAAATAAAGTTCCAAACAATAAATATTGTTGACCGATGATGAGTTTTTTCATGTTTAAGTGCCATAATTGGGTCCCCAGTGCTTCTATCGACATAGAAAATGTGAAAAAGATCAACCCAGTAACTTAACATTCACATTGAAAAATAGCTAATTGAAATTTGGCTCTCCTTGTGATGTCAGAAGGGGATAATACTGCCCCTTAATCTGCACTATTCAAACACGGCACTACCATTTAGTGCAGAGATCAACTCATTTGCATTTAAAAGGACACACCCAAAAACGGCACATTTTTGCTCACACCTACAAAGTGTCAATTTTAACATGCTATAATAAATTATCCTTATGGTATTTTGAGCTTAAACTTCACATATGTACTCTGGGGACACTCTGTGCACACCAAAGCTTTTATGCTCACGGCCGGCTTATGTTTTTAATTGTATTAATATTTTAATACTTATATTTTAGCCAGAATTTTTTTTGCCATGTGGGTTGTATAATTAGAAATGTATTTGTTGCCCCTAAAATACATTTTGAAATAATATTAGGTTAAGGTTAAAACTAAATATATTCTCAAATTCAAAGATATATTTAATTAAGCTGTTCTTATTACAAAATGTATTTCGCATATTTATTAAAAACATATTTTTTTACCAGATACATTTATTTTTTGTCATATGGTGTTGGATGATGTAAAAAAATTCTAAACTTTTGTGCCAAACTGTAGGTTTTGAAACCTTATATCTTCTGTATGAGAATTTTGTCAGTGTTTTGAACCATACCAGTTAATAACTATTCTTAATCCACACGTATTTACACAAAAAAATATATTTTTGTATTTTTTAGTTCATAGGGGCTTTAATAAAATTTGTACACATTTATTTTTCAATTTGCACATATGTCTAAGCAATTTTCTGTATGAAACCATATAACTGATCTTCTGACTTCCTCCAGTGTGTATTAAGTCATTCAAGTAATGCTTAAGGACTGTTAGCACAAAGATGGCTGATGTGAGCCCAAGAGGGAAAGCTCTGGTAATAGAGAAATGTACAACAATCCTCCCTTATAATTACTATGCCTGTACATGTATGCATTTGACCTTCTTATAGCCAGATATTTTAAAGACAAAATTGACTCTTTTAAGAGTTTGCATACATTTTTTAACTTATGTATATGTTCTTAAATTTAGGAGATTAGAAAATTATAGATATATTTCATTTTGGTGACTCACATACTCCTATACTTCAATTTGTATTGGTAACTGTAATAATCCTAATAAGGAATTTACGTGTCTGTGTGTTCAAATTTATGACTGCTGTACATGTGTGTATTGTAGGTAAAGTTATTAAACTTATTTTATGAGTGTGTACACAGATTTTGTTGCTGCCTCAAAAATAATCAAACTTCAGTTTTACTTTACAACATTACAATGGTTTACAAGTGATTTCCACTTCTAAGACTTGATTAAGTTAAAATAATTAACTTAAGTTCGATAAGTTAAAATTTGAAACAGTAAATTGAAATGACAATTGTGATTATTCTTAAAATTTAAGGCAGCTAAAACATTTTTTGTACAGTGTACTTTGTGTTTGCACCAGAAACTTAAACAAAGACCAAAACACTTTTTTCAAATAATATATTATTGCTCATTGCCAGAATGAAACCAATACATACAATAAATTAAAGCAACAACGCGTGAAACTTTAAATAAACCATTAACAACAAAGTAAATTTCTTTTACACATTCGTATGTAAATATGTCTAGATTTACAGCTTAGTACAAAGTGCTGCTGGATGCAGCTTGTCTTGTAGGTAGCCAGCCATTCTGAGCATGCTCAGTGCACAGTAGTGGGTCTGAGAGTATCTCAGCTTAAACATACACTTCATATTTTCACTCTTTTACATCGTAGATAAAATGATATAACACTGAATAGTGACGTCGTCGAATGCAAATGCCCTCATTTTATAGCTAAATAAAACAAATACATGTCGCAACAGCAATTTTAAAGTTGGGCAAACATACAGTTCCCCCTCAGGCAGAGGTGAGTTACCCTTTAAGTGCGATTGCTCTAATTTGCATCAAATCTGCATGAACACACACACTCATGTCATTCATTCATGTTTAATGTCTTCGTATATGGTCATGCTAGAATAAAATTGTGTGCTTTTCTGTCCTTCATTGCGATGCATGTATGTACCATTGTCAAAATAAGGAGGTTGTTCTGTGAGGTCTTTGGCATAAATACATATCGTGCAGTCTGTAAGCTCTCTAAAATTCAGCTCCATAACTCCGGAGATCACATCACAACAATGGACACCTAAAGCTTTCCTGTTTTTTATAGTCCTTAATCATTTCACTTGGGTTATTGCATATTTGGCAGACAAGACCAGTTTATTCTCATCTTTGTCACGATACCTCAATGACCTCCATGCTACCAGAGAAACTGGATTGCTTCCCCAGCTTCCCAAATTCCTCACTGCTTTGCGTTGTGTTAATACCCTCTTCAAACTCCATCTGGCAGCTGCGGCGCTTGTACTTGGTGTCCACTTGCGATACGCTACACACCACCACTTTTCCTTCCTCCAGCCAGCTGTTCTGAAAGTCCCGCTGCTCCTGTGTTTTGTCTCTAAGATGTATGCCGGTGTTGGAGGTGCCAGCTTGGCCGCCGCAGCTAAAAGCCACGTAAGCAGGACCGGTGCCAAAATGCACAGAGCTCCCTGAAGTCGTTCCAGATGGTGCCAAATTAGAGCCGAAGAACCAAGGGCACTCACCCGTTGGTGTGATGGGGGTAGTTGCCTGATTCGAGCCTCTGTGCGTCGTCCAAGTAGAAGATGTACCCAGCGGCAAGCTGAGAAATGAAGGTGTTTTCGCGTTGGTCTCACAAATGGAATCCTGGGGTCTTGGCCCACAATTACTTTGGTTCAGATTGAGAGACGGCGTGGTAGCGGATAACCTTTCAAAGCTGCTGATTTCTCGCTTCTCTCTTTGCGGGCTTATTCTAGACTTGCCATTCACAGCGGTACACTGCGACTCTAAAGAGCTTGAAAAGTCTGTCGTCGAAGGATGCTGACACACATTATTGCTGGTGTTTAAGCTGTTGAGTCTGCACAGCTTGGGTGTGTTTTGTGAGTCTGATGGTGGGGGATTAGGAGAGGATCGCTGGTTTTGGCTTGAGGAGTAGACGGATTTTATATCGAGGGAGAAGGAGCACTTGAGCCTTCTGTTTTGAAGGATTCGCTCGGAGGACAGGTGAAGGGAGCTCAGGTCTTTCTGTAGCGAGATGGGCGACGGAGGCTTTGCGGTGATCTTTGTAGGTTCTGGAGTCCTCTGCTCGAAGCGATCATCATCATTTGTGCTTTTGACCTCTTCCACCTCTTCATGGTGTTTCGCTGCTAACCTCATGGGGTCACAGGGTGCAGTTTTTAACTGCAATGCTCTCTCGAACTCCAGCAGCTGACCCAGGAAGTTGAAATTTGGAGATATTGATGGACGACGATCCTTCACAAATCTAAAGAACATCAAAGAAATGCAATTTATGACTCCATTAAAAACTTAACATTTCTGTGCTGTTGGTTACTAGGGCTGGGTTTGGTTAGCTGTTGGACCATCCTTATGAAAATGAACTATGGTTTTACCATATTAACCAATAGCATACCACTACTTCTTTCTCACTATAGCAACCATATTCTACACTGTAAAAAGATTCCGTAAAATTTACAGTATTACTGGCAGCTGGATGCCAGTAACTTACTGTAGATTTAAATTTATGTTAATTACCTGCAACAGTTTGTTCAAAGTTAAATGAAAATTAAACATTAGCAAGTCTGTATCTTTACAGAATAAAACTTAAATAACAGCCTCAAGCAAAGCATTCTGGGAAACAAAATCTAAAGGAAAAACCGAGAAAAAGGTTAATGAGGATTTTTGGTTCCCAGAATGCTTTGCATGAGGCTGTTATTTTATATTTTTATTCCGTAAGACAAAGACTTGTTAATGTTTAATGTTCATTTAACTTTGAGCAAACTGTTGTCAGTAAATAACATAAATTTTAATTTACAGTAAGTTACTGGCATCCAGCTGCCAGTAATACTGTAATTTCTACAGAATCTTTTTACAGTGTAACCATAATGTAATAACCATAACCTGCCCAAAAACATATAATACAGTTTACCTTCAACCATGGTTATTTTACATAAGGGCAGCATAGCTATAATGTTTACAAGCACAACATTTTATTAAACCAGCATTGCCATTCTGGTGAAACAAGCCGAACAAATAAATCGTAAATGACCTAGTTAGAAAGCCTGGCATCCAATGCTAATGCTAAGGACCCAAAATCCAACCTATGCTGTTTTGAACAGTGAATACAGACATCAATAGAACAGAAGTTACCTATAGGCATCATCCGATGACAGGCCCATAGTTTTCATGATATATGCGATGGCAATGGTCGCAGAGCGGGATATGCCAGCCAAGCAGTGGACGATGACTCTGCAGTTTGACACCTTGGCTTTGTCTGTGGATAGACAGAAATGGCAAACTGGTCAAAAGCTGTCTCAATGTTAAACTCCAAACAAAGCATGCGGTGATCTCATTCGCACACCTCAAATGCTGACATCACTCATACCTCCCTCAACACTGCTGATACACACATGGTTTGTGTTAACTCAACATTTAGCTTTAATCATGACCACAAGCTAAAAAAAATTCAGATTCAGCAAACCCTACATGCTGTATGCACTTTTAATACACATATTGTGAAATGCATGATGTACGGCAAAAATATATATATTTAAAAATATACAATACAGAATGTATTTGCAAAAAATATATTCTGAAATTTGTTTATAATTTGTTTTCACTAATGTATTTTATGCCATTTTTTATTTTTTTTAATATATATTTTATAAAAAATATACATTTTTAGTATAATTTGTTGAATAATTTATAGTTATGTCACGCTGGAAGAAAAAAATAATATGTTAAAATATAGGCTATTATCAACTGCAAAAATATGCTTTATAAAATGTTTAAGTTTATAAATACTTTATAAACTGTTATATTTTGGTCAGGAAAAATATATTTTTTTTATAGTATAGGTTGTTAGAAGAGTAACACCGCATTCACAATCAATAAGGTGCCAGACAATAAAGTAGTCTAAAACCTGTTGCTAAAAGGATTTAAGTGTGCAGACATCTTTATTTTCATTATAGTATAGGTTGTAAAATTAAAAATGTTTTTGTTGACACTAAAATACAAATATGTGGTAAAAGCTAAGTATAATACTTTACTTTCTACAAAAAATTGTAAGCATATTTTTAAAATATATTTCGAAATATTTTTGCCATGGGACTCGTGCAGATATTAGATATTCATACTGAAAAATGCATACTGAAAAAAATCATACTGTAGATATGCATATGGAAGAATGTATACTCTAGATCAGTGGTCTCCAACATGATGCCCGCGGGTCTGTAAGTTGCCCACCAAAGCATATTCTATCAATAGCCTAAATTTTAAAATGTATTAATTATATATTTTATATAATAGCTTGCTTTATGTATGAACATTGTATTGAATTGTATTAAATAATGTTAAAATAAAAAAGTTTGAATAGACTATACATTAAAAAGTAGCCCTCCAGGTTATTTTATCTATTGTGGTAGCCCTTGCTCACAAAAAGGTTGGAGAACCCTGCTCTAAATAAACATAATTGTATTATAAAATGGTACAGCACTCTTACCAATAAACTCATTGGTTTTCTCCAACCAGGGAAGCAGCTTCTCACAGTAACTGTCATTGACGGGAATGCGCATGAAGTGGTTGTCACTGATGAAGTCAGGTTTGGGACAAGTATTACTGGCATTCAGGACATAAGTGATTCCATTTTGCGTCATCAGTTCCTGTTAAAAGTTGGAAATTAAAAATAGGTTGGATGGAAGTCGATGCCAAAATCATTCTTCTAAAGAACAGGGTGAAAAACAAAACAGACATGGATATGGAAAAATTCCGACATACTTTCTGACTGTTTATGACATATATTTTGATTTTCCTTCATTCCAGATTCCAGCTATATCTGCTTCTGCGTGTCATGCTAGCCAAAGCTCGTTTAGGTGAGAGAGATGTAAAATGATAATATGTCAAAGAAAAAATAGTGACAGGGCTAACATTTAAATCAACCTGATATCAGTAAAAAAATGCTTTCGGGAATGCATATGGTTGCCTGTTATCTGAAGTCGTGAGATATGATACAATACAGTGGTATGCGCAAACAACCTTCAGGTAAAAGGAAAGTATTTTAGATTATCTAAAGATGTATGAGTTTGTTATGTCTTCGTGACGGGAAATGGTTGAGTAAGAGTGAGAAATTGTTTAGATGGGTAAATATTTAGGATGCCCGGAGGCAACTGCAATGCAACAAACCATATAATTGACTCTTATTTATCTTCCACTGACCTTGTTGAGAACGTCTCTCTGGGAGCCCAGGTACAGATGGGGCAATATGCGTGTGGGACCAATGTTGGGCACGGGTAGACAGGGCTGGGACAGGCTGAGGGGCAGAAGAGTGGCTGGTTTACTCTCACACAGATCAGGAAAACAAGACGAGAAAGCTGCAAAGCCACCTGGGGAGGTTAAAGAGTAGACAAACTTTATTCAAGACAAATCCAATCACACAGATTTCAAACAGAGCATGTGTTTCAATTTTCCTCTTGAGCATTGTATGTGCGCTTTTTTGGTAACACACATACTTTGCTTTAAACTCATATACATAATGGGAAAATAGCAACAATGAAGGGGGTTTCCAAACATCCTTACAGAATGAATTACACTTGAACCCCAAACGCAAACTCCACAGGGGCCAAAAAGCCTTTCCGCCGCAGAAGAAACATCCTGCCGTTTCAATTCAAACTAAACCAAACTAGTATTTCCAGCAGAAAATCCATTCTGTGATGGCTTTAACCGGACACATTTGACTGAGATTCTTAAGAAAACCAATTGGGTGTATCAGCAATTTTAGGTGTAACTAACAGTATAGCAATACTGTAGCTCTGCTTATGGAAGCCTACTGACTTTGAATGCTAGGTTGCACGAGTGGCAAACCTTCCTCTTTTAAAAAGGAAATGGGAAAACCAATGGGCGGTGAAAGGCACGTTCTGCCACTTTACAAGGTAGATAATGTGTCAGTGTCTGGTTCCCCGCTTTTTTACTTCCTGAATGATCTCATCTCCTCTCTCTGGAACCAACATCACACTGTGGGAATGAGGCAAACCACAGGAACACCAACACCCAACCAGATTTAGAGGAAATAAATGCACTCTCTATGACACACAAATGCTCACATGCATTCATTTTGACATACATCCAGCTTTAAAGCCTTAGAGCAGTGGTTCCCAAACTTTTTCAGCGTGCGGCCCCCCTTGTGTACGGTGCATTCCTCCGCGGCCCCCCAAAGAAAATTTGTGACAAAAAACTGTTCTAAAACTCAACATTTTAATAAAAAAAACATTAAATTATACAAAAAAGTAGTGCTTTTGGTTAGTAGCCTTATTTTTTTAGGTTTAATTACACATAATTCATGATAAATTAATGTATTTCATAAAATGTCATAAAACTGTGGCCCCCCTGGCACCATCTCGAAGCCCCCAGTTTGAAAACCACTGCCTTAGAGGACTACAATCCCCCATTTGAGTCATGCTGTCAAACATGTGGCTTTTCATTTTGGAGATTTAAAAAATTCTAGCTAAATATGCCTTTAATTGTTATTTCCAATGTGCAATCTGAAACCAAATTAATAAAAAATGTGTGAAATGTCAGTTGTTTTTCGTGGTTATGTATGTAAACTGCAGTTTTATGTCTCAAACAGAGATGGCAGTAGAGAGGCATATTTACTGTAAACCAACATTAAAACCAAAAAGGCAACTGATCTCACCAATCATGAGTCAACAATATGACTTTTTGGGTAAGTACTATGAAAAAATCACATGATTTTGCTATTAGTTTTAATGTGGCAGTTTGTTTTTCCAAACTTCTCAAGCATGAAAAAGTATAAATGTTAAATAAAAGTTAATGAAAGTTATATGTTAACTTGTCTTTTCAAACGTTTATGATTTCCTTCTCCTAAATACAATCCACATTAAAATGATGGTTCAATATTATATAAACAAAAACATTTAAACTACATTATTGGCTATATGTGAAAACATAATATTTTGGTGTTGGTGATCAGATGTCATTCATGGGACTTTCAGGGGTCTTGCTGCTGTAATGGAGCCCATCTTAACCCGTCTTCTTTATATTAGCCACAGATTACCTCATACACTAAAACAACATTATGTTAGCTCTATGCAAATGTGCATTCAAATCACTCACAAAGAAGCTGTGTAATTCAACTAAAAAAATGTCAAGCCAAATAAAGTCAACAAAGGAACCAGTTTTCCAAGGCCTAATCGCAACTGAAGAAATTTTTTTTCAATCGGTTTAATTTGGAATCACTACTCTCCTCAAAATCGGGGTCATGTTATCTCACACTCCAACTAAGGAGAGCGGGCAGGGCGATGACATCACCCCGGGTTGGTGTTTAGCTAGATCGTCTTACGCACACAGATGCATGCAAATAACCAAGGGAAACATTTGGGAGATGACAATATTATGAAACAGAAAGAGAGAACAGACATAGTCACCAAAGTGTTAAAATGGGGCAATACAAGCAGATGAGCTCAGAAACATGAGGTAAGGGCCCTTAAGTAACCGCATGCATGTGACTGGAGAGTGTTGACACAAAGGCACACTTATTTGTTCATTGCCTTGTTAATTTATTCATTCATCAATGGATTCATTCGCCCTGCCATCCATCCTATTCGAACATTTATTCATTGGCTCCCCCATTCACAGAGGACTGTTCTTTTTCAGTGTAATGTTCACATGACATCACTCTACAAGGCCATTAGATAAGCTGCATGACCAGTGTTGAGTCAAACCAAACAGACCTGTTCAAAGACCTTTTAACACACTGAGTCACAGATGACATCATGCCACGTTCTTGTCACGGAAAAAAGTGTCAGCGTTACTCAAATTACACTGATGTAACCTTAGGGCATTGGCTTAACCCCAACGGTTTATTGAGTTAGTACTTCAACTTACTTAGAAGGCGAGCAGATGTTTATTCAATCTATTGACTTAGCTTGGTGAAATAAGTCGATTTGATTACATGAAAATCTATAAAAACTTAGAACTTTAAAAGTATATTCAAATCAGTTTATTAGTATATCGCTTTTGCCTCTATATCGCCATCTCTGTTTGAAAAATAAAATTGCAGGTTACGTTATGTAGCCTACTTATCTTTACGGGTTAAAGTCAGATGATCTCAAATTGACACATCAACTTATAAATCATTTTTGTAAGATTACTATTATGAATCTGGGTCAAAAGACAGTGTTACATTCATGCAATTGTTTTTTGCGCAGCTAACGCAATGCTATACCAACTGACCAACAGGAACATACAGGAACATCAGTTATTATTTATAGACTTGCTCATTAACCGCTTTTTGCCTATTTTTAACCAAAAACATCACAGTTTGCAGCTTAAGAGTTCCCACTATTGCAGTTGTGTGTCTGGCCCTTTAAGGCCCAGTTCAAGGGCCGTCTGTTTCCAGCTATTAAAAGCAACCGCCAAGCAGGATGACATCATTGCTCAACACGCGGGTGGCCAACAAGCTGTCTCTGGGTTGCTACTCTTTGCGATACACGCATGTGCCAAACTCTGCACCCTACCAATTTTGACTATCACTGTCACAAGCCAGGCTCTGGGTGACTTGAGATCCTATCATCCCAGGAAAGATTAGGCAGATTTATGACATCACAGCCTAAAGTCAAAGCCAGTTACCGGGCTGATAACTCATACTGAGGCAGACAGAAGGTTTAAGGTAACTGAAAAAGAGACTCTTAGCAGATGTGAGCTTTGAGTGAATTAGGGCAGACCTGCCTTGCCGTCCTGATGGCTGACATTCCTTAAGTGTGATGTCATTATGTCCTGGTGTACAGGCCTGGGGCTGTCATACTGCTTTAAATAAAAAGAGCTGCATTACATGCTCGTATACACTGTTTAAAGTTTTATTTTTTAATTAAATTGACTATGCAAGTTTTTTTTTACAGTTTTGACTAATGATGAGTTGCTACTTTTTAACTTATTTTATTAATAAAATAAAGTGTAGTCAAAATATGTCAAAGAAAAAAGTCAATTTGATTTTGCTTAATAACAACCTCTGCTACTACTTTAAAAATGTAAAAAAAAAATGTAGCATTTTTGTCAAATCAACATATATTTTTACATAACAAATTTAGTTGAACCATTTTAAATGTCAAGTTATGTCAACTTGTCACAGGTCAAAACAGTAGGTTGAATTGACTTGCAAAACCAAGTTGTTTTAACGTCATGCTGCATTTTTTTTACCCTGCATGTTTATTAAACAGTGTTGCTTAACTTGTTCAGTATGTTTTCTCAGTTGTATTTAACGTCATGCTTACCATAGTGTTCTGCATATTTTCCCATATCAGCACAGGAAATCTTATAAAATTGTTTTTGTAAATACTGCAATGCTGTCATTTTGCACTGTAACCATACTAACACTGTTTAAACAATGTTAAATAAAACATCTAAGCAAAATACAGAAAATATGCTGGCCATGTGTTTTCTGTGAATCTGATCTTTGGCAGGAGAAGCTCTAACCTTCTCTTGCTGTGACATCAATGATTTCATTTCCCAAAAATATATTTATTGCTCTTCATGGTGCACACGGGTTACACTAACTCTCTGTCTTCAATTCGAAGTTAAACAAGTCAGTATAAACCCCACACTATACTCTTATTCAGAGCATACATGCCGGGGGTGTTTTACGTTCTCTTTCCGGAACAGATAGCAACCATAGCTGTGAGATACATTTTATTTCAGAAATGCTTATTTTTGGAAAATAATCATTACATTATTTGAGAGTTTAAACTAGCTTGGTTGCATCAAGAAGAGAATATCAAGCCGGCTGCATTTAATTTCGAGGTAAAGAGTCTAATAACCAGAAAACAATAGCATTGGACAACCAACATGCATGTAAGTGGTAATTCAGGAACCTGCTTCTCAAACCATTTAAAAGGTCAAATGTTACTGTATGCCTAATTAACTTCCATAAGCCACACCCTTCACAACTTTTGATCATTACTACGCCCCTGTGCATGTGCTGTTTACAACAAAATCTCAATATTTGCCCTGTAGTGTGTGCGTTTGTGTGTGTGCGCTTAATACAGATCTTTAGTATTTTGGGCCTTGCTTAGCAGGAGCTTACAACAAGCATGCTAAATTTGTTCGGAGTGACATGATACTCAAACAAGTACAGACACATTCGGGCTTATGGTACAACACAATGTCGTATTTCAAACCTCAGTGGCATCGGGTTTCCAAACTTCTGGAAGCAATTAAAATCTGTTCAAAAAGCCGACCAATCTTTCATGAACTTTTGTTTTGGTGAACTCCAAACAAAATATGTCTTGCAACCAATTACTTTGTGGGAATGCCTTAAGGTCTTATTTAGAGATGGCACATATTCGAAAACCATGGTTTTTACATAATATGAGTATATTTATATTTCCTTTATCCTGCATGTTTATTAAAATGAATTATGCTACTAATCAATATAAACAGTCGGCACATAACCCTCAGGTCTATTAACAAAATAGTAACTAAATATAAGTAAATTGAATATAAAAAAAGTTTGCATTCAGTTTTGGTGCACTCACTCATAAGTGGTAGCACATTAGTAACGAAGTTATGTGCGTGTGAATGGTAAGCCCTTATGAATAAATATATTCCACATGTTCACATAAAACAAGAAGAAAATGCAAACCAAGTTCACTGTAACAAACATAAATATACAGTACATCTATAAACCCCATACATGAACCTACCTCTCAGGTCTCGTTTCTCTTTGATGCGCCTGACACGCATCTTCAGCCTCATCTCGCTCTCGTGCATGTCTGTCCACAGTGGAGGAGGGATCACCAAGTCAACGGGCATCCAGGTCTGTTTCCCCCACAGCAGAAAAATCTACTCAAAGGGCTCGGAGCTCAACCCCGTACTATATGAAAGGGATGAGATGTTTCCACCTAAAAACCTAAACAAGCCCTTCTGTTTCGACCGCTGCAGCTACGCTCCTTCAGCTTGATGTGTCTGCTTGCTTCTGACTGTAGCTGGGAGCGCTCCTGCCTCTATTGTTGAGCCACCTCCCTCTCTCGCCCTCCCTCTCTCTGGCTGTGCTCTAGTGAGGCCTGTGTTCAGTAATAGCTCATGTTTAAGGCATGTAACCACATTCTTGACTCATCAGTAAGCTATGCGGCCACTGATGGGGCCAGCAGTGTGCTTAGAGGGAAGATGCCTGCTGGACGACACTGTTCCTGCATCCCCCAATTCGCCTACTTGTACTATGCCCTAAAAGTAGGTGCTGTTTTTGTTTTGGGAAAGTATTATATCAATATTTTATTGGGTAGTAACAGTGTACATAACAGAAGTGAACGTTGTCTAGTCGGCCATTGTGATAGTAAAAAAAAACAATAAAATTCCTCACATTTCAGCTTTTATTTATTCATTATTTCTTAAGTAATTTTTCTATATAGTTTTATTTATTAATTTAGTGAAGAATCACATAATATATTTTGATAGTAGATCTCACTCTAATTTAGGACATGCTAATTGTAAACAATTTAGTGCGGATAGTCCACAAATTAGGTCACAGGATGTTTAGCGTGTCTGTGCGTGTTCTGCAACCTATTAAAAACTAGTTGTATTTGTGCGATCATCATCTCTGCTTGTTACAGTAATCATCATTGCTTATGTAAGAAGCATTTTATCATGCGCAAAAATCTGGGTCCAGTCATTGAAAAGTCCATGTTGACTCATTCAGCAGTACATTATGCTCTTTTTAACAAAGAGACGTGTTGTCTTTGAATTGCCATTAATCAGCTTTAATCATGGGTGAGATTGTTTATTAGTTTGCTGTTAATCAGACTGAACGACATCATCATCATCATGGGGAAGGCTGAACCCATTATTCTGCTAGATACAAAAACCATGTCATCCTGTCCAATGAATTAAAATATGAGTGCTAAAATGGACAGACTATCGTCACTAGCCACCTTCTATGAAAAAAACATCCATTCATTTATTGATTTTGATTTTTATGTATAATTTTATACACATTCATGTATTTATTTATTTGAAATAAATTATTTATTTATAAGACCCACAGAATTGCCCTGATTTTTATTGCATAATAAAATGCCTTGTCAGATATATCGTATTTATGAAGTAAGCGCACATGAATGACACCACAAATTGTCGTAAAACAATAGAAAAGTGGTAAATATTCTTTACACCCCATAGTTGGGGGTTTGTCTTTGAGAAACATGGCAGAAACAATGGTATCCAAGTTGACGCCTACCAAACGCATTTAAAGCAGTTGCAGGCGCCTTTTGTGAATGATTTTCTATGGGCAGTAAGCGTTATGCACGCTTGTTTATGCGTGCTTGCTTATGCGCGCTGAACGCTTTGCATTGCACGGTTTTAAAGGAGCGCTGAGAGCGGAAAAGTGCCCACTGTCATTTATGTCTTTCCATTGTCCAATCAAATCCAAGCATTTAAAACGCATCTAGTGTGATTGGCCCCTAACTGCAAGGCGGACCGCACTGCTTTTTGTAGTCATTATAAAAAAAGCAGTGCACTTTTATATTGCTAGGCAATGACAGAGGCAGCTGGGTAACACTTTATTTCGATAGTTCACTTTAGACATTTTACTAATTATAAGTAACTTTGCAACTACTTATCAACTACCAATCTTTAGAGAATTAGTAGACTGCCTGCTTAATATCTACTAACACTTTATTGTGATGATATCTCAAAAGACATTCAATTGTCTATAAGTATCTTTGCAGGTGCATGTCAACTTATTACACTAACCCAAACCTCTTCCCTAACCCCAACCATTACAGTCTACTAATACACTAATGACAGTTAGTTGATGTATAGTTGCAAATTATTGACAGTTGGTTGACATGTAGTTGCAAAGTTATTTATATTTAGTAGAATTTCTAAAGTGGACTATCAAAATAAAGTGTAACTGGCAGTTGTCCTGTCAATCAAATATTGAAGTGGGAGCGCTCTTTTGCTGTTAATTGTCATTTTAGCAGAAACTTTAAGAAGTGGACGCTTGCTCTGACCTTGATCAAGGGTGTGATGTGCAAAAACAAGCAGAAGACTTTCAGTGAGTTCACTCTCCGGTTGTTTCAAGCAATTTTAAACTTCTGTCAACACAACGGAAGGCCCACCTCTCCCCTCATAAGATTGGACAATGGAAAAATGCAAATGACATGGGGAACTTTTCCGCTTAGAGTGCTCATTCAAAAATGTGGGAGGTGGCTAAAACAGAAGGCGTTTGGTGCGAATAAACCAACATGATCTCACAAAGTTCTGTGGGATTGTCACTGAATTTTTTGCTAATTTTTCCGTGGCATTCTCACGGATCTCCGCATTTTTCCGTGGCCCTGCAACAACCCTTCTTTTCCATGGCATTCTCATGGATTGGTTACTCAACTGCTTTTTCCTATTTTCAAACCATTGTCGCTTCGGTTTGCGGTTAGATTTGGTGTTTGCGTTAGTATGTCACTTTACGTATTGGTTTATACGAATTTTTCTGATGTATGCTTTTATATTTTCTAAACTTTAATCAGTTGTCGCCTGGCTTTGGGGTTAGAGTTGGGTTTGGGTAGGGATGTCATTTTATGTAAATCTAACCATAAACCAAAGTGACAATGGTAAGAAAATAAGACAAAACAGTTGAGTAACCAATCCGTGAGAATGCCACGGAAAAGAATGTCAGTGGCAGGGCCATGGAAAAATGCGGATATTCGTGAGAATGCCATGGAAAAATGAGCAAAAAATTCTGTGACTATGCCACGGAAATTCGTGAGATCAGGTTGGGATAAACAGGGCCAACTATAGGGCCCAATCACATCAAACGTGTTTATGGCAGGTGCAGGCGCCTTTAAAAAAAAAAGATTTTTAGCACACGGTTTTCAAGGAGCACTGAGAGCAGAAAAGCACCCGATGTCATTCACGTCTTTTCATTGTCCAATCGAATCAGTGGAGAGGCGGGCATTACGTTGCGTGACGGAAGTTTACAGTTGTTTGGAACAACAATCGTACACTTTCTCACTGTCTCTTCGTGTTTGTGCACCTCTCACCCTCAATCAAGGTCAGAGCAAGCGTCCTTCTTAAAGTTTCTGCGAATATGACAGTTTACAGCAAAAGAGCGCTCACGCTTCAATATTTGACTGACAGGACAGCTGCCTCAGTGATTGCCTAGCAATATAAAAAGCCGTGCCTCACAGCTCTTTATTAAAGTGTCCAAAAAAAAAGGCAGTGTGGTGCGCTTTGTATTTGCAGGCGTTTAAAATGCATTTGGCGTGATTGGCCCCTCAAGAAAACAATTAAAAAAGGCGCTTGAAACTGCCATAAGCATGTTCTGTGTGATTCTCCCCCTATGCTTTTTATCTACAATAGCCTTTACAAAATATGATAGCATTGTAATGTAAAAAAAGATAATATTAATATATAACATTACAGTTAGTGGCTCCATAAATTTGTTACAAATATAAAAAGCAAAACCCGTCTAATGGGTATTCTTTGTTCATTATTTTTCTGCAAGGAGCGTTAACAAACCTTGTTGTATTTTCGTGTCATTTATTAAAAGGTGGTCGTCTGCATCTTGCACCCACAAAAGTGTTTTGAACACACCTGATGTCATAAACACGCCCACACCAACTTACCATCCCGTAAATATGAACAACCCAGGAGGACTTGAAAGCACCACAAGAAAAAACATAAATAGGAAAACATTTATCATCTCAAATATGACGCAATAAATTACAATCGAACAATAAAGATTCACGTAAAAAAGTACATTTGCCTTGAAATGTGCAGCTTTTCAATGCATTGACATTTTTTTCCACAAAAACAGGAAATTAGGTCGGGACAAATTATGTGGCTCCTCCCCATTTAAATATCCAATAGCGTGTACCTCACAGCCTGGTATCTGATGAGAAGCTGAAGTGCAGAATGGTCTGATTGTCTTAAAAATAATTGATCTGTATGGGTGAAAGCGATATTCTGTACGTTTATAATGCATATGTCTTCTAAATTCAATTTTTGTCAAAGTTTAAGGTGAAGGATATCAAAAACGTCAATTTTTATTTAACAGCCTTCATTATAGCAAAAATCTGTGTTTAACTGCAGCATGAGATGCATGCAAACAAATGAGGTTGTGTTTGTTTGTTGCATACTAAGATGCAGGTTTAACTTGGCTTTTTCCGACATCCTTCTCCCTGTTGGTTGGCTGCAGTGGTGCAGTGACAGTTTTCAAGGTTGCGCGGGTTGCCAGATCAGTGAAACTGGAGTAGACAAATTAGGACCCTGTGGGTTCATGTTCCAGTTATAATTGAGGGGCTTTTCGCTGACCGGCATGCACGTTTCTGTTAGTGTGAGGTGTGTGTGTGTCTGTGTGTGTGTGTGTGACATTACTGCAGCGCTGTAAATAGGTGTGAGTAAGATGGCTATTTTGGTGTGTAGATGTGTTAAGGGGAATATAGGCCTACTACAGCTTTAATGCAGAACAATGACACTGAATACAGGATGACTGCCAGAGACCCCTATAGACCAAATCCACACGCGCACACACCCACACAGGTACCTACATCACCGACACTTTCCCAGGGAGATATAATCTGAAATGCAAAGTGTAATAATTGGAACAATGTGTATCAACTTCAGGGAACACGGATGTTAATACACACACATACGTGCAAGCGCACACAATACGTGCCGCCATGCTGCCCAGCAACAGGGGACAATAATAAAAAATTGTCACATGAATTATTTTTCTGCAAAACTGACTGTAAAACCTTTAACAACCACTAGATGGCAGTAGACTAACATCATTTACGTCCCCTTGGCAACCGTTGGAGACATCAATAGGCTTCAAGCAACTGGCTGTGTGCACAATACTGAATGCTGTGCATTATAAACTGCATGCTACAAATAAAGCACTACTATTATTTTAAAATATACTGTAGCATATAAAACAGAAGACATTATGCAGTAAGGCATGCAGCAACCATGAATACTTCTTCAGAAAGATTGTTTTGCTTATGCAACTCTGTGTAAAATATCTTGGCACCCTGATATGTGACAAATAAAGACACCACACTGGAAAAAAAGTGCTACACTGGAAATAGATGGACAAAACAAATACATTGCATTGCTGGAAACAGTTGTGTGTGCAGTGCATAGTGTTGTATACTGGACATTTAGGACAATGTGGTAGTGTCATGTGAAGTAGTAAAGTATTATTTTATACCCTTTATTTTGTTTCCTTTAAAAGGGTGCTGCTACTTTTTAAATAAGTTAGTCATTTGTTTTCTGCATAAAATCATGCAACATAATGTGAAGTACATTCTTTAAAAATATTGTATAAACCTGTTATCTTTAATATTGACTGAATAAGGCTATGTCAAACCTGAAATCAATGAGTCAATTCAAACTTTAATGCTTCTAATCTCATAATTAAACTACAAGGCTTTAGCATGGATTTTACAGATCACATATAATTCAGAGCCTTAAATTCAGTCCACAGTAAGTTAAAATCCCATTAAGCTCCAAGCACGGCAATCGGGGGCTGCAATCTTGTTTATTTCTGAGTTATAAGCAGGAGATGTGGAGGTGTGGAAAGAAAGGGTGCAAGGTTGAAGGAAAATAAATCATGCATTCTTACACAGTGAGCTAACCTAAAATATTATACAGATTCACATCAAACTGTCTAGTGAACAAATAAAAAGAGGTGTGGGGGTGTGTGCGCACATGCACAAAAGCCATAGAAGCACTATCAGGTCCATCGTCCCTCATAAGGCACTCAGTTCCATCTCATATTCTTTGCATGATATCAGCACACGGCAATGCTGCATACATTTCTGCATGACTGTTCTGCTCACTTCATCCGTCCAAATAACCAGAGCAGGTAAAAAGGCTCTGCGGTACCATCCTGTGAGATCTGTATTGGCAGAAGCTCTGGCAAACAAGCAATTAATATGTAATTCCAGCCGTGACGTGGCTCCCAGCTGCTCTCCTGTCATACCACAGTCGTGATGCAGTATACCAGAGAAGTGTCCCATCATTTGAAAAACACCCTGTTGGCCCATAAATAACTCCCCCCCCTGACAGCTGCAAAAAAATCACCTCAGAGTTCCAGCGACCAGTGAGGAGGTTTGGCCAAATGTATCCTTAAGGGTCACTGGCTTGGACGAAATGTAAAGTGGGGGAACTGTTATGTTGCTGCCAGCATGGAGAATTTTTATGTGTCTTGTTAGTCTCTCTCAGTGCTTGCTGAAAGATGTGGTCGTGTTTTGTTGTTAGACAGCAGTCACTATTAAAACAGAGGGCACATGTCCTGGAACACACTGTACATGCGACTATGTAAACATGCACACGTGGATAGCCAATGTCATTAAAGCTTTCAAAAATGCAACCCTATTAAATACATATGATTTGTTTAATGATTTGAAATGACATCTTTATATAGACATCTATGTATAAATATATATACATACATAGATGTCATTCCTATGGCAATAATGTCACCAATTATGGATTTTGGATGTGCCACTTTCAGTCAAAACTTAAAGAATGTTCTCTCAGAGAATGTATTTATTACCAGTGTATTGAACCATCTGTTTATATTTTCCAGACTGAGTCCAGGCTACACGTGTTATGGATGTTAAAAAACCAACAAATTGAGAAGGGATAGCTCATCAAAGAACAAATAATAATTCCATTTTAATTTTTGTGTGCGCATTCATGAGGAAGAAACAACATTAAGGATGTGAAGAGTCTGAAAGACGCATTTACCTGGAAAATAATTTGATTTTTTTTTGTTTTGAAGCAACCTAATATTGACATATCAGTATGGTATGGAAGCCCATTTCCACACATAAGAAAAAAAATATGCTCTGATAAATCATAATTATAGATAAAAAATCATAATTATGACTTTTTTCTTACAGTTTTTCTGAATTGCTAAAACACTAAAACCTAGGGATGTAACGATTCAATCACGATTCAATCGCGGTTCCCATTAAAAATGCCTGTCTGAAATCGATTCTGAATCGCAAGGCTGCGATTCTTTGTTTTATGCACAGCTTGTGCGTGTACTACGGCATTTGGTCAGTAGGAAGTCCTTATCAATCTAAAATCATTATGAGTCGGAGTCGTTTATAACCAGTGTTGGGCAAGTTACTTCCAAAGTGTAATACATTATATATTACAAATTACTGTCATTTGAAAGTAATTAGTTACATTACAATATTACTGACTCTGAACTGTAATGAGTTACACTACTTTTGCGTTACTTTTGAGTTACTTTCATCAAAATAACAGAAGTATGACTAGGCATTATAAAATGTTAAAATGCAGTTTATTGATGCTTATAAATCTAGAAGTTATGTGTTGGCCCTCGAGCTTTGAATAGGCACAGTGAAGACTTATGGCAGAAAAACAGTAACAATGACTGTCAGAGTCATAAACATAGACAAATGATCTGGTAAAAGTCTGGTAAATTATGGTAGACATACCAAACACAATAAAGCTAGAGCCCACTATAATGCAATCTATAGACTAATTACATTGCAAGACACGCAACCTCTTTTCATTTCTATCCTTTAATTCACTTTTAATTCAGATTCACAGCACAAACCTGGCATTCACTGGGTTGACACAACTTATCAAAAAGTGCTATTGGAGGATCAGGCCTCAAGGAATACAGCTAATTTCAGTACAATATAAGGATTACATGTAGACTAACATATAAAACATAGACAAACAGAGGAACACTGCTTTTTGCCAAACATTGCATATAGGCTCCCATACAAAGGCTGGTAAAAACTTTAAACAGTGATGTTTAAATATACTATTTAAATAACCATGTTTAAGTCTACATTAATGTTATGTTGTAGTTTAGGTTGCTGTTTGTAATAAAACTGTAGATAGCATAGGAATAGCCTAGCAATCTATTATGCATATGGACTGTAACCATAGCAACGTTAGCTTACCTTGTCATTGCTGGTGTGGTGAAATGGATTTTACTGGCAAGATTTTTAAAAGTCTCTTTACTTCTGAGGTTCAAGCATCACAGGAGACCGATAGAAACTTTCTGTTGCTTTTACTTAGTGCTCTCATTCGCAGAATTTTGCGTGTGCGGCGCTACCGGACCTGATTGCGACCACTTTAGTCAATGCTTATACAGCCGCGGACTTCCCAGATTCGGCTCTTTAAGAAACGCGTCAAATACAAAATTAAAGTAAAAATGAACATGCTGCATACAGCACCTGGAAACAGACATACGCTGCGTCCCAAACCGCCTACTTCCATACTATATAGTAGGCAAAGAGTACGAGAAGGGCTTTTCGCCTACTATATAGTATGGAAGTATGCTATTTGGGACGCAGACATTACTATTCTACCCGCAGCTTTTTCCTGTGTGGATGCTGGTCACGCGCATTGGTCAAAAATAAAAAAATTAAAATAACACGTCTATTCTTGAAATGCATTGTTGTAACGCGCTCGTTACTAAGACTGTAACGAGTAAAATATTACCAAAATTGTATTAGTAATGCGTTATATTACTGCGTTACAGCAAAAACTAATATATTACTGTAATATATTATATTTTGTAATGCGTTACTCCCAACACTGTTTATAACGTGCATTTAAAAAAGCAACACTTGTTAAGCAAATTCATTCAAAATATTCTTTATTATCATGAAAATACCTGAAACAATTTGAAGAACAGCGTATAAATATTCCTGTGTAGACATTTCCTGGAATAGTGTTTGCAATGATACTTCTTGTGTGGTACAAAGGGAGTTTCTGCATGAGAGCGCCCCCTGGCGTTCGGATGTGCCGGGATTTCACCGTAATTCATTCAAATTCATTCATTGAGAAAACGCGCATTTGCACGGTTATTCGTTACACCCCTACTAAAACCCAATCTCTGAACCAAATTCATAGTGGCCTAAACCCACAACTACAACACCGTTATCATCGAGTAAACACAACAACTCAAAATTCTACACACTTTTATCTAATGGTATTTTTTTTACCAATTGTGTGGATTGGAAACAGTCTGAGAGGCAGATGAAGAGTTTGATGAAGAAAAGGACACCAGAGACGATGTAATTGGCAAAATTTGCAGTTGGATTGCTGACTTTTTACAAAATACAAGTGCTGCTTACAGTAATATTGAAAACTTACTATTACTTGCAGTACTTACGGTAAAGTATTTACTATATTTACTAAACTAAACTTGTGATTACAGTAATATAGATTTTTTACAGTATTTGTCAAGTGTGTTGTTATGTACAATAAACATGTATTTTTCTGTAAGCAGATGTCCTGGATGTTGTGTTTTCCATTTTTTAAGGTAGTGTCTAATGGATGCTTTGTAGTGTTTTATATTATACATTTATGTGTGTATGATTTGAAAGCTTGTTTGATTTTGAGTACAAGTGAAATGGTTTTGAAGGAATTGTTTGATTTTGCTTGAAGAGTCAGGGGTTCTGTGAATTTTGTTTAAAATTGGGATTTGTGTTTAAGGCTTTGAGAAAATGAGTGATGGTTTCAAAAGATGTGTTTAAGCAATTCAGAAAAACTGTATAATTATGATTTATCAGAGCATGATTTTTTTTTCTTATGTGGCGGAAATGGGCTTCCATAGTATGGTTAAAAAAACTTCTGGTAAAATTTTATTTTTCCATGGTAACGTTTACATTTGGGTGGTATTGCTCAAACCGTGAATACTAGTAGTATTTTTTGACATTTTTTCAACAACAATTATGGTTTTTTGTGCTGTGACTTATGTTGAAAATGCTGAGATTACGAAGGTCACTCATCAATATTCTTAAAAAGAAATCTTCCTGTAAAAGCTCTCTATAGTGCCGTGATTTCACAAAGTAAGATCTGATCATGGATCAACATTTTTGTTGGTCCTGGATCAATGTTTTAATCAAAGAAACCCCAATTTACCCTTAACCTAAACCCTAACAATTTTTACCCCTCAAATTAATGTCAAATAATAGTTTGAGAATAATTTTTTAAAAGCCACTAACCCAATCGTAAACCTAAATCTAACATAAACACTAACCATACAATCTGATTGGTAATGAAAATGTTGATCTAGGACCAACAATGGTGTTGATCCAGGATCACAACCTACTTGGTAAAATCACGGAGTCCCCCATCTGCCATTTGCTGGGAAAAACACAGCACCACCCCAACATAACTGGACTGATCAGGATGCTTAGACAAACAAAATAATGTTTTGATACTGTAGCAACACTGTCTACACTTTTTGGGGAAATCAGTCTAGAAATAGTTTAAAGTTGTCACTCCATATTAAGCTGGGAGAGAAGAAAATATTAATGAATTTTGAAAAAGTACACATTTCAGTATTATTGTGAGGATCAAGCATGGGACATAAAGTGTTGCCTGTATAAATCCATTAAACAAATCAAAATTTTTAAGGAGGTAGATTAAGTTTGGGGGGAGGGCTAGAATCCGGACAGTTGGGTAAAATAACTAAATGTGGGTAAATAAAATGTTTTATTGAGCGTACTGTAACGTGGTTCACTCATAGAGAGTTTGTGTGTGTGTGTGTATGCCGCTCTGTTACTAAGAGAAATAAACAGTATCTATTAGCAGTGATAAAGAATGTATTCCTCAAACAGAATCTACTCCAGATTTCTGACGCAA
This sequence comes from Paramisgurnus dabryanus, assembly GCF_030506205.2. Taxonomy (NCBI): domain Eukaryota; kingdom Metazoa; phylum Chordata; class Actinopteri; order Cypriniformes; family Cobitidae; genus Paramisgurnus; species Paramisgurnus dabryanus. The sequence continues at coordinate 10,007,703 of NC_133345.1, read as the reverse complement.
TGGAACACATAAAAATTTCAATTGATCACAGTAAGAAAAAAAGGTGTTCAGGACTAAATGAGAGAGAGAGAGAGAGAGAGAGAGAGAGAGAGAGAGAGAGAGAGAGAGAGAGAGTGCAGCTATATTAAAAAGTGGTTCCCATGGACAACAGAACTTATGGTTTAACCAAAAATATTTCAGTTCAGCAAAACACATGAGTACATAACACCTAATTACAAAATCACCTCACAATCCTTAAATGTGTTTATCCGTCATACTTGCTATTTCTTATATTTATTGTATATCACTGAATACAGCATTTAATGAAATATAACACAGTGAAGCAAACAAAGTTTAAAGTGCATTAGAAATTGATTCCAGCAAAATCTTTCTCAGAACAAGATTAGTCTTCCCAAATGATGTCCACACATTGTTTACTTAAACCGCACTTGATGTACTTGGATATGAGGGTTAATGCCTTCCAGTTATTCTGTGTAGTCTGGTAATCTTTTAAGAGAAACAGTGCAGCAGTGATACGCGTGTCATTTTACTTTTACAGCTACTGGCAGCTGCCGGGCGATTCTTGATACCATTTTGAGACGGGATGATAACAGTGTTTGTGTTGCCCGGGCGACTGCCCTGATTCAAACACTGGACGAACAAGATGCCTTACGTGCATTGTGAATGTCAACAGATGCGCTTCTATTTCAGGACAGGGAGAGGTAGATGAATTGAGATTCACTTACATATCCCAATGTCACTTTAGTCTTGAAGATTCAACACCTTCACCGGGGGTTGCCCCACATCTAATACAGCGAACATGGAGCGTGACCTTTGACCATTCTGGCATCGGATGTTTTCCTTTGAATCTGGCAGCGATTTCCTCTCGTTCTGGCTTGCCACCAAAGTGCTGGGTATTGCAAGCTGTTTGTTAGAAAATGACACTTATTACACCATGCCATATGCCATGCTGTCAATCAGCAAAATGACAGAGCTTGGTCAGCATGTGTCCGTTTTAAAGATGCAATCAATCTTGGGCCTGCTGTCCTATGAGAGTTTATTAGCAACAAAATACACTTTATTGCCAGCAATTAGCAAATACAAGAGTTATTGATGTTCATTTAATGAAATAAAGACTCAACCTTGAACCACGCATAGGCTTTAACATCATACTGGAGGAAAAATATGAGCTGTTCATTGATAAAAAAGAAAGTACTTCTTATGCTTTCAGATAAAAAATGCCCATAATCTTATGTCTTTGCAAGACTGTTATAATTGATATGAGACTCATTTACTCTATATCAAAGTCTGAGATGAATTATTGTATTTTAAGACCAAATTATCTGAGCCGTGATAATCAGAGTCATTTGTTTTTCTTTTTCATTGAAGGACACAAAGGTAGGCACATTAAATATTTCATTACAATAAAGTGTTTCTTTGGAATTATATGGTCTGTAATAATAATAATTATTCATGTCAGTTCAGTTTTTTTGTTCTGTACAGTATGAGTCAAGATGAGTAAATAAATGAAGGAATTTCTCCATATAACTCTATATAAACTCTCAAACAATACAATCTCAAACAATAGCAGACATGTAAGTAAGGGTTTGATCATACTGCTGTAGATCACTCAGGAGCACAGCAGGACATTCAGCTCAGCTTGTGTTTCCCTTCAGACAGACCGAGCAGTCAGCTCGCTTTTGCCAAAAAATCCACGGAGTATTCAATGTTATATGGCAGCAGGCCTATTTTTTGTTAAAAGACAATTTCACATTATTAGAAAGAGTGTGAGGCAATATGATTTAAAGTTTGAGGGTTACTTTCTTTCTTTCTTTTTTCTGAATGTATGAATAAACAAATGAAGGAATGAAGGGGTATAGTGGCTGCCCTGGTAATTTATATACAGTATATTTGTTTTTAATGCTCCTAATGTTAAACCAAAATATGAGGTGTAGGTACAAAATAGACAAAACTCTAAAATTAAAGGTATTTATTAGACAAAATAATTTGGCATGAAGGCAAACCACAACGTTTTAGGAAATCTATAGGTTTATTTAAAATTTACAAAAAAAAAATGTAGTCATTGTCCTCAGTTATAAACTTTGCACGTGTGTTGTGTGTGATTTTTTCCCCATGCTTCATAATTCTTCTTAAAGCTGAGCTTCACTTTTGTCCATGGTAAAATACGTTGTCCTGCCAGTTCCATAAGCAGACAGCTACCAGGTATAATTCCCCCCAAAAAGTGTAAAAACTGTAGCTTAGTAACTTCTATAAGCATCCCAAAGTTAAAAGAAAGCCTTTCATTGGCCTTTCTACACTGTCAGAAATAAAGGTACAAAACTGTACCTTTTCTGTCACTGGGGCTGTACCTTAAGTTTCCGTTTGGTACCTTTACAAGAATACAAAACAGAATACAATTTTGGGTAGATTACCGTAACTTTAGGACCTACATTGTTAGAAAAAAAGTCAAAATTATGTACCCTAGCTGTCAGTGGGGCAGCACCCTTTAAAAGAGTAATTGTATGGACCATCAGGTACAGATGTGTAAACATTTAGTACCAATATGTACATTTGAGATACTAATATGTATTTTTGAGTTACTAATAAGCTCTCTTTGGTCCCAGCATGTACTAAAATGAAATCCTTAGGTGCAAAGCTGTACCTTTTGAAAGGGTAAAGCCCCACCCTGCTGACAAAAAAAACAGCATACCAGCAAGATCAGCATATGTTGTGTTTTGGTGCTGGTTTGCTAGTGAACACCAGCAAAACCAGCATCAGCACCAGCATTGGCACCAGCATTAGCACCAGCTAAACCAGCACCAAACCAGCATTAGCACCAGCTATACCAGCACCAAACCAGCATTAGCACCAGCATCCCATGCTGGTCATACTAGCAAGACCAACATATGTTGTGTTTTGGTGCTGGTATGCTGGTGACCACCAGCTAAACTAGCATCAAACCAGCATAGACCAGCATAATTTCCATGCTGATACATGCTGGTTTGATGCTGTTTTTTCAGCAGGGCAGTGACAGAAAATGTACAGTTTCTGAGAGTGTATACATCTTAAAAGGAAAACACCACCATTTTCAATATTTTATCTTGTTCTTACATCAAATTAGATTAATGAATACATACCTATATTTTTCAATGCGTGCATTTTTTAATCTTTGTACAGCTCTTCTTAAATGTGTTAGCATTTAGCCTAGCCCGTTCATTCCTATGGCTGCAAACAAAAGTTTTATTTTGTGCCACCATACTTACTCGTTTAACTACTCATGTAACAGTCTTTAAATAGGGAAAACATGGAAGTGTTTGGTGGCTTCTAAATTCATCCCTGTTTGGAGCCATAAGAATGAATGGGGCTAGGCTAAATGCTAACACATTCATGATGTGCTGTACAAAGATTAAAAGTGCACGCATTGAAAAAACATAGGTATTTATTAATTTGTCTAAGTTGAGGTAAGAACATAGTAAAATATTGAAAAATATTGAAAAACAGTGGTGTTTTCCTTTAATAGGAACCCCCAAAAATGCACTGTTTATAATCTCCCATCTTAATTAATGGGCACTAATTTACAATATCACAACACACAATCAGATCCTGAGATTTGATGTAAAATCTGAGAAAAATATCCATTGCACAGTCTTAAAGTTTTTCGATAGCAAAGGTAAGTCACCTTTTCGCCAGTATCCTGTTGTAGGGTTATATGATCTGTAAATGAAGAGATATTCTTATGACACATTAAACCCTTTAAAGACCCTATAGCAGACTCATCATCAGCACTCTTAAAGCTAAAGCTGAGAGTTACACCATTATAGTTGTGCTCCAGTTGGCATGATGCCTCCCAGTTACATGCACCCCTGATACTCTCTAAAGTGTGAGCCAGACACAGAGAGAAATAATGATGTAAAATGGTGTATAAACGGCCCAGAGATGACAGGAGAGCGCATGAACGTCTTCTGCAGTGTAGGTGAAATAACTAATTCAAAGCACAGCAAAATTACATCCAGTTTAGTGGTAGAGAGTGGAAAGATTCATTGCGGTCTTGGGGAAGTGACATTGGTGGCCCAGATTCTGTGGCTGAGCAAGTCTGTAAGAATCCAGGAAACTGTGAGCAACGTAACCATGTTGTTACAAAACAGTGATGCTAGGAGGATTGAATCGGTCGAATGTGTGTGTGTTTAATTTGTTTCCAGAAGTGAGCTAAATCTGACTGATTTCCCTCTGTGCATTTGATTAAAACTGAATATAGATTGTTTATAGATGGTTTATTCAAAGCAACATATACAGTAGACTCAGGGTCAAACCTGTGACGTTTGCACTGCATGTAGAAATAATACATTCATATCATTGTTTACTAGTAATAGATATAAATAATTATTAATTGATTAACTATATAGTCAGTTTCCTATTATCTGTGTGACTAATACATTTGCATTATACCGAGATTTAGACATTAGACTAATGGACACTACAGTGTTATCTTGCCATCTGGTGGCCGTGTAGTGCCCTTGCATCAGTAAATAAGCTGTACATTTCCTAGCAAATTAAGGTCAAGCCACGTAAGCATGTGTCAAGGGAGACACCATGCCATATTAAAGAAACTCCCGAAGTCTGTGAGCAGCTGAACCTCCCGCAGGCAGACAGAAGATTAGCTGAGGGCGACTCCAAACCAACTCATCTGATCATGTGTACTCAACTCAATGAACAAAATCCCCGTGGTCTTCCCACAGTCCCACACAGAGGCACGCTCTTTCCACACCTTAATATTATCTCATGTGATCTACTCTTCCTGTTTCATTTCTTAATCTCTTTCCTCCTCAGTGTATATTTTCCTCTTCCACTCTCTCTCATTTTACCTTTTCCATTTTCTTCTGTTGTTGCTCATTTTCTCTCTCCTACCGCATTACTCGATTTTCTTTCTCGTTTCCACTTTTTCTTCATTCACAGTCTATGCACATCTACAGGCAATGCATGCTCTGACAGCACCCCACATGCTTTACAGATGCTGTGGACAGAAATGAAAAATAAGAAAAATGAGCAAAGGTGCATTTGGAGGTAAAGAAGTTTTCTACGTCTCCAGAAGCCTGCTGTCACACTTCTGTATAATACGATAATATAATACATAAAGATATAATACTTTAGAAAGACATGAATGTCTAGGCCTGGTATAGTAAGTGGGTGTGGACCCAAGGAGAGACACAATATATTTAATATACAACAATGGTAATAAAGTCAGTCAGATGTAATGCAAAAAAAAAATTAAGATCCTAACAGCAATGTGTTTTTTTAAATTAATGAATGGGAAAACAACATTAAATTCTTGTATTCTCTACATTGCATCTTTTAAAAGAGTGGTAAACCGACATTGTGTTCATGGAGTGCACTGTAACACGTTCATGCTTTGTTTTTTTTTTTTGTTTTTTTTTAAACATAATTATTACATGTTTTACCTTTATACTTTATGTTTACCTTATGCTTATTGTGCTTGTAGCTATAAGAGCATGTGAGTAAACACTACATAAAAGCTTTTATCAAATAATGACACTGATCACACAAACACTGACATTCGATGTTCACTTGTGGGATTTAAACATTTGCAGGTATTTGTCAGATAAGTATGAATTAGCATTTAGCTTTGGAGTTAAACAACATTGCCCTTAAAAGTTGTGTTATAGTGAAAAAAAAATTGATTAATTAATTTGTGTCCATGGCACGAAATTCAGCTTTTTTCATGCCTTGAGCATGGATGTCATTTTCGTGTCACTCTTTTCTATAAAAAGTTTGTCTTGTCCGTTGCACGACTTTCTTGGCATTTTATGTATTGTTTTCTCATTGTTTTTTTCTTACCATTGTCGCTTGGAGTTGTGGTTAGAATAAATTTCTGTTATATTTTTTGACATCCTAACCCAAACCCCAAATATAACCCCAACTCCAGGCGAGAATAGTTTTAAAAGCAGAAAAAAAAACAATATAGAAACCAATACATAAAAGTAAATCCTTACCCAAACCCCAAATCTAACCCCAAGCGACAATGATTTAAAAATAGGAAAAAAATAGAAAACAATACATAAAATGACACAAAAAAGAAAGTCATGCCATGAAAACAAACATTTTTTTTAGAAATTTGTGCGAGAAATTTGTGCGCACATTTATTTACGCTGCAAGTCTAGCATGGAAACTATGGACCTTTTTTGTTTATCCAACGTGGGAGCAGAAACAAAGTTACTTTTCAATGCAGCCTTAGATAGTGTTCTAAGTCGTTTTGAACGCAAGTTTATATAAAAAAGCAACTTTTGGCGTCAAACAATTTCATATCCAAGAAGGAGGTTTGGATATGGCAAGACATGATAGCCATTGAGTTTTATAAGACCAGCTTGCTAGGCATCATCGTAGATGAAGTACAATTAACTAAAAAAAAGTGGTATTTTAAATTGTAAGTGGTATTTATTAATATCATATTGTCATTATGCCTGTATGTGGTTGTCACAGTGCCACTAAATTGTGTTGCTTTTCAATATCATACCGGTTTAGTTGCATAGCTTTCAGCTGTGTGCACAAGTACCGATAAAAGCGGTTTATGTTTGAATTTATGTCGCTCTACATACGTCATCTGGTATATTTGAAACGATTGGCTATGAGCTACGTACAGACGCATTTGATAGACATTCGTAGCGCCCAATAAACGGCTCTGGGCATTTGTAAACCACGCCCCAAATACAAGAAAATGAGCCTATGGTTCCCAGACCACGTCTCATTCTCTATGAGGCTGGTCTGGTGTTAGCCAGGCTAGCGAGTGACACAAAAAAAGACATTTGTGCTCAAGGTACGAAAAAAGCTGAATTTCGTGTCACGGACATGAATAAATTAATATATATTTTTTGTGACTATAACACGACTTTCCGTGAGATCATTTTGTTGCATAAAAAAAGCCCAACATAGCCTCACCCATTTGTTTCGTGTTCCTGGGGGCAGGGATCTTGTACAGTCAGGTCCATAAATATTGGGACAGAGGCAACTTTTGGGGTTATTTTAGCGGTTTACCAAAATGTATTCAAGTAACAGTCAGTTTATGAATATTGGCTTACATTGCACCCTCTCAGCTTTATTTTGAGGGTATTCACATCCAAATTGGCTGAAGGATTTAGAAATTACAGCCGTTTAATATGTAGCTACCCCTTTTTAAAGGGGTCAAAAGTAATGGGACAGTTCACTTAAAAGCTGTTTTATGGACAGGTATTGCCTATTTGTTAAATAATTTCCTCATTAATGACAGATGTTAAAGGTCTGGAGTTGATTTTAAGTGTGGCAATTGCATTTAAAAGGTGTGGCAGTGAACCCAAATCATTTGGTTCAGGGACATCTCCATGCAAGTGATACAGACCATATTTAGGTTTCAAAAACACAACAAATCCATCAGAGAGATAGCAGGAACATTAAGAGTGGCCAGATCAACAATTTGGTACATCCTGATTAATAAAACAACACACTGGTGAGCTCAGCAACATAAAAATCCTGTATGAGAGTGTGCACTTTAAGCCAATATTCATAATCTGACTGTAACTGGAATACATTTTGGTAAACAGCAAAAATAACACAAAATGTGCCTCTGTCCCAATATTTATGGACCTGACTGTACATTTTAGGGTTTGTGATGTCATTAACCCAGGAAGAAACTGTAGTTGTTAATTTGTATAGTTAATAAGAAGCAATTTCTGTTAAAGAAAAAATCTCCCTTTTCATTGCACTTTGAGCGTTGTAACTTTGCAGATGTTGTTTATGCTCAAACAGTAACATTACAGCCTAAGTGAAATCATAATCAAGGACCCCTTTAAGGTCACATGGAGCATTCCCAGCTGAGACAGAGAAACACCCTGAACAGGTGGTCATCACAAGGCTAACACAAACAAACACACATTCACATTCTAGGATCAAATTAATATCTACAATTCAGCCTGATCTGCATGTCTTTGGACTGTGAGGGAAACCCGGAGTGTAGGAAAGCCACAAGAACACGGGGAGAACATTAAAATGCTGCATAGAAATACAACACATTAACGTTAAATATATGGTTGACAAAACTGTAGAATAAACATGGGAGTTCTGTAAAATCATTATCATCTTTAGGGAAAGTGCTAATTTGGTAACTTGATGTCTTTTGCTTTTAGTTTCCCATATTTTGCCAAAGGCGCTAAACAAAATGTATTCATGAAGAAGAAATGAAAGAAAATTTAGAGCTAGTGCATTTTAAAAGAGCGTCATTACATTTTTTTGTTTTTACTTTGTTATTTCATTAATGTAATGTTTCAGATTCTTGCAAATCATTATATTTGTATTTTATACTCTGCCTCTCATAATGTCACCATGTTCCCAGCAGTTTCAGAAAATGGCCTTTTTGCACATGAGTGAATTTGGGCTCCCGCAGTGACATATTTCACACATACAAACTCTTTTACCGTTTTTAGTTCCTGACTGCCCTTTCTCTGCTTTGGCATTTTGAACCTTGCACATCACTTCTGACAATGCAAAAAAATGCCAGGGAATCAATTGTGTGACAGTCCAGACAACAGTCACCTGCAGTCACAGTGGGTATAGTCTGAAAGCCACTAAAAAGTTTAAGATCAGGGTTGAGTGCCCTCCAGTTTCTGGTAAACATTAAGTGTTTGTTCTCTTATAGTAAAAATGCACTTTAAAACCATATTCTATTAGGAATCATGGGCATATGTATGCAGGGGATGCAAGGGACAATTCACCCTCACTTTTTAATAAAGATATTTCTGTCCACCTTTTTTTTAAACAGTAGCGATTAATTTATATTAGTGGTGTAAACTGTCATTAAAATACTTATGCAATTGTGCTTAAAAGAGCGTTTGCTGTACAGTATTTGTTAGTGAATAGGTGTACTGTATGTGTGAGTGAAAACAGCCATCACTGCTTGTTATCAGTTAATCTGAAACACTTGAAATTGTAACAGTAATTGTGTATACTGTATATATACTGTATTTGTTTGATATTAGGGTTACGTCAATTGACCGATGTTTTGGGTTTGTCCATATTTGACCCAACCATGGGTTTAAACAACCCACCCAATATTTCATAAATGACACTGACAGTAAGTCCAAGTCTCATTATTTTGAGACTGTCTGCGTCTATATTTAAGTTAAAAATACAAGCAATGTTTGAGTCATGCAAAGAAGCAGACATATGTGTCATCTCATGAGTGCCAGGGGCACAAAAATCATAATCAACAACTAATGTCAGAGCGCTTTTAAAAGGTCACACATTTATCAAAAAAAGGCCTGCTGGTCTGAGCTGTCAAAGAGCTTCTGCTTACGGTACGACGGCCCAGAGCCAGGGGAATATGTCTCTCGACCACTGTCTCGCCAGTCTTTATTTCTCTCTCTCTCTCTCTCTCTCTCTCTCTCTCTCTCTCTCTCTCTCTCCTCTTCCAGCATCCACCAGCCACACAAAACCTTATTATAAATCAACATTCTCTGACATTTCCCAGTATCTTATTTCAGCATATCCGTAAGCCTTCTGTAAAGCGAGGCCTCAGGACAGTTTAGATCAGTCTGATAAATGCAGGGCAGATGCACCTGAGTGCAGTATCATGTAATATATGCGCTGACTGGTGGTCAATCTTCATTTCTAATAGAAGTTAACTTCCCTGGTCAATCCATGAAATCTGTATTTGAAGTCCTGGGAGTGGTGGATTTTGGATATCAGTGCTCAACGGTGTATAGGAGACTGGGGCAACTTGTCACACAAGGAAGACGTCACAACATCTCACTAACTATGAGGTTATAAGTCCAATTACACGAAATGTAAGCTATAGTTTATAAAAAATAAACTTAAATTTTTGCTATACAGTATAGCTCAACACAATTAAAGCCCACTAGCATACACTGTGTAAAGAATAATATACACAATCAAAACTGGAGCAGTTTCATTTCCATGTGTTTTTTAATATTATAATATTTACATTATTATTTAAAATATTTGTTCGCAGAAACAGTTGTTTACTTTGTATGCTCCCATGTTTGTGTTTTGTATATTATCAGTATTTTTGTTGTTTCACTAATTGTTTTTAGGGTTTCGAGCACGAAGTGCTGAAAACCTATTGTATTTGTCTGTTTTATTATTATTATTAGGGTTTCGAGCACGAAGTGCTGAAAACCTATTGTATTTGTCTGTTTTATTATTATTATTAGGGTTTCGAGCACGAAGTGCTGAAAACCTATTGTATTTGTCTGTTTTATTATTATTATTATTATTATTATTATTTTTCCGCCATAAAACGCGTCGCCCAGCACAAACCGTAAGTCGTAGAAACTTGCCACTTGGTCAACTGGTTGTATATTAGCAGGCTACTCAGATACAGTGAATCAGCCAAATCGGCCCATAGGTGGCGCTATAGCAATGCCCGACGCGTTGGGGCTCATAACTCCTAAACCGGACATCCTACACTCAAGTGTTTGGTATCATTGTAATCCCTGGCTCCAAACTTAAAAAATGTATATCTCCGATTTCATTTCCGTCATAAAAAATTTTCCGCTATTTTCGATTTTGTCGAAAAAAATAAAAACGAACTAGTCCTAGGTTTTTCGCCCGATCGGAATCATTCCAGTGCTAAAATGTTCCTTGGAGTTTGAATATCAATAATTATCAAAAAAAAGTTGAATTTTCGACTCACGGTCAACATGCCACGCCCACACGTCTGAATTGTGGGCAGGCACTAGAACATTATTGGCTATAACTGGGGACAGGAATGAAGTATCAACACGACACTTGGTACTTGTGATGAGAGTCATGGCCTGAGGTTTCATGCATCGTTTCGTCACAGCGCCACCTAGTGGTCATACGAATCGAATAATGCTTATAACTTAGGCTGAGTTTAACGTATTTTCATGCGACGTTTTTCCTTGGACTCCTGAATTGTTGCCGAGTCCAACGATACCAAGCATGCCAGGTTTTGCTTTACGGTTGGTTCTGCACAGGAAAATAGCACTTAAAAAACATGCGCGAATAACTCCGCGAGGGTTCATCCGATCGACTCGAAACAACCATAGGAAGAATATTGTATTACCTTCTGAACAAAAAGTTTTATTGGCATTATGTTAAAATTTCCATCAGAAATGGCCGAAAATTGCAAAAAACGAAAAATTTACTCCAAATTTTGTGTTTTTTACACATAAATGGTTATAACTCCGCAACGAAATGATATTTTTTTTACCAGATTTGATACGCTGATGTCTGAGCAGAGTCTGAGGCAATACAAAAAAAATGGTATGCCTGCACCACTAGTTGGCCTCATAATTGAACAAAACCTTTGACGTTGAGCTAGCACAATGGTCATACAACAGTTTTTTTCACTAAACTTAAGTGTATAGCCATGATACTAGCTAGATGTAACACATTCATGACGTTGCATGCACACGTTTTTCATAGCGCCACCTAGTGGTTATTTGTTATTTTGACTTAAAAATACTGCAACCTTATATCTAAAATCATGAGTCATCGTGGATTATGCCTTTCATGGCTTTGAGTATAATCATTGGTGGATTGCAATTCACTCCCAACCAATCAGAATACCCTAGCAACCATTTAGCAAGAGCTGTATCTTTGTATCAGAACATCGTAGAGATATGGGGTTCGGCTCGTTTGACTTTTTTACACTATTTTAACATTTTGTGACCCAAGTTTTGCCACTGTAAGCACCACAAACATTTCCTTCAGTGTTCTATTTGTCAATGCTTCGTGAGAAGAGAGGGAGACATTTCACTGAATGATAGCACCTTTTTTGCTGATGACTTTGAACAGGTGTGTGAGGTAGCTTATTTTTTATAATTCATTTTGTACAATTCAGCAAAACTACACAGGCATGCCCTTAAAGGTCTTAAGGTCCCAAATCGCTTGAACCCGACTCAATGGCCTTGTAATTCAACTAAACACGGCCATTTCTGAATTGTATTTTACGGTATAAATCTGAAAAACTAATTCTCGTTAACAAATTATCAGAATGACTTAACATTAAGGATGTGACATGTTTGTCCTATAGGTGCACCTGTGTGTAAGCTACATAGTCTGTCTGAACCGTTTCTGACCATCTCTTACGTTTTTCTGGATGCGATGTGGTGTATCAGCCTGGTCGACGACATCTGACATGTTGTATGTGCTTTAATGCTCGAAACCCGGTAAACGCTGCTTGCAGCTTTAATTATTATTATTATTATTTTTCCGCCATAAAACGCGTCGCCCAGCACAAACCGTAAGTCGTAGAAACTTGCCACTTGGTCAACTGGTTGTATTTTAGCAGGCTACTCAGATACAGTGAATCAGCCAAATCGGCCCATAGGTGGCGCTATAGCAATGCCCGACGCGTTGGGGCTCATAACTCCTAAACCGGACATCCTACACTCAAGTGTTTGGTATCATTGTAATCCCTGGCTCCAAACTTAAAAAATGTATATCTCCGATTTCCTTTCCGTCATGAAAAATTTTCCGCTATTTTCGATTTTGTCGAAAAAAATAAAAACGAACTAGTCCTAGGTTTTTCGCCCGATCGGAATCATTCCAGTGCTAATATGTTCCTTGGAGTTTGAATATCAATAATTATCAAAAAAAAGTTGAACTTTCGACTCACGGTCAACATGCCACGCCCACACGTCTGAATTGTGGGCAGGCACTAGAACATTATTGGCTATAACTGGGGACAGGAATGAAGTATCAACACGACACTTGGTACTTGTGATGAGAGTCATGGCCTGAGGTTTCATGCATCGTTTCGTCACAGCGCCACCTAGTGGTCATACGAATCGAATAATGCTTATAACTTAGGCTGAGTTTAACGTATTTTCATGCGACGTTTTTCCTTGGACTCCTGAATTGTTGCAGAGTCCAATGATACCAAGCATGCCAGGTTTTGCTTTACGGTTGGTTCTGCACAGGAAAATAGCACTTAAAAAACATGCGCGAATAACTCCGCGAGGGTTCATCCGATCGACTCGAAACAACCATAGGAAGAATATTGTATTACCTTCTGAACAAAAAGTTCTATTGGCATTATGTTAAAATTTCCATCAGAAATGGCCGAAAATTGCAAAAAACGAAAAATTTACTCCAAATTTTGTGTTTTTTACACATAAATGGTTATAACTCCGCAACGAAATGATATTTTTTTACCAGATTTGATACGCTGATGTCTGAGCAGAGTCTGAGGCAATACAAAAAAAATGGTATGCCTGCACCACTAGTTGGCCTCATAATTGAACAAAACCTTTGACGTTGAGCTAGCACAATGGTCATACAACAGTTTTTTTCACTAAACTTAAGTGTATAGCCATGATACTAGGTAGATGTAACACATTCATGACGTTGCATGCACAAGTTTTTCATAGCGCCACCTAGTGGTTATTTGTTATTTTGACTTAAAAATACTGCAACCTTATATCTAAAATCATGAGTCATCGTGGATTATGCCTTTCATGGCTTTGAGTATAATCATTGGTGGATTGCAATTCACTCCCTAGCAACCAATCAGAATACCCTAGCAACCATTTAGCAAGAGCTGTATCTTTGTATCAGAACATCGTAGAGATATGGGGTTCGGCTCGTTTGACTTTTTTACACTATTTTAACATTTTGTGACCCAAGTTTTGCCACTGTAAGCACCACAAACATTTCCTTCAGTGTTCTATTTGTCAATGCTTCGTGAGAAGAGAGGGAGACATTTCACTGAATGATAGCACCTTTTTTGCTGATGACTTTGAACAGGTGTGTGAGTTAGCTTATTTTTTATAATTTATTTTGTACAATTCAGCAAAACTACACAGGCATGCCCTTAAAGGTCTTAAGGTCCCAAATCGCTTGAACCCGACTCAATGGCCTTGTAATTCAACTAAACACGGCCATTTCTGAATTGTATTTTACGGTATAAATCTGAAAAACTAATTCTCGTTAACAAATTATCAGAATGACTTAACATTAAGGATGTGACATGTTTGTCCTATAGGTGCACCTGTGTGTAAGCTACATAGTCTGTCTGAACCGTTTCTGACCATCTCTTACGTTTTTCTGGATGCGATGTGGTGTATTAGCCTGGTCGACGACATCTGACATGTTGTATGTGCTTTAATGCTCGAAACCCGGTAAACGCTGCTTGCAGCTTTAATTATTAGGGGTTCAAGCCCGAAGGGCTGAAACCCTATTGTATTTGTACTGATTTTTATTATTATTATTATTATTATTATTATTTTTATTATTTTTCTTCTGCCGTAAAACGGATCGTGCAGACCAAACCGTAAGGCCTAGAGACTTGAGACTTGGCCAAATGGTAGGTCTCATTCGTGCGCGAAGATGACAGAGTGTCTTCCCAATCGGCCTATGGGGGGCGCTACAGCGATGGCAAACGCGTTGATGCTCATAACTTCGACAATTCTTGTCCAAATGTCAAGTGTCTTATATTCCTGGATTCCTTGCGTCAAGACGAACAAAATGTATATCTCCGATTTCATTTCCGTCATTAAAAATTTTCCGCTATTTTTGATTTTGTCGAAAAAAATAAAAACGAACTAGTCCTAGGTTTTTCGCTCGATCGGAATCGTTTCGGTGCTAAAATGTTCCTTGGAGTTCGAATATCAATAATTATTGAAAAAAAGTTGAACTTTCGACTCACGGTCGACATGCCACGCCCAAACGTCTGAAGTGTGCGCAGCCACTAGGGATTTATTGGATATAACTGCGGACAGGAATGAAGTATTAACACGACACTTGGTACTTGTGATGACAGTCATGGCCTGAGGTGGCATGCGTCGTTTCGTCACAGCGCCACCTAGTGGTCAGACGAATCATTTAAACGCTTATAACTTAGGCTGAGTTTAACATATTTTCATGCAACTTTTTTCTTTGGAGTCCTGAATTGTTGCCGAGTCCAACGATACCAAGCATGCCAGGTTTTGCTTTACGGTTGGTTCTGCACAGGAAAATAGCGCTTAAAAAACACGCGCGAATAACTCCGCGAGGGTTATTCCGATCGACTCGAAACGACCATAGGAAGAACATTGTATTACCTTCTGAACAAAAAGTTCTATTGGCGTTATGTTAAAATTTTCATCAGAAATGGCCGAAAATTGCAAAAAACGAAAAATTACCTCAAAATTTTGTGTTTTTACACATAAATGGTTATAACTCCACAACGAAATGATATTTTTTCACCAGATTTGATACGCTGATGTCTGAGCACAGTCTGAGGCAATACAAAAAAAAAATGGTATGCCTGCACCACTAGTTGGCCTCATAATTTAACAAAACCTATGACATTGAGCAAACCCTATGGTCAAACAACTCTTTTTTTCAATAAACTAAAGTGTACAGCCATGATACTAGCTAGATGTAACACAGTCATGACCTGAGATTCCATGCACGAGTTTGTCATAGCGCCACCTAGTGGTAATTTGTTATTTTCACTTAAAAATACTGTAACCTTACATTTAAAATCATGAGTCATCATGGATTATTCCTTTCATGGCTTTGAGTATAATCATTGATGGATTGCAAGTCACTCCCTAGCAACCAATGAGAATACCCTAGCAACCATTTAGCAAGCTGTATCTCTGTATCAGAACATCGTAGAGACGTGGGGTTCGGCTCTTTTGACTCATTAACCCTATTTTAACATTTTGTGACCCGAGTTTTGCCATTGCAAGCACCACAAACATTTCCTTCAGTGTTCTATTTGTCAATGTTCCGTGAGAAGAGAGGGAGACATTTCACTGAACGATAGCAATTTTTGCTAATAACTTTGAACACGTGTGTCTGGTATCTTATTTTTCATCATTTATTTTGTACAATGCAGCAAATCTACACAGCCATGCCCTTAATGGTCTTAATGTCCCAAATCGCTTGAACCCCGGTAATCGCTGCTAGCAGCTATATTTATTAGGGGTTCAAGCCCGTAGGGCTGAAACCCTATTGTATTTGTATGGATTTTTATTATTATTCTAGTTATTATTTTTCTTCTGCCGTAGAACGGATAGTGCAGACCAAACCGTAAGGCCTAGAGACTTGAGACTTGGCCAAATGGTAGGACCCAATTTGGGGAGAGGTTGATAGAGTATCAACCCGATTGGCCTATAGGTGGCGCTATAGCGATAACAAACGCGTTGATGCTCATAACTCCCAGAATTCTTGTCCAAATGTCAAGTGTCTTATATCCCTGGATTCCTTGCGTCAAGACGAACAAAACGTATATCTCCGATTTCATTTCCGTCATGAAATTTTTTTCGCTATTTTCGATTTTGTCGAAAAAAATAAAAACGAACTAGTCCTAGGTTTTTTGTCCGATCGGAACCGTTCCAGTGCTGTAATATTCCTTGGAGTGTGAATATGAAAAGTTATCAAAAAAAAGTTGAACTTTATACTCGTCGTCGTCAAGCCACGCCCAAACGCCCCCAATGGGCGGAGCCTCTTGGACTTCAATGGCTGTAACTTGGGATTGGAAAGAGGTATCGAAACCAAATTTGGTACACATATACAGCGGACTATTCTGGGGTCACGTGCAAAAAATTGCATCGCTTGACCACTAGTTGGCGCTATAACACTACTTCAACTTTGAAGAGCTGTAACTAGAGAAATATGGGACCGATCAACTTGAGATTTGGCACGGGTGCTCTTGGTCTAGGGTACTATCTGTGTGGGAAAGGAATTTCGCGTAGCTCAAAAAACATGGCCGCCATCGGCCAATCAAGAAAAAGCAGCTATTGGGCAGGGTTAACGGAGGCCGATCGAAACGAAACGTGGTGGACCTGTTTGTCTCTTGGCCATGAAGGTCTGTGCAGAGTAAGAAAAAATTCGGCCTCCGGGAGGCGCTATCACGTTTTTTCAATGTTTAAGTGATTGTGTATTATGCAGTGTTTCAGATATCAACAAGATCTTTATATCATTTAATAGAGCTACATTTAATGAACAACTTTTCCTCAAGAAGCACTTGTCTCAGTCGAATCGTTTGTTAGATATTCATAATTTTCTCTTAAACCTACTTTTGCGAACTAGTCCTAGGTTTTTTGACCGATCTGAACCAATCCAGTGCTGGAATATTCCTTAGACACTGAATATCAATAATTATCGAAAAAAAGTTGAACTTTGCACTCGTCGTCGCAACACTACGGTCAAAAGTACGAAGAGGCGGGGCCACAAATACTAAAATTGCTATCATTTATGATAGGAATGAGATATCAACATGAAACTTGGTACACATATGTATAGACCCAAGCTGAGGTCACATGCAAAAAATTGCAGAGATTGTCCATTAGGTGTCGCTATAACTTAAGAACAAATAACCATAACTATAGCATATGTATATGACACATAAATATTTGTCTGACCTAATTGTTATTTTGCACATTACATCTACTTTCAGGTTTTTATAATGGTCTATGAGGATAATTATTTATCTTTGAAAACATGCCACTCAACAGCCAACCAGTATTAACCATGTACGAGTCAAGCCTAATGGTGTGTGATTACAACTAAACTCATGGGACTGTTGGTCTTATGTTTCCAAGTGTCTGTGAGGATTTTTAGTTCATCTTTCTGAAAATCTTTGCATCTAACACAATGTGTGCAAAGTAAACAGTTCTCTAGATCAGTGGTTCTCAACACACCTGCTTCACATAATCAGCACAATAGTAGAGATCTCTATTAACTAAACTGATTGTGTCAGATGAGAGAAACATACAAAATGTGCAGAGCAGTGGTTCTCCAGAAACGGAGTAGAGAACCACTGCTCTATATGTTTATGTTTATATGAAAAAACTATTTTGTGAACTAATACTTGGTTTTTCACTCAACACCACTAAAGCCAATGCAATACAATTTCCTGTAGTCTGTGAGCAAATATGAATGCCAAATTGTTATCACCAATTGTACGTCTTATTCCTTTAGTTGTTTAGCTTTGAATAACAAAAACAAATTTTCAAAACTACTAGAATTTTTTCAGTCAACAACAATAAAATCAGCGCAGTACATTTTTCTGTCCTCTGTGTGTAAAGGTATATCAAATACAAAATGTAATGAATTTGAATACCTGCTTTTGTAAGCATAGATTTCATGTGATGTCACACATTGGTGTAGGTGCCATTTGTACGACTGAATTGCATCATGTGTGTTTAAAGGAACTCATAAAGATATGGATTAAAGTTTTTCATTATCTCCATTTATTTACATCAGTAGCATTAGGATTCTATTCTACCTTCCATGACATAAACGTGTCCTGACATGATGTATAATACAAAGTTGTTACATTTTTATATGTTATTTTTCAAATATTGCACCAAAAACTTCATGTGATAATGCAATTGGTTATTATTCACATAAATGACCTGCTAGAACCCAACTAAAAAGCAGCACTTTATGAAAGTAACACAGACAAATGCTCACCAGCAAATCTGCTGCAAATCTACTAAATAACATGACATTTGTTATTGACATAATTTGATATTGAAAACATATCTGGATCAGTTATTTATTGGCCCAGCCTAAAATCACATGAAAATAATTGCAGAGCTATACTACTATTTGACAATTTAACATGACAGAGCCTAAAAATGTTTCTATTAAAATATGTAACTTTGCTTTATTGTTTCCAAATCCATAAATTAGTATTCTCTTACAATAACACAATAAAAGGATTATATGAAAAATATATACTCTCTGTGTGAAACACAGACCCTCATTAATATACTTAAGAGCATGCTTATCAGGATTTGAATTAAAAATGTGTCTACCTTTATTTACTTTTAAATATTCAATACTAATTTTATGTTAAATTAATTGTAAAAGGAAAACAATAATTTTAGCCAACAGATGGCAGAAGGTCATCTTCTGCCATCTGCTGGCTAAAATTATTATTTATTATTTAAAATGTATACTCAATGAAATTGTGTTCACAGGTTTCATCAATGGATGCATGATTTAACTTTATGAAGTCAGTATTATTATGTTAAAATAACATTTCGTCAATCATTCTGACGGTATCCGTTTTAACAGTCATGTGACATTCGAACATAGGATAAACATTTAAATAGGTTGATGAACTCTTAAAGGACACCAAGCATATGGAGATTGGTCATTTATTTCAAAGTCTTATTTCCTAACCCTGCCATTTCTGCTTCTGTGTGTAAATGCATGTATGTGTTTTAGCTTATTCTTCATCATTGCTGTGTTATAGATTAGCCATATGAGACCTATATCTCTATATCAGAACATCGTAGAGAAATTGTGGTGGGCTGTTTTGTCTCATGTTAACAATTTTTGAAACATTTTGTGTGACAATTCTTGCAACAGCATGCACCACATAATTTTCTCTTCAGAAAATTTACCTAATTGGTAACATGTTAGTATTTCATATTCTAAGTAGATTTGATAACAATGCAGCAAATCTAAACAGGCATGCCCTTAAAGGTCTTAAAGGTTCATATAATGAGATTTTTTAAAGATGTAAAATAAATTGTTTGTGTACCCAGAGTGTGTATGTGAAGTGTTATCTCAAAATACTCCACAGATCATTTATTATAGCATGTTAAAATTGACACTTTGTAGGCCTGAGCAAAATTGTGCAGTTTTTGGGTGTTTCCTTTAAAATGCAAATGAGTGGATGAAATGCAAACACTGATCACAATGATGGTGGTTTGTTGTAATTGAAATTCAATTGTGCTCTCGATTATTTTATTTTTTATCTTTTTCATGTTTTCTAGGTTGATATAAGCACTGGGGACCCAATTATAGCACTTACACTTGGAAAAAGTCAGATTTTCACGCTATGACCCCTTTAAGGTCCCAGATCGCTTGAACCCCGCTAATCGCTGCTTGCAGCTATATTTTTTATTATTTTTCTTCTGCCGTAAAACGGATCGTGCAGACCAAACCGTAAGGCCTAGAGACTTGAGACTTGGCCAAATGGTAGGTCTCATTCGTGCGCGAAGTTGACAGAGTGTCATCCCAATCGGCCTATGGGGGGCGCTACAGCGATGGCAAACGCGTTGATGCT
Organism: Paramisgurnus dabryanus; assembly: GCF_030506205.2. NCBI lineage: Eukaryota > Metazoa > Chordata > Actinopteri > Cypriniformes > Cobitidae > Paramisgurnus > Paramisgurnus dabryanus. The sequence goes on along the minus strand of NC_133345.1, from coordinate 9,987,677 downwards.
CATAACTTCGACAATTCTTGTCCAAATGTCAAGTGTCTTATATTCCTGGATTCCTTGCGTCACGACGAACAAAATGTATATCTCCGATTTCATTTCCGTCATTAAAAATTTTCCGCTATTTTCAATTTTTTCGATAAAAATAAAAACGAACTAGTCCTAGGTTTTTCGCTCGATCGGAATCGTTTTGGTGCTAAAATGTTCCTTGGAGTTCGAATATCAATAATTATTGAAAAAAAGTTGAACTTTCGACTTACGGTCGACATGCCACGCCCAAACGTCTGAAGTGTGCGCAGCCACTAGGGATTTTTCTGGCTATAACTGCGGACAGGAATAAAGTATCAACACGACACTTGGCACTTGTGATGACAGTCATGGCCTGAGGTGGCATGCGTCGTTTCGTCACAGCGCCACCTAGTGGTCAGACGAATCATTTAAACGCTTATAACTTAGGCTGAGTTTAACGTATTTTCATGCAACTTTTTTCCTTGGAGTCCTGAATTGTTGCCGAGTCCAACGATACCAAGCATGCCAGGTTTTGCTTTACGGTTGGTTCTGCACAGGAAAATAGCGCTTAAAAAACATGTGTGAATAACTCCGCGAGGGTTATTCTGATCGACTCGAAACGACCATAGGAAGAACATTGTATTACCTTCTGAACAAAAAGTTCTATTGGCGTTATGTTAAAATTTCCATCAGAAATGGCCGAAAATTGCAAAAAACCAAAAAATACCTCAAAATTTTGTGTTTTTACACATAAATGGTTATAACTCCGCAACGAAATAATATTTTTTCACCAGATTTGATACGCTGATGTCTGAGCACAGTCTGAGGCAATACAAAAAAAATGGTATACCTGCACCACTAGTTGGCCTCATAATTGAACAAAACCTTTGACATTGAGCAAGCCCAATGGTCATAAAACTGTTTTTTCACTAAACCAAAGTGTATAGCCATGATACTAGCTCGATGTAACACAGTCATGACCTGAGATTCCATGCACAAGTTTGTCATAGCGCCACCTAGTGGTAATTTGTTGTTTTCACTTAAAAATACTGTAACCTTACATTTAAAATCATGAGTCATCATGGATTATTCCTTTCATGACTTTGAGTATAATCATTGCTGGATTGCAAGTCACTCCCTAGCAACCAATGAGCATACCCTAGCAACCATTTAGCAAGAGCTGTATCTCTGTATCAGAACATCGTAGAGACATGGGGTTCAGTTCTTTTGACTCATTAACACTATTTTAACATTTTGTGACCCGAGTTTTGCCAATGCAAGCACCACAAACATTTCTTTCAGTGTTCCATTTGTCAATGTTCCATGAGAAGAGAGGGAGACATTTCACTAAATGATAGCACTTTTTTGCTGATAACTTTGAACACGTGTGTCTGGTATCTTATTTTTCATCATTTATTTTGTACAATGCAGCAAATCTACACAGCCATGCCCTTAATGGTCTTAATGTCCCAAATAGCTTGAACCAGGTAATCGCTGCTTGCAGCTATATTTATTATTTATTATTAGGGGTTCAAGCCCGAAGGGCTGAAACCCTATTGTATTTGTACTGATTTTTATTATTATTATTATTATTATTATTTTTATTATTTTTCTTCTGCCGTAAAACGGATCGTGCAGACCAAACCGTAAGGCCTAGAGACTTGAGACTTGGCCAAATGGTAGGTCTCATTCGTGCGCGAAGATGACAGAGTGTCATCCCAATCGGCCTATGGGGGGCGCTACAGCGATGGCAAACGCGTTGATGCTCATAACTTCGACAATTCTTGTCCAAATGTCAAGTGTCTTATATTCCTGGATTCCTTGCGTCAAGACGAACAAAATGTATATCTCCGATTTCATTTCCGTCATTAAAAATTTTCCGCTATTTTTGATTTTGTCGAAAAAAATAAAAACGAACTAGTCCTAGGTTTTTCGCTCGATCGGAATCGTTTTGGTGCTAAAATGTTCCTTGGAGTTCGAATATCAATAATTATTGAAAAAAAGTTGAACTTTCGACTCACGGTCGACATGCCACGCCCAAACGTCTGAAGTGTGCGCAGCCACTAGGGAATTATTGGATATAACTGCGGACAGGAATGAAGTATTAACACGACACTTGGTACTTGTGATGACAGTCATGGCCTGAGGTGGCATGCGTCGTTTCGTCACAGCGCCACCTAGTGGTCAGACGAATCATTTAAACGCTTATAACTTAGGCTGAGTTTAACATATTTTCATGCAACTTTTTTCTTTGGAGTCCTGAATTGTTGCCGAGTCCAACGATACCAAGCATGCCAGGTTTTGCTTTACGGTTGGTTCTGCACAGGAAAATAGCGCTTAAAAAACACGCGCGAATAACTCCGCGAGGGTTATTCCGATCGACTCGAAACGACCATAGGAAGAACATTGTATTACCTTCTGAACAAAAAGTTCTATTGGCGTTATGTTAAAATTTTCATCAGAAATGGCCGAAAATTGCAAAAAACGAAAAATTACCTCAAAATTTTGTGTTTTTACACATAAATGGTTATAACTCCGCAACGAAATGATATTTTTTAACCAGATTTGATACGCTGATGTCTGAGCACAGTCTGAGGCAATACAAAAAAAATGGTATGCCTGCACCACTAGTTGGCCTCATAATTTAACAAAACCTATGACATTGAGCAAACCCTATGGTCAAACAACTGTTTTTTCAATAAACTAAAGTGTACAGCCATGATACTAGCTAGATGTAACACAGTCATGACCTGAGATTCCATGCACGAGTTTGTCATAGCGCCACCTAGTGGTAATTTGTTATTTTCACTTAAAAATACCGTAACCTTACATTTAAAATCATGAGTCATCATGGATTATTCCTTTCATGGCTTTGAGTATAATCATTGATGGATTGCAAGTCACTCCCTAGCAACCAATGAGAATACCCTAGCAACCATTTAGCAAGCTGTATCTCTGTATCAGAACATCGTAGAGACGTGGGGTTCGGCTCTTTTGACTCATTAACCCTATTTTAACATTTTGTGACCCGAGTTTTGCCATTGCAAGCACCACAAACATTTCCTTCAGTGTTCTATTTGTCAATGTTCCGTGAGAAGAGAGGGAGACATTTCACTGAACGATAGCAATTTTTGCTAATAACTTTGAACACGTGTGTCTGGTATCTTATTTTTCATCATTTATTTTGTACAATGCAGCAAATCTACACAGCCATGCCCTTAATGGTCTTAATGTCCCAAATCGCTTGAACCCCGGTAATCGCTGCTTGCAGCTATATTTATTATTAGGGGTTCAAGCCCGAAGGGCTGAAACCCTATTGTATTTGTACTGATTTTTATTATTATTTATTATTAGGGGTTCAAGCCCGAAGGGCTGAAACCCTATTGTATTTGTACTGATTTTTATTATTATTATTATTATTATTATTATTTTTATTATTTTTCTTCTGCCGTAAAACGGATCGTGCAGACCAAACCGTAAGGCCTAGAGACTTGAGACTTGGCCAAATGGTAGGTCTCATTCGTGCGCGAAGTTGACAGAGTGTCATCCCAATCGGCCTATGGGGGGCGCTACAGCGATGGCAAACGCGTTGATGCTCATAACTTCCACAATTCTTGTCCAAATGTCAAGTGTCTTATATCCCTGGATTCCTTGCGTCAAGACGAACAAAATGTATATTTCCGATTTCATTTCCGTCATTAAAAATTTTCCGCTATTTTTGATTTTGTCGAAAAAAATAAAAACGAACTAGTCCTAGGTTTTTCGCTCGATCGGAATCGTTTCGGTGCTAAAATGTTCCTTAGAGTTCGAATATCAATAATTATTGAAAAAAAGTTGAACATTCGACTCACGGTCGACATGCCACGCCCAAACGTCTGAAGTGTGCGCAGCCACTAGGGATTTATTGGCTATAACTGCGGACAGGAATGAAGTATCAACACGACACTTGGCACTTGTGATGACAGTCATGGCCTGAGGTGGCATGCGTCGTTTCGTCACAGCGCCACCTAGTGGTCAGACGAATCATTTAAACGCTTATAACTTAGGCTGAGTTTAATGTATTTTCATGCAACTTTTTTCTTTGGAGTCCTGAATTGTTGCCGAGTCCAACGATATCAAGCATGCCAGGTTTTGCTTTACGGTTGGTTCTGCACAGGAAAATAGCGCTTAAAAAACAAGCGCGAATAACTCCGCGAGGGTTATTCCGATCGACTCGAAACGACCATAGGAAGAACATTGTATTACCTTCTGAACAAAAAGTTCTATTGGCGTTATGTTAAAATTTCCATCAGAAATGGCCGAAAATTGCAAAAAACGAAAAATTACCTCAAAATTTTGTGTTTTTACACATAAATGGATATAACTCCGCAACGAAATGATATTTTTTCACCAGATTTGATACGCTGATGTCTGAGCACAAGCTGAGGCAATACAAAAAAAATGGTATGCCTGCACCACTAGTTGGCCTCATAATTTAACAAAACCTATGACATTGAGCAAACCCAATGGTCATACAACTGTTTTTTCAATAAACTAAAGTGTACAGCCATGATACTAGCTAGATGTAACACAGTCATGACCTGAGATTCCATGCACGAGTTTGTCATAGCGCCACCTAGTGGTAATTTGTTATTTTCACTTAAAAATACTGTAACCTTACCTTTAAAATCATGAGTCATCATGGATTATTCCTTTCATGGCTTTGAGTATAATCATTGGTGGATTGCAAGTCACTCCCTAGCAAGCAATGAGAATACCCTAGCAACCATTTAGCAAGAGCTGTATCTCTGTATCAGAACATCGTAGAGACATGGGGTTCAGTTCTTTTGACTCATTAACACTATTTTAAAATTTTGTGACCCGAGTTTTGCCAATGCAAGCACCACAAACATTTCTTTCATTGTTCCATTTGTCAATGTTCCGTGAGAAGAGAGGGAGACATTTCACTGAATGATAGCACTTTTTTGCTGATACTTTGAAGACGTGTGTCTGGTATCTTATTTTTCATCATTTATTTTGTACAATGCAGCAAATCTACACAGCCATGCCCTTAAAGGTCTTAATGTCCCAAATCGCTTGAACCCCGGTAATCGCTGCTTGCAGCTATATTTATTATTATTATTATTATTATTATTTTTCCGCCATAAAACGCGTCGCCCAGCACAAACCGTAAGTCGTAGAAACTTGCCACTTGGTCAACTGGTTGTATATTAGCAGGCTACTCAGATACAGTGAACCAGCCAAATCGGCCCATAGGTGGCGCTATAGCAATGCCCGACGCGTTTGGGCTCATAACTCCTAAACCGGCCATCATACACTCAAGTGTTTGATATCATTGTAATCCCTGGCTCCAAACTTAAAAAATGTATATCTCCGTTTTCATTTCCGTCATGAAAAATTTTCCGCTATTTTCGATTTTGTCGAAAAAAATAAAAACGAACTAGTCCTAGGTTTTTCGCCCGATCGGAATCATTCCAGTGCTAAAATGTTCCTTGGAGTTTGAATATCAATAATTATCAAAAAAAAGTTGAACTTTCGACTCACGGTCAACATGCCACGCCCACACGTCTGAATTGTGGGCAGGCACTAGAACATTATTGGCTATAACTGGGGACAGGAATGAAGTATCAACACGACACTTGGTACTTGTGATGAGAGTCATGGCCTGAGGTTTCATGCATCGTTTCGTCACAGCGCCACCTAGTGGTCATACGAATCGAATAATGCTTATAACTTCGGCTGAGTTTAACGTATTTTCATGCGACGTTTTTCCTTGGAGTCCTGAATTGTTGCCGAGTCCAATGATACCAAGCATGCCAGGTTTTGCTTTACGGTTGGTTCTGCACAGGAAAATAGCGCTTAAAAAACATGCGCGAATAACTCCGCGAGGGTTCCTCCGATCGACTCGAAACGACCATAGGAAGAATATTGTATTACCTTCTGAACAAAAAGTTCTATTGGCATTATGTTAAAATTTCCATCAGAAATGGCCGAAAATTGCAAAAAACGAAAAATTTACTCCAAATTTTGTGTTTTTTACACATAAATGGTTATAACTCCGCAACGAAATGATATTTTTTTACCAGATTTGATACGCTGATGTCTGAGCAGAGTCTGAGGCAATACAAAAAAAATGGTATGCCTGCACCACTAGTTGGCCTCATAATTGAACAAAACCTTTGACGTTGAGCTAGCACAATGGTCATACAACAGTTTTTTTCACTAAACTTAAGTGTATAGCCATGATACTAGCTAGATGTAACACATTCATGACGTTGCATGCACAAGTTTTTCATAGCGCCACCTAGTGGTTATTTGTTATTTTGACTTAAAAATACTGCAACCTTATATCTAAAATCATGAGTCATCGTGGATTATGCCTTTCATGGCTTTGAGTATAATCATTGGTGGATTGCAATTCACTCCCTAGCAACCAATAAGAATACCCTAGCAACCATTTAGCATGAGCTGTATCTTTGTATCAGAACATCGTAGAGATATGGGGTTCGGCTCGTTTGACTTTTTTACACTATTTTAACATTTTGTGACCCAAGTTTTGCCACTGTAAGCACCACAAACATTTCCTTCAGTGTTCTATTTGTCAATGCTTCGTGATAAGAGAGGGAGACATTTCACTGAATGATAGCACCTTTTTTGCTGATGACTTTGAACAGGTGTGTGAGGTAGCTTATTTTTTATAATTTATTTTGTACAATTCAGCAAAACTACACAGGCATGCCCTGAAAGGTCTTAAGGTCCCAAATCGCTTGAAGCCGACTCAATGGCCTTGTAATTCAACTAAACACGGCCATTTCTGAATTGTATTTTACGGTATAAATCTGAAAAACTAATTCTCGTTAACAAATTATCAGAATGACTTAACATTAAGGATGTGACATGTTTGTCCTATAGGTGCACCTGTGTGTAAGCTACATAGTCTGTCTGAACCGTTTCTGACCATCTCTTACGTTTTTCTGGATGCGATGTGGTGTATCAGCCTGGTCGACGACATCTGACATGTTGTATGTGCTTTAATGCTCGAAACCCGGTAAACGCTGCTTGCAGCTTTAATTTTTTATTGTGTTACACTTATACTTATAGTAGAAAATCCTTTATTAGGCCACTGTGACAACTTACTACATAAATTGTGACAACAATATGCCCCACTATAAGGTTAACATGTTGACAATGACCTGTAACTCTTTGATGCTTTAATTATGCTCAATTATGCTCAAGTTTATAATTAATTTTTTTCTGGTTCTTCAAGAATACATGTACATGATTTAGGGCCGGTTTCACAGACATGAATTAGCTTAAACCAATACCTGGCCTTATTTAATTAGGAAATATAGCTAGTTTTTGAGGCAAAACAAAGGGTACTGATGTATTTTAAGATATGTCAGTGGAAGTTGTTTTTAGTTTGGAATGCTCTTATTAGGAATAGTCTAATCCCTGTCTGGGAAACTGCCCCTCAAAGTTAAAACTAAAAAGGGTAAATAGGTAAAACAATATGTGCTCTTTAAAATGAATTTTAAAACATGTTGACTTTCACAAATAATCAGACCCTGAGAAAAACCAAATAATAAACAGTCCACTCCACAAATAAAATGATACAAACAACTATTTGACATAAAAACAGTCGAGAAAGTAAAATAACCCATGGCAAATATTCCTCTGATATGTGCTCTAATTCTAATGTTATATTGCCTTCAGATCTGTTGACTGAAACAAATTTGTTTATTTATCTGTCTCAAGTCAGGCAGAACAACATTAGTCACAACGGTTAAAGAGATAAAAACTCAGCAGCTATCATTGGTCATTCAACATGTCCAACCAGCCATCACAAATCAACTTATGGGCATGACTTTGATAAAAGCTATGTGAAATTTCATTCTTCTAGAGCTGGTCTCCTTAGATAGTTGACTTGTATTTCTATGAGTCAGCTGTGGTGTAAATGCAGAAGGCATTATTTAACCTCACCCTGTGATGAGCAAATGAAAATGTTGCCACATTCTCAGGGGTAAAAGACGTTTTTACTCAAATCTTAAAAACCAGGAAAGCTGCATAATGACTGCTAGAAGACTTTACTATATGCAAAGAAACTAAAACACTTGAGACTATTTAATTGTATATGTATAATGTATAAGGATTCTTGAAATATCTTTGTTATAAAGGCACATATGTGATAGCCCTTTGTTCCTTTAAAGAAACCCATTTTTTCTGCTGAAGAAATTAGTTTCATTTTTTCTTTGAATAAAATTTTCAGGATTTTAAACTTCACATTAAGCAAAGAAACTTTGCTATATCTTTGTTTATAAGTGTGTGCAATTCAATGCTAAATTATAATATATATTCAGAGGTAATAGGATTGACAATTTAACATTGAACTTAGCCATTACCAGCCTTGTAAACAATTTCTCAGTATTTAATTTAGTGCTGTGTTTAAAATATTGAAACAGCCATACATTGCCATGAACTCCTGATGACACGCCCATCCATATATTAGTTTATGTATCAATTGAGACACTGTTTTGAGGGCAGCTAATTACTATGATTTTTTGTAAACATCATAAGTGGTGAGACGGATCGGTGTTGATCGTGATCCATACGGAATGAAAGTTGTGACACACAGATTTAGTCTATTATCACAGAGTAAAGGGCGCAGAAGTTTAAACGCGATATCTTTCTTTTCATCTTCTGATGAGTTTAACAATAAAATGCATTATATCACAAATATCTTAAACTAAATTGCTGCATACGTCGAGTCATGCAGTTAAATTAAAGAATAAAATAAAATAAAATAATAAACCACTTGATTATGATTAAAGAAAACCACTTGATTGTGGTTAAACCAGCTTGACCAGTCTGGAAGCTGGTTTAAAAGGGACATTTCACAAGACTTTTTAAAGATGTAACATACATATTTGCTGTCTCTACTCACCAGAGTACATATGTGAAGTTTTACCTCAAAATACCATAAAGCTAATTTATTATATCATGTTAAAATTGCCACTTTGTAGGTGTGAGCAAAAATATGCCGTCATTTTAAATGCAAATGAGCTGATCTCTGCACTAAATGGCAGTGCTATGGTTGGATAAGATTATGGCAGATATAGCAGTATTATCCCCTTCTGACATCATAAGGGGAGCCAAATTTCAATTACCTATTTTTTTCACATGCTTGCAGAGAATGGTTTACCAAAACTAAGTTACTGGGTTGATCTTTTTCACATTTTCTAGGTTGATAGAAGCACTGGGGACCCAATTATAGCATTTAAACATGGAAAAAGTCAGATTTTCATGATATGTTCCCTTTAAGATGAAAGTAGCAGGTTTAAACTGGTCAAGCTTACCCACCTGCTAAAACCAGCTGACCTACCAGCTTGACCAGGCTGGAAGGTCATCTGGTTTTAGCTGGTGGGTAAGCTGGTCTCCCAGCCTGACCAGCTAAGACCAGTTTGACCAGCTAAAAAGTGGCCAAAACCCCTCTTAAACCAGCCTGCTACACCAGCTTAAAGGTAGTGTTGTAGTTCTCGAGACCGGTCTCGGTCTCAAGACCGGTCTCAAGACCACTTTTTAAAGGTCTTGGTCTCGCCTTGGAATTGACCGCATTTTAACTTGGTCTTGTCTCGGTATCAGACAAAGAGGACTCTGAATTTTATTTCAAGACTGGTCAAGACCACAACTGATGGCACATCAAAAATGTATTTATTATTAATTTTATGCAGTTTATTCAAGTTTGGCATATGATGTTGTTATTGTTTAAGCATTGTTTAAATTTCTCCCAATGACAATTTTTCTAATTTTATTACTAAAAACACCTGCATTGTGTTAAGTGGATGACAAGCCATGGAAAGACAGTTCAGAATAAATGGTTAAGTTGATTTCAGCTCGTTAGTGTTTGTTCACTTTTATTTGCTTATAGACAAAGATACATTTTCACATATCTGCAATGCATTTGATTATTTTATCAACTTCTCTGATGGCGCACACACACACACACACATGCACGCACGCACAGACACAGACAAGAAATGCCTAATCATATGCATATTCCACATTTTATTATAAGTGTTTTAATGCAGCGACTTGCACTGGTCTTGGTTTTGACTTGGTCTCTGCCTGTCTTGGTCTTGATTCAGTCTCAACCCTTTAAAGTCTTGGTCTTGACTCGGTCTGGGCCTGTCTTGGTCTTGACTTGGTTTTGGTTTAGATGGTCTTGACTACAACACTACTTAAAGGGATAGTTCCTCAAAAAAGAAAATTCTGTCATCATTTACTCACTCTCATGTGGTTACAAACCTGTACAAATGTATTTGTTCTCATTAACACAAAGGAAGATATTTTGATGAATGTTTGTAACCAAAATGATGATGAGCCCCATTTACTTCCATAGTAGAAAAAAATACCATGGAAGTGAATGGGGTTCACACATTCCTCAAAATATATTCCTTTGTGTTCCTCAGAACACAGAAATTTGTACAGGTTTGTAACAACATGAGAGTAAATAAATGATGACAAAATTTTCATTTTTGGCTAAACTATCCCTTTAACCAGCTAAAACCAGGCTGGTAAACCAGCTAAAATAAGCCAACCAGATTGGGCTGGTTCTATCTGGTCTTTTCAGTAGGGATGTTCATGATGATTGAGGGACTCTGCTAATGTGACATAATATATGATAGCCATGGGGGCAGTGAAGACAGTGAAAACTGTGAATTGTTTTGTTTATTTATTTATTTATTTGCTGTTTTCTACTAAACCCAGCAAATAATGATATATTCCCCGAAAACACACACAGACATTTGCTACATCTGCAAAATGAGAATACACAACAAACACTCTCATATGCACACACAGAAAAGATAGCAGAAAATCTCCGATTCTACAGATGAGAAAATGCTGATTGTTGTCTTAACCAGCTGATGGCAGCCATACTCTTTACCTATTTACTGACTCTTTAAAATCTGAACAACACAAACACAGTACAGAATACGACATGTTACACGTCTGAACTAAGATTTGGGGGCGCACTGGCAGTCAGGGAATTTGTCATACACTGAATATAACACAAATACACTAAGATACTTAGGGCACTATTCCTCTCTTCTTCTTCTCTTAGCAATTAACAAATCCACCAACAGTGTAGATTATATAGATGCAGTGTCCCTTTGGGTTTAATGTGTCTTGGAAAAGACAAATCAATTAATACTTGACAGGGTTTAATCACACCGTCAGGCTTTGCAAGGAATATCACACATCCTTTTCCCGTTCTCTTCCACTCTGAAACCTCCCAAACACATTTAATGGTGCATTTCTGCCAGGTTTCAAGTCACACAGAGCAATGAGAGAATATTGCTTTTGAGATTATCTAAATCCGTCCCAGTGAGGGGTAAAGAAAGCACCGCAGTACAACGAGAAGATGAGCATTTGGCTAGGAAATTACCAGTAGCTTTGGGAGCATTGTAATGAAAGCATGAGGAATTTTCACTCATTTTGATGCCAGACAGCCTGGCGTATTTATTTATTTATTTGTGGTATGAAAAGTAAAAGGTAAATATCAAAATAAACAGCTGCTCGAGGGGATGGGGTTCGATGGGGAGGGTTGAAATTATGCAAGAGTGTGTGAGAGTTTTTCCTTTCTGTACAGAAGATCTGCTTGTGTTTAATTTAACCCAGATTTGCACATCGGCAGGAATATTTACCCAGCTTTGCATGCGGTTCTTTCTCCATTATAAATAATTATGGCACGAATTTTAATGTGTATCCAGAGTGTTGTCTAAACAAGTTAAATTTAGCCCGGTGCTCACAAGACCTGATATCAAAGCCTGCTCTAGAAAACATAAAATTACTCGCTCTCCTCATTTCTGTCCCCTCAAGGACTAGATGAGTGACAGCGAGATGGTTCATGCTCCACCTAAACTACTCTCATCCATCCAGCCTGTCACAGTATCAGCAGTAATCACCAAAATGAGACCATCTGAAAAATTTAAGCAGAGTCTCAACATGGAACAGAGTGTAGACGAATCTGATTGGATCCTTTGCAGTCAAGCGGCAGGGAAATATCTAGATGATTGAACCGCATACAGAAACGTTGAACATTCCTATACTTGGAGTAACCAAACACAAAACACCATTTTCTTATTAACATAATGGCATTTTTGTTTGCATCACACTCAAACCTAAGGTTTCAGCAGACTTGGTATGTTATAAGACTTAGGCACTTTAAAGCTTGTCCACACTCATATGTAATGCCCTTTAAATTCCAGTGGATTCATCTTTTAGCTGGAAACAAATCCGAAAATGATCCCAATGTTTCCAATTTCTAATTGTGTAGTTTGTTTAGTGTGTTGTGATTCGATAGCAGCTTAGCTTGCGGTTAGCTTAGCTGGCGACTGACGTTTTCTGTGGGCGGAGTTTAGTCTAAAAACTGTTTTAGTGACGTCATTAAAGCAGGAAGTAGAGGACTGTAGTCCAAATCGGCTGTTCGCTGTAGGCTTTGAAAGGCAAATTCTGTTAAAGAAAATATATCACCTGACAGTGAACTTTGAGCTTTATCATTTGACAGGTATTATTTATGCGCAACATTACACACTAACTAGGATTTAAAAAATGGGATCGGGAAGAACGTGACCTTTAAGTCCTTAGCATTTCTGAAAAAGGACACATAAAAAGGACACTCATTGTACCTGCTGTGTTGATTGTATCTTAAAAGGGAGATCCTTCCTATCAAAAGAAAGATATGTGACATGTTTAGCTTTTTGTTTTTGAGTTTTCTGTCAAATAATGCAGTGTTCCTCCCACGGTACATTGGAACTTTACATTAAGTAAAAGTAAAAAGTAAGTCATTTAACTTTACTCAGAGTAAAATGAACAGTTACTTTTTTACAGCGGGGGAGATTCTAGTATAGTTAAAAAAGGACAAGGTAATATAAATCTCAAACTAGTTGTTTTTAATTGAAGGAACATCTTTACAATTACATTTTCTGCAGTGATGAATTAAAGCACTTGTGATACAGTGATGCTCAAATCTAATGCAACAAGTGATCCACTCTTATAAAACACTTTTCATTCATTTTATATGACACTTAAATCACAGATAATAGAGTAAGCTTGTGCATTCACAAACATATTATGTTACCAGCAATAAATCAACTACAACTTAACTATAATGGTTGTTTTTACAAGCTGCGACCTAAGATTATGGGCAATATTATTATGGGCAATCTCTATGGCTAATTTTGTATTTTTTCTTCTAAATCTTGTAATAGACTTTTGTTTGTGAATGCACAAGCTTACTTTATTATCTGTGATTTAAGTGTCATATAAAATGAATGAAAAGTGTATATTGAGCATATGTATATTGAGCATATAGTGAGATAATTGCCATGGCTATACACTTTTATCCTTTACAGGTTTATTTAGTTTCTGACCTGGGCACCAGATGTCTGAAGCTGCATTCAGACTAGCAGCAACTAGTAGTAGCAGAGCGACACGATCTCACTGATTTCAATGGAAGCTGTGACTTCCAGCTACACGAGCGACAGTAATCGTTGGCGACTGGATGGGGCGGTCCAGGCGCGCAACAAAGTTGAGAAATGTTTAACTTTATGCAAAGTATGAGTGACATTCGGGAGCAACTACCAATGACAACGAAGTAGGGGAGTTCACGTCATCTGTCTCTTGTCATTTACTGGAGTGGATGTTACTCATTTGTTTATGACAACCAGATATAGAAACGCCTCTTTTGAAAAAGACGAGCGACACACAGCTTATAATGTGAATGTTCCTTAAGGCCTATATTATCTCTGTTCGTTGTGTTCGATTTTGTAGATAACACGCAAGTTGTCAAAAACGATTGACGTGTCTTTCTTGCACTTGTAGTCAAAGAGGTCACTTAAATATGGTGACCTCTTAGAAAATTAGAAGTACACAATAAAACCGACTGAATTACAGTAACGCGAGTAAGTGTAATTTGTTACTTTCCACCTCAGGGCAGGAGCAGTATAACTATTCTTCAATAATATCTACTTTTGTGCTCCACATAAGAAAAATAACTGTGTATGGACTTAGAGAATAATAATCCACTGTTCCTTTAAGTAAATCACTCTCATAAATGGACACATCTTTAAAAAATGAGATTTTAGTTGCAAGTTTGGGTGGCTGCAGTAAGAACACTCCACCTAGTCTGTCTTTATAACATTTTTATCAATACTAAGCAGTTTTGACCACCATTCCAATTATTTCTATACCTGCTCTTCTCAAACCTGACACAAACACAAACAGACAGACCCTTGGGGACACATAAGGGTCCCTGGAATGTCAACACTGTCAGCTTGGAGGCTAATTCACCTCAGGACTGGTAAGGCTTCACACCTGTGCCCATCTGCGTATTGTGACGATTGTGTGGCAATAGAGCTAGTTAAGTAGAAAAAAAAACTGAAGGCCTTCAGGGGAGGACGTAAGACTGTCCTTGTCTCGGGTTGCAGACAAAGCATGAGATCTAACCAAGCCCAGGGGTGTTCCTTATTTGCAGTATGGTTGACAGGGTTTGAGGGTTGTCTAGGGATGCTGAGTCTAGTAAGCTCAGGTTAGCGACTGACTGATTTGGTGGAATGAAGCTTGTATTAACGGTCTGATTGAACTGGACAGGCCAATGTAGAAAGCAGATCTTTTGGATTTAAAGAGGAAGTGTGTTGTTTTGTGTCACTAGTGACACCAAATATAACGGAAGAAATTCAAACAGTCAGGCCTGGATTGGCCATTGGGAGGACCGGGAGAATTCCCGGTGGGCCGGTCTGTTTGTTTGGTCAATGAAGGCCGGTGTTGTCATGCCACCGGGTTGAAGGTTGCAGTCCCTAGGCTGCCAGCACTCAAAATATTATCCAGCCCCAACTTGCGGGTGGGAAATGTCCCCTCCACTTTATGCCCAAGGAGATTGTGTCCTGAGTCCCGACCACTTATTGGAAGAATTCTTGCATTAGGGTCCATTAACATCTAAAGCGCATGGAAAACGCAGGACGCTCTGCTTTCTTCTGCTTTTTAAAACGCTCGCATGTGAACGCTCGCCTGTGAACGCTCGCCTGTGAACATAAGTTTTGTTTCAGACACTGTCTATATTTGAGTGCACCTTATGTGCATCTAGATTTAAAATAAACTTGAGCGCGACTTGATACGAATGACTTATAGGAAAATAATCTTTTATCTAAGTCATATACACTCACTTAAAGGATTATTAGGAACACCTGTTCAATTTCTCATTAATATCTAATCAACCAATCACATTGCAGTTGCTTTAATGCATTTAGGGTTGTGGTCCTGGTCAAGACAATCTCCTGAACTCCAAACTGAATGTCAGAATGGGAAAGAAATGTGATTGAAGCAATTGTGAGAGTGGCATGGTTGTTGGTGTATTTCACAATCTGCTCAGTTACTGGGATTTTCACGCACAATTTCTAGGGTGCACAAAGAATGGTGTAAAAAGGGATAAACATCCAGTATGCGGCAGTCCTGTGGGCAAAAATGCCTTGTTGATGCTAGAGGTCAGAGAAGAATGGGCCGACTGATTCAAGCTGATAGAAGAGCAACTTTGACAACCGAGGTATACAGCAAAGCATTTGTGAAGCCACAACACGCACAACCTTAAGGCGGATGGGCTACAACAGCAGAAGACCCCACTGGGTACCACTCATCTCTACTACAAATAAGAAAAAGAGGCTACAATTTGCACAAGCTCACCAAAATTGGACAGTTAAAGACTGGAAAAATGTTGCCTGGTCTGATGAGTCTCGATTTCTGATGAGACATTCAGATGGTAGAGTTAGAATTTGGCATAAACAGAATGAGAACATGGATCCATCATGTCTTGTCACCACTGTGCAGGCTGGTGGTGGTAGTGGTGTAATGGTGTGGGGGATGTTTTCTTGGCACACTTTAGGCCCCTTAGTGCCAATTTGGTATCGTTTAATGCCACGGCCTACCTGAGCATTGTTTCTGACCATGTCCATCCTTTTATGACCACTATGTACCCATCCTCTGATGGCTACTTCCAGCAGGATAATGCACCATGTCACAAAGCTCAAGTCATTTCAAATTGGTTTCTTGAACATGACAATGAGTTTTCATGGTACTAAAATGGCCCCCACAGTCACCAGATATCAACCCAATAGAGCATCTTTGGGATGTGGTGGAACGGAGATTCTGCCCTGGATGTGCACCCTCGACTGCAAGATGCTATCATATCAATATGGGCCAACATTTCTAAATAATGCTTTCGGCACCTTGTTGAATCAATGACACGTAGAATTAAGGCAGTTCTGAAGGCAAAAGGGGGTCAAACACAATATTAGTATGGTGTTCCTAATAATCCTTTAGGTGAGTGTATGTAACAATGAATTGTCTATGATTAGTCATTATTTGTTGTCTATTGCAAGAGTTACTAAAATCTATTTGATGCAAACTCATCAGTTTGCTGAAAAAAGTAAGTTTCATATAAATATGATGTTTTCTCAAGTAAAACAAATTTTTGAAAGTCCATTATATATTTGTTCTTTTTTGACAAAAGGTAGGTCCACCTTACGTTATTTGGGAATATACATGATCTAAGTACTAAAAAAATAAGATAAGCATTTTTATTTTTCCTTCTGTTTCCCCTGCATACTTGATAAATCTTGCTTGTGTATTGTATATGAGTGGTTTACAAACTTTTTCAACCCAACAGGCAATCTCAAGACCCACTTTTTTTTTTTTTTAATAGAAATATAGGGGTAAACACAAACACATTTCTTCCCTTTCAGTAGTTTTTGAATAAGTTTAATTGAATAATATTAAAATACCTTACAGTAGGGCTGCACGATTATGGCAAAAATCATAATTGTTTAGGCTATACTATAATATATGTATTTGCACTGAATTGGAAATGGTATATTTCACAAATACAATGAATTGCATGGCTGCATAGAACAGTTCACTATTGAAGACTTATGTAGGCTACTAAGGATTTAATTAGATTATTTTAATATAGTAAGTCATGAACCAAAGTGGGCCGGTCTCAGGCATGAAACTCCAGGGGTAAAATGAGTCCCACTCCAGCCCTGTAAACAGTTTTCCAGAGCACTGCCATTGGTCGAATTAACAGATAGCCCACTGCAAACACAAACCCATTTCACTTTTGACAGCATTCCCCTTCAATACATCATTGCCAGGACAATCTCACAGCAATTCATAACCATTTTACAAAGGTGGCTAATTTTAATATTTTTTTCTTTCATTAAAGCATTGTTGTTTTTGTTTTTAATGATTGTATGTTGTTGCATGACTCACATTGTACAAAATCATACTAATTAGCCACCCCTAAAATAGCTACAATCTTTTGTAAGATAATTTCCCACTTCTTAAAGGGTACGCCGACAATGAACACATGTGTGGAGTAACAATATAACACTGGGATTGACTATTTGAATGTGAAATTAATTACAGTACAAATGTCATAGTTTTTACACATTTCACTTGGAAGCCAGCATTTGTTTACATCACAATATGTGAAATCAAATAGTTGCAATCAAAATTTGTTCTATTAACATTACAGGTAGGTAAAAAGGGTAAACAAATCTTCAATCAGTAGATTGGTAAATGATGAGAAAGTGAATACAACAGTTAAAATGCACACAGACAATAGATGATACATTGGGTTTCATTCACTTATAATTGCGTACCTTTTTTTGTTTTTCGTAACTTTCTGTCTAATTCACAACACATGGGTACGCACATGAGTTTGTCCTTCTTACATAAGTGAATTTGGAGTGTTCTACATGAGCGGCCATCTGCATGAGGTTGGTAATTTGCATAAAACACGCCCAAACCAGCTCCATATAGGGGCTTTCCCAGCACATCGCTGGTCCACAGAAAATTTAAGAGCAGTTATAGAAGCAATTAAAAGAGCTCAAAAAGAAATCCATGATGATATTTATTATTGGTAAAGTTCCGTTTTGCTTTTCACTTTTTATTTGTGAGGTTTTGCTGTCGCTGGAGAAAGCAAGTGCTGTCCACCGACCGGGGGTGGGTTTCCCAAACAACGACGTAACTCGTTGCTGAACGACCATAGTACGATGCATCGTTGGAGAAACGAACTACCTTGTCACGGCTGTTTCCCGAAAGCATAGTAACTTTGTTGCACATTCGTCGTTTGAACGATGTTGGTTTAACAACAAAATTGATGATGTCACGTGGGAGGTTAAGTACTATAATCTGTGCAAATACATTTAATGTCAGATTATTGCTGTAAATAACATATATTGCATCAGAAGACTGATTTTGTTATCGTGATTTCATTATATGTTGTATATTTTCAAGATATTTAATTCATGCGCAAGTTCCCTCTTACGTCGCTTCTCCCAGGGATTCCCCAGGGTCTTAAAGCACGTAGTTCTCACACATGCACAGTTTTCAAATGCAGCGGATTCATTCTGTTTACAAACTTAAGACGTAAAATAAAATTTTTATATATTTAAAATGATGGATATAGACTGTACTACATGTTTTTTGCTTATTTTGTTCAAAAGCATGATAAACGTAAGTCTACATATGATAATAACTAGGAACGATTAAGCGGATCTTTTATATAGAGATTGAAAAAATTGAGGAAGGAAAGTGTGAAAATTTGTCATTATGTGCATCTTCTTTATATGTGTAGAAAAAATAAGTAGGCTATAATAAAGTATAATATAATGTAAATAATAATAATATAGATCATGTACAATAATGTATAATACATAAATTATTATAATATAAAATATAATCATGCACATTTTATATATAACCACATTATACACATTACAATTATAGCCTAGTATTTGATTATAGCATACGTGATTACTGCATACGAATGGTTTTAGGATTTCTTGAAATTTTGCGTACATTTATGCATTGTCTTCTGTTTAACTCTTTCGCCGCCATTGACAAGATATCTCGTCAATCAAGAGAAAACGCTTCCCTGCCAATGACGAGAAATTATTGTGTTCCCATCAATGGATTTTAGTAGTAGAAGGGAAATATAAAGTATTAAACCATACAAGTCTTCATAGTTCAGGTACCCTTGAAAATGAAACACCCACTGTCTGTCTTCGTTCACCCTAACAGCATATAATGAAGCCATTACAGAAATATTTTCAACATAAAAAATGACACACATTACACAGATCAAGAAGGACTAGGGTGGCCATTCGTGCCAGTTCCGCCGAACACGTCCCGAACATGTTTTCGGGTTCGTTCTCCGGAAGTCGCGTTGGTTGACCGCATACGTCATCAAGGTTTAATATTTCGGGTTTAATTTCAGAAAAGCAACCGTTACATTTCATGGTAAGAATGAAACTACAATGATTGTATGTCTTAAAAGAAATAAATCTTAATTTTCTAATGTATTTTAACTGAAATGTGAGAACCTCGATGATGTATGCGGTCGAGCAACGCGACTTCCGGAGAACGAACCCGAAAACATGTTCGAGACGTGTCCGACGGAACTGGCACGAATGGCCACCCTAAGAAGGAGCCACTATAAAAATACACACAGAAAAAAAGACTAAATGTATGCATTCATAGCTTTTTGTGAGCATTGAGAACAAAAGACATTGCTTGTTGATACCACCCCACAACAATTCCCAAGTTTCGTAGTCACATACTCTCAAATCCATACCACTGAATTACTTAACAGAGACCACACAGAAAACAACTGGCAAGGGTGTTTTTCCATTATCACTTTGTTAAATGGAGAGCTGGCTCTGTTTAAATGGCAGAGATGATGGCAGAAGGTACAGTACTGGATGCTTACTTCAAGGACTTGCTTATCACTCTCAGCACAGGTTGTCTGGTTTCAGCTTTTTCTTTCTCTCTTTCCAGCTCTCATGTCACACGTTCTTTCAGTTTTGGGAATAGCAAATTTCAACAGAAGCCTGTACTGTCCACCACAGAGAGTGATTAAATGAGAAATGATAGCAATCTCTCTCTCTCTCTCATTCACTTTACCCTTTCCTCATCCCCTGACCCCAAAACACATTAACAAATCATAAGATAGTTATCTGTCTCATTCCATCTCCGACCGTCCTCCGGGGAGGGAGACCAGGGGCCAAAATTCATTTGTAGTTTCGCTGTTTGTGTCCAAAGCCTTTCAGATATTGCTGTAAATATTTCAAAAGATGTAACATTTTGGAGGCAACAAATGGCAATTACACACAAAGAGCAACAAAGGGGTCTGGATCGGAGCCTTGGTATTTGCTCTCCAATATCATTTCTGGAGGAAACAAGACTTGAGTCTGAATACACAGGCTCAGATTTGGATTCGAGCACCATTTTCATCAGGCCACCTGCATCTATTGAGTCTGCTCTGTCCGGAAATGATCTCATTTGAGATTCACGGCACGCTTCAGCGGGGGAATCGCGCAAGACAAAGTTTCGCTTGTTTTATCTTCAGAGTCGAGGGTCTGACGCAGGGCCAGATGGTTCATTAGCTTGACAGAGCCTGAAATTTGAGCCGCCTGACACTGCTTATTAGCTTCAGCACAACGTATCCTACAATTCAAGAGAAAAATTCATTTCCATATCCACAGTGCTGGAAGCCTGCTATGACCCTTACACCATTCAAACAAATCAAAATGTACCCCGTCTCTTTATTTTTATAGCTTGCGGCACTGGATGTAATGATCTAGAATACTGACACTGTCTGATGTTTGAGTTTATCTGTGACCCTGTCTGTGAAATCCAGGCTAAAGTCTTATAATTGAAATATAAGATTAAGAGGATCAAAGTTTGATTTGAATCATTAATCTCACTTCAATTCCAATCTTTGTCATGGTCCTACTCAGTCAATGGTAAAGATATCAAGATTATATATTCACAGCATATTCTTTACATTATTAAGGATGGTTTGAAATCATCTATTAATCTATTAATATGCAGCTGCTTTGAAACAATTAACAATGTGAAAAGCGCTATATAAATAAAATAAAATTGAAATTGATTAATGACTTTAGCTGGGTTTTTAGGGGAGCATATTTCCAAATAATGAAGTTAATAAGCCATCTTGGGACTGAAATTATTTATACTTGTGTGTGTGTTTGGGTGTCATACTGTATATAATACAGCCTCAGAAAAATGCAAAAATTTTTACAACAACTTGGTTTTGCCAAGTCAATTCAACCTACTATTTTAAGTTTTGATGTGTGATACGATATAACTTATAAATATATATGTTGATAATCTTTTACAGTGCAGTCTCTCTAAATTGACTATTTATACGTATGTTTTAACAACATATCCTCCAACCCATTCGATTGCTTTGGTCGTTTGTCCATTTTACCAAATACGACCAATAGATGCATTTAGTAAATTAGCGCCTCAACCGGCAGCAGGTGAAACTTAATATATTAGGGTATAAAATTATATTTTGGGGTATAATTTTGCTATGATGACATAATCTTATCCCAGGCGGAGAGCAACTGCTTCAGTTTTATCTTTGAAAGCCCAAAGATCGAGCTGGGTTGTGCTCAGTACATTACACATTAGATCAATAGGCGGAGATAGGTGGTCTTTTGTCACATTCGACCACAATCATGTCTGCACCACAAAACCAATCCAGTCGAATTTGTTTTCGACTACCTTTAAATGTGGTCGAAAGTGGATAAGCTCAAAACATTTCAAACCCCTGTCATTAGCATCGTCCACTTGTGATCCGATAATCCAAAACACATCTTAATACCAAGTGCAAACAGCCTCTTACATTGTGATTGGGTGAATTTATGTCACTCCTAATGAATGCTTTTTTGGATTTCGACAGACACTGTGAATTGGTCACAATACATTTAGAAATTATGATTAAATGCAAAACTGGAGTGGTGTCTTAATGTTTTCCACTGCTTTATACAGTATGAAATACATTAAGACATGTAATATGCAAATAAGAAATTGTTCATTCTTTCAAACATCTTTATATCACATGCATGTAATTTCGTCATCAGATGAGATGCTTTTGTGTCATATTGATACCGGTACTTGTGGACAGCACACTACAGTACATAAATACTATCAGGTTTCTTATCTCACCAAATGCCGTCACTGTTTGTGTACTTAGCATCCACTCAATCCATAGGCATTGCTAGACCCTTTTCAGATACATTATGAAAGCAGTGACGTAAATTCCCTCGAGAAGTGCTTAATTAAGTTTGCATGTGTGCATTCGAAGTGAAGCGGTAAGCAGCTCCGGTAAGTGTCAAATCTGTGCCCGTCTCACACAATATACAAGGAATGTATCCTTGTGTGTTTCTTTGCAATAAGATAAGATAAATCTGTGTGTATCTAACTCAGGATCCTAACATTTCTGGTGCACCAAGCTACAGGAACCCTTAATAACCCTTAATGCTTATTTTAGACAGCACACTTTGCTCAAATTGTGCTACTGCTGTCTCGACCACAGAAGTGACCATTACCCAGTGTCAAGACATTGAAGATTTTATTGTCTGTGCCATTATATGTGTTCACACCATGTGTTTTACCATACAGCTTGACAGCCTCTCTTATGAAGCCTTGGGGAGAGGATTATCTCTATTTATTCTCTTTTATACCAAGTCCCTTTCTTTGCCTCTCTCTCACTCCGAAACCCATTGCGAGCATCACATCCACTCTCAAACAATTATAGAACCAGGTTGACGAAGACAAAACCCTTCTTCATTTAGAAAGGCAAACTGACAATAATGAGATTATGCCATTGGAGACTGGGAATAATTTCTCCCAGAAGAAGCCTAAATCATGCAGACTGAAATCATATTTGCTTAAGATGTTTAACAAAACACTGCAAATTGGAGTGGCGCTCGGAGAAGAAACAAAATGCATACGTTTTCTCAGTTCTGCCAGTGTTTGTCAAAGCTGAGAGTGGGTGTCTAAATGCTGAGCTTTCCCCCAGTCACACTGGAGCTAAATTTAAGTGTGTTGAATTTGGATTTCTGTAGCGACAGATCCCTCACTCCTCTGCCAATCACTTTTCCCGGTGGGTGATTCGAGCACAATGTGATATTTTTGTCTCTATAGTTTGCTGTACTCATCTGAAAATGTTTTCAAAAATTTTTCAGATTAATGCTGCGGTGAATGTGTAAACACTCGACTTAAGGTGATAAGGCACTTCTTTATTCCTGTTATTAATACCTGTTATCGTTTTCATACAATTTTTTTGTATCAGATGAAATGAATGCAAAATAGTGGTATGCCAATCATACAGCTGTGTTTTTGTAATGTGTCTGTCTGAAGATTAAAAGAATGTCTGACCCACATTGGATAATCCTCTTTTCAAAGATTATATTTAATTTTGACAAAGCCTTTGAATTATTTGAACCCCATTGGAATCAGTTGCTAGTTTTATACCCGTTGTATCCATTTCAATAATTTTAAATCCGTTATTTGAAATTCTCAGTGATGGTTATATTATTTATTTTCAATCATCAATTTAAAAAATCCTTGAAATTATCCAATTCTCACAGAGAATTTTAAGAAGGGGTGATTTCATTTGGATCTCACAAGAACTTATGAATATTTTGCGAGTTGGCTAATTCGTCTGAATTCATACAAAGTGAATCATACAAAAACTAAAGACTGTAAAAAATATGGACGTAGTGTCCGTGACATCACCCATAGGTTTGTGAAGAGCTTTTTTGAAGCCAATATTTGGAGGAGCCTGCCGTTGCCATCTTGGCCACGCATCACTGTGCATCATTAGCGGATAACTGAAATGGTTAAAGAGGCAGGACGTGGGTGAAGCTTAAGTGGCTGGTTGCTGAACTTTTATACCAGGCTGTAAACATATTATTTTCTGCTGTAAAGTTGGGCATTTTAACATGGGGGTCTATGGGAATTGCCTCCCTTTTGGAGCCAGCCTCTAGAGGCCAGTCGATGAATTGCAGTTTAAGTCACTTCCGTATTGGCTTCATTATGCTACGTTTACGCCAACCGCGTTTCAGGCGTCAAAATCGCGTCTATTACGCCTAGTTTGCCGCTTGAACAGTTTGAATGCATTCGCTCGTCTAGAGACTATTCGCGCGAACTAGACGTGCGAATGAGGCGGAAACGTGTCTTCGGCGCCACGCTAAACGCCTCATCCATGCCACGGGACATCCAGATGCGGGTCAACGCGTCTTCACATTGACTTAATATTGAAATCACTCGCGCTTGACGCCTCTACCGCGTCTGGTGTAAACGCAGCATTAGAGAGATCGGAAAGGTTGCTGCTTGACAAAAACATATGATCATCATAAAAAAAACAATAACGAAACCCCAACCCTAACCACGTTTCTTAACCCCAACATCACAGGGGTAAAAGCAAATCGTACAAAAATGTACGAATATGGTCGTACGAATGAATACAAATTATCCACCTTGTAAAAAATTTACAAATTGCACTGATAAGTTTGTGCTTCATCATGTAGCGAAGGGTGCGAGACATTTATTAAAGTTCCTTTACTTAGTTAATGCATAGGACATACTGTATATATTTAGTGCCTAAAGGAGAACAGGAGAACTGAAGTTGTAATTAGAGTACTAGCCAACTAACTACCAAAGAATTAAAAATACACATTTGCAGGTATTCATACGCTCTTGAAATAAAGGTTCTTTGAAGGTTCTTCACAACAATACCATAGAAGAACAGTTTTTGTTTCCTCAAAAAACCATTTAGGTGAAAGTTCTTTAAAGAACCATTTCTTAGCTTTATATAATCTGAAAAACCTTTATCGCCTCAAAAAACCTTTTGTGAATCAAAAAGTTTCCTTAGATGTTATAGGTTCTCTATGGAACTATTTGTTCTTCTATGGCATCGTGAAGCAACTTAATTTTTAACAGTGAAGCTGTTCTCAAATCCTGTTTGCCTATGCTAATATTTTAATGTTGTTTGTTTTATCTCATTGTAAATGACTGAGGTGTGGGTGGTGGATAAAAAATCCATTTCCTTTGTTGGTTTTAGTGATATCAGCCTAAGGAATAAATACAGCATGTGGGGTTCCTGTCCAGAATACATTTCAGCTTCATTTGCTGAGCAGTCAGCAGTTTCCTTGAAGTACATTTGCACATTCCAAAGACCGAAAATTGTTGCTTTAAAGAGCTGAAATACTGTAAAGTGGTCTGTTCACCAACACAGTTTACCCTGCATATAACATGAAAGAAAAATACATTTTTAAAGATGCAAGACCTATCAGATGTGCAAGAAGAACCGCAGTATGATTTAAAGGAAAACACCACAGTTTTTTCAATATTTTACTATGTTCTTACCTCAACTTAGACTAATAAATTCATACCTATGTTTTTTCAATGCGTTCACTTAATCTTTGTACAGCGCGTTGTGAATGTGTTAGCATTTATCCAAGCCCCATTCATTCCTTAGGATCCAAACAGGGATGAATTTAGAAGCCACCAAACGCTTCCATGTTTTCCCTATTTAAAGACTAGTAGTAGTTACACAATTAAGTATGATGGCACAAAATAAAATATTCCAATTTTTTAAGTCAAGAGCAATTTGTTTGCGGCACTTCGACCTCAGGTGCAGTAATATTGACGTAGGTTTGAGCGAGAGGGGGAGTAGTCAGGAGTAATAAGGTAATGTGCACCAAGGTCGAAGTGCCCTTCCGCCATACCATATAGTTCTATTTTTTTTCTTGTAAAAAAATCACAACTTTTTATTTTGTGCCACCATACTTACTCGTATAACTACTCACGTAACAGTCTTTAATTAGGGAAAACATGGAAGTGTTTGGACGCTTCTAAATTCATCCCTGTTTGGATACTATGGAATGAATGTGGCTAGGCTAAATGCTAACAAATTCACGACCTGCTGTGGAATGAAGTGCACACTATAGTCCCTTTCACACATACAGTCTTTACTGGTAATTTACTGGTAAATTGCAGTTAACATGTCATGTGTGAACAGAACCTTTCCGGTAAATCAGTGCTCCCAATTTACCAGTAGACAGGTTGTAAGATTACCAGTAATTTACCGGTAAGCGCTATGTGTGAACGAAAAATATAGGATTACCGGCATTTAGAACAGACGACGTCAGACCGCGCTGACAGATCGGGCCAATCAGAACATTTTTAAACAGATGACGTGTTTACCACCACACTGTTTACGTTCGTTTCCACACCCATGCTGCTTAAAGGTCGAGCACAACTGAAGTTAACATCCACATTTCTTCAGTTGTTCAGTTGTTTAAAACAGCTTACCATATATTTGCCAAATTGCCGACGTCCTTAGCACACTCTCGGTGAAGCCTAATGTGCAAACACAGGTTCCGTTTGACACCGCCTAACGCAATGTTGTTTGGTCACGAGCAACTTCGTGACCGTTTGCCACAGATGTGAAAACAACAAAATATGGACCGACGATATTAAGTCATAACCCGCCATTGTGTACAAATACGACACGGAGCTCGCGGTCGCGCGCCACAGGACACTTCCGCTTTCTCTCCGAGTTTACCGGTATTTTGATACTAATGTGTGAATGATGTCTTACTGGTAAAAAGACGGAACGTCACTGCATGTGTGAACAGCACATTTTTGTATTTACTGGTAAATTCATTCTGGTAAATTCATGGTAATTTACTAGAATTACTGTGTGAAAGAGGCTATTGAAAAAAGATATGTATGTATTCATTCGTCTAAGTTGAGGTAAGAACATAAACAGAAAACAGTGCTGTTTCCTTTAATGAATTTATTTAGATAACATCAGCACTATTTGGCTCAAGTTAGTAATATTTTGTATGTGCATGCGTTTAAAATAACATTGTGTAAAATTGTATTTTATATCCATTCATCTGCATTAAAACTATCAACAAGCAACCAAGAGTACAATATTTATAATTAATATTAACCCACTGTTTATTAAAACCAAGTCATACTACAGTACATGCAGCATATATTGTTCCTTAATGTTTACCTACTGGGTGTTTTCTCCTAATTATTTATAAAATTTTGTTTCCAGACCTTTAACCATTGAAATGATGATCTCTAACACAAATGTACACCTTTCATTTATCTGAGATAATATGCTAAATACATGCTCATAATCATCATAATCAAGGGGATGACCAAGCGGATACGTTATTTAATTAATCAGTAGAGCTCTAGTAATAATAGTACTGTCTCTCCTCTGGTGAAGAGATGACGGTTATTAAGATTTTATTAACCAAGGCAAGTCCTTACCATTTATAAACACAAAATGACAATATTAAGATTATGACATCCTTCAATCCTGGATTAATCGCTTCACCAGACCCATGACTCAACCTCAATAAAAAAAGCTTTAAGTAAAAAAGAAAAAAAACTAACACTATTGATGTAATAAAGCATTTTTTTATTTACTACTTACAAAATTGCTTTCTCAAGCATCACCTAGCTGGAGGACAAAGGCCTGTCTTATCTTTTATAAGCAATGGGGGGTCTCAGACTGATGCTTCAACTGCAAGCTAGTTCTCCCGTCTTTATAAAAAATAGCAAGAGGTTGAATGTTAGATAAGTGCAGCTCTATAGCTTACAGAAAAGCCCCTAAAAAACACTTAAAAGCTGGCAGGGCAGATGAGACGTAGAGAAGCTGAGCATGTAAGAAACTTTGAGAGATTCTATAAACTTTTATAAACTCAAAGAGCAGTCAAACTCTGAGGGCTCAATCTTTCTCCTTTTGATAGAAAGCACACAGAGAAATAAATAAAAAATATATATATATATATGGATGGTCCTCAAAGTCTGAGTCAGGTTTTAAACTCCTGGTCGACTCTGACCTTAGGGACACCTCCGAGCTTTAAATGCTCAGTGAGAGCCGCAATGCGAAGTGGACGATAGCTAGTTTGGAACAGCGGGAACCTCAACTGTAAATTCACCTCGACTCTGAGCAACAGCAGGATGGGATAATCCCATGAATGAAAATAGAGAGATTTCAAATATAAGTCTATTTCTGTCTGGAGAATCGCATTACTATATCTCTCTAGTAAAAGGGGTCGAAAATGTACCCAGCAGATGGACTCAAATGCAGTTGCTTTTAACATCAGGTTGCCAAAGTGTATCCTGCTTTTCTACATGATATCAGAAGTCCTATAGATTTAACCCTGATGATGTATATGGTTTCCAATAAGGAAACATATTGGGGTAGATACAAAATGTGTATATTCTATGCTTTTGGTCTCGAAAGATTAAAAGAAAAACGTTGGCATGTGCACATATGCCTATCAAGTGATCTTAACCAGTATTTATTTATTTTTTAATGCTAAAAATCAAGCAAGAAATGTTCATTACAGTAATATATTAATTATACATTCATAACAGGAATTCATAAGATAAAAGGTGGGCAGTGACAGAGAAGTGGGACGCTACCCAGAAGGCCAGTGTAATCCCCAAACAACTGATACCATCCAGCTCCATCTGCCTCTGCACCGCAGACTCCTCTAGTGAGGTCACAGTGATTTGCCCATCTGTACATAGATAGGAGAAATATGCATAATTCACTGTTGTAGGAAATAAAATTAATTTTAAACAAAACATTTAGAAAACATGAGTGGTGCTATAGGGGTTGCTATGCAGCTATGCAGCCATTCTGAGTGTTTTTATCCCATGATGTACGGTGGATCAATTATGACTTGTGTCCCTATTAATCTTTTCCTATCTGTGAAGATTTTTAGATATTACAAGCCCATAGATTTGAAATATTTTGTTTAAATTTCTAACTAAAATGGAGCAAGGCTAGCATCACTTATTAATAAGATTAATTTGTCTTTCAGATGTGATGTGAGTCCTTAGGCAGGTAACTACCGGGAGGCAGGAAGTCATCTAGTCATTTTGACATTTGGAAAAATTATTTTTTTTCTGTTTGATACCAAGGCATTTGGAGTCAAGCCTAAACATGTCTTTAGCTGAATTTGGCTACAAGTGCACCATGTGCACATCTGCCAGGACTGTGAAAGGATGCTGTGTTCTAACTAAGTGTTAATTTACTCTTCCTCCAAAGGGATTAAATGCGAGCCTGGTTATGTATTTATTTGCCTACACATAGAAGTAAAAGTAATGGTTCCTAAAATGGGCTTTGTCAGGTACCTTATGTTCAGTTCGGCACTGTTCTGCACACAAAGTTGTTTACTGTACACTCTAAAAACACATGATGCTAAATAGCACTAAAAGTGGTTCACTGGCTTCATAGGGGAACCATTTTAAATGCTATATAGCACCTTGTGTAGCACCTGTGTAGAACCATATTGTGCTATACAGAACCATATCTGGTGCTATGCATGAATATCAACTGACTTAACTCACATCTCAAACTTGTCTTTCGCCATTTTGACTACCTGAAGTGGTCGCAAAAGAATTAGAAGCTATGCCTTCAATATGTTGTGAGCATCAAAATTGCTATTTTTACAACACTAAGAAGGCTCGACACTACATGATACTTTGCTCGAAGTATCACCTGGGTCTCTACACACGAACTCCAACATTGAGAACATTGTTAGTGTACACAGAGTTTACTAAAAAGAAGGTTTTGAACAACTGACTTTGGTTGATTTGGTGTCCGCTTGCCGCCATCTTGCCACGTATTGATCTCTGAATGCGATGTATGGAGGGAGGAGAGAAAAGATATATAGCTCCTAAATCATTATTCTTGCGACAAAACAACAAATCCGTGCATTTATAAATGCATGGATAATTTGTTGTTTTGTCGCAAGTGAAAAACAATATCGACCTTCTAGTTGAAAAAGAGCCTTAAGGGGGTCACACACTGGACGCGCAGCTCAGCGTTGCGCAGTGCCATTCTAAAAAAATCGAACACATTGTTTTCTATGAGTATACGCACACTGGCGGCGACAGATGGCGCCCAGCCTGATCTCACAAATTTCCGTGGGATAGTCACTGAATTCTTTGCTAATTTTTCCGTAGCATTCTCATGGATCTCAACATTTTTCCGTGGCCCTGCTACGGACTGTCTTTTTCCGTGGCATTCTCACGGATTGGTTACTCAACTGTTTTGTCCTATTGTCTTACCATTGTCGCTTTGATTAAAGGGTAGATTTACATGAAATGACATCCTTACCCAAACCCAACTCTAACCCCAACGCCAGGTGACAATTGTTTAAAGTTTAGAAAATATAAAAGAATAAATCAGAAAAAAGTATAGTTAAAGTGATATCCTAATGCAAACACCAAATCTAACCCTAAACCGAAGCGACAATGGTTTGAAAATAGGAAAAAGCAGTTGAGTAACCAATCCGTGAGAATGCTAAGGAAAAAGACAGTCCGCAGCAGGGCCACGGAAAAATGCGGAGATCCGTGAGAATGCCACAGAAAAATTAGCAAAAAATTCCGTGACTATCCTACGGAACTTTGTGAGATCACGTCCGTGTGGCACAGCTTTGACTCAGGAATTTGCTCAAATCCCTGTTGCGCCACGCAGCGCCACTCACATAGTTCAACATTAAATAACATCAAATTTGTCCCAAATCATTAACGATTAACATTGGCTGCTAACTTATACTAAGCATTTGAAATAGACCCTATCTTACATATTTGCGCAATTTAATGCGCACTTCCGGTTTACGATACGTCAGAGTAGTCTTGGACGCGACTCGACGCGGCACAGTACTGTGCGACGCTTAGCTGCGCGTCCGGTGTGCGACCCCCTTTATATGAGATTCATTCATTCGCTTTTCGGAGATCGATTCTTTATGTCTGGCAAAGATGGTGAGCGGACACCATAACAGCCAAATTCAGTTGTTCAAAACCTTTCTTTTTAGTAAAAAAATCCCCTGTGATTATGAGCTTTTAGTGCCAATTAGGAGTGTAAACAGTAGTGCAAAATGTTTTAAAGGACAAGAAAGAGATAATTATTTTACGAACTTCTGACTGAAAGGTTTTTTTGAGAACCAAAAATGGCTCTTTTATGGTATCATTGCAAAGACCATTGTTTCTGTCTTTTCTTTCAGAAGTGCATGTTTCATCAACCACAATCAATCATGCCATGATCACACTTTTTACATGTGGTCCATTATAATATTTCTCTTAGTTACTATTTCATCTGATGAGAGTACAAACAAATAGCTCACGGCACTTTTATCTTAAAATGATGGCTCCCTGTGATGTTGTTCTCACAAAGATCTGTGTGCAAGTTTGAGAAAAGGACCTCATCTCACTGGCAATCGTCTGGTATTGTAGATTGGTGCTGCAGATGGTGGTAATGGCCATTGCTTGATTCAGCTCAACATGAGGAGGAAACACCTGCTGGTTATGTGATGTGGTGAGGGAGGTTTCAGATAGAGCGAGTGGCAGAACAGACTTTAATTAAACGCTTATCTCACAACTGAAGGAACTCCTCTCTACATCTGAAGGAAGAAAATGTCTTCTTATAACAAATGTGTCTCATATATACAAACGGGGCACTCGTCCAATTGCAGGAATATGTTCACAAGTAGGTTTTCTATATGTAAACTGTTTATGATTTCACAGAGAGGTACATTAGATCTCTTTATTAAAGTACAGTATTAGAGTCCTCAAACATTTTTATTTTGTGCACCAGGCTGCTGATGCCTTGGGAATTTATAAAAATAAGGCATGAATGATGTTACTGCATGCTGCTAAAGCACAAAAGGTACCAAAAAATTGGTCCCACTTTATATCAGGTTTCTTTAACTTACATGTACTTACATAAGAAAACATTTATACAATGTAACATATGTGTATATTTGACCCTGGATTGCAAAACCAGTAGCACGGTATTTGTAGCAATTTGTATACAATACATTGTATGGGTCAAAATGAACATTTTCATGTCGAAAAATATTAGTATATAGTAAAGATCATGTTCCATGAAGACTTTTTTTTTACATTTCCTACATTAAATATATCAAAACTTTATTTATTACTAGTAATATGTGTTGCTACCGATTTCATTTGGACAACTTTAAAGACGATTTTCTCAATATTTTGAATTTTTGCACCCAGATTGCAGATTTTCAAATATTTGTATCAAACCATACATTAATGTAAAACTTATTTATTCAGCTTTCAAATGATATATACATTTCTTTAATTGACCCTTATGACTGGATTTGTGGTCCAGGGTCACATATATGATATGAAATTGTACTTATATTGCATCTAGTTATGCATCTAGTTATGCTCTTGACCCCAAACCTCTTGACCGCACGCTTGTACACTATAAGTACAATGTTTTATTTACAAGGTACAAGGTTTTTTATGTAAGTTTATAGAAGACACCAACACTATTTAAACTCCTTGTTTCAGTACAACGAATGATTGGCAGGTGAATATGGGGAGTTTTAGTGTTGTGTGGGAACTGTTTACACTACGAATGTGATGTAATCTCATGCATTTTTTCAGATCACAACCTTGTTTACATTTCTCTTTTCTTATAGATCACAAAATGGATACTGAAATTAATGTAAACAGAGATACACACGCTTACATACAAAGTCAGTCCGAAAAAGGCATAATTTATTTTCAAGGCCAGATGGAGAAAAAGAGGCAAGACAGGGCTGCAGGTTATCCTACAAACCTACAACCCCTGATCTATAATCCCTGTACATGCAGCAGTGATGTACAACATATTCACCCAGCCTGCCCTTAGCAAAGTCACCATGATCTACAAAACCATTCACAAGCCTTCACCTGCTGCCACACAAAAACGCTGATCTGAGATCATGTTTATGTTTTGCTTTATATAAACCCGGCACTGCTTCTGCATGAGTGCAATGTCAATGCCGAGCAAAGGAACAGAATATCCCAGCCAGTAACTTACTACCCAACATGGCCATCAATCAAACCCAAATCAATCACCTTCGCTGTCTCCCACAGGAGGGAAAGTTACCTCGGTCCTAATGGAGGTCAGCGGACTGGAAGCTCAGGCTCTGAGATAATCAGTAGCGGAGCAGAGAAGTTCCCTAGTCCGGTCACGGAAACGCTCCCGGGGTGACTACGCAGGTCAGATGATCGCATAGTGCATGCTGTACTTGAATAATTTTGCAACGCCCATAAAATAGCGTGACATTTTATTTTCTGTTTTGACATGTTTCATTAAATATAAAACAGAAATGTTTGGGCGGGGTATGTCAACCCTTTGATAATAATAATAATAATAATAATAAATTTTATTTATAACGCACTTTATATGTTAAGTCAAACATCTCAAAGTGCTACAAGTTAAAACAGATCAAAGAAAATGTAAAAACTAATACACATAAAGACATAAAACCTAATCGTGATGCAGTGTTACTCAAATGCCTTTTTAAAAAGAGAGGTTTTTAGTAAATTTTAAAAAGAATTTAAAGTCTGTGGTATCCTCAGGTGAACAGGTAAGGCATTCCATAATCTGGGAGCAGCTGAGCAAAAAGCCCGATCTCCCATAGTACGGAGCTTTGTCCTAGGTAGTTTTAATATCCCCCTCGTAGCAGAGCGGAGGGAACAAGTAGAGGATTGTGGGGTAAGAAGTTCGTAAAGATAGGAGGGTGCCTCTCCATGAATACACTTGTAGGTAAGCAAAAAGACCTTATACTCAATACTGAATGTAACTGGTAGCCAAAGGAGTGTTTTAAGGATGGGGGTAATATGGTCATACTTTCGCACCCTCATCAGAATCCTAGCAGCACTGTTTTGGATGTACTGTAATTTCTGACAACTTTTGGCAGGGATCCCAATGAGCAATGCATTGCAATAGTCCAGTCTGGAGGAAACAAAGGCATGGACAAGCCTTTCAGCATCTGCGAGAGTGAGCATGGGACGAAGCTTGGCAATATTTCTTAGATGGAAATAAAAAGTTTTACACAGGTTGTTGACATGAGCCTCAAAGGTCAATT
This sequence comes from Paramisgurnus dabryanus, assembly GCF_030506205.2. NCBI lineage: Eukaryota > Metazoa > Chordata > Actinopteri > Cypriniformes > Cobitidae > Paramisgurnus > Paramisgurnus dabryanus. Next base: position 9,953,808 of record NC_133345.1, on the reverse strand, counting down.
TGGAATCCATAATAACACCCAAGTTGGAAACCGATGTTGAGAGTAGAATATCCTGGTTTGAGAAAGTAATGCTAGTAAGAAGAGATGTCCTCACCTGATGGGGGGTGCCGAAAAGAATTGCTTCAGTCTTTGAGCTGTTTAACTGTAAAAAGCATATGTATTTGAGTTTGTCTTCAGGTAGAGTTGCGTGTCATCAGCATAGCAGTGAAATGAAATTTCATGTCGGCTGATAATACGAACAAGGGGAAGCATATACAGAATAAACAAGATGGGTCCAAGCACAGAGCCTTGTGGAACACCGCAGGTGACTTCATATGTACGGGATTTAGCCTTTCCCAGAGCAACATGCTCAGTTCTGTCGGTGAGATAGGATGCAAACCAATCAAAAACCACGTCAGAGAGACCACATGATTTTAAATAGCCAATGAGCTTTAGTTTACATGACAGACATAAACTGTGATTTGCTGCATGCTAATGCTAACCAGTAGCAAGTGATAGCCTATTAAAAAGTGAAACCTTCTTATTGTAAACAGTATTTTATTCGTTAAAATATGTATACACCATCACAAACTCATAGCAATCTTAATAAATATAAAAAATAAAAAGTTTTATTTTTTTTAATTTGCATGCCATGTGACCATTACACAATACAATTTATCAGAAAGCAGAGAACTGATTCGAAATGGGCAGATATGTACGGAAAAACAAGATAATTACCAGATGAAGCTAACAGGTAATACAATAACTACACAACGAACGAAAAATAATTGTTTTTGAATTTAAACATGCAAATGTAGTATTAAATTATTCAAACAGTAAAGTTTTTTTTTTTAATGCTATAAATCTATTGAATCAATATATAAATGTGCATTCATCTTTGCTATTCATTTAGTTGACTAGTGGTATACACTAATTAAAACAAAATAAACATTAATGGCATTAATCAAAACACTTACTTTGTCGTATTAAGAACACTGTCATTGCTGCTGTCATCCTTGGGACGTCGTCGCTGAATTTTTTTGACAGCGATCAGCTGTAAAATGTTTTGGTCCTGCTCGATTTTTGTTGACTGTTAGTAAAATAATGGAAAGTTTTTCATAAGATCCCCTGAGGTCAAAGTGTTAGCATGACAGAAGCTTGATGCGTGTTACATTTCTTCCCCCCACAGAAAACCACCAGAGGTTTGCCATCAAAAATATTATTTTGTTTTTGTTTGTGATGACGAAGTACAAAGTAGATGAGGAAAACTAGGATTCCCTATGTATTTAAAGCGCCGCCCTTATTGGTTACAATGCGTGGAATGGTGCGCTGTGATTTGTTGAGCGGATTTATTGCATTCTGCAGAGGAGGACTGGCGTTTATCGCGTTTTGGGAAAAAAGATGACAGAATAACACGGCGGATATTGGATTTTGTGTAAAATGAAGATTTTACTTTTTAATACCAACCTGATACATTAATGATTTTGGTGGTAACTAATTTTTTTAATTATGTTTTTTGTGCGTTTTAGAACCAGACTCTTCAAATATAAATGTTAGAATTTGTACAATCTCATTTGTACATTTTAAAACCATTTGCATTTACTGAAATGACTTTGGATGTTAGAGGAGCTTCATTCTTGTCTTTTATTCAGATAATAATACATTTTTGTACGTTTCACATTGTACAAATTCATACAAAAATCACCATTAGATCAGGTTTGACACACCCATACTGTAAGTGCAATGTGAGTCACTACTATAGTTGGTATGTTGCCCGTATGAGAAAATAGCAATTTTCTGTGCATTTAAGTGCAATTTTGGCACCTTTCAGAGGTGCACTTGCAAATAGATGGCTTTAAAGCCAACAGACATGCACTAAAAGCCAAAGGACTCTAATTTTGATCTCAATGGTTAAAACAATTAATCAAAACAATAGGACACGGCTATTATACAGAGTGATTTTCAAAAAATCCAAAGGATCAGATTTTCAAGCACATGTGATAATGTGTATCAGGTTTATGACTCCCTATTTCCCCCACACACCCACATATAACGGATTACCAATAATAACAGAGCGATCTGTACAATGACAGGATAAATTCCTCAGATGCCATTGATGGTGGGGTTTTATTTTAACAGGCATCCACAAACGCATCTCTGCTTTTAATGCCCCTGTAAATCAAACCCTTTAAATCTGCCCTGCAGGCAGGATAAAGCGTCTGAACCAGGAGTCGCAGTCATAGTAAAACATTCTCATAATGTCATGTGCCAAAACTTATTCCCATGCAGCATAATTACCTCTTTTTTTCCTGTAGTGCCTGGCCTGTATTTTAATGAGAAATGCCAGGAAAGCAGATTACCAGGCTGATCATTAGCATCCCCTAATTACCAACTTACACATACATTTAATAAACAAATATGACAACCAATGGTCTCACCTACCCGTCTGTTTTTCAATGCTAATGCATGAAAAGCAGGGTTTGAATATTTGCCTGGTAGGGGGTAAACTGAATCTTCTTCAAAGCAAAAATCTGGCTTCTTTCCTTTAGCGGTGCTGTGAGCCGGCGTTTAATTCCCGAGGTTGAGTTTTTATATACACTGTACCAGAATTTGATTAAAAGCTGTCTGCGTGGTCACCTTAATGTAGTTTTCTCCACAAAATCTTAAAATCATTTATCTGCAGCTTGAAATTCTGCCAGTGAATGACAACCTGTTTCTGGCTTACAGAGATTTACAAGGACACCTTCTGTTCATTCTGGGCTTATGTCCGTTTCCAAGCATTTTATTGCTTAACTGAGAATCATGTCACGCAGATCTGATCCATTTTGTGTAGGAGAGTCAGATCTGAGTCTACAATGAAATCAAAACCATTAATCAAAGCAGCTTCTCGGTTTCTCAAGGTTGATCGTGCTTTGAAATGAAGTCACATGCGGGAAAAAAAGAAACGTTATCTTTACTTGGGTTTATTATCTAAGAAACTTACACATGGTAGGAAAGAATAATTCAGCTTTAAAATTAATTCTTAACTGGAGGATACTCTTCAAATTTAGAGAGTTTATCTAGAAACAAGCTAATTTGAGAAATGGCATTTCAACATATGAGTCACCATTGGTGCGACAAATTTGACTAGTAGTCGGTTAAAAGTTGGTGTGATCTGTGTCACACCTGTAAAATTAAAGTTAAGAAACCTAAATGCAGGATGAAGAGAAACTGCATTGGGATAAACTCTTTCGGAAAAACTTTGTAGATGGTTGGAGCTGTTATCAACGAGTTAACAACTGTTTTAGACGTCTGTGTTTCAGAAGATTGATCTTGACAGTGTCTTTGTGTGTGAGCTACCCTTGAGAAAAACACTTTCTTCTTGTAAGTATTTGATTTATGTGGCACTTTTTGGCAATGGCATTTGGAAGTCTATACAGAAACAAATCTCTTTGCTTACCATCAAACACTCTGTGAATTACAAATGTAGGTAACTCAGAATATTGTTTGTGTTTTTATGATTCCTATAAATTGTATTATATAATATATAATGACTATTATAATTTTATAAAAATAAAATGGTTGGACAAGCTGCATATATGGTCAAATGAAAAAAAAAACATCATTAGCCTGTTTAGTTCATGCGAATGGCGCAAATTAAGCATTGCCAGAGGTGTAAAAAGTACTCAAAAATGTTACTCAAGTGAAAGTACAAGTACTGAGTGTAAATTTTACTCAATTAAAAGTAAAAGTATCTGGCCAGAATCATACTTGAGTAAAAGTAAAAAGTACCACATTAAAATTGTACTTGAGTATTAAAAAAGTAAAAGTAACAGGAAAAATTTAAACTAGAGATTCTTGTTTAAGCTTTTAATCTCTAAAAACATGAAGTGAATGCACCACATACAAGGTTTTATCCTGCTTTACAACTGTTTGTATTTAATTGTATTTCAACTATAAAACGACCTAATTTCAGTATCCAACATGCTCCTCAAAGTTTTGAAACCTCGAATTTAAGTAAAGCAGTAGCTGATTTTCAAAATTGAGTATCAAGCATCTCACAGACAGCCAGTGCAGAAAGAGTTGTATTAGTTCTTGTTCACACTGTCACTCCAAATCTGATTTTGGTGCATATTCGATTGGAACCCAATCACATTTAGAGCGTGTGAATGGCTTAAAACCAAAAGAAATCTGTTTTTTTCTTTTCTGTTTCAAGCTATATCCAGAGGTGGTTTGGAATACTTTTCAAATCACATTTCCAGAAATACATTTAAGTCTGACCGCTCTGATCGTATTTTTGTAGCTTTTCTGTAACGTCATGCTGTTGCGTCACGTAAAATGTAAACATGATTGTTGTGCCAGTGTGACGTCATTGCCATAGAAACAGTGCAGATAATCCAGAAAATTGCAAAACCGTACAACACGCACAGATCGGATCTAAACAGTTGTGATACACAATGTGGACAGTGAGTCTGTCCAGTCAGACATGCAACAAAATCAGATTTGGACGGACAGCGTGAACAAGGTCTTAGTCTTGATAGAGAGGCTGCAAATAGCAGTGAACGTCAGCAGAGACTTCCTGGTTTCTGAAACTCAGGGCAGATATCCATCCAACTCTTTGCTGGCTTAATGTGTTGTCGGTTTCAAAGAAGCTAAAAAATCTTCATACAACGAGCCCACTCGCGAGTCTCTAGCCCTTTCTCGGGCCGAGATATGGTCAACCCTTCCCGGATTTTTCCTTGGCCTTAGCTCAGGCACCTTAAGTCCAGGGCGTTCGCCCTTCGGGTCCCTTATCCTTAGCCACCCACGAGTCTCTAGCCCTTTCCCGTCCGAGATACGGTGGTCCTTTCCCCGATTTTTTTCACGGCTGTAGCTCGGGCACCTTAAGTCCCCTCGGGTATAAGCGACCCAAAGGCATCCAAGCTATGGTCGTGGGAAAATCAGGGGAATGACCGCTGTATCTCAGCCGGGGAAAGGGTTAGAGCGTCAGGGTTGGCTCGTTGAAAAGGCCCTCTCAGGATAAGGGACGCCAAGGGCGAATGCCTAGGACTTAAAGCGACCGAGCCACGGACGTTTGAAATTCAGGAGACCGTCGGCCACAGAAAGGGTTAGAGAGTCGGGGGTTGGCTCGTTGAAAAGGCCCTCTCAGGTAGGATAAGGGACCCGAAGGGCGAACACCCCGGACTTAAGGTGCCTGAGCTACGACCGTGTGAATTTCAGGGAGTGGCACGCTGTATCTCGGCCAAGGAAAATAAATAACATTTAAATTAAACTGTCCGTCAGCACAATTCAATTGGTTTGGTAAGAGTAAGGGAAAATAGAATAACGTGATCTCTAAAAAATAAGTAGGCCTACTTTTTGACTGTAAATAAAATTGTAAGGAGTAAAAAGTACTTTTTTTTCTTAAAAAATGTAATTAAGTAAAAGTAAAAGTACTGATTTTAAATTGTACTCAAGTAAAGTAAAAATCCCCAAAAATAATACTTAAGTACAGTAATCAAGTAAAATTACTCAAGTACTTTACACCTCTGAGCATTGCCACGGGAAACAAGCAATTTGAACTTTTGCGGAAAAACACGCCGCGTTAACCAATCAGGAGCTTGCTCTAGTAGGACTAATGTAAGAACACGAAGCAAGCAGAGTCACAGAAGCCCCTCCCATGACGCGAATCTTCGAGTGAAAGCCTCGATGACTAGCGAGTAAACTTAATGGGGCGGTTTGACAAACAGGGATTAGACTAGTCCTAGATTAAAATTAATGTAAGAGCTGTCCAAACTGAAAACAACTTGCATTGACATATCTTAAAATACAAAAGTGCCCTTTGTTTTGCCTCAAAATGCACGACAGTAATGTTTTTATTAAGACTTGTTTGGTAAACGTAGTTATATTTCCTAATTAAACTAAGGTCTAGTCCTGGCTTAAGCTAATCCCTGTCCGGGAAACCACCCCAAAATGTTCAAGCTGCAAACTAGATGCGGGTGAGACGCAAATTTGAAGCCTCTGGTGTGAACCCACGGTAACAGTTCTCGGTAAAGAATCTAATCATCCCGATATCCTCCCACGGTTCGGCACACACGTGCACCGCGGTGCACCGTGTTTGATTCGACCACGCATTTCTAATATAGTTTGGTGAAGAAAAAGAGTTCAGATGCAAACTTTGTGTGTCTGAAATGTTTTTTTTTTTGTAAATAAGCATTTTTATCAGGCATAAGGTTATTAGTCAGTGATTGAAATGCCTTGTTTTCACAAATGTCACTTTAGTTATTTCATTGGTATTTAACAAATGTTTTTCACTGCAAAATTCACTGCAAAATCTCCACTTTGCAAAATCCACATCTTTGGACAAGACGTAGTAAACAGTTGCAAAATCACTAAAGATACACTTAGAAACTTTGCCAATAATGAAAGTCAGAATGTGAAGAAACTAATCCAACCAAAAGAGGGCGCTGTGACGCATGTGACGACCACAATTGGATTGTATAGGTCCAAGTACTTATGTGGGACACAAGTTGAAATGTCATCCATGGTTGTTTTGCACTCCATTATCCAATTAATCTTTTGTGCACTTTGCTGAAAAGATCAACATGGCGTTGGGATTCTGCCAAAAAAATGTATAATGCTTGGCGTTTAGCTTCTGAGCTCCTCACATATTTTCAAATATAATTTTTATATGAAAACAATTTAGTTATTTTCCGATTGTGAAAATTAGTTAAAAGCAATGAAACCCCAAAAAGTCAAATAACAATGAAAGTTCAGCCATCACTTACCTTTATGTCATTCCAGTTTAAATTCATTTCTATTTTGTTGTGTGAACACCTAAAAAAAAACTTTAGTTTTTTTCTTTGTCAGCTGAAACTAAGTCTTTTAAGCTTTACAAATGATGAAAAGCAAGGATTCATAGCTTTGTTTGAAGGTTTAAAGACTTAATTTTGGTTTCACAATGTTCTTGTAGCTCAAATTCAAGAGCTTTGCATTAACAACACAAAATAGTGTGCATTTAAATTCCCAAAAAACACAAATGCTGCTATAATGTTTTTATTTATAGCTTGAATGCACAGTGAGTCGCTTTGGATAAATGCGTCTGCCAAATACTTAAATATAATAGTTTAAGTTCTTCTCAACATGCTGTATTTACAAAATGGCAAGCCAACTGTAAAATAAAGCGTCTTACAGGTCTCAAATGACAAAAGGGTTGAATAATGACACGATTTCTATTTCTAGTTGACCTTTGTTGACCTTGACTTTAAGTGGACAAGGTTACCCATGAAGCTGGTTTATCACTTGATACATCAGCTATAACATCCACTCTTTGTAAGACAGACCAGTCTGCACCAGCTCTTTGGGCCATTAGGTCTGATCCATCAGAAGTCCAATGCATCTCTGCACTCCAAGGACAGTCTTTGTAACCTTTACAGCTACACCCCACACCAAAGCTAATGCTCTATATGCATAGTGACAGGAGGTAACCAGCCACATCTCCCAAGAGGAGCAGAAGACAGAATAATTAAAGAGCTACAGATCAAGTTGCAGGAACTGTCTAAGAGTACTGCATACCAACTCAGCAAGTCACAACCCAGAGAAAACAACTGAAACGTTTCCCCGCATCTCAGCTTGGTGTTGTACAGTAAAGCGAGTCCTTGCGAGGTTATGACGAGTAAATCCATCACGCAGCTTGGCACCATCTGTCAAAGATCACGTAGTCCTCTTTCACATTTGGACGAGACCTGAAAATCTTAACTATGACAAACAGATGGAGGAGCCAAACACTGCATTTGAAAAAAGGCTTTGCCTAGCAAGAGTTCATCTTGCAAAGTGTTTAAGGTGGAAATGAGGTGGAAATATTTCAATCTAACATCATTTCAGGTGCCAGGTCAAGAACCATGTGGCAGCTCTACCTACTTTATATGGTCCCATGAGGCGTAATATATTATTCATGTTAAAGACTGAAAACAAATATTTCTGAAATGATAGGAGCCATTCCTTGGCTAATGGGAGCTGGGTATTAAGTGAATAAAATGCACGTTATGCAGGCCTCATCTGCTTTGACAACCATTAACATTTAACAAACAAATCAGCTTGGTCTTGCCATATTGCATAGAATACTAAGTAATCTTTTTATTTTTCTCTTTACATCCTCTTTAATATTCATTGTAGGCCTGGTTTTAAGAGCATTGTCAGCACAATTTTAAAGTATTTGCCATTAGAAACAATATAAGTTTACTATTTAGCCAATGCATGCTTTGGATTTTAATTCCATTGCTGTTTCAGTAAAAAGTTTGATCACATCTACATCACAAAGGCAATCCTGTCTAATGTGTTTTTCGACTTCCTCTGAATGTGGTTGAAAGTGAATGAGCTCAAAATATTTAAAGGTCACATTCTTCCTGATCCCATTTTTCATACTTTAGTTAGTGTGTAATGTTGCTGTTAGAGCATAAATAATAAAACCTGCAGTATTATAAAGCGCAAAGTTCATTGCCAGGCGATATATTTTCTTTAACAGAATTCTCCTTTCAAAGCCTACAGTGAATGGATGGTTTGGACTACAGCCCTCTACTTCCCGGTTGAATTAAGTTTTTGACTAAACTCCGCCCACAGGAATATGTCAGTCGCCAGCTTTGGCTCATACGGCTCTGCTAAGCTAAGCTGCTGTCGAATCACAACACACTAAACAAACACAATCAGAACTCATTACGTATTTCGGAAGGAGGGACTTCACAGAACAAGGAAGACATCAGCCTGTTTTAGGACAGTAAAAACAGCGCTATAGACATAAATTGTGTGAAAAATACAGCATTTTTTACATGTGATACATGAACACATGTTATATTGTGCACTGTAAACACAATCAAATCTTCAAAAACACAAGAAGAACGGGACTGTTAAACCCTGCTTACAATTTACCACCAACCACTTTGATCAACCAAAATGCATCTTAATACCAGGTGTAAACAGTCCAGTGACATCTTGGGCTCTATCTTACACCCGGCCCAATGCAGCGCAATGCGCGACACAAGTGTCTTTTGCTAGTTTCCACCCCGCGCAATTATAATTTTCACGTTTAGCGCCACGTTGTTTAAATAGCAAATGCATTTGCGCCCCCTTCTGCACCCATGGGCGTTCTGGTCTGAAAACGAGGTGTGTTCAGGCGCATTGTTGGCGCGTTGCTATTTTGAGGCAACTTAAAGTCAATGGCGCAATCATGTTTTTTGTTATTAAGAGCGCATTAGTAAAATACGCCTATAAACGGGACATACAGGATGACAACGCGGGTTTGCTTATCACATACATGAATGGCAGCAGCACAAAAACGCTTTTAAATATGAAAGATTAAAGGATTGAATGTAAAAGATTATTATTGAGTCTCTTGGACATAAATGAGGACTAATTATGAGACGTTAGAAGGTGCAAAGAGCTGCTTCACCTGCAGCCTGGTAAGTAAATAAATGCTTTGCTTTAAACAAATGCATCTGTTTTTAAATGTTTTTTTTTAATGCTACCTCACGGATTTATTGTATATGATGACTCTGTGGATATGGTGAGATGAGAAACATTTTTATGTAATGCTTAAAAAAAACTGACGCTGTCCAAGTGCTGAAACGTGCAGAGAGCCGTTTGTAAATTCTTTATCTCCTGTTTGTTACAAATAAAGTATTTTTAGAGTACAAACCTTTTCTTACATACTTGTAAATTATGTTTTGATGATATTGGATAGCCATACATTTAAAGCAATTAAAAGCCTGCCTTTTTACTTCCATGACTAAAAGAAAACGGGTTTTAAAGGTTTTAATAAAAAATAACAATTTCAATGCACGTCAAAAACAACACAATTATTTAACATTAATCCTGAACTGGGGATCTTCTTACCCCGCTTAGTTTTTCGGTTTACAAAGTCCGTCATCTAAATAGATATTAGACATAGCGCCAGCGCAACTTGCTTTTAAAGGGGATGAGAGCTGAGACTCTCATTGGTTTATTGCACATTACGCCCAAAATACTCCCATTACTCATTAAAAAAAGAAGGACCAACCCTTTTCGACCATGCGCTCGGCGCACAAACCATTTTTCCTGTCGTAAATTAGCAAAAGTGGAACCGGACACGCCCATTTAGACGTTGCGCTGTGCGCTTTAGACAATGCGTTTAGATCGTTAAAATAGAGCCCCTTGCTTTCATAATTTGAAGTGTTTCTAGTATTTAGTGATTTTGCAACTCTTTTAGGATATTTTGTCCAAAGAAGTGGATTTAGAGTTTTTTGACAAAAAAGAGGGGTTTGCAGCAGACAGTCGAATTTGTTAAATACCAATGAAATTTGTACAAATAAGGCATTACAGTTCCTGCCTAATAACCTTTTATTGCCCCTCATTGAATGAATTTATTTTTGTTGCTTCACCTGCAGTAATATTGGATTTGCACTGTAATGTACAATATAACAAAAATGAATCTACACTGTCAGAAAAAAGAACAAAATCTGTCACTGGGACTGGGCCCTTTAAAAAAGTCCTAATATGTATTATTTAAGTACAGATTTGTACCTTTGAGGTACCAATATTCACTCTGTAGGTACAAATTGTGTACTTTTTGAAATGGTACCACCCCAGTGATAGCTTTTGTACCTATTTTTAATAATAATAATTATTATGAATGTAGTACCAAATATGACAGTGTTTATACTGTACAAAATACCAGCAATTAAATCCTGTAGTCAAAGTTCACAAGCAAGTAGGAAATCACTACCAGTTTCATCATCAAATACAAGAAGATGGATAATAAATATAGCCTTGCAGAATCATTGAAAATTCAGGCAAATGTATTTCTAACAAATGTGAACTGAGGAAATCTGAGCTCTCTGATGTTAGCATTGCTTTATAACCACTTATTTATGAGCTGTAGGCAATAGGGTGTCATATGTAATTCTGGGCTCATTATAGATCAGTAGCTCAGTTAGGTGCAATGTCCTTTTGCCTACATTAATACATTTCAATATATTGCATAAGACACAGCAACGCACAGCCATTATTTCATTGGCTCGGCCAGTAAATCCAGCTATACTGACTGCTTTGTTCAAGATCAGCTATTAATAGTAAGATGAGTCACCAAACATATATGTAGAGCTATTCTAAGCAAATGAAAAGTGTGAAGACACGCTTCACTTTCTGACAGATTTTGTACCTGTATGATATTTTTTCTTTACAAATGAATATAAATAAACTTCTCATGAATCCAGCCTTGAAAATCTCACTTCTCCAAAGTCCAGCTCCCATTCAAATGCATGAGCAGTTATTTATCGCTCTCGTGGATATACATGCTGACAAGTTAATCCTACAAATATGCTGTAGTGAAACCTGCCTAGAGGCTCAGATAGTCTGCCGTTTTACTTTGTATCCGTCAGCATTCGGGTCACCTTCATAAATCCTTCAATACCAAGATAATCAAGTCTCGTGTGGCACTTAGTGATGTGTATTTTTTTAAGTACCATGTGTATGGTCTATGTTACAGCTGAGTGTGTAGGAATGTATCCAGATGGCTGAGCCATGCATTTCCAACTGAGGCCAGATGTATTAGGGTCAATGCTATCTGTCCAATTGCATTTATATTTTTCAGTTACAAATTGGGTTTAAATGGATAAAAATACTATGTAGTACTTCTCACTTTAAGTCACCATGAGTTATTTGCATTTTAAATAATTTTCTGTTATTTAAAGTGTTAAAATATCATATTGTGTGACCATCTGGCCATAACTGCAGTATTTGGAGATGTCTCAATTACTCAAAATTTCTTCATATTTATTTTTTGCACTGTTAAGTATGTTAATGAAATTAATTAATTTGTAGATAAATCATGGTCGCATCACAACATTTTTATATTGCTACATCCAATTAATCTATTTTGAATGAATTTGTATGTGCACACAACATTCCTAATATTTGAACAATTGCAAAAGATATATATATATATATATATATATATATATATATATATATATATTTGTATTTTAAAATTGGCATTTTGAAAATCCTTATACAATCCTTATACGTCATTGACCCATTACTATGGTTACTGTGCAGTACAGTGAATGCAGTATGAACAGATTATATTTGACCCTACCAAAACATTTATTTTTATTGGAATTTAATTACCTGAATATTTATAGCTATCAATTTAACAGGTTGCAAACCTAAAAAAAGTTTTTTTTTTTTTTTTTAAACATGACTACCAAAAGCTTGACACTTAATGCAATAACTAAAATGAGAAGATAGAGAGATTCTGGAGGACATTGTAACAGTATAGTTTATTGACAGGCCTAATTTAACACATAGACAGCAAAGCTAATATCATCCTCACTTCATTTTTGACATGTACACTCTTCACCCAACACAGTCTCACACCCATGGCGTCAATATTTGACGACACTTGACCATGCGTCAATATGTTGACGCGGAGGGTATACCTTTCGCGTCACTTTTTGACGAACTGGGGACTTCAATACTATTAGGTACGCGAAATTAAACAGTTGTCAACTGACATTGGGGTTAGGGATAGGTTTGGGTAGGGATGTCATTATGTAAATCTAACCCTAAACCGACGCGAAAATGGTAGAAAATGGTAAGAAAATAGGAAAGAGAATTTCGCGTACCTGATAGTATTGAAGTCCCCAGTTCGTCAAAAAGTGACGCGAAAGGTATACCCTCCGCGTCAACATATTGACGCATGGTCAAGTGTCGTCAAATATTGACGCCATGGGGTGAGACTGGGTTGCAACACCAGGGGTGTCAAACATACGGCCCATGGGCCAACCACAGCCCACAAAGGTGTCCAATCTGGCCCGCATGATGATTTATTATTAAATATTAAATATACATTTTAAAAACCCTTTGAGGCGGGACACATCAGTCACGTTTAGTTTAAATAGGAAATATGCGGAAAGCCGCAAAACATGGACAGTTTCCCAGCTTCTACCTAAATGGTGACACGCAACAAGCAGCAGTGGGTTCTAGTTTAGAGTTTCTAGTTTCTTCAATATGTCGTGGCTGGTCAAGACTCACACACAAATGTCTAGAAATGAGAGCAGTAAATGCCCCAAAACTGGTGATGTTGATCTGTTGGTCAAAGAAATGTATGCTTTAAAGCATAAAGCCTGTCTTTTTTACATCAAACTGTACTAGGTACTGTAATACTTTACAAATCTTTTTTTTTTTTTTGCTAAATAACTGTTCTCAAATATATTCCAAAGAAAAGTCAATGGTATCTGAATGATTTTGAATGAAGTAGGGGTGTAACGGTTATTATATAAGACCGACAGTTATCATTGAACACCTTTATTCTATAACCGCCAAAACCGTGTAATTAAAATATAGGTTTAAAAACATTTAGAATCATATAGAATGTTTAAATACTGATTAAAAACAATTATTAACAGTCTGTGTTATTAATGGTCTACGTCATTTCCAACTGTATTTGATTCTTTGGAAAACAGAATTAGTGAGATGTGCAAATGACTCATAAACATGGAGAATATATCAGGTCAATTGACCGTTCGCAAGGACCCGACCCCAATACTGTCGCTATGTCCGACAAGAAACGCCGCTCTCACGCCCCACCATGTTCTCACGCAGTGAAAAATACATCACAGAGCAGAGAGGACACTGACAACGCGCTGACACACAGGACAGACCAGGTTACTTTGTGGTTACTTTTGATATTAAACATATTAAACAAAGTCTTACCTTTTTCAAATCATCTTTTCCTTCTAGTTAATTTATAGCATAAATAAACATGAATGATCATAAGAAGGAATGTTGTTTTAACAGCAGAAAGGCGTCTGTACACTCCGCTTTTCAAGTTTAAATCCTCCAATGTTAATCTACTAACTCTCCTGACTGCTTTGGATGGCGAAGAAGTATGATTGGCGTTTTCCCCCCGGACGGTTATGTTACGAACCGTCACATTTGACTCACATCAAAACCGTTATAACCAATTCTGAAACCGGGACACCCCTACAGAGAAGGCAAGGCTGTGGCGGCCGGTGACTTCTCTTCCGAGGGGCGCAAATTCAAAATATGTGTTTGGAGTGTTTTGTGTTTTGCTCGTCATGTCAAAATATGCATTTGTTGCATTATGTGAACCTACGTGCATTATGCATCTTGTCAAAATATGTGCCTGCTGCACACATGTGGAAAGGGTTTATGATAAAAAGACACCTGATGCACATGGTTCACATGACGTGCCGAACACATATTTTGACATTACGAGCCACACACATGATGGGCTAAATACATGTTGTGATGAGCTTCGCATCGTGCACCCTGCAAAAGAAGTCACTGGCTGCCACTGAGGTATAAGGATAAGGTATAATTCTTTAAAGTTTCCAGAGGAAGTTAAATTAAAGCTTTTCAACCCAAGGCCAGTGAGTTTTTTACAGATGTAAATGTGTGTGTGTGTGTGTGTGTGTGTGTGTGTGTGTGTGTGTGTGTGTGTGTGTGTGTGCGTGCGTGCGTGCGTGCGTGCGTGTGTGTGTGTTTTATTGTACAGTATGAGTATGCTAATGCTTTTGAGGAATTATTAAATTTAGTTGTGTGTTTATTTTTAGGGTTTTTTTTTACTTAATATTAAGACAATTATCAGCACACTAACATGTGGAAAAGTTATCCAGCCCTCACATGGTGATGTTTTTACCATCCAGCCCTCAACCTAAAATGAGTTTGACACCCCTGCTCCACACTCATACAGTATGCATGGTTGCCAGATGAAGCACATATTTGGCGTTATCCCAATGTTCCTTCAGTTGTGATAAATCTTTTCCTCTGAATTTCATCTTCAGCCGATCCATTAAGATTTCATTCAAATTTTAAAATTTGTACAAACTGAGAAATGGAGAAAGCTCTTAACTGCACAACTGAAAGCTCATTGACATATAAACTAAAAAGTAGCTCTGCAAAGTAGTTTGTAATGATGTGCTTAAAGAAATAGCTAACACAGAAATAAACATATTTTTTATGTACTCGCACTAATGTTGCTCTTAACATGTTTGACGTAATTTCTGCCATAACACACAAAATATGATGACAGCCTCACTTTTTTGAAGAAGAACAAAATGTACCTCTTCACATAAATCATACCCTAGACCACCCTTTTAGGTCGATGGTATATGATTCAAATGTACCAAGCAGGAGCTGATTGACTCAAGCATGGTCTTCCACAAGCCTGTACGAAACTGCTTGCTGAGCTACATCATCATAGTCTACATTTCTTTATCATTATTCTATGTCTGATGTCACAAACTTAAATATCATCCAAAGAGGTTTAATTATAAACAGTGGTACTGAATAGATGTGTTGAATTTGTTCTGGGAAAACACCAGGATTGTCCTCTTCAAACTATAAAACAGTAAGAGGTCATGCATAAAGTAAGTAGGGGGCTTAAGGAAATTAAATACAGTCGTATTATGCCAGCTGTGAAAATTAGTCTCAAACACAGATTTTTAAGCAGACAATCGTTTGGGATGCATATTATTAGAGAAATGACTCAAGCATCACACTGTAAATCCTCTAAACACTGAGGTCTATAAAACACTGTAGGATATCCTGCTTAATGTGAGCTACATACTGAACAATTTTTTTTTTAATAACGCAACTATAATATTGTTTGAATACATCAAGGGTGCTTATAATAAACCAGTTTGTCATCCAAGCTCAGTTGGTTTGATAAGTTTGAAAGCTAGTTTCCCTGTATACTGTATACATTCTAAAAAAATGCTGGATGGTCAAACCAGGGTTGGGTCAAAACGGGACGAACACAGCCTATATTGAGTTGAAAAGGAATCTAGGGTTGTTTAAATCCAAAATGCTGAGCTCTTTTAACCCATCTGGGTTAATTTTACCCAGTAACTAGATTCATCCCTTTTTGTACAGCATGGTTGGGTGAAATAACTGTTGGGTTATGAACAAACCTATGCTGAAATACCATGGGCTGAAACAACCCAGCATAGGTTTATTTACAACCCAACAGTTGGGTTTGTCCATATTTCACCAATCCATGTTTTAATAAAACCCCACATTTTGTGTTTGCATGCTCACCTTAATAGAGTACATTTCTCATTGCTGCATGTCTCATAGTGGCTATGAACACAAGTGATTATGTAAACCCAAAGCAACCAAAACATTAATAAATCAGTGGAGATGTTCTTGTACTAAACCGTTACCTACTTACTGTGGTAAACAACGTCTGCTTGTGCTTATTAGTTGCTCATGTTGTCACATACTGAAGTTCATGGCCAAAAAGCCTCGACAAGTAAACAAAATTATAACATTGAAACCAATTCTTTCTACAGTATAATGTCTTACTGTATAATGTTTGTGCAAATAATACTGTGTACTGTACAAAAATAATAAGAATATAATAATTAAGGGTGTTATTTTTTATTAATTCACCATTAATTATTTTTTAAATGTTTAATAAAAATAGAATCAGGGTTTTGTATTGTCATGTTTATGTATTTTATTTTGAAAGTTTTGAAAGTTATTTTGAAAAGCCATTTTTGTCTCTTGTTTCCCTATGCCCTAATGTGTCATGTTCTGATTGGTTCTTTGTCCCTTTAAGCCCTCTTGTTACAATTGTTCTTTGTCGGTTACTGTTTGTTGTTTCATGTTTATGTTATGGATCTTGCTCCTTGTTTCATGCCACAGATTACTTTGTTTTATTAAAGTCTTTTCAGAACTTATATCCTGCCTCACCTAATATTTGGACAACTCCTTACAGAATAACCGACCATCAAAATGGATCTAGCAGATAAGTTATTTTTGTCAAATCAAGATGGTTGTCCCATCAAGTAATATGTTCAAGACTTTTTGGACGTAAGCAATCATGTTAAATGGACAACCTGATCTCACAAAGTTCCGTGGGATAGTCACGGAATTTTTTGCTAATTTTTCCGTGGCATTCTCACAGATCTCCGCATTTTTTCGTGGCCCTGCTACAGACTGTCTTTTTCCATGGCATTCTCACGGATTGGTTACTCGACTGCTTTTTCCTATTTTCAAACCATTTTCGCTTCGGTTTAGGGTTAGATTTGGTGTTTGCGTTAGTATGTCACTTTAACTATTGGTTATACTATTTTTTCTGATTTGTTCTTTTATATTTTCTAAACTTTAAACAAATGTCGCCTGGGGTTGGGGTTAGAGTTGGGTTTGGGTAGGGATGTCATTTCATGTAAATCTTACCCTAAACCAGGGGTTCTCAAAGTCCGGATTCCGGTCCGGATCCGGACCCGACGGCAACTTGATCCGGACCCGCGTCCACTTCATATTACAAGTGCATTAATTTATGTGATTGATTAAATGTGTGCATTTGCTATTTTACAAATGCATATTAAACTTGTAAACCATTCGTTTAGTTTTTTTTTAGATTTAAGAGTATTCCTGGTCCGAAAATAAAACGAGTTAGTTAAAAATTTCCTGTGTGACGCTGTAGCCATCACACCCAGATATTATGCACAGCTACTTCATGTACTACGGCTTTTGATCAGTCCTTACCAATCACTGTTGGTTTGAGTTGTTTAAAACATGCTTTTAAAAAAGCACCACTCGTCAAACATAATCTTATACATATTCTTTATTATCATGAAAATACCTGAAAAGGTTTGAAGAACAGTAATATAAATATATCCTTAAGCCATTTCCTGGCGCTCCGTGTGTCTGGTTCTTCGTCTGCAGCACATATTAAGTTTCTGCCCAAGAGCGCCCCCTGGCTTTTGGATGTAGCGGCAGTTCACCGTTATTCATTGAGAAGCATAGCAAGAATCATAAGCCAATTTATAGGTGCACCCCTAATTTTAGTCAGTGTCTATGCCTACCAACCACACTTTTTTGCCATGGTTTATGCATATTATGGAGAACAAACTGTGCCATTTCTCTAATTAGGTTGCTCTGTATTTTGCACCTGGTTACTTTTGGCATATTTCTTGTGTTAATAAAAAAAAAAAAATTTACTTTAAATGCAAAATACACTTATGTTTTTCCCAAACTATTTGTGTTGATTTGTTATATAAACAAATGATTTAAATAACGTTTTTCCGGACCAATGAAAATTATGGGAATTCAGATTTGGACCTTTGAATGTAAACTTTGAGAACCCCTGCCCTAAACTGAAGCGAAAATGGTAAGAAAATAGGACTAAATTGTCACTCCCTTTAGTATGCTCAACAGCCCTGACCCAATAGACCCCTTCAAGGTTTGTAAACATTGAATGATTATCGGGTGCGCGCGCAGCATGGGGTCAAACTGTTATACTATCCTGGCTTTATAATTTAACCTAACAGGGCTGAAAAATGATGACTTACCTCAAATGAAGTGAGCACCACAAACACAAGCCTCTTTGATATTTGCATTGTCCCAGTCTGCACGTTAATTGCTTGCAGCCACAGATGTTGTATTTTTTTGTTTTTGAGATTCTGCATGAATCGCGAAAACGTAACGGAAGACCTGATGCGATTTTCAAAGCCCACGACGCAAGTAAGCATTTTTGACGATACCGAATAATACGCAACTCAATCTGCTGTAATGACTTTTCTGACCCCGACATGCGCAGTGGGAACCGCCTGTGATGTGAACCGTGAAGGGGTCTATAGACCCGCACACCCATAGACTTGATATTTTTGATGACTGATGGGCATCAGGATCCACCCTTAAGAGGGGGGTTATGTCAGGGTTTCGTCTTGTCATGTTCATGTCTTTAATTTTGAAAGTGTTCACTGCCATGTTTATCTCCTTATTCCCTGATGCGTCATATTCCGACTGGTAACAAGAGGGATCATATAGGGCAAAAAAACTATTGATCTTTGTTGGTTATTGTTTGTTGTATGAGTCGCTTTATGTTTATGTTATGGATCTTTCTCCTTGTTTAATGTGACGGATTACGTTTCATGTTTTGTTTTATTAAAGTCTTTTCTGCCCTTAGACCCTGCCTTACATCATGTTAGGACAAAACCGTACAACTGTCAGCCGCCACAATCATAATCTCTTTGATTTTTCAGCTAATAGTGATATGCAATTAATTTCAATTAATTGAATTTATGAATCAGCACATTGTGTAATTAATACCATTAAAATATTTGACAGCCCTTATAATAATTTCCTTTTCAAACTTGTAACTTTATGGTTTTCAAACCTTTTAATACACCATTTGTTAACATTCATATGTGGTTTGCAATTTAAACATTTTTGTTGTATACTTGGATACAGTGGTGGCAGTTTAGTGATAGCACTGAATGAGACAGATGCAGTTGAACCTGACCGGCAAAATATTCTCCAGAGATTTTTTTCAAGGATCATTTATCATACTAACACTGCCTGATGCGGCAGCTTCACAGAGAAATATAAACATGTCACAGTTGCTAAAAAGAGTCCTATCATACTTTTAGCCCAAACAATCCCCCACTTATCTCTCTTTTCTCACCTCACAATGATCCATCTGCCCGTTTGGTCACAATCCTATAATGAGGTGTGAAAGAGCAATGTGTTATAAGTCTCTTATAAATATACACAAATTGAATTCAACCCTCAAACTTTATCCAAGTGAATTATATGAGAATATTGAGTTTAACTCCAGCCCCAGAAGATGTGCTACAAATAGACATGAAACAAATGATGATGTAAATGAATACCAACATTGTCTCCGAGCAAAATGAATTTTTCTTCATGACTAAATCATTATACCTCATCGAAGCTCATCACTTATAATGTATGTTAATCAATTATCAATTACATCTCAGTTATAGGCAAGGGTGTTTTATATAGTACATAAGAGGACATGAAAATCTTCTCCAATGTCAAACAAATAATCCAATTATGTTTACTGTACAAAGTTGGATTCATGGGATTTGGCTGCCACCCCACTAAAGCTGCAATGGCAACAAAAAGCATCAAACATTCTCAGGAAATAACAGAGGAAGAATTTAATAAAAAATGACCTGGTCCCAAACCGACAGCTGCCCCCATCACCATTACTGTACCTATACATACCAGAGACTACATGAAATATGCATCCTGTGGGTATTTCTGTGCTATAACAGTACGATTCTTCAATCCAAGAACAAAATACACATAACTGCTGCACAAATGATCGATTCTTACACCCATATATATATATATATATATATATATATATATATATATATATAAACATATAGATAGATATCGCAACTGACTGCTGTTAATTATGTACAACAGAAATTCACAGCTTCGGTGCAACACGGGCAAGTTTCTTTTCATAAATAATTTCTTTCATAGACATTTTAAGGCCCGGGTCAATATGTGAGGTAGCGGTTGAGAGTGTAAAAAGCAGCGGTTAGTACCACAGGCCTGAGGGTTCACCTTTACCCCATCAGCACACAAACTCACCTGATTCGTTTTCTCCAAACCCCACAGGGACAGTGCTGGGGTCAAAAGTAAAGAGACTCATGCATAATATTAAAGTTTAAGTATTGTGCACTACCCATTCTCTGCAGGAAAATGAATGCCTGCACTTTATGTAGAAAAGCTGGATTTATTTATCAATGTGATTCAACAAGCTAAATAGACCATAAACCATTGGGTCTCTGAAATCTATGTCTGACATCCAATCCCTAAGAAGTGACAGTTTTGAAAGTGGGTGTCTGATTGCTGTCCTGGGCAGCACATTTACATTTATGCATTTGGCAGACACTTTTATTCCAGATGACTTGCATTGCATTATAATGTGTACATTTTAATAGCATATGTATATTTTCTGCACTGCCAGAAGAAAATGGTGAAAAGATTGTCCAAGCTGTCACTTTTAAAGGTACAGATATGTATACATTTGGTACGTCCAATATCTTTGAAGTACTAACATGCACTCTTTGGTACCAATACATGTATGTACCTCTAATATGAACTTCTTAGGGGCAAAGTTCAACCCCCCAAATCTTTTACGCAATGCACTACCAGTTTAGCTACAGGAACACCTAGTAAAACCTTAACCCAGGCTTACAGTGCATGGATGGTGTGCTTATTTCGAATACTTTTTTATTTATGCTTATAGGTAATCTCATGTTGTATTGGTCTCAGACCCAACATGCTGCCCACTAAACCACATCAGTCCTTTTATTGACTATCTGATTGTCTGATTCACAATGCACACAGAACCTCCAAATGACCTGTAAGACTGCAACTAATGTCTAGCAATCAGGTTGTACAGATTTAATGTTCAGGTTTTAAATTAGGTTTAAATGATAATGAGAGATGCTTATATAAGCAAAATAACCATTAGAATAATGTGCAAAGCAACAAAGAAACAAAGCCAAAACATAAAACTATGAGCTAGAAGCTATTAAAAAGACTTCACTATCTATAAAAAAGTTAGTGGGGTATAAATAAGCAAAACACAGCAAAGAGCTAACTTGTATACACAAAATGGGTTTTACACTGTGTACAGTGCCTTATACATTATAATACATGATAACATGATACATGATAAACGTAACGTGTAACACTGCAGATCAATTTTCACGTCAAAGGCGTCATGCCCATTCAAACGGCTTTTTGAGCCAAATGGATTTTGCGTGCAACCTTAAAATCAAAGAAAAGTCCATGAATGTGTTATTTGTATTTTTATCTGTTTAATATGCACAATATTATCAATTCTGTGCTGAATCCTGGTCACTTTTTGTCACTGTTTTGATAGTTTGACAGAGTTCACAGGGGCACATTAAATGCATAAATGACACAATTAAACAAGTAATTTATAAAAAACTTAAATACATAAAACATGCCATTTCAGATGTAAATATGATACTAATATGTCATTATACCGATTGAATAGTATTCGATATGAAATTTAGTCAACACTTTTATTTTGGAGGTTTTTGCATGAAGCAGGGGTGTTCAGATGGTTAGAAATGTAAGTGCCATGGAAAAGACTGAAAGCTCTATAATATTTCGTTTGATGTCTGTGTATGCACACATTTCTATGCACACTATGCCCCCTTAAAAAATTGATGAATAACGCCCCTGATCCACGTCACTATCAGCATCAGTGCTAAATGCAAGAATAGCGTGATAAATACTAATACAAAACACTGTAAAAAAATCCGTAGAAATTACAATGGTATTGCAGCTGGGTTGCCGGTAAATTACCGTAGATTTAAATTGATGTTATTTACTGGCAAGAGTTTGTTCAAAGTTAAATAAATTTTAAATATTAACAAGTCTTTATCTTTACAGAATAAAACTATACAATAACAGCCGCATGCAAAGCATTCTGGGAACCAGAAATCATCATCAAACTTTTTCTGTTTTTGCTTCAGATTTTGTTTCCCAGAATGTTTTGCTTGATGCTGCTTTTTTAGTTTTATTGTGAAAAGACAAAGACTTGTAAATGTTTAATGTTCATTTAAAGCAACACCAAAGAGTTTTGGCTCTTTGCTCCCCCTACAGGTTAGAAGCGTAATTGTCCATTACCCACTGTCATAAATACTGAGGCATAGCTGGCTCTGATTGGATTGTAGGTCTGCCGTAAAGCAAGTTTTTGTAGTATTCACTCGAACTACAGGACCACTACCCGACGTTTGGAAACTTCTTTAGTGCGGTTTTGGCCGATAGAGGGCTGCAAAGCGAATGTGAAAGTGCTGTTCATCCTGTTTAGAGTGGATGAACGACTGAAACTGTTTTGGAAGCGTTATTTCAAGGTAAAAAAAAACTCTTTGGTGTTGCTTTAACTTTGAACAAAATGTTGCCAGTAAATAACATAAATTTAAATCTACGGTAATTTACCGGCAACCCAGCTGCAAATTTCTACGGAATTTTTTTACAGTGAATGTATACATATCTGTACCTAAATTGCACACATAGGGACCTTTTTAAAGGGTATAGTACCAGTGACAGCTTTTGCATCATTAAATTCTGGCAGCGTATAAACAGAGCCATATTTTAAAAACTGGAGAGATACGTGACACCTAGACCTGGAGAGTTAATACTTCAGCAAAACTTCTGAATGACAGGAAAGTGTATAAAAAAAAACATTTTTATATATTCACTCAAAAAGAAATGAAAAAGTGCCAAAACATTTATTCCTGCATGTGTTTTTCATGTATAGTACAACATCTAACAAGATTACTCATCGTTTGCTGTGGACTAGAAATGTATAATCTTCTGTAATTTGGTGACAGAACTTAAAATGAAATTGCGGTTGCTAGTTTCTGATGAGTAATGAAGCACGTAATGAAATGACTCTGGAAAACAATTCATACTCACTTAATATGCCGTCTCCTCTGGTAAATTATTAATATGTTCCTCTCCTGTGGGTGATGCCGAGACACTTGAATGAGTGTCGTAATGACACATGGTTGAAGTACAGTGCACTAAATTAAATAAAAGCCCCGGGGAAGTGGGCTTGCTCTTTTCCGCACGCACACAGGTGAATGCACGCATGGAGGCATGTGCACGTACACATACAAGGTCTGTGTTTCTCTGCGAACACTCGAGAGTAAATCAATAAAACGCAGATGGCTCAGAGGACAAAAATATGGTCATATGCTTTGATTGACAACCAACTGCTCCAGTTTACTGTTGTGAGTGTGTTGCAATGTCAAATATAGTGACTGATGGATGGAAAACTAAGTATATTATAAAAATGATTCACTCCAGACGTACTGAAATATGAAGCAGAGACACATCGTAGTGTATATGAGATGTTTTTAGCTAACATTTTTTCAACACTATGAATGTTTCACATGTTGTTGGCTTTGTTCCAATTCTCTGATTACTTCAAATTATGAACTGTAATTAATACAAACTGATTCATTGTTTCCAACCCCAACAGTGAAATGATTTAAGTACTGTTTTTCAATTTTCCAAATCATACATTAAAGGTGGGGTGCACGATCTCTAAAAGCCAATGTTGACATTTGAAATCACCCAAACAAACACACCCCTACCCCAACAGAATCTGGACCTTCTTTTGATAGACCCGCCCCACACATACACAACCCAGGCAACGATGACGTAAATGAGTGAAAGCAATGTGCATTACTACGGCAATCCACCTCGAATGTGTTTTTTGCTGTTTCACACAGAAGGTGACGTTAGACGCCCGGCACAAGAGTAACGCCCCATTCAGACAGCCAGCGATGTTTTCGCTGTGTGTTGCCCCTGTCTCTTTCAATGAGACATTTCTAAATCTGCTTGTCATAAATAAATGAGTACCATCCACTCCAGTAACGACGTGCCGAGAACTTGTCGCTGGACACACCCATATGGTTACCAATTCGCTCGTGCCGCCGGAAGTTGCCAGGTTTCCATTGAAATGAATGAGATCATGTCGTTCTGCTACTGCTGGTCGCTGGGTGTCTGAATGTGGTGTAGGAGGCGAACGTCGGAATTTTGCCACGGACAAACGGCTGCAGGAGACATAGATCGCATACACATGCTGCAGTCTCAAAGACTTGCATAGCACAAGTGAGTGTCCTAGCTTGATTTATTTTTTTCACAGTATTGCTTAAACCCCTCAAAGGTTTGAACTGAGCACTCTGTCCTCCATGTCATTAGTAGACATGCCCCTTACTGCTGATTGGCTACAAGTGTGTTTTGGTAGTCGGCCCGAATCGTGCACCCCGCCTTAAAAGCAAAAAAAGTACTGTTGCACATTCAATACAAAGCCAAATTCGTGTCCAAATTGCATGCTGAGGTTCGGCGATTCAATCAATGACTGAGAACGAGAATGGTCCGAGCCCTGCGCTAATGTCAAAGGGAAATTAAGAAGGACAGGATATGGAAGAGGGGAAGATGAGCTGTCCCTGATGAGGCCAATCTTTTCCTAGCCATTGTGCTGGAAAAGACCATTACCCAGACCTTTCACAGCAGGTTCTGCAGGAAAAATGTGCACACTTTATTTAACAGTTCAATCAAGGCCCATCTCAGAGCTTAATGGAGCAGAAATACCAAAAGCCAACAGTTGTTATGGAGTTGCTTTACGTGTCTGACCTTTTGGCTATATTTCATAATAGACAGACGATCAGCATTTTACCATGAAATTGTGTACTGTAGTTACAACAACACTTAACAATTACCCTTCGCTATCATTATTATATGAGGAGCTCAGATGCAATATCCACAAAACGCTGTCAAAAATGAAATTATGATATTAACCGCACGGGCAGACAGGCATAAAAACTATAGCGGACAAACACTGAAGGAGCGTATCCTTGTGTCTCAATCAGTTCCCTACCTCCCTAAGTTGTGAATCAGTATGTCATGTACAGGGGCACGGGCAACCCATCCTCATGCCCGTGGCGTCAATATTTGACGCACTTGACCATGCGTAAATATGTTACGCGGAGGGTATACATTTCGCGTCATTTTTTGACGAACTGGGGACTTCAATACTATTACGTCCGTTGCATTCTTTTTTCCTATTTTCTTACCATTTTCGCGTCGGTTTAGGGTTAGATTTACATAATGACATCCCTACCCAAACCTAACTCTAACCCCAACGCCAGGTGACAACTGTTTAAACTGTTTAATTTCGCGTACACTGTTTAATATGCGTAATCTAACCCTAAACCGACACGAAAATGGTAAGAAAATAGGAAAGAGAATGCAACGGACGTAATAGTATTGAAGTCCCCAGTTCGTCAAAAAATGACGTGAAAGGTATACCCTCTGCGTAACATATTGACGCATGGTCAAGTGCGTCAAATATTGACTCCATGGGCATGAGGATGTGTAGCAAAGGACACTGAGCTATGGACATGAATGATACCTCAAAATAAGATGTGATAATAATTTTCTAAGTAATTAGGTTGATCATTTTGTCCGGAATGGGAAGGGGGATTCTATGATTTAAGCAACCACCTAGCAATTCCCTACCTTATGCTTGCTTATAATTTCTTCTAAAAAAATTTCAAATTTAGTTGAATATGCTTTGCCGCTTGCTGGAGCAGAATTGCATGGGTTTTGCTGAGTTTGTTATGCAGATAGCAGAGCTAAAAAGCCTTTCGTAATGTGAAGTACTGTAGTTGCTATACACCAACACAACTGTGCTTGCATAAAATTCTGCTCTCTTACAGTAAATGAGAATGAGGATATACAGCTGAAGTTTTGCATCATCAAGGCTTTCAACAAGAAGCAATATGCAGCTATAAAAAATAAATAAATAAATACATGCATGCACACATAACTACATAACTAAAATAACCACTGCTCTAAAATAGCTGTAAAGGAAATAAGCCAGGCTAGCAACGTCATACAGCTCAAAATTATGTTTTTTGGGTCATTTGAAAGAGAGAGATGGAAAAAAAACGTTATCAATTTTTAAGATTTAAGTGGTTGCAAACAATTTATTTAAGCATTTAAACAAAGGCTTTATCTTTTATTTTACTTTACTAATCTTTTTGTTTAAATGTAGCTTAAATAAATTGATTGCAACCACTTACCTTAAAAAATTGATCATCATTTATCAAAATTTCTCATTTTGGTTTAAAACAACATGAGTAAATAATGACAACACTTCCATTGATTGGTGGTGAACTATCCCTTTAAGAAACACAAAAACCGAAATGGCACATTCTTTTAAACATGGCAATATATTATATTTATGCACCTTTCTTATTTAAGATAAATGTTATAATAAGCTATTTCTCTAATTTTATTAATAACACAGATGATAGATCACAATTAAACATCCAGTGCTAAAAATATGTATTAAATGTGGCAAGGTAAAATTAATAAAATAATATAAAAGAGAAAGCCATTTGTATTCGATTCATGTTACTTAAAAAGTAAAATAAAAATGGATAAAATGTTCTTCTCTATCACTGCAGAGGATCCACGCTTAGGCCTAAAGTATTCAAGTGAGGTAGGAAAATGATGACACCTATCAATAATGAATAAAGACAATAATGATCAAAACAACAACAATAACACCCCAGACAAGATAATAATGCCTGCTTTCATCATCCGTAGGTCAAAGTAACAAAGCACTCAAAGAGATATGGGATATAATCTATGAGCCACCATTATTTGAACGCTGCACCTCCATAATGCATGCTCACAACGGATAAACAACAGTGCTGATGAATAAGGGTCATATCACACTTTTAATGAGGTCAAGCAAAACAGGAACATTAAACTTCATAGCACCCTATATAACGTCCAATGGCCGGTCACCGTAAAGTAAAATCCAATACAGGCCTAAATTAACTTATATGTTTCTACTGAAACAACCTTTCAATTTCAAGGGCTTCTGTGAGGTTGATGTTTCCTTCAGAATGTCCCACTCCGCGTGGACGATATTGAATTACAATTTAAATTATTCAACTGCTTTGAATTTACATTTTACCAGCTGGATTCACAAACGGCGGGGAGTTATTACTTCACAAGCTTCTAGTTTCAACTCGTAAAATCTCGCCACTATTCTAAACACAGTCTTGGTTTCATTTTAATGGCATTTCGCTGCGGACTAATGTTTTCGTTTATGACTTTGATTGCTTGCTAATGCTGTTTTTTGTGCATTGTGTGGCTTTTTCATAAATATTTCATGGACTTTTTAAATGCCCTAATATGGAACGTAGGAATTACAGTACATTATGGCTGCGTCTGTTATCTTTAAGGCACCATTCGAAGGCATGAAGGCACGTCCAAATCCAATGTTTGGTTTACTTCCCGTATCCTGAGCACAATACTATGCGTGTGTGCACTTTGGGAAATAAAATTGCGTCCGAGAAAGCGGCTGTAGCACAAATTTTGTGTAACTAAGGACATAAATTTCACTTTTTGCACCTTTTGATTGCATTTCTAGCAACAAGTCGGCTGCCTTATTTTTTGGACGCAGCCTACATTTATAGTACACCCATGAACATCAAAATTCTATGTCTAATCAAAATGCCACTTTTGTGCTCCAGTTTCTTCTTCGTAAAATCTTTAATTTAATATATTTTATTCTTTCTAGATCATGTCAAAATGCCATTCTTGTGCTCCAGTTACTTCAATGTCAAATCTTTAAGCGCAATGTCATTTTTACGTTTCTAGATCAAGTCAAGGCCATCTTAACTTTAGCGGCATGCAGGTGTAGTCTGTTTATTAGTTTCTGGAACATAGCTGTTATTCCTGAAACTTCATGGGAATTGCATTTCTAGGTTGAAACAGTGTTAAGTTACAAGCTATCCTTTTTGAAAGCTAGCTGGCATTTGCAGTAAACAATTAATAAAAATCACTCTAGCGTGCATGTTTAATGAGACATAGTGAATTTTAAACCCATTTTACAATTCCATTAGACCGCACTGTGTTCATAGACATCAACCCACTCCATCAGCCCTGTGAGACCCCCGCTGTATTTCCAAATTCATGTTCTTTCACCTGAAAGAAGAAAGGTGCTCGGAGACATGTACACAAATACTTTTACAGCTAATGTGCTCAATCGGATATCCACTAAAACCCATTTCTAATGCATCGTTCTTGCCCTTTATTGTGTCACAAATGAAAGGAAATTTATTGAATGTCTTGGCATGGGTCCAGAGATCCAATGGTAAATTATAGTCCATCTCTAAGTGGAGCTCTGGCACCGTGGAACTGCTGCAATAACATCATACTGTACTGCAACATCCACTGAATTATAATAACAAATAATGTGATGTGCTAAAATTATAATACATAAATATGAAAGGTGCCACCAGGGAGAATTTTTCACATTTAAATTGCTTTTTCCTAAAACAACAACAAGATTCACAGGCATATATTTGGAACTGAAGTGTCTGGGACAGTTTGTTAACCAACACTTTATAGGAACTGCAAAAAACAGGATGGATATTGTTTCTACTATATGTACAGATACATTTCTGCTACAGTTTATATATTCTTCGAAAAAGATCAAACAACAGTTTCACGCCAACGCTTTACATTTAAAAACTGTGTGGCTTAATGCTAACTGTTTATTTACTGTGAATGTGAATTTATCTTTTGACAAAGCAAAGCAATCTGAATATTTTAATGAGAGGGGATCTGCAACTATAGACTATATTTACATTTATGCATCTAATTGCTATACAGTTTATCTGTGCATGCGTGCGTGTGATTCATGACCTTCTGTACTGTTAACGCAATGCTCTATCAGTTGGGCTACAGGTACAGTAGGCCTACATATGATGTATATCAGTCACAAAAAAATGAAATAAAGTAAATATTCATTTATGAAAATACAAAATATACATTTGCATATACTGTCAATCAATCCCAGTTTGTTCATGTCTGTCTGTTCCTCTGTCTTCTCCTTCATCGTCACTTGTACTGTATATCCCATAATCCCTCACTCTCCAACACCTGATCATCGTCTGTTGTCATCGCACCTGTCACTCATAAACCTCATCAGTTCATTACTATTTAAAGGAGCCATATCACAAGACTTTTTAAAGATGTAAAATCAATCATTGGTGTCCCCAAAGTGCATATGTGAAGTTTTAGCTAAAAATACCACAGGGTAATTTATTATAACATGTAAAAATTTCCACTTTATAGGTGCGAGCAAAAATGTGCCGATTTGGGTGTGTCCTTTAACATGCAAATGTGCTGATGAAATGCAAACACTGATCACAATGATGGGGGTTTGTTGAAATTTAAACTCAATTGTGCTGTCAAATATTTTTTCCTCTCTCTCTCTCTCTCTCTGCACTTAATGGCAGTGCCGTGGTTGGATAGTGCAGATTAAGAGGCAGTATTATTATAATAAGATCCCCTTATGACATCATATTTTTACAAGCTTGCAGAGAATGGTTTACTAAAACTAAGCTACTGGGTTGACCTTTTTCATGTTTTCTAGGTTGATAGAAGCAATGTGGACCAAATTATAACACTTAAACCTGAAAAAAAATCAGATTTTTATGTTGTGGGACCTTTAAGTCTATTGAGTTCTTCAGTATTTGTCTATAAGTTGATGTTGCTGTATACAGTATGTGTATAAAAGTTACTCATTTTCTGTTAATCTTCTATATTAATTTCCGATATTTGTTCTTTTTAAACTTGACTCTTGAGTCAATGATATTACGCAGCGCCCAAAAATAGTCCCCTTGGTAACTTTCAATAGCAGAGGACTATTTTCGGGCACTGCGTAATATCATTGCGCCTGCTGCAGCCATGGTACAACAGCAAAGCCCTTGATTATTACGCCAGAATAAGAGTATAGTTCCTCGCAACTTTTAATTTTCGGTCGGTCTACGTACACAATGTAACTACAGAAGAGTCAAGTTTCAAATAGGAAAAATATTGAAACTCTTTGGTTATTTTTAAGCGCAATGCTAATGGTCTAATCAGATTTAATGGATTATGCTAAGCTATGCTAAAAAGGATACCACCAGACCAAATAAAAAAAATCAAATGTTTAACTCTAGGGGAGCTGGAAAATGAACCTATTTTCAAAAAAGTGGAGTGTCCCTTTAATTATGCAAGTTAATTCAATCTACTTTTGTAAGTTTTGACTTGTGATAAGTTGACATAACTTAAAAAAACAAATTGTTTAACTTAATTTGTTACATAAAAGTAATATAATTTTTTTATATATTTGTTAGGCAATTCAGGCAAGCAGGTGATATTGGACAATGCAAAATCAGTTATTTTATGCAGTTATAGACCTGAGACGAATGTCCAATTTGGCCTAAAGCTGCTATTGGGAAACACATTATGTATTTATCTTTTTACTTATTTATACCTGTTGTTATAGGCCTAAATGAGGAAAATGATCATTATTTGTATAAAGCACCCGATAAGGGTTTTGTTCCTCTATTTGATGAGACGACAAACAGCATTCCAACACAGCACCCACAAGAACCGAACTGAATGAAAGTAAAGAGACTCGCAGCTGGGGACCACACAATTACTTCTTCCTCTGCAATCAAATGCAATTATCTTTTCAATTCTGTGTTTTGTGTTGCCGGTGTCAGCTGAACATTTTTTCATCAAGGCCTGCTGAACTGTCCTCATGGTCTTTTATTTGCTAAGCTATTTGTTTTTCCTACTATGGAAGTCAGTGGGTACCGTCGGCTGTGTGTTTACCATCAATGATCAAAATATCTTCTCTTGTGTTCAACAGAATAAAGAAACCCATACAGGGTGAGTAAATGATGACAGCATTTTCATTTTCGGGTGAACATCCCTTTAATGTCTGTTTACTGAAAATGTTGGTTCAGATTCAAGGCTCCTATCATGAGTAATTTGATTTGGAAATTCCAGCCGAAACGAAAGGTGGTGTTTTCATGGTTGTCATAACTGAATTAATACAGGAAGAAAATGATAACAGGCTAGCCGTTTTATTATATTGAGATGCAGTTTTATCGAAAGCTTCCTTTTACAGCAGGTTTGGGTTTACAAAGACTGTCTTGTTGATTTTCAAATGCTTATAATTTCAGTTTGTATAATAGATTTCCTCCACAGCACACATGCCAAAGTCATTTTATCCCCAAAATTTGAAAGAATTAAAATCATGAGAAGTTGCTACTGTATTTATAATGTATAATTTCTTTCACCTTTCCCAGTGGTGATTGCTTTGATGGGTTTTGAAACAGAAAGTACCACATTTTACAATTACTAACACCTAAAAATGACCTAATAAGCAATTGCAGTATTGGCTTTAATATGAAAACATTTTCAATCTGTGCCATGGGTTTAATCAAAGCATCTTCCAAATTATTGCTGTTGTAGTCAATTAATCAATTCAATTGTCTTTTTTAACTATTAATTACTGAATGAACTAATAACACAAGCAGAATGAAATGTCTAATTATAATAAATAAGAATCATATGATCAACAGATGGTTGATTTAACCTTATAATACATAGATCAAAATGGCTTAGGCTAGACTACACCATTTCCAGCAGTGCCCTAAAGCAATATGAGCTAATTATATTTTCTAATCTTTCCCTGAATATGTTTTCAATTCTCGCTGTTGAAAAACTTTAGCGAGAAATGATACGAGACCCAAAATGGCCTTGCCGAGGGCACATAGCTCTCCAGAAAGCTGAATGCTCCCTCAGCACATTTTGCTGTTTAATGGGAGGCATTTAAAAAGTAAAAAGTATAATTATTTATTTAAATGTGGTAATTCTTAGTAAAATGATGCAAAAGGCTGTTGAGATTTAGCAAATTGAAAGTGGCTGTAAGAAAATAGCTCATCTCCCTGCTAAAATACCCACTTTATCATAAGGACAATAATTAAGATGTTTCAATCAACTGGAGATGTTATGAATCTGCTTGAAGAAGAGGACATGTGTCTCTATTGTCTTAATGCATAGTGAGGAGGATAGTAAAACTGAAAAAATCACCAAGGACCACAGCTGGAGGATTGCAGAAATGAGTTGGAGCCAGAAAAAGCACTACAAGTTGTTTGGGAATGCTTTATTATATTCAGTGACCTTTCACTAAGGTTATGTTCAACCCAGCATTGGGTCAGAAAGGGTCAAACCAACCGCTGGGTTAAATTAACCCAGACATTTTTATATTTGACCCAACAATGGGTTAGAACAACCCAGCATTTTGGGTTCACACAGCCTGATCTCACGAGAATTCGTAAATATTTTATGAGTTGGCTAAATCGTATGAATTCATACTAAGTTAATCGTGCAAAAACATATGATTCTCATGAAAAGAACAACATCAAAACCTAACCCCTAACCCCGCACCTAACCCCAACGTCACAGGGGTCAAGGCAAATCATACAAAAACTTACGAATGTGGTCAAATGAATTAATACAATTAAGCCAACTCGTAAAATATCTACAAATTCTCATGAGATATGGTTGGCAGGACTCATCCCTTTTTGACCCAAATGCTGGGTTGAGTAACACTTTTAAAGTGTAGATGGTCCAAAATATCAGTAAAAAAAATTTATGAAACCATTTCTATGTTTACAAATTCAAAAAAAATTTATAAATCTAATCTGACGTATATGACAACAACCTTAAAATGTAACCACAGGTTGTAATATGCTGCTGGTCCCTAGAAAGCACTGATCCCTTACACGTAACTTTACATCGTAATATAGGGCTTGCACAAACAAACTATGAGGTCATCGTTTTTGGAGAACAGTTTAAAAAAACTTTTGATTTACTTGGAAGAACTTAAGGAAAAAAGAGTCTGCCGAATGTATAAATGTATAATACTTTGCACTCTTTAGGTGGTTATAATAATTCATAAAACCTCAACAAGTACCAGCTATACAGTAAGAAAAACACAGATAAGCTTTTAAACGAATTAACATGTCAGTCAGAAAACCTATTAATATTTCAGCAGCCGATATACAGCAAATTTAATGCCCATAGTCAAACCTTCAGTTTGTAAGACTAATAATCTTTGTGAGATAAACAGGGCTTGCCGAGCAGAGACGGGGAGCGTTTATGAGATCTGCGTGAACTCAAGAATAATTCACAGCTCTGTCAACAGAATAGTGCACAAATTCGGATTGATTCTAATTCTAACTGATAACCTTTTGCAAATGATTTGCATCATTGATAAGTGACAGTATGGTTAGATTTCCCAGGCAGCATCAGACTTTTTATCAGTAGAAGAGTCCTGTCATTTGTAAGGACTAACTTAAGGGACCCTTTGATGATGCGACGGGTATCAGCAGTGAATACTTCTAGGTGTCCCTTTGTTGTTTTGAGATATATATCACTAGTTGTAAAGCATCAGTATAGTAGTGAGGAGACAAGTGTATTCGTCTTCACTCGGGCACTTCAGCTCTAGGGGTTGTGCAGACTGCAGTGCACTTAACTGTTAATGCTTTAAAATGTTACTTGTGGATTTTCTGTGCATTTCACAAATTACAAATTAGAGATTTTGCTTGTTAACACATCCAGAGAGGAATTTATAAATGGCAGAAATAAAGAGCTGTTTAGTTTGTAGTGCTTATTTATTTGTTTTGTTCTTAACACCATTCCAACATCTATTGCTATATTTATGGCGAGAAGCAATTTACACAAGTTTACACACATTGGGAAAAAGGCAATTTCTCAAGTTTATCTAACCGGCATGTCTTTGCACTGTGGGAGAAAACTGGCTTACAGGGCGTCAACCCACGCTGACACAGGATAACATGCAAACTCCAAACAGAGAGACCTTCTGAACCTGCACCTGTAGGGCTCGATCCAGTGACTTTCTTGCGAGAGGCAGTTCTACACTGTCAAAAATAAAGGTACAAAAGCTGTCAATGGGGCAGTACCATTTTAAAAGGTCCTAATTATGTACAATTTTGCTACAAATATGTCCATTTAAGGTCCTAATTCAAATCTACCAATATGTACCTTTGAGGTATTTGATGCACTCATTGGGTACAAAGGTGGGTACTGTCCCAGTGACAGCTTTTGTACCTTTATTTTTGAGAGTGTACCCACTAAGCCACTGTGCTTTCACAGTTTGTAGTGCTAAACCAGGAAAAGAATTACTGAAGCATTTTCAAGCTCTGAATGGTAGTAGTTAAGGATTGTGATAAGCATTATTCAGAGAGACTTTCATGGTTTTTTCTATAACACAAATTGTATAATCATATGTTGTGGAATATAGTGTGAAAGTCATAATTGAGTCTGCAATGATCTGCCTTTATGCCTTTATTACACAAAATGGCTTCAGATAGTGTCATGAGTTTAATTCAATTCAGATTTTTACACATTTTAATCACAATAGTATTTTGTGATTGTGCCTCTTGAGCACAAAGGTCGAAAGTTTTATCACCTCTGCTGTTAGTGCGAGAAAAATACATTGATTCATCTGCTTTATGTTAAACATGTAAAGTGATGCACGATCTCTGTTCATATGTTTTCTTCACAAATAATTAAACACATTTTAATTGGTATGCTCGTCTTGTAAGTAATGATTAAAAGTGAATATGTGAACGAAAACAATAATTATCATGATAATGATAGTAGTTCACCGTGACAAAATTGTCAAAAGTTACGGAAATTGAAAAAGTAAAATGCACCCTCTGCTCTGTGTGTTTGTGTGTGTGTGTGTGTGTGTGTGTGTGTGTGTGTGTGTGTGTGTGTGTGTGTTTGAATGATTACCTTGATCATTTCATTACTATAATAAACCCACATTATACTGAAATTATACAGTACATTTATTTCATGCTTTAACAGTAAAGTTTTTAGCATTTTAGCTAAAAAGTAATGATATATTCTCATCTGATAAATGGCTATTTACAGTTTGATTTTGATTTGAACCCCCCCCCCAAAAAAAAAAAATATTTAGCACCATCCACCACAGGTATAGACCTGCAAAACGTAATAGTAGAACTTCAGCCTAACGTTAGCATATAGCATTAACTAGCATATAGCGCTATCTCAGCAGTCACAAATTTGTTTTTGAGACTGATCTCATGGAAAGTCGTGTTATAGTCACACAAAATTTGTGACAATGATTTAAAAATAGGGAAAAAAAAGAAAAAAACAATACATAAAATGACACGAAAAAGAAAGTTTTGCCACGGACACAAGAAACTATAGAAATTTGTGCTAGTGTCACGGAAAAGACATTTGTGCTCAGTTCACGAAAAAAGGTGAATTTCGTGCCATGGCCACAAATAAATGAATCAAATTTTGCGTGACTATAACACGATTTTCCGTAAGATCATGCTGTTGTTTTCAGCATTGTAACAAAATTGTACTTAATAATTTAATGTTGGGGGCGTACATCTAGACTGTAACGTCACAGTTGGTGTTATGTTGAGATTGGCTTGTTTTCCAGCAGTCTTTTGCATGCACGAGGTTTACATTAGAAGGAGAAAACAATAGTGTTTGAGGTTTATGATATGTCATTACCATGTACAGAACTTTTATAACTCTGGAATGATTTTCCATCTGATGTCTGAAAATCAGACACAGTCGATCATTTTAAGTCTAAACTTAAGACTTTTTTTGTCTAGAAAATATACTTAGCTTGCAATAGTTAGCGGAACAAACCATTTGTATAACTCGTCTGGGTAATTTACTGATGCTGCAATAGTTAGCCTGTCTGGAACCGAGCAGATATTAAACCACACTGTGTGACACTTGCATAACATGTGAATGTCCCCTACGCTAATAGGATTTTGTCTCTCTTCCCCTGTCTCGTCTTCGATCCCGAGGATAATGAGACTAACAAATTCAGTTCTGGCTGCCGTGAAGGTCAACACACCACTGATCTACTGGCTGTCTTTCAAGCGTGATGCCTGCCAAACGACCACCGGTTGAACCAGTCTAATCTCCTTATCCGTTTACATATACTATATATGTATATATATATATATTCCAAGGGGTTTATTCCTCCTAGGACTTTTCCCACTGGGTTTTTCTCTTTTAGGGTTTTTTTCCACCCCTGGGATTCAGCCAACTTTGGCTTAACATAGCACCGCATTCTATACGTTACATATTACTACGCTCGCTTGTTCAGTTTAATCTTAGCTGCTGTATTTTGCTACTTATGTTGTCTAACGATTTTTCAGTGTTTCCCCTGTTCCTATTAATGGAAAGCTGCTTTGAAACAATTACTAATTGTGAAAAGCCTTATATAAATAAAATATAATTGAATTGCATTCTACGGCAACTTTAAAACAATACTTGAAATCTATTTTCATAACTTTTTTACAACATGGTTAATTTGTATTAATTCATGCAAAGTGAACCATACAACAACATACAGTTATTAATAAAGCCCCGCCCCTTAACCCAACATCATAGGGCGAATTGTAATAATGCCATTGTACGAATTCATATGAATTAGCCTCTTTGTATAATAATTGTGAATTGCCATGAGACTGTGTTATGTACGCTGGTATAGATGTGACTTTCTCTGGCATCTATACAGGCAAACCATTGGCTCATAACTCTATAAGGGGACCCTAAGTCAAGTGATAAATGGCAAAGTGTAGCATTTCAGCAAAAGGGCATCGAGCGACAGCAACACACATCAAAACAATTGATGAGACTCATGATTTTTAATGTTTGTGGTGGAGGTGGGGATGAATGTTGGGCAGTGAGAATCACTCTTTTAATACCATAAAAAACTTTTTAGCTGTTTAGTCTGTGCTGTTAAACTGGGAAAGTGGTTTTGAAGCTAAAGTATGCAATAAGAAACTTTATCTTCCTAATATACAGTAAAACCATGTGTAAAACATTATCCATTAAACACTATGGTGTTATTACTCTGTCTGAGCTTGCTCATCTGACATAGCAGAATTGGCTTAAAATATGACGGTGCTATATGTTTACACAGTTTAAGATAAAAAATATATATATTTTCCACGTACCATATTATTCTTTCTTCTTTATGTCCCGCCTGTCTAAAATGCATTGATTTTTACAAAGCTCATCATTTTGAAAAGTGCATTGTGAGTGGCCAAATACATCAGCCGTGTGACGAAAATGTTACCCCCCTTATTTGGAATATCAGCTCCCAAAGCACAGCAGCGGTTTGGTGGTGGAAGCAGCAATACTACAGTTAGAATAAAAGTCACGCCTTCTTTCTTTGCACATACATTTGGGCGATGTTATCCAAATCTTCCCACACAAACTTTTAGCCAGGAATTATGCTTGCATTTCTGTTTGGTTAAAAGTAGTAAATGTTTTTGTGATGGATAAATATGGACATCTGCCCAACTGCATTCTCCCTTTTATTGTCCATGAATTAATCATTGAGTTCTAGAATGTCATAGAATTTAACATCGAGAAACCAGGTTATGCTCTGACAAGGACAACTTAAAAATTAAAGGACACTGTATGTACAAATTTAATGTCAGCATTTTCCCTTTGAGCGTCCCATGAGCACAGACATGGCGCACCACCATCTTACTGTTGTGTCACTACACTGCATCTTATCCTAAAATAGTATGACAACCCACAAGTCATACCGACTACTTTTATACTTTGATGGTGCTTATTTTGTCCTTTTGAATACAGTGTGAACATTCATGAGTTTACTTGGTAAAGAAGAAAGAAAAAAAGAAAGATTAAGATTCAGTATATTAAAATATGCATCTTTGGAGTCTAGAATGTCTTTGTCTAAAAAAATTAGATCCAGGCAAAATTTGAGCATAATTTGTCGACATTTCTGTGTCACTACACAGAGATTTAAAGAGTACATGTCATGCTGTATCTGCTGTCTCCAGCTGCGATGTATCTACTCCGAGATGAAAGTGGAAGGAGAAGACTTGTCAGGACAATCTTGTACTGATTTTGACTAGGTGTAAGATATCTGCACATTCTATAACTTTAACAGGGCATTGGTGACATTGATGGTAAAGTATTAAATGGTTGTGTAGATGTGCATAAAATTAACATATATTTTATACTCTCCATTCATACAAAAGACTTTGTTTTGCCTGTGATAGTGTGGGATCAAAATTTGTTTGAGGTATTTGTTTGTTCCAACACACAGCTGCGTATATAACCTTGAACTGAACAGCACAGAGTCTGAATTAGTCAGCAGAATACATAAAACCGCTGAACTGCAAAAAAAAGCTTAGGATGGAGTGAGGTATCAGGGGTATAATCATTGGTTACACAGTAAATATTGCTTTACACACAAATTTACCTTTTTCCTTACCAATTCGGTCAATGAAAACAGCTCAGCATTTGGTTAAACTGTTTTTTTTTTGGGATGTAACTGAATTTTTTGATAATTTCTCATCTGTCCACCCCAATTGCAGATATTCCACATGTACTGGTGCTATTGTCAGCCAATCTGATTTTATATTGACATATGACATACTGTATAGGGAGAGTGGGGCACAATTGAACAGATGTTGGTTTCGGCAAAATCATAAAAAAAATAACGAGTTAGATTATTCATCCTCATATATAAGCAACACACACATCTTTGCCATTGAACACTTACATTTTGTTTTTATACCATTCTAATACAATAGTAAAAAATTACTATTGCTATTTTAAATTATGAATACTTTTTTAGCAATATACTAAAAGAGGATATTGTTTGAGCATCTATCTATAACATCCATCTAATTATTCATCCTTCATCCTTGATACATACTTACATTTAGTCATTTAGCAGATACCTTTATCCAAAGCGACTTACAAATGAGGTAAACAATAGAAGCAATTAACACAACACAAGAACACTTACGTTTGCAAGATACTCATGTGTGTAATCAGAGTTTAGTGTTAAGCGAGTGTATTTCTATAAACCCTTTCAACGCGTCTGCAGCAGACACATATTTTTACATAGCAGCAGGCATGTATTTTGCCATAGGTTCACACGACGAACCAAACACATTTTGACATGACAAGCCACACGAATAAAAAAAATACGTGACTATATCACGAAACTTTGTGAGACTGGGTAGAAAAGTCTTAGGCCATGCACCACCACCACCACCAGATTTGTTG
Source organism: Paramisgurnus dabryanus (assembly GCF_030506205.2). Classification (NCBI taxonomy): domain Eukaryota; kingdom Metazoa; phylum Chordata; class Actinopteri; order Cypriniformes; family Cobitidae; genus Paramisgurnus; species Paramisgurnus dabryanus. Next base: position 9,914,481 of record NC_133345.1, on the reverse strand, counting down.
TTTTAATGTTTTAATGCCCATTCATATTTTATTAAAATACAAACAAAAATACAGAAAATATGTTCACATCAAAATTAAAAACATTCGGAGCTAATGTTTTCTTCAGGCATCTGTCGGTATTTAGTGTGACATCTCTTGGCACTCAACACATCTTGAGCTTTTTAAGGAGACCGAAGTCCGAATTATTAGGATTTAATTTCATTTAGATTTAAGAGATCCTGTAGTTGCCTGCAGACATGGGCACCATTTCAATTAAATGTATTTTAAATCTGTATTTAATTACTTTAGTGTATTTTGTAATTTGTATATTTTGCAGGTGTGGAAAAAATTAAATGTAGTTTGTAACTATTTTAGGGAGTGTATTTAGAGTATTTCAAATATTTAAATAGTTAAAAAAATACTATATGCTTATTACCATAGTAAATGATGTTGCCATATTTTCGGTCTGATGTTGGCAATGGCAATGTCCAGGTTAGATGCATGAAAATCATGTGACACCCTTTAGACCGGACTCCCTCCAAGAAGTGAATGAGTTTTGAACACAGGAGAAGAAGTGGCACTGCTCTTCTTAAAGCCATTTGCGAGGAAATGTCTTTCTTTGCTTATTCAAGGCACGAGTAGAGTAACAGTAATGATATGGCTACGATGCCACGTTTTGTGGCAGCCTATCACACCATTCATGTGATCTTAGCTAAACATGCCATTTATGTAAGGAAGCTATTTCAGGCCCTGTAGAGATTTAGTGAAATGCCCATGCTTTTTTATTTTGCTACTTTCGCTACATTTTGAATGTACACATTTCTCATATTTGTGTTATTGACCTTTCAGTAATAAAAAAAAGACTTAAGATTATTGTGGGAGTATTTTTGTATTTTCAAAATACTAATTACTTGTATTTATTTAAATACATTTTTCACATCAGTATTTTGTATTTTATTTTGTTACATTTCATGAGCCAGTATTTGTAGTTTGTAACTAAATAGATTTTGATGTTTGTGCCCACCTCTGTTTGCCTGCTATTGCTTAAAGGAATATTCCATTTTCTTCCAGATAATTTACCCACCAAAATGTTGATGTCTTTCTTTGTTCAGTTGAGAAGAAATTATGTTTTTTAAAGGAAAACATTGCAGGATTTTTCTCATTTTATTGGAGCCCAACATTTAATACTTAACTCAACACTTAACAGTTTTTTTCAACGGAGTTTCAAAGGTTGTCATTTTTGACAAGAAAAATAAAAAATATGCTCTTTTAAACCATAACTTTTCGTCTAGGTCTGATCCAGCGCAACGTAAATGCGTAGTGACGTAGGGAGGTCACGTGTTACATATATATCGCAAATTTGTGGACCATTGTAAACAATAAACTGACACAAAGACATTAATTAGTATCAGTTGACATACAACAACGTAGGAACGGTCCTCTTTCAACACACTTGTAAACACTGGGGCGGAGTTTCGCGTTCGTCTTCTGTGACCTCTTGACGTCATGACGTATTGCGTGGGGTCAGCTGGCGCATCACGACCGGATCTAGATGAGAAGTTGTGCTTTAAAAGTGTATATTTGTTATTTTTCTTATCAAAAATGACAATCGTTTTGCTAGATAAGACCCTTATGCCTCGTTTGGGATCGTTTATAGTCCTTTGAAACTCCGTTGAAAAAAACTGTTAAGTGTTGAGTTAAGTATTAAATGTTGGGCTCTATTAAAGTCCATTAAAATGAGAAAAATCCTGCAATGTTTTCCTCAAAAAATATAATTTCTTCTCGACTGAACAAAGAAAGACATCAACATTTTGGATGACATGGTGGTGAGTAAATTATCTGGATTTTTCTTTTAAGAAAATGGAATATTCCTTTAAGTGGAATGGGAGTTTAGCATAAATACTTGACACTTCAGCTTATACTTTTATACTGTTTTTAATACTACATACACATTTCCTGTATTTTCTGGTTGTAATAAAGAGACTGAGAAATAATTATATATGATCACTATACAATTGCAAAAACAACAAATCTAATGGTAGCATGGTGGCTTAAGATTTTGCACAGTACTGTATGACACGCCAAACACATATTTTTAATTCCTGCCTCCTCGGAAGAGAAGTCACCACACGCCACTGTCTAGATTGTACAAAATGATATTTTAAGATCTTAAAGTGGCATGGATCAGAATTTAGTTTTTTTTTTATTAGAAAAGCTATATTTAATATATTCCTTTTAATTTTATTTTAGGTTAAAATATGATGCGTACTGGCCTTATTTGACCATGAGAAACGAATGATGGATTTATTTTGGTCTTTCACTGTCATAGACACCCCTGAAGCACTAAAACGCTGAATGTCAGAGCATTGGATAATGTAAAATCATTTGGCACCTGTCCTGTTCCTGTTGGAGAAAAGTGCAGAAACGGCAATCCTTTGACTTACTCCAGTGTCTGGCTATAGTTCAAAGTTTTAGGCCTGTTTCACACCCAAGGCACACAGCGTGTTAGTGACACTGCAGGGTAACTGCAACACTGTGCTTTAGGACTGATACTATCATGGTATTCTTTCGCTGCTCATTATAGAGTATGAATTCAGGCTCACTATGTTAAGCATTGAAACCACAATGAAACATATTTTACCCACAAATTCACTTCTTTGCCCACATAGCAATTTCAGGCGACTTCAAACGTTCCCTGTCATGGTGTATAGAAACAAGCAGCGTCCGTTTTCATGTAAGAAAATCATAAAATGATGAAAGAACTTTTTGAAACTATTCCTTTAATACCGACAGTGCTTAAGCGTGCAACAGGAGGCCCAATAAATTAATTTCTTCAAAGGAAGTGTTACGTTATTATGCATGATTGTATTACAAGATGTGCTAGTGTTTAAATTAATTGCGTTTACATATTACATCTGAGAATGTGAATTAATTTATAGTTAATTTAAAATGTGTTTAAAAGTGCTTTGTATTTTTTATGGTAAAAGGCATCTTCAAGGCTCAATAGCTCACACAGTTTCAATTAAATGCCCACAAATCACATAAAGTAAATTAAACAGCCTCTCGTATGTGCAGCAGCCAATATTTTTGCAAAAGCACCCGATTGACTGAATGCTGAAGGCCTGAAGTGAATCTGGCTGCATGTGATTATCTGTTCTAAGTCTTGTGTGTCTTGCTTCACTCCATCAGGTCTCAAATACGGTATCGATCGCCAGGCATTGATGAAATCCCTCTTTCAGCTGCTGTGACACAGTTTAGGGAGTGAAAACTAAATGCTGTGCATTAAGGAAGCGTGATCTCATTGTTTAGATTTGTCGCCATGTGTCATATGCCCTAGTTCTTATGAATATAAATTGTAGTATCTTTTTTCCAAGACCAACTGCATCACAACAGGGTGACTAAAGGGTAGTCCATATCAATTTGAAGAATGCTTAAAATGCAGTCTCAATATGTGTCCTATTTTTTTCGAGCCTCAACGGATAATATGTATGCTCTGTCATTTGAATTAAAATCATTTGCTGTTGTCTGACATCAAAAAAATGCAATGAGATATTTGCTTAGGTGCTCCACATTTGATTGCTGTGCCTTCACCAAAGAAACACTTCTCAACCTGGCAACATAAATGCCAGGTGTTGATCTCCTTAGTGTTCCATTCCTGAATGCAGTCCAAAGATTTAACATTTACTTTAATTCGTTTCCAGAAGCCATCAACATGGGTTTACGCTCTTGAATCATAAACCATGATTTTGAGGCACCTGGGGAAATCACAGACTGCATGATTTGAACTGTCCACTATTTACAATCCTTCCCAGAGACTTGAGGTGAGGTAAACACAGCCGGCCCTGTTGAGTTAAAGCCTTGATCTCAAAGATCAGCTCTATAGTTTGTTATACAGTACTCTTGTGATTGCAGTATCCCTAACAATATTCTACGTGCAATAATTACCAACCATAAAAAACACCAATAATGGTCTTCATTCACTCAAATAGTAGCCAGTATTGAATAAACAGTTAAATCAGCTTTTTTTTAAATCCACCCGGTCTATCCTATTTATTCTTGTTAAAATATTATTCAGCATCATCCTGAGCTCCCTGCAGAGAGAGAGAGAGAGAGAGAGAGAGAGAGAGAGAGAGAGAGAGAGAGAGAGAGAGAGAGAGAGAGAGAGAGAGAGAGAGAGAGAGAGAGAGAGAGAGAGAGAGAGAGAGAGAGAGAGAGAGAGAGAGAGAGAGACATCAGTCATCTTCTGCTATCAGAGATGGCTGTAAAGAGAAAGAACACTTTCTTGACAGCTCTGCAAATCTGAAAGCTTTCTCCTTTCCTATGGGTTCATATTTTATACATAGTGTAAGTACTATAAGCTTCAAAATTTTCATTTACCAACGTCTAAATATGAAATGAATTTTCTTCCTTGAGAGCAATATGCACATAAGTCTACCATAGAGGGGTCACTTTCTGCTGGCCTCCATTTGTATTTCGTGTTCTAGCATCTAGCTGTAAATCATAATTTTTCCAGTTTTCTGATCCTTTTAGTGAAAGACTCGTTCTGTTGTTGTTTGTGCTATTGTTCCTTCAAGACATTTATTTCTAATTGTGATCTGCAATGATTGGCTATGGCTTCAGAGCCACATGAAAAGAAATAGTTCTTCTTTTCAATTCTGCATGCAAACCTGAGTGCAGAAGACAAATTACAAAGGGTTCAGGATAAACGTCTTGGTTACGTATGTAACCATGGTTCCCTAAGATAGGGAATGAGATGCTGTGTCTCTTTGCCAAAACTTCATGTGTCTGTTGCGCTTGCTTTATGTTTTGAAGCTAATACGCTACGTTTACAGGGTAAAAACATGTAACTTAGGGTAAACTCCGCCAAGAATAAATAACAACAAGTCCTTTTAAAGTAGTTTATTTATATAACAAGCTAAATAAACAACACGTAGATTACCTAGGAAGCCAAAAAATTTGTTATTTCCGACAAGGTATTTGTTCAAGAGTTCAGTTTAAAAACTAGTCAGACCATTAAACAAACATGCAGTATTGAAGTTCCCTTGAAAGTGAAATACTTTTATTATCATACAATGCGCCAAAGCTCTGTGAACAAGACGCGATGGCCATGTTTATGCAGGCTACCGGTAAGTATGTAAAAAACAAACAAGCAAGGAAAAAGGTGGCATCATATATTGATTGGACAGTATATTTATTTATTTGACCTGTGTAACCTTAATAAATCTTTATTTTAAAATTAATTAAATTATAAAATAAAAACATAAACTGCCAAATATGTTCAAAATTAAATGAGAAAATAAAAATATTGTTCAAGTCAAGTAAACGACAATAAACTTTGTGTAAATGCGGCTGTTTAGACCAATGATATTGATAAACTGTACCATTTCTGTAACTGGGGCTGTACCCTAAGTTTCTGTTTGGTACCTTTACAGGAATACAAAACAGAATTCAATTTTTGGTAGATTACCGTACCTTAAGGATCTACATTGTTAGAAAAAAGTCAAAATATTTACCCTAGCTATATATATATATATATATATATATTAGGGGTGTAACGGTACGTGTATTCGAACCGGACCGTTTCGGTTCAGGGCTTTCGGCACGGTGCACACGTGCACCGAATGGCCGAATGCATTTTGTGTGCGCCTGTGCGGAACATAATACGTGGGTTTCCGCACGAACATATTAAGTGGCGGAAGTCTCCGCGTTCAGCGCAAGTCTTCTGTCAAACATATAACATAGTTCGGCCCGCAGAAAGATTTTTATTTACTTAGTTGTATATCCGTTTGATTATTGATGTAAATGTTTACGTGTCGTATCTAAAAGCGCATGTTAAACGCGTGTCAACGCGCTGCTTTGTTCTTTCAAAATGCGTGAGAGGATGCGCGTCTTTCGTTGCTACGCATTCATGAGACGCGCTTTCTGTGACAGCGAGAATAAGGCATGCGTGATCAGATTTTTCATCTGCACCTCACGTCAATCATATCATTGTCACAATGCGATCAGCTGGTCGGGACAGAGAAGAGCTGTAACCCGGGCTTACTCAGCTGTTACTCAGCTGCGGAGGGGTTCGTAAGTAAAGTCACAGCTTACATTGACGACACAAGCAAAGATTAGGAGAAACGTGCAAAAGATCAAAGATGGCTATGTATGCAGCTCACTAATCTCAAAATGAGTGTATAATAAGTATATCATCATGTTGCTTGCTATGCAGTTACACATAGAGCAGTAATATTATTTTTATACAGAGATGGTTCAATACTGTGAGGTTAAACAATCCAAAATAAATCAAAACAGAAAATTTTTGGTGGCAAAAATGTAGGCTAATAGTTCATAAATGTATTCAGGAATTGAATTTGTTAGTTCAAGGTTTTAGTAGAAAAAGTTTAAGAGAAGGTTAAGAAAAGAGTTACCTACTGTTATAAAATAATGTAAAAAAGAACTTTGCAGTAGTCTTTTATTTATTATTTTTTCATTTTATATATATTTTATATGTTATATTTTAATAAAAAGTGTTTAAAAAAGTGTAAACAAATTGTAAAAAAAAAGTTTATAGTAATAAACAACCTGCAGTTTAATGTTTGCATGTCTCCCTTACTGTACCGAAAATGAACCGAACCGTGGCTTCAAAACCGGGGTTCGCACCGAACCGTGATTTTTGCGTACCGTTACACCCCTAATATATATATATATATATATATATATATATATATATATATATATATATATATATATATATATATATACATACATACATACATATGTATATATAAATACTTTTAGGTAACACTTTTATTTTGATAGTCCACTTTAGACATTTTACAAACTATAGGTATTAGTACTGTAACTTTGCAACTTCTTAGTAACTTTGCAAAGTATTAGTAAACTGCCTGCTAACATTTTATTGTAATGATCCCTTATCAGGCATTGAACTGACTATAAGTAACTTGGCAACTACATGTCAATGTATTCTAACCATAACCCCTTCCCTAACCCAACCCTGGTAGTCTACTGCTACTATAACTCTAAAGAGTTTGTTGATGTAGTTAAAATTGATTAAGAGTTAGTTGACTGGTATTTGCAAAGTTACTAATTGTATCTACAATGGACTAGGCTGCTTGAATATCAAATAGGTGTTGATTCGTAAATGTAATTCTTTGGTTTTGACGTCAACATACGAGAGTATTTCTGAATGACCTATTTTTGCTGCATTGTTTCCATAAATAGTCTAGGAGGAGTGGGATGTTGGAAGTGAGCTTTGAGAACATTACAGTATGTCTACATTGCCGGGTGTTACGTAATCATGATGAACAGAATAAAAAAAAAATGATTCTTGTGATTGCATCTGTTCAACCCACTTCCCTCACTGAAACTGAGTTGTGTCTCATTTCAGAGCAGCTTTTCAAAGTCTCCAAGCACTTCAAGTCAGATCTCATCTCATGGCCACGAGGCCACACAGATGTGTAAATGAGACCCCTGCCATCTCAAATTACTGCAATGCCATTATATGTCATTTTAGGCGTCTTTTAGCCTAATTCGGGAAAGTTTAGGGATTAAAATAAAACATTGGCATTTTGCTAGTAACACTGGTGTGCTGCCAGTGCTGTAAAGACAATGTAGATATTGCATATTGAGTTTATTTGCATAAGCAGTGTTGTGCCAGTATAAGCGAGAATTCAGAGTAGATTATGTAACACTCACAAGGTGAAAGCAGGATCTGTATGTGCAGATCAATAACGTTTAATGAATCCAAAAGTGCAAAAACAGAGAATAAACCAAACAAAACTGACAATCAATGAACATGTGAACAGTGAAGCGCACGGAAAAGCACAAAACATTTAGACCATAAAAAATAATAGATACAGGAAACATTATATACATATTCACATAATGAAATACTTGGAATAGGCAGGACAGTACAACAATGAAAAAACTACAAAAGAACGGCAATCAATATTACAAAATACACAAATCATAACAAAAAAAAGACAGCCATGGCATATACACACACACATATATATTTAGATGAAATTAACCACCATAATTAAGTTGTATTTGTTTTTAACTAAAATGTTTACAGCCTTTTAAAAGAGTACAAAACATTTTGCTCTCCATTAAATGCTAACTCTTAATTGTATAAATTGTTTACTTCAGTACAGTGCATACGCTGTTAGCATGATAATGATTTGTGATTATTATTTTTGCTTTTTTACTCTCTTTAAAATCCACACACATATTGTACACAATGGACGAAACGCTTAAAATAAGAGAAGTGACAATATGACCTCTTTCCAATTTAAGAATGAATCAATTATCTTTTTCCATTTCCACAGCTTGCAGATATTTTTTTTACTCCTTATCTTTAAGTTCAATTAATAATCGAGTCGCTGCAGATGTGCGTTTGCTACAGCTTGTGCTTTTTATAAATAAATCAAGAGTCTGTAAGAATTTTAATGCAGTTTATATAAAAAAGTCTAATTATTTTCCCCCACCTGGGTTTCAGACAGTTTGAGTTTGTAACATATGTAACAGTGTTTACTATTCAGGAATCAAGAAAATTACCGAGACCACTGAATTAATTTATGTCAAAGATTTTAATGCAATCAGCAGGAGAGTCTGTTGGGTACCTTTATAATTATAATGTTATACCATAATGCCAAACATTTACATAAGCTACATTTGTTCATCTGGCAGCTGTTTTTATACAAAGCAATTTACAATGCATTTGAGCTGTACATTTAATCCAGCTGAGTGACAGGAACAGGTTAGGTAATGCAAAAAAAAATTGGGGGGGGGGATTATATGTGTGTGTTTTTGGGTGTCTACTAAAGAGTGGAAAAGCGACCGCCTTAACATCCTGTATCATACTGTATGTGGTCCTTAGAGAAACAGTGACAGCAGTGGATTGAGAGCCCTGTAAAAGTGACAAGAGTTTTATTTTTTTAATTAGGAACTGTCCAGTCTCTGTTGCTGGTAAGCAGACCATCTCTCAGGAGAGTAATTACAACTGCAGTGAGCAGTGAACACACACAGCATCATTCCGGCATCTTATCACACACACACACACACACACACACACACACACACACACACACACACACACACACACACACACACACACACACACACACACACACACACACACACGCACACACGCACACACGCACACACACACACAATGCACACAAAATAGTCTATTCTGAACCACAGGTCAAAAGTCATGCTTTCCCGTTTCGCTTGCACCCCTCTTTGGGGCTAGAAATGGTTCATTAAGAATTTAACCCTTCTCCTTGTAAAAGTTGGGCTTTTGACACTGTTCTAGAATAATTGTTATTACTGACTGTTTTCACAGGTCATATCCTGGACCTTATGTTTCTTTTCGAGGTAGGGTACCATTAAAAATGTATTTGGAAGAATAACATTTTGTTATGCACTAAAGCACTGGCATCCCAATGAAAAATATAGTTTACATTCTTTTGCAAACACAGCACCACACCACCCACATTTTTTGGTGGTGTTCAAACCCTGATTGACTCAACTTCATTCCCTAATACTTTGTGCAACATTTCACTCCAAAATTGAGTGAACATTCAATGTACTGCTCTAATAACTTAAGACCAACCACTGTGTAACTTACAAACGTTTGTGTCCGTATGGATAAGTTAAATGTAAAAGGTTTAAAACTTCAAAATACATTTGCAGATTACTTGCATACATTCTTGCACAGTCTAAAATATCTGTTTTTTATTTCATTTTGAAAAAAATATTTGGTGGATAATTCTACCCATTCTTACTCCCCAGGTGTCAAAATCAGAAGCTTGTTCAAACGCCTTCAGGGTATCGAAGAAATGGGAACTCTGTTGCTTTCATGCTAATCCCTCAGCATCGTATAGATGAAAGGGCATCCCGGAAGACGATGCCGTCACGTTATGCGACGCCAACGTATGCAATGATTGGCAGGATCATGCCGCTTCTGGACGTTAATGACTCAATTTTTGTTATAAATTTTTTACCATTGTCGTGACTTTCTGTAACATAAAATTGCATCCTAACACAAACCCAACTCTAACCCTAACCCTGAGCAACAAATCAGAAGACAAAAAGTATAAACCAATACTCAAACTGACATCCAAACCCGAACTCTAACCCCAACCCCAAGCAACAATGGTTTAAAAATAGGAAAAAATTGAGTAGTTATGGTCCAGAAGCAGCATGATCCTCACATACGTCGCATAACGTGAAGGGATCACCTTTCGGGATGCCCTTTCGTCTGACGCTGATGGATTAGCATGAAAGCAACAGAGTTTCCTTTTCGTTGATATAGTGACGCATAGGGGCACCATTCGTCTTCATAATGACTCTGAAGGATTTGAACATGCTTCCGAATTTGACGCCTTGGGGAGTGAGAATGTGTTGGATAATTGTAAAAAAGTCAATGTGGTGTAACCGGTCTATGTCAATTGGTGCAACTAGTATTTTTTTTAAATTAAAATATAAATATATTCATAAAAACATTTTTACATACATTTTTAAAGATGATTTAGTAAACAGAGCTGTTTTCAGTATACTGTCAGGACAAATATTACAAATATGCATTCAAATGTAAGTTTAGAAAGAACTAATTTTTTTTTTTTTTTTTGATGATGATGATGATGATTACGCCTAGCCTACATGCCATCAAGGTGGATAAAATATTTCATATTTCTCCTTCTATGGCACAATTGGCCGTTTCATCATTTGACATTTTCAGGTCCATTCAGTCTTAACTTTCATAAAAATTGTGCAAATGTAATTTTTTTAATGCATAAAATTAACATAACTATGCTTTTAAAACAACAATAATAATAAAATAAGTTTTTGTCACTGACCCACATTACATACTTAACTCATTCTCAACAGCTCAGCAACCTGGAAAAATCCTTTTTCTTAAAGGTATACTACACTGGATGAATGAACACTACCATGACAAATGTGACAAATAGTAAGAAAATTAACTTTACTGCTTCACAGTACAATCCATACAGCCACACAGGTGTAAAGAAGGTTGCACACCGGGCAAGAAGCACACCTTGCCCAATGTGCGACCCCCTTGAGGGTTATATCTCCACAACAATACTCTCTATCGCATGGTATTTACACATAAGTGTCCAAAACCACTGTTTAGTTATTCCCCATATACTAGTGGACTTAATTTAAATACATGAAATAGTGAATAAGAAAACCAGTGAATAATTTCAGACACAGCTAATATATTTCACAGGACCTTGCTGGTCAATTCATTTAGTATTTTTTACCAGAGTTGTGCAAGAAAATTATTGACATGTTTGATTCAAACTAGATTGAAATCACAAATTATGTCTGTTACACACACATTTACTTAATTTCCTCAGGGAAAAATAGACATTGATAGACACTCAACAGTCAATATACATTGATTTTAAAAAAATCTATTAATGGAGACCGTTGGTCATATATTAATACAAGTGAATAGCATAATGTAACATGTTATATTTACTGGTGTTCCTGCTGCATTGATTCACTTAAATTAAAAAGCTTGCTTTCCTCTCAAGAACTCTCTTGTTGTAACAATTGTTCCTCAGAGATTCATAAGTATTTTTTTTGTCACTTGTTCTGACTAAACACAAAGTCAGAATGTATTCTTGCATTCTGGTGTCTCTTGGGATGCACTCTTTGCTTTTTAAATTTACATGAAATGAGCATCAAATTAGTCTAAACGCTGGGGGTTAAAATTAAAGCAGGTCCCTCAGGAAACCTACTGTAGGTTTTTATAAAATTCAATGGTTTCTAGGAAGTACAATTTGCATGATCGACTGTGTACATAAAATACAGAAATGCCAACTCACTAAACAGTAAACAAGCACAAACCTGAATTGAATAGTGAATTGACAGTTACCAGTCAATTTAGCGTTTAACATTTCTACAAATTAACAGTACCCCGAAAAAAATATTCATTCAATTTACTCAATTTTTTAAGTTAAGTGGTCTCAATCGATGTATTTAAGCTACATTTAAACAAAAGTTATTTATTTTATTTTTCTAATTTTGTTTTTTAAATAAATGTAGCTTAAATAAATAAATTGCAACCACTTACCTAAAAAAATGAGAAATTGAATGAATTAATTTTTTTTCAGTCCACAAATTAACAATGAATAGTGGATGGATGCTAGGTTTAGCAAATAAAAAAAATATGACTTCATATAATCAGAGTATGCCAGTTATACTTTTCTGTCTGACTGCACTATGTTTCTTAATCAGTCCCTCGGTAGAGAGAGAGAGAGAGAGAGAGAGAGAGAGAGAGAGAGAGAGAGAGAGAGAGAGAGAGAGAGAGAGAGAGAGAGAACTGCATTCTAATGCTTACAGAGAGGCACATAACCTTATAGTTGTATTCTCTATTATTTCTGATCATATAGCTCCATAAATGCATTTAATGTGGTGTTAATGTACCATATATGATTTACTGCACAGTCACTCAGACCCCTCCTCCATGCAATGGCTCACCTATAGTGAACGCTTTATATTTATGGAAATGATTCTCTCAAGTGCAATAATATTCCTGGGTCATTTGATTTACGTCTCTTCTGAGGTCACACAGGGAGAGATCTCATAACTTTCCGTTCAGGGCTGCAGTGTTTTAAATATACTGGAATATAAAGTAATGCGGGGCTTTTATACCGAATAATATTTGTGGAACATAAAGCCTCAATCTCTATATATCATTTGTCATTATAAATCTTAAGCAATTTTTTTACCCTTCAATGAGACTGAGGGAGATCAGGTTATTATATTGTAATAAATGCTGCTGACTGGTCATTGAAATATAGACACAGTGTTTTAATAGATCTGATGCTTTCATATTTCATCTCTGAAGAGAATGCGAAGAAATCAAAAGAAAGTTAGAAAGTATTTACACTGACCTTGAAGCTAAATCGCGTAAGATGAACTTTTGACCTGGCTCCTATTCAAACTTGTATTATATTTTTATGTTAAAAAATGACACATCTATATATAACAGATGTATCTGTTCTTCTGGGCTTTTAATACAGAGTCTAACCTTGTACATTTCTAAAATTACTTACTTCACATTTAAATAACTTCAAACACGATTCTCCACTAACAGAAAATTATTTCTTTATTGCAGGGTGTGTGGGCTTTGCCTCTATTCATACATATTTTATATTGTAAAATTAAAACGATTTTTATTCTAACATGCCTATGATATCATACTGTAATGGGATGTTGCACTAGTCAGTATAGGACTATATTGAAGCTACACATCACCTTTTTTTTTCGAAACTTTTATTTGAAGTTGTTTAGCAAGTATGAAAAAATCTCTGGAAAAATATTTAAAATTTCAGTGAACCCTGACTACAGATATTTTGAGCTTGTTGTGTCAGGCATATGTGGATATGGTCATATATTATATACTGATTTATATGACCAAGAATGTTACAATGTCACATATACATTTTTTGTTAAATTGTTAAATGTGTATTCGTTCACAATATGCCAACGTGATCTCATGAGAATACGTGTGTATTTTTACGTTTCAGTGTGGTTGTACTAGTGGTTCTCATATTTGTTCCACGTGCCTTGTATATGGTGCATTCCTCCCCCCCCCCATAGAAAATATGGTGCATTCCTTCCCCCCCCCATAGAAAATTTATGACAAAAAAACTGTTCTAAAAAACAAAACATATTAAGTTATACAAAGTAGTGCTGTTGGTTAGTAGTCTTATTTTTTTAGGTTTAATTACACAGAATTCATGATAAATTAATGTATTTTATAAAATGTCATAAACCTGGGGCCCCCCTGGCACCATCCCGCGGCCCCCCTGGGGGCCCTGGCCCCCAGTTTGAGAACCGCTGGGTTGTACCACATTTTTTCCTACATTTAAAACACACTAAAATGTATAATATCGATGTTTTGACAGGACTAATATGTAAATTGTTTATGTGTTTACAACTTTACAAATGTACAAATTTGTACGTAAATTATTCCTATTCATAAATATTAAAATCACAGGCTTTGGCATTTCTTAATCATATTAATGACATGTTTTCAGTTATATTTTCTGACTTATTTATTTAAGACAGTTACCTAATGAAATGATTATGATATTCAGAGAATTTTACAATATTGAACATTTTAAAACTGCTGTCTTCTATGCAATATGTTATTATTACTACTAAGGAATAATTACAGCAAAATAAAACATAAATTCACAAAAGATGACAGAGGTAAACTGGATTAACGTTCTCTTGGATTAATAACTTTAATACTTCTCTTTACTTTACTTCATACAGTATACTCCAGAGAGGACCTTGCCCGCAACATATCGTCATTTTTGGTACTGGTTTTAATATTTGCAATAAATAAGTTGTAGTGATTCCACTTGGCTCACTGGTATGCTTTTTGTAACAGTAACGTTACATGATTTTAAAATATTTTGCGTAGGACTGTAGTGGCTTAAAATATATTTTAAATGCTATATTGTTACTAAAATATTTATAAACATATCTGTCCGTTACGTTGCGTAATATAAAAATAATACTTTTCATATTTAAACATTTTGTATAAAAAGGATTTGGGTTTAATGTAGGGTTTGGGTTAGGGTAAGGTTTGGTGTAGGGCAATTATACAGCAATCTTTATGGAATGAAAGAGATGTAAATGTTTTACATTTTTTAGCTGTAAAAACGTAATAATGCTACGTTTAAATGTTGTAAATACGTCTACATTGTACGTTTTAGCATCTATTTAAACGTACAAAAATACGTTTTTTGTTTTTCAAAGTTACGTGTAAACAATGCGTATTAACAGTGAGACAAGTGAGGCTGGAAATGCGCATCTTACAAATGATTTATTTGATGTTTGAATGACTGTAAAGGAGTTTAGAATGAAACTTTAATCAATGCTGTGTGCAAAAAAAACGTAGATTTTAACTTTGTATGTTGATTTATATTCCAAGGAAAAATCACAAAGCACTTAAAATTCAATCCCTTCTCCCTTAAGGACTGGTTGTTAGAGGCCACACAATCAGAGACTTTGAAGCAGACAGAATCAAAGATTTACCGTGTCCCTGTTTAAATAGCTTACTTTTTTTCTAAATTAGCATTTTTTTTCAGGCTCTTATGTTTAGGTTCAGTAATTTCACTTGAATGGAAATTAGTCAGTAATTAAAATGTTCACTGCAAAACCCTTTGTGTGTCGTCACTACCAGCATCACCGCTATAATGTAAAACATTAGCTTTACCTTAGTGCTAACATGTCGCATTTGTGCTTTGCTATACAGTAAGTTCCCAAACCCATTTTAGCGATGAAAAACATCCACAGGTTGAGAATCAGGAAAACCATACCAATTTTTTCCAGACTTGCAGTTTGTGGTGGCACATTTGCGACTCACACGTTTGCATATATGCTTAAATGCAACTTAAATGAAGCTCTGCGGAGCGCGTCGATCGACGCCACGGGTGTTTGTACAGAAACTGTCATGTGAGACAGAGGTAGTGATAAACGCGATATGTATTATATCTATTTGTGGTGGTCAATTTTAATTTTGTAGGAGACTGAGAAATAAATAAAAGTATGGGAATGTACAACAACGCTCTCACTTGTATTATGTCAAAGCAGTAGGCAGCACAAATATAACAACACGCCTATAATCCCTCCTACTGCGAAGTGTTACTAAACTCGATGGAAAAGCTAACCAAGCCAAAGTAGGGTGAGATGACCCGAACCAAACCGTGGAGTACTATGCAATAGAAAAGAGCCATTATTTACACTGTTCTTAGTAAATTGTGCTGGTCATTATGGAAATCAGCATTTGCACCTGTGTTATTTCATTTGCGTATTTTTATTAAATAACCCTCAGATATCACCTCTCCCATCTGTGCTTTTTTGCAATTGAGCGCTTATGCTGATTTGCCCCGTTTAGTAATTCTGGCGCTAAAAGTTTTAATTTTGTTTGATGCTAGTGACACAGACAAATACCCATTTCTTAAATCGTTGACCTACTTGTTACATTTTTCGAGGTGCCAGAGATCAATTCAGAAAGGACTAGAAAGGTGAAACAAAAATCTAATCAGATACACAGGAACAGTGAAAATCCGACACACAGATTGATTGCCAAACTGAAGAGACTGGCAATAAAGGCTGTCAGCCATGAAAAATTGTTGACACCACCAAGGTCTCAATTTAATAAATGGGAAGCATTTTGTCATTTTTGACATTATTGCGCAACAAATGCACTATTGTCTTATTTTTAATGGATTGTGCGCTTGCCTGATCCAAAACGAATCTTTTTTTACAGCATTAGATCAGTATTTGCTTTGGAAACAAGCAAGGATTTCAGATAATGGCTTTTGGCAGAGTCAGTCAATACTTTGTTGAAATGAAACAGGTTTGAGGTGTCACAGTCAATCGCATGTCAGTCCACTTCCTCTCAGAAGATTCAAGTGATCATTACAATGATTGTTCGACCCCGAGTGTTTTTTGGAGTAAAACCCAAATGTGCGATTAACAAGCATTATTATTGTATACTCAAGGCAATTTGGGCGAGATTGAAAGCAAATTCTAGGGATTATACCTTAAGGTCAACTCAGGAGATCAATGCATTCTGGCTCTTTCCCTCGTGTGATGCTTTCTAACTCAAACATGTCGCTACACCCACAAGTTTCACTGATAATAAGACACGTCAAGTCTCTATTGTGCTGTTATTCTTGCTCTAAATGACTGCTCTTGTCTTGCAGGAGGTGGATGCATTGCATTTAATTATTTCATTTCTTATATAATTAGTTATTTGTTGAGACAGGCAAAATTGCAACACTCCTCTCTGTGATATCGATGTGTGGCATGCCAGGCCAAAATAAACATCCTCCCATTATGACACTGGTGACAGATTGCACGGCAGACACAGTCATCCGCACCACTCGGCGACGGAGAGGGACAAAACCGAACAGAAGCCTGCGTCGCTAACACAAAAGAAACACCCACACAATCTCCTCCATCTTGTGTGACAGGCAGATATAATGGAGAAATGTGTTGGAGGGCTGCGGCCAGGCGGCTGCCTGCGCACCCGATTCCTCTGATACGCTAGACAGCTGCCTGACAGGAAGCATGGAAACAAGATAACACAGAAAGAAACGGAGAGGAACAGCGGGGGAAAACCTGTTCTGTTAACATGCTTTTCTTATTGACCCTAGACTGATTTTTAATGTAATCGTCTGATGTTTTCCTCATATGGATAGAGGGCAAGTTTAGGGCTGGTAAAAACAAAAAGGGTGTTAAAACAAACACTGAAACTAAACTCTCATGTGTTTAAAGGACTAGAGTAAATCAATGGCTTCGTTCGAAGTGTCAAGCACATTCGGGCTGAGGGGGCCTGATGACCCTCACCCTTGTATTGATCAAAACTTGCATGTTTAATATATATATATATATATATATATATATATATATATATATATATATATATATATATATATATATATATATATATATATATATATATTATATATATATATATATATATATATATATATTATATATATATATATATATATATATATATATATATAATGCCAAGACTGTTTACAGTAAAAAGCATGGTTCTTTAGATGATAAAAATGCATGAAAGAAATGGTTATATGAATCTACACTCTAAAAAATTGGTGCTAAATAGAAATAAAAGCTCGTAATCTTAGGGGAACCATTTTTAGCACCTATAAAGCACACCTACTACATAGGTGCTGTATGGCACTTAACTCATTCCCCACCAGCCAATTTTTGAAAAGTTGCCTATTTTCACAAAAAATTCACAAAATGCCTTCCAGGAATTTTTTTTCTAAAAATAAATAAACATACAAATATATCAATGGAAAGAACAGACCCTCTGCTTTCAAACAAACAATAAACAACAACAAAAAAATATTTCATCCGATCTATTTTTTCCTCTGCTTATAAACTCTTAAATGTGGGTATTTAAAAAAAAAAAAAAAAAAAAAAAAAATATTTGCAAAAAGCTGAAATAATTGCATCTTTAAGAAGAAATTTTGTTAGAGATCAGATTCAGAATGATTATCAAAACATACAGAGTTTAAAATTAGTAAATAATTTTTTGGCTTCAGTTTTTTTTCATAAATTGGGTTAGTTTAATAATAATAATCGCGGTATTGCAGATTAACATAAAAATTCATAAGGAACACAATTTTTTATGCAAATATTTTCTCTTAATTGACGAGACAACTCGTCAATGGCGGGTAAAGAGTTAAAATGGTTCCCCTATGATTACGAGCCAGTGAACAACTTTTACTGCTATTTAGCACCGTTTGTTTTTAGGGTGTATGGCATCACTAAAAACCTTTTTTTTTAGGATTGCAGGGGTGTATTATACCATTTATTCACTTATTTATACTAATGATTCTTCATCATTTTCTATGGCTTTGTAAACGCTTTGTAAAACCTAAGCAATTGACAAAAATAGAGAAAAAGAGCAGATATGCTTTGATGTCATTTCTGAAGAAAGTGATTATGGAACTTAGATACCATTTCTCAGGGCACAAATTTGTACACATAAAAATGTAACAAAGAAAATAATTCTGACCGAGTGACTTTGATCTTTTCAGCACATAACGTCTTTTATCTCCTGTAGATGCCAATTTGTGAACCTGACTCAAAGACACTGGCTGCTTACCACCCACTGTTGTAGTCTATGTGAATAAAATCAATAAATGATGTTATTCTAGTCAACTGAATCAAAAAAGTTTATATACTCGTTTCTGGCTCTTCATCATCTAATGTTCCTGTATAATTCAGGGTTAAAGCATTGCATTAGTAGTGCAAAAGGTCATGGGTTCAAACAGGGAACACACATACTAATAAAAAATGTGTACTCTGTAATGCACTGTAAGTCACTTTGGATAAAAGCCTCTGCCAAATGCATACAGTGTAAATACCTTAGAAGTGTATACATATTTAGATGATCCAATTTTAATCCACAGTTATAGACATGCTCACAGAGGCTTGTATGAAACAAGATCATGATTATATTCATGTATCAACATTACAGAGCAAAGTACTATTCGCACAAGATTAGTTTTATCTGGGGACCTAGTGTGACTTAGAAATTACCCCCCCCCCACACATCTATTCCTGTGATTTACTCAAATTTAGTGACTTATCTCCCGGATATGATGTTGAGGCTTTGCGTAACACTGTGTTTTATACATGTAACGTCGTGACAGGTTCAATGTTAATCGTGCCACGTATGAGCATCAGTTAAGAAACAGTCCTGTGATGTCACAGCTGACAAGTCTGCCTGTACAGGATCTCATTAAATGAAAGTTCTGCACATTTTGAATATTAATAATCAAACATAAATGTGGAGAGATTAGACGTTTTATCACATAAATATTTAATATAACAAAAGCTTTAAGTTTCACGTGGAAAGCCATATAAAATGGAGATATGCGTCTCTGTACAGTATGTGTGTGCACTGCATTCCTCAGCTGCAATGTGAGAGGTGCAGAAACAGAGAAAAATGAAATAAAAAGCACACAGCCTTGAAAGAATGATATATGATCCCACCAAATCCTGGCCAAATTACAAAGATGCCGATTCGCACGGGACTAATACTATCACAGGACCTCCTTGTTAGGCGAAATATGGTAGGTCATTTTTGTATTGTATTATGATCTAACTTTGTAAATATTTGTGCGTTTTTTTATAAAAGCTGATTTTATTGGTCTAAAAAATTATCCAAGATTAATATTAATTCTCTATCAATAATGGGAATGACCCAAATGACCATTTATATGCAAATATGCATAGCATCTTTTGTTCTGCCTGGCTGTACAGTAAAGAGGGCAGATGGTTAAGCTTCAGTAATGACACCAAAAACTTGTCTGAATAAACCACTGGAGATTACACAGTCAACAGCAGCTCACCAGAGACTTTTGCCTTAGAAAGCGCAATTGAAAGTCTACTGGAGGTCATAGCAGATGCAATGGGTATACATCCTGGGCCTTTGTTCAAAAGATGATATGATTCCTGGTGCTGCCTTGTAAAGCCTAATACCTGGGGATATTATTGTCAGATGGTATTTGGAGAAGATATGGGTCTTGCCAAAAGAGTGAAAAACATGTAGTAGATTTATACACAGTCGATGATGTAACTTCAGGACATAGATTTTATAGAAAATATTATCAACATTGACTTGTTTTCTGTGTTTATCACAGCACAATGATACATGTATATACAATCCAATGTATATGTTTGTGATACAAACTCTGTATATTATACCGCAAACATAGAAATATACAGTAATACAAATATTCTATATATGTATGTATGTATGTATGTATGTATGTTTATATACTTCATATTTGTATCCTTTATGTAGATGAATGAATTCCTCAAAAATTGTCTAAAAGCAATTCTAGTCGTAAAGTGCGATAAATTATATTGCTGATTGCTATCAAATATCCGACAAACAATTTAACCCCAACTTAGGTTATAGGAAATGTCTAATGTTAGTGTATTACCATTAATCTCCTTTAGCTTTATAGACCATTACCTACATTAGTAATTATAAAGCCGGCCCAGCCTTTTACCCTCAGTCATGCAGGGTACAAAAACTCTCTCACCAGAGAAACAACACAGCTTATTATGGTGCGCAATGTTTCTAAATGAGCCCATTTGGGAAACAGCAATAACAAGCCGATGGAGCATTGACAAGGCAATGTGCAGTGTATTGTTTTTCCTTCTAGGATTGCATACCTCTCTCTCTCTCTCTCTTTCTCTCTCTCTGCTGCTGCTGGCTGATGGCCACTCATGTCTACTGTATGAACCCTGTCTTTGTCTCTGGGTCTCATGGAAACGGGCTGTAGGTTGTAACAAGACTTCCAGCAAAGACTGCGGGGTGCAGGTAGATCAAAGCTTCCGTCTTGAGGGAGTGTACTGTGAAATTCACAATGTGACAGAAGCGCCTGGGTCTTGTCCTCCTGTTTTTTAACATTCGCTTTAAATCCCTCGTCAATCTGATCAAAGCACGAACCTGTGGACTGAAGAAAACTCCCCACAGCCGAGGGAAAATCTTATCGCTGGGCAGATTGGAAAATTAGGGTTTCAGGAGAATTGGTGGCAAAATGCTCTCAGAGATTCATTGAGAAATAATCAAGTGCATTTAGAATATAATTTACTTTTTTTCCTTTTAAAGAAATTAGGATGATGACTGATAAATTAAAATTTGTTGCATATGACACAAATTTTGTTTAGGGGGATGCATAATGCTGTCATGACTTATTAACACTAGAAAGTTACTGTAGATTTGTATGCTAAATATAGGCAAAGTTTCAATAAGCTAGTTGACCGAGTATTTCTAGTTTCAGAAAGATTTTTTTGGCCCTGTAAAGTGATAAAGGTTGGAATGTTCTGGGACTTCTCCTAAGATAAAGCATGCATGTGCTTCGTTTGGGTTACTGAAGTCGTCGACCCGCCAGCACTGCGTAGGGCTCCACATGCTTGCTTGAGAAAAATTAGTTTGATTTGTTTTTAGATCACAAAATCAATGTCACCAAAGACGGCTTGTTCAGCTTTCCAAAAAACACAACATTAAGGGAACAGGGGGTGCAGTTTTTTTTTTTAAGGTAAGGTAAGTGTGTTTGTCCCGGTATTTCAGTGATAAATGTTTTATAAACAAGGCCCAGTTTGAAGCTGAATTAGCAGATCTTTTGTAACTGAAAGACAGAGTGGTCCCAGCAATAAAAGATGCCGGTCATGAGTTGGAAACGGTGCTAAATAAAACTGCATCAAATATTTGTGTTTTGTTGGGAATCGTCACACACTGTGACACAAACGTATAGTGCAGTGGTTCCCAAACTTTTTCATTTCAAGGCCCCCTAGTTGCCCACAACCATATTTGAAGGCCCCCCACTCACTCAATTTTTTCCAAATAAAATTAAATAAAACTTGGAATGACTAGACAGATGTATATTCGCTACCCAAAATGGCAAAAAATAGAAACGTCTTGATTTGTGCTTGTTTTAAACGTATTTTAAAGCTTGTTTTGTCCAATTTTTTATAATTTTAAATCATCTTGAGGCCCCCTTGGAAATCTGCTGAGGCCCCTCTGTGTTAGGAACCACTGGTATAGTGAATTAAAAGTTATCTAGGGACAATGCGATGATGTATTGTGTGAACTGCATGTTCGTGACTCGCCCTGCCCGTGGTATGCCTCCAGTAGCACGGCAGTTTTCAGAAAGAAGCTTTACAGCTGTATCCGTTTTTAAATCTGATAACCCTAAAGACTCTTTGGAGATATGAATGATGCACAGCTGTATAAGTACTCAGGATTTACATGAGATTGGCAGAAACTGTCTGTGTTATATGTCACTTTTAATTTGCTAGTAAATAAAAATGAATAAATTGAAACATGGAATGGAATAACATACCAGTAATTTTCACTGTGGGTAAGATTAATACATTTTCAAACTCTTGGTTCATAGAGAGTTTTCATCGTACTGAGTATGAAACACAGGTGTTGCTCAAAGCTAAAGTTCATACGTTTCACTTGCTCTTATAATGACTTCAAAATCTGCCCCATCTGCTCCTGGAATACTGAGTGAAGAGTTTCTCATTTCAGAGCTATCGCTGATCTATTCCTCACCAATGCTGATGTGATCTTTGGCAGAAGATCTGGTGTGATACTGAATACATCAAAGAGATCTTGTTAGGTGTATTTCTGACAGCGCCTCGACTAGACAGAATTTCAAGCATTGACAGAACATACAAACACCGATAGATTTATTTGTGAATCTTCTAGTGCTTGTTCATATAATGAAATGAATCTACATATATAAAACAAATGTTTAATACAGATGATTTTTTCCAGGAAGTTTTCATGTGATGTTCCAAAAAACGAATTATCATTTATTCACAAATTGTCTTTTTGTTGAGATGAATGGCTGCTATGAGGTCCAAAATAAGTCTTGTATTTTACTTATCAGTTCGCTGCTTCAACACGATCTCTTTCTTGTCTAATTAAAAGAAGTCAATTAAATTTTTAATCCAGTAAGATGTGTGAAAATCTGTCATGTTAATACAAGTAAAAGCAAGACAGAGTAAAGTATGAAAGCAGAATTTAGATGAAAAGGAAAATACTTTGTGTTCATTGTGGAGCAGCTTGAAGGATGATCTTTATGTAAGCTTATAATACAGGTTCATTCATTCATGTTATATTTAGACATTCTGAGTATCTACTCACTTTGTTGTAGGAACTGGACTGACAGATAACTTCTTATAATAGATTAAAGGGACAGTTTACACAAAAATAATAAAACATATTTAATTAATAAGGATCCAAGGCACTACTTCCGGTTTCGAAAATATTAAAAAGGCTTAATTCAAACATGGCTTACTTTAGAAACATTAAAAGAACGACTGTTATAAAACATGCTTTTCCCTGTGGGACACAATGTTGCATCAGTCACCATTCACTTACATTGTATGGAAAAAAGAGCAAGCATTGAAGACTCCCACTGTGATTCACACAAAGTTATTCAGGTTTTTAATAACATTAGATTTTCATTTTCAAAAGTGACTCTTTTAATAAATCAGCTTTTTCAAACTTTACTTTGCATGTACCTGTAGCGTGTACCACCTGTTTCAACTGTCTCCATACTGTGATGATTTCTTTCTCTTCTCTCCTCAGTTGCCAATGCAAGATGTTGATATTCAGGAGAGTTCTGCAAGTGGAAGACACTGATTAAAAATTACATTCATTATAACATGTCCAAGCTAAAATACTACGGCATATTCATCACTGCAAGTAAACAAAGGCTTAAGGGAAGGATGGGAGAGTTACAGACATCTGTGATCACTCCATGAATCAAACATGTAATCTTAGGGCATAATGAATATTTCAGCTGGTTTCTTAATTTGCGCTGAGTTGTTTTGGGAAAGCTTACAAAGAAGAATTAAATAACAACAAGATCTGAAGAGCTCAATCCAAAACCATCTAAGTGCATCTGACATGTTTTCTGGTAAATTACCAATTTTTATCAGACTCTTAATGGATTCTGCCAACAAAGCTGTATTTCTGATTGGCCTGAGGTTGGAATCAAGCAGATTTTAAGTGAAAATATTTAATGAACGTATAATACGTGCCGAGAGCATTCGTTTAATATCATTATCTTATTTTTGACGGAGATGGCGTTTCAAGGCTTTTGCACTTGAGCTCCTCAACTACTACTACACCATTGTCTCAGTATGTGTTTGATTTCTAGGAAACACACATAAGCCCTTTTCACACACAGATTATGTAAAATACATGGTATATGTCTCCGGGATTTGTCAGAGGATTGTTTTATGTTGGTTTATTCATACTGCCAATGATTTTACAGAATTCACACACATCTAGTTAAGATTCCTTAAAGACATGTGACATGTATTGTATTTGCAAACATGCACTTGGTGGATTACATCTGTTTTAAGTTTGCTTATTATCTGATATTTCTCTCTCTAAAAAACTGTGTATTTTTGTTTCTGATTTGATCATGAAATAGCAGATGACGTGCAATTTTATTATGCTGGTGAATAATCATAACACTGATTTTATGCGCCCCAAATGCTATTTGCCATTTTGTCTGACAATCAAACCACGAAGTAGGGGTGCGCGGGGCACAAACTAATGTGCGGTTGATTGTAACACGGACCGTTTATATTGTTGCAAAGGGTTAAGCGATTTGTTTTTCTGGTATTTTTGCACGCTGCCAAAAGACGATCTCCCACAAATTTATGGAAATGTATAATGTTTTTCCAGAGAGTTATTGATGAAAGAGTGTTTTGGTGGCATGTAAATAATTTTTTTCATCATATTTTTTTTCCGATTTGTGAGTTGGGTGTGTAAGCTACCAAAAGCAATGTTATGTCATCTTAATCAGTGTCTTAAACAAAGGATCTTTTTAAAATGTGTCTGCAGCTCTTAGCAACTTTTTTTGTAGGCTTGAAAATATTTTCACCCAGCGGGGTTAATTGTAACGCTGTGTTACAATTAACCCCTCAGCACTGACGATATGAAAACAGCTAGCATTAGCATAATTATTGCCTTTGTTTTAAATGGGCTACACAGTATGATTGATGGCTGCCAACAAAATAAATGTGCCTGTCTTATAAAAAATTGTGTGTCAAAACTTATTTTTGTTCATATATTTAATATTTATTGAATAAGGTCACGTCAAAGATTGAAATCATAATGAAATCAGAATTTGATTTTCATTATCTCAGAATTAGATTTTGAGACTGTTTCACGTATAAACAATTTTTTTTTTTAAATCGTCGTAATTGTGCTGCTTTTTCTGACATATTTAGACATTTGTATCCATTTATAACTGAACTATGGTTAGATAAGGGATGAGATACCTGTCTATTATAGACAGATATACAATATACACTTCAAGTAGACAAAATAGTATTGAAATATTTGCCTGCAAACTTAATGTTTAGCAAGCGTTACAACTAACCCCCTGCCTGTTACAATTAACCCCACCTATGGGGTAAGTTGTAACGTTTGCACTTCTGCCATGTTTGGTGTAATTGTCCAAGAATGGTAAGCACCAGAAACAAACTTCAAATGTTCATTTGTAGCAGAGATGTGTGTGTTGCTTGTGTAAAAATATAAGTAATCAAACTCAAATATTTTTTAATGACTGAGCCAAAACCAAAAAGCGTTACTGAATGTGGTGTTATAAATGCATACTGGTTTTGCTTTTTCGTGACGGTAATAGTAAATGGAGGGCTATCCAGCTTTAGAAGAACAGTCTTACTCCTCTGTGTTGTGATTCTCAATCACCAGATAAAGCAGTGCTTTAAATTTATGACCTGTAGAATTCAATCTTTTTTTTTTGTTTACTTTATTCCAAGTCACTATTACATCCTCAATCTTTCATTATACAATGTTGAACATGGCCATTTGTGGCAGCAACAAAAAACAGGCTGTTTTTGTGTGTGTCTCTTTAAATGCAAAGAAAACTTCTATTCCCCTCCTTGTATGCAAAGCGCTTACACATGTGCTTTGGACTACATCAAAAATAAAATATACGCTCATAAGGCAGAGTCTGTGAGCATTGTCCCTAGGTCATGGGTGGGGCATAATCAATGTGACATCAGATTGATAGGCGATTCCCAACAGCCTGTTTTGTGTGACTGTTGAAGTTACACAAAGAAGAATAAATGGATTTGTATAATAGCAGAATATTTTTGCACACACACTGGCGACTCATTTTCTGCTAGAAACACATTTAAAAGCGATTTGCTACAGTAGGTTTGGGGGGCTTTAAAACTTGCTGACTGATCTGCGGACCATTATTACTTTCATTATGGGCTTCTTAACATAAAATATTGATCTTAGTTGAACTTTTTGTATTATAAATGAAAAGAGACTGTGGAGTGATATGCAAGACATTAAAATTGTCCATTTATGTATAACGTTATTTGCCCAAGACAAAAAAAACATTTAGCTACAGGTACTTACTTTACAAAATAATTCCTGCAATTGACCAGTCGAAATCGTGTATCTTAACAAAGATCTGTATATTAATAACAAATAAATAATAGACAATTTAAAAAAAAGATCAGACATAGGCAAAAAATTGTCATAATAACAATGAATGGTCAAAGTGTAAATATAATGGGGGAAAAAAGCTAAAAGCATCTGATCTTTCCAGTCTGGCATGAATCAGATCAATGAGACAGTACAACACTGATGTCAAAATGCTGGTAAATCTTTGTGTGGGTTTGATAAGCCGCACTAATCCTTCTCCGCCTGTTTAGACCATGTGCTGCACCCGGTGTGTAAGCAGAGACCAGATTAGGATCAAGAAACATGATAACATCCGGAACAATACTGACCCCACTTCATGTTAGATTAATTCTGAGGGCATTTCGAGCAGTATGTGTGATAGAGATGCAATCCTGAATTTCTTAAATCAAATTGGACACTAGCACTTTCCTAGGTGCATGCAAAGCCAGAAGATTTTTATAGTGCACCAATTCACTGAGCCCAATCAGTAGGCTATACAGCAGAGGGCCGTAAAAATGTCCTGTCTTGTACACAGTATAAATATAAGGGATGAAAAATATTTGGGGCCGATTTTGGTCATTTAAAAAATAAGGGTGGGAGTGTAAAATGTTAAGGATAACTCCCTGTGTGTACTTCAAACAAATATAAGAATTATTTTATTACTGCAGCATTTTTATTTTTATTACTACGCATAAACGACAATAAAGTTAAGAAATATATAGATGAATGTAAGTGAGGTGCATCATGGGTAACTGATTTAGCATGTTCAAGTGATGAGTGTAGAAAAACAGGCTTAGGGAGATTTTTGTGCAATAAAGAAATTGCATTTACAGTGTAAAAAGTGAAAAGTTGGATGAACTTAAAAAAATTACTTCAATTGTCACTTAAACATATAAGTATTGTAGTATGTAGTAGTGTACATACATGAGAAAACATTTATTTTAAAGCAACACCAAAGAGGTTTTTTTTTACCTTAAAATAACGTTTCCAAAAAAGTTTCATTGGTTCATCCACTCGAAACAGGGTGAATGGCACTTTCACATTCGCTTTGCAGCCCTCTATCGGCCAAAACCGCACTAAAGAAGTTTCCAACCGTCGGTAGTGGTCCTGTAGTTCGAGTGAAAACTACAAAAACTTGCTTTACGGCAGACCTACAATCCAATCAGAGCCAGCTATGCTGCAGTATTTACGACAGTGCTAATGAACAATTACGCTTCTAACCTGTAGGGGGAGCAAAGAGCAATAAGTCTTTGGTGTTGCTTTAAGTAATATTTATGATCAAGTCACTGAGCAAAAGATATAAATAATAGGCCATTAAAAATAAAGAAAATAAAAAATGTGCCCCTGCCTATTCTGCATTCCCATTCTTTACAACTCTCTTGTCATGACGCGCACACAACATTATGCAGTGAGATCTTTGACAAGCATTTGAACTGGAAAATCTAATAAAACGCATTATGCAATGCTGAGTTTTTCCAACATCTCTGCTCCCTTCATATCCAATGGCAGGTGCATTCAGACCTCTATTTATATGCTGCAATGGAGTTTGAAGAGAAGCCGAAAGGCATTAATTCCCCTGGCATGGAAACTCATCAGGGAGAATAATTGAATGCCTTGTCGTTTTCCTGATATACGGGTCCAAGCTGCCTGCTTTATGACTGAATCCATGTCTGCAAATCTCACATGAACAAGGCAAAATGGACTTCCATCAGATTTGAATTGTGACTCTGGGATGTTTTAATAAATGCCACTCACACAGGAAATGGAGCAAGGCTTTCACTGTATTTTATCGTTCATCTCCTCCCAGTATTTCAGCTCTGGTGTGTTTTGTAGTTGAGTAAATCAAATTTAGCTGAAGATATGTTTAAAAACAAGCCATAAAATACAAAATACAATTTCAAACAGTTGATAAACTCTGCTCATACTTTAGTTGTTATGTCCATGATTGACATACTGTATCTTAAAGAGGGATGACTAGCTACAGTAGTACGCTGGGATAGTATCCTTTCAAAAGGACACCGGATGGTTTATATTAGTACCTAAGAGGATAGAGTTGGGTGACAGCTTGGGACCATTTTTTTTTTCACATTTTCTCTGACAGTGTATACTGTACTGCAGGGGTAGGCAATGTCGATCCTGAAGTGCCGATGTCCTGCAGAGTTAAGCTCCAGCGAATCAAGCACATCTGAAATAGCTAATCAAGGTCTAAAGAGTCACCTGAAATCTGCAGGACATCGGCACTCCAGGAGCGACCCTTGCTGTAATATATGTACATTTTCTTTAAAAAAAAAACAGCCACGTTTTGTTTTTTTATGATGGCACAGACCCGGAGTTAAGCGGCACACAAGTCCTCTTCACACTACCATCTTGTCTGCTCCTATGAAAAATGCCACTGGGAGGTTCATTTACGGAGATGGACTGACAATGATACATTGACAGTTGGGTTGCAATGACAGTGAAGGTTGAGTTTTTGATTTGTGCCTTACAGTTTTTCTGGCAGGTGTCTCTCCACACCTTGTTGGAATGAGATAAGGAGCCAACCGCCTCTTTTATCCCCAAGCTATTTCGCTGAAGACAATGAAAATAACATGTTGACTCATTTGTTTTAAGGCGAAATGTCAATTTCAGACTTATTGATTTGGGACCAGGGGCTGACATCAAGTTAGAAACACCAAGACAACAATGTGGTCCAGACTTCTAAGGGAGAGTATGGAACACTGTAAGAGATAAAGCTTAGCATTAACATTGTGGGGATAGCAGTGTTTTATCTCTTCAAATGAACAGCGTTTTCAAATTAACTCTTTGACGTTCACGCAACATCAATACGGCTGCCCTATGGGAATGTATAAAACCAGTGCTTTCTTGAAGAACCGTGGAACAGTTATAAATTATGGGTTACGCAGTGCAAGAGTGCAGAGCAGGTGCCTTTCGGCAAACTCTGATCGAAAGGGCACCAAATGGGCTTATTAACGTTTTCCTCACACCATCTGGGAATGAGAAAAGGGTAATGTGTGACAGAGTGCAGTTGCTGCTGTTCCCATATGGTCTACTAAACCTTGATTTAGTGTTTGTTGAGTTACACATAGTAAGGATGATGTATATGAGTACTTCCTTAGCACAGTTGCTCAGTTGCTCAATTCTAGGTTCCAGGGCTGATGGTGTATTAGTCTTTCACGCAATTTCCTATATTTGTACTGCCTGGAGGTTGGCCGAACAATTTTGTTGTTTCTTTCGCACCCTTGAACAGAGAAGGAGGGTTTTTCTTTGATACATTTTTGTATATCCGTATTTAATAAACCTGCTGTGTTCATATAACAACATCCTGTAGTGGTTCTCAAACTTATTCAACATGCGACCCCCCTTGTATACAGTGCATCCCTACGTGGCCCCCCAAATAATATGTATGACATGAAAAATTCCAAAACTTAATATTTTTGTTAAACAAAGCATATTAAACTATACATTGTTGTGCTGTTTAATTACTCATAATTTATGATATTTTTTTATTTTATAAAATGTCATAAAACTGGGGCCCCCCTGGCACCATCTCAGGGCCCCCCAGGGCCCCCAGTTTGTGAACCACTACTGTAGATAACACATGGTGCTTGGTTTAGGTAAATTAAAAGGTTACATTTAAATTGCTAACATAATGCTCTCTCTCTCTCTCTCTCTCTCTCTCTCTCTCTCTCTCTCTCTCTCTCTCTCTCTCTCTCTCTCTCTCTCTCTCTCTCTCTCTCTCTCATTAGCTGGGTTATAAACGGCAAATTTCTAATAAAAGTCCTTTAGTTTGCAAAAAAGTTTTTACACTCGCTTGAGGTGGTTTTTGACTTATGCGAATAATGGGAGATGGAAACACATTTGCCAAATAAATTCTGACGTAGCGAACATTAAACTCATGTGACTGATTGTCTAAAATGTATTTTTCTTTGCACAGCATTCAGTTTGGCAATTAATGAACAATCTGCACTGCTAGTAAATGTATAACTTGCCAAATTGTAACTTAATGCAGTCTCCATTTTCTAAGCGTGCCTTGTTTGATTTACTCTTGTTTATTAGGTTACCAACACCGTCATTCGCTATCGAACAACTCGATATAAACGCACCTAATTTGCAGGGTTTTTTTTTTTGCACATTTTAAAAAGATTTGCTTCACATTTTGATGGAAACCCAATTATTCATTTTACTATTCACAGTAGTATTTCTAATGCACAATGCTGGATGGTCTTTGAGATAAATAGACAGGCGGTTTAATAAATTTGTTAGGCACTGTATATATAAAAATGTGTTATCTTGCCTGGGGTACCCAAAAAACGATTATAGGGGTCCTTCACCCTCCAAAATTCCAGCATACCTTGTGTATCCATTATTCATGCCCTGCCTCATTTGCCTACCTACTGTACACTAAAATGAATGGAAAACCTACATTAACTGCAGAAGTCAGTGACTTAATTTTGCTGATGACTTCCTGCTTTAACCTCAGGGGAACAAGCGCAGGTGCTAACACAGACAGATGCACATACCGGCAGGTTTCTTACACAGGCTTTCTGCTCTCGCCTTACAGCACCAAATCTAAGCAGCTGAACTCTGCACTCGCATGCCGTAAAAGCACAACTATCATCTTTTACTATTTCAACTAATAATGGCAGTGCCAGGTTAGTCATTTGTCTTCGAGAAAGCGGCACGGTCCAGCAAATCCTCTAATAGTTTAAATCATCCACGGTTACTGCCAGCCACAGATGTCTCTGTCATGCCAGAGTGCTAATTAGCAGAGTACAACACAGGTGAGAGTCAGAAAATCTCTCGCATCGGCAGAAGGTCTAATAATATAATAAGGATGTAACACATTTTCACAACCGGTTTCTTAGAATCTCCCGAGTTCTTTTTGGCACACAAAGTCAACAGAATCCTCCAGAGAGTCCGGTTCGGTCCCGATGATGAAAGGTAGCAGCGGGAGATCTGATTGGCCGGAGATCTGCAGGGAGAAATGAAGCGTATGCTCTCGGGCTGCCGGTAAGCATGGAAAATGTAAGCCCGGATGACCAGGTGTGTCTCGACTCTGAATGAATCCCCACCCGCCTCTATGGCCTTCACCACCACAGAACGCTTTTCATCTCACCTAATCTCATTATGATTTTATGGCGTGCGCTGCTCAGGGATGGGAAGCTTTAGTGCACAGAGCTGCCAAATAGATTCCCTTCAAGCTGCCGCGAAAGAGAAACCAAATAGAAGCAAAAATCTTTAGCCCACCCTCCGGTTCTGCCTTGATAGAGTTGTTTTTGACAGAAGCCAACTGGAAGGGTAAGCTAAATTGCTTGTGTTTTGGTACCTCTGGTTAAATTTTGATCCTTTTAATGATCAGATAGCAGTACTGTAATAGCTTGACTTGGCTAAGGCTAATGATGGCCAATTAGCTGGAGCCCAGAGAGACAGTTATTTTTTAATGTCTCCAGTCTATGAACTGTTTTTGAAGTAACATTTGAACTGACTAATAACATGGTTTCGAGGGTGATATAGTCTGAATTAACTGAACTGATAATTATATTATACAGTATATATATATTCGAAAGGAATAGACCACAATTATCTATCATTAAAGAGGGAAATAACCAGAACCAGAAGATTTATGAATGTTAAACTTGACTGGTAGAGCATTAGCAATGCAAACCTAATGTATTAAAAACCAAGGGAGCACACATGGGGCAGTTTCCCAGACAGGGATTAGACTAGTCCTAGACTAAAATAAATGTAAGAGCTGTCCAAACTAAAAACAACTTGCATATCTTAAAATACATCAGTGCCCTTTGTTTTGCCTCAAAATGCACACAAGTAATGTTTTTATTAAGGAATAATTGTTAAATTGACCCCACCCCATTTAAATATGTGTATGTGTAGCTTTAATGAACATAAAAGCGTGTGCCAAATACAATAATTGTAAATGTTGATCCAATGGAAAGACAGACAGATAGTCCAGCCTGAATGTCATACAACTGGTTGTTTGCACTTCCAGTTGGAATAAGCTTACAAACTTACAGTTCCTTATGAAAAAAACATTAACCCCAAAAGACAGAAACTCAAATTATTTTATGCTTTTGATGAATTAAAGAAAAAAGAGAGTGTGTACTAAGACACACATACCCAGACCTTATGTACTATTATTTCAGCACTTATACAGTGATGCGATTTTCGGCATCAGAAGAGGACGAAACCCTGCATACAATTTATATGTGTCGCGCAAGCACCTACTGGAGAATGTAGTATTTAGCCCAGGAGATGCATTGCATTTTATCGCAATATGCATGCGTCAAAGTTGTGTACACGTATGAGTCAAATAAACTACTTTGTAAGGGCATACGTTTGACTGTGTGCATACTAGGGGTCTACACGGGTCCAAAAATTCCTACCTGAAGAGACCCGTAAACGTGCTACACTGAACCGACCCGGACCCGTCCGTTATTTTGAAAGCTGGACCCGGAACCGACCCGGCCCCCTTCTATTATTTAAAAGCTTGACCCGGAACCAACCCGGAACCAACCCGGACCCGTCTATTATTTAAAAGCTGGACCGAACCTGTTCGGGAAGACACAGACCTGCCTCTACCCGATCAGCAGATATTCTTAAGTTTATAAATAAGTCAATAAACAAGTAGTGAAAATTTAACTTTTTGTCTTACCCATAGAAGTTAGCCTGCTCCCTCCTTGTACCTGACTTTGATGCACAATCCTCATTGCCAAGAAAGTTCCATCCATGTTATTCCTCTCTTGACAATTGAAATGCTTAATGCTTATTCCAGCTTTAAAAGTCCACTTTACAGTCACAGTGATGAAAAAAGCAGTTTTACATTTGTTGTTTATCGGGTCAAATTACATAATAATTTATACAGTTTCCCCATTTGGATTATAATAACGATTGCTCGTTCAGTGCCATGTCTGCTTTCATTAGCTTTACTTCTTTGCTATCATCTCTATGCTTTTTGAGCAGAGTCTGCACGGAAACTTTAGATATAAGAGCAAGACGTTCAATTTATAATATTATTACAAAAATTGGAGAAGTCAGTGCAAAACACGCGGTATGGCGGAATAAGTCCCGCCTTCTAAATTAAAGAGCCAATTGTCAAAGTCATTGAATCTCACTGCAGAAGCTCCTGACTGGTAGACAGAGGAACATTGCAAGAGCACATGCCCGTTAGCTGCCTCGTTGGAGCAACCAAATATAAACTTTATAAAGCAATTTCAGTGTCATAGAAAGAATGTATGTGTTTTTGTTGCGGTTTTTGAAATATTTTATTTAAATGCGAGTGTGTGTTCTGCGAGTCCGATCATCTCGAGTATTACCCTAAATGTAAACAGACCCAGGACCTGAAGTAATAGATATAGACCCGAACCCTTACGGGGTCCTGGGTCCTCAGGTCTTCCGAGTAGACCACTACTCTGGGCTTAACACTGCGTACACACAATCCTTATTTTACAGAATGCATGAACATTTTTGCTTAATGTTCAGATCTGTATACAATTCTTAAATACAAAATTTTAATTATTATGTAATGCCCTTTAGGCCAAAATAAAATTACTTTTGTCTCCCCTTTTGGTTTTGTGCCCAGTACTCCCACTCCATTCTAACGCTAATTTGGTGTTGACAGTGTGTCACATTAGGTGTGGAAGACACTGTCCATCTGGCCAGAGAGCACTGAGGCTATTCTTAACACAACACACAGGGGGAAGCGTGGGAGTGATCACTGACAGAGCAATTTCTGTTTCTGAATTGTGTGTTGGAATATACTTAAACACTCGCATTGAGGCATTACGAGCATGCAAAGGTGACTCTAAACACACACATACACATAATATACACACATTGTTACCGATAAACAGAGTGTTTTGAAGATATTCATTGAGAAAAAATGGCCGTTGCAGTGGTATTTAGCAAACACAATGTAATGAGCTGCCTCTATAATTCACATGACCCAACCCGATTAATGTAAAGCAGAACAATGTCATTTTTACAAGCATCACACAGGTAAACATTAACATATGCCAAGAAATATCACTACTACGTTCCACTTCATAAAAAGTGTGTAGTCGTTTCCGAGGTTTCCTACGTAGAATACCACATAAGACATTCAGTCTTCAATCCAAACTGCCAGGCATATATATCTTTAGCTTTCTTCGCTTTAGTGAATGTGAAGGCACCTGGACAGGTATAAATATTAATCATGCCCATTGTTAGAAGAAGCTTTGTGGGCTTGACGTGAGCAAAACATCCTACTTCTCTTCTACTCTTCTGTCTGATGAGTGACAGATTTAAACATTTTTTTTACTTTTTTTTGTGGAGCGTGGCCCCCACGGTTGGTAAGCAGCGTTTTTGTCAGTCCCCGGCACTCAGTGTGTGTTTGTGTGTGTGTGAAATTGCAGTAAACGCAATAGCAGAAGATTGCTGCAATGATTGACAGACTGCACCATTAGCATTCACATCCACACTGCTACTTTGATATCTCTTTGCTGCAAGCCACTAGAAACTTGGAATCATCCAACCTTTCCCTGTTTTCCCGTTCAGCTCTCCGCTTTCCTACTTCCAGGTACTGTAGATCGCTGTACCTCTCAGCCCAATTATGAATTCTTTACTCAATGTTGTAGCTCTTTAGAAACACAAAGGCGTTGCAGGACTCATTTTACAACTTTGACATGGTGACAAAAAGATTAAACGACGTGCTAACATGACAGATTTCAACATGGAAATGATATTAAATGCCTGGGGATACCATACATTCAAGGTCAATTTGCTGAGATACGCTCATTGCCCAGGGGAAAACACATAATGTATGCAGTCTTTGGCACGAACACGGGGAAAGAAAATGTACAGCAGTGTAAGTACATGAAAATCAAACTGTTAACTGTGTATCAGAGCCTTCGATTCAAGCATTATTTGAAGTGGGAAATGTAAGGTCCGGAATGGGTAGGACTGTTTCCATGGGCATCATTTTTTCACTGTGGAACAAGAATAAAGACAAAGCATACCCGGGGACATTCAAACAAAAAGTCTAAAAATAAAATAGGTAAAAATAGATTGAATGAAACAGAGTTTGAAGTATTTTGCATCAGTGTGACAGAAGGTTGTGCTATTGTCCCAAAATTTTCACTTATCAGCTAAACCATCTTAACCTGCATGGTGCATGTGTTCTGAACTAACAGTGTAATGAAGGACTCAAACCACACTGTGCACTGCATGTGATCATCATGGAGAACCAACGTGTGCCTGATTCTGGCCATTTAGTGCATGCCTAGTCTCGTTTATGAATGACGAAGCATGAAAAAGCATCACAGACTATTTGTTTCAGAGATAACTAATATTATTATACATAGCTACACAATGGAGTAAGAGACTTACTTAAGTAAAGGAAAGTGGTGTGTGCAGATCTAAAAAATGTTACAACTGTGCACAGTCAAAATATGTAAAATAGATCATTTTTGCATTAGTAAACCCAAACTAACCCTGAAAAATAAATGTGAATTAATTCAAAGTATCTGATGTTTTTAGAATGTTACTGAATTTGTCATCTACATCATCAACATTTATTCTCTGTGATGTAATTTCCTGTTTTATGGTTTCTTTGTTGCAGGACAACGCAATGGGCCCTATTTTAACAATCTAAGCGTATTGTCTAAAGCACACGGCACGGGGTCTAAATGGGCGTGTCCGAAACTTTTGCTAATTTAACAACGGTTTGAAAAGGGTTGTTCCTATTCTGGTTATGAGTAATGGGTGTGTTTTGGGTGTAATACGAATAAACCAATGAGAGTCTTATCTCTCATCCCTTTTAAAAGCCAATTGCGCTGGCGCTATTCTAATCCTTATTTAGATGACGGACTTTGTAAACTGAAAAACTAAGTGGAGGAAGAAGAACCCAAGTTTAAGATTAATGTTAAATAATTGTGTTGTTTTCATTTTTTTTTAAATGGTTATTTTTTGGATTAAAACCTTTAAAAGCCATTTTCTTTTAGTCATGGAAGTAAAAAAGCAGGCTTTTAATTGCTGTAAATGTATGAATATCCAACATCATCAAAAAATTATTTACAAGTGTGTAAGAAAAGCACTTGGACAGCGCCAATTTTTTTTTTAAAGCATTATTTAAAAATGTTTCTCATTTCTTTATATCTACAGGTACAGAATCATCATATAAATCCGTGGGGTAGCATTTAAAAAAACATTCAAAAATAGATGCAATATTTGCATTTGTTTAAAGCAAAACATTTAATTACTTACCAGGCTACAGGTAAAACATCTCTTTATGCCTTTTAACGTCTCATAATCGGTCCTCATTTATGTCCAAGAAACTCAATAATAATCGTTTACATTTTAAATCTTTAATTTTTCATGTTATAAAAAGAGTTTGATAAATGAATGTGTGTGATAAGCAAACGTGCATTGTAGTCCCGTATTACGAACACGCTCATTAAATAACAAAACCAATATTGCGCCATTGACTTAAGACTTTAGAGCAGGTTTTTGTTGGTCAATGGCGAAGTCTATTTTGGTCTATTTTTGGTGTCCAACAATGCGCCTGAACACACCTCGTTTTTCAGAATGCCCATGGGCGCAAAAATGGGCGCAAAGGCACTTGCGATTTAAACAACGTGACGCTAAACATGAAAATGATAATTGCGCTGGGTCGAAACTAGCAAAAGACACTTGCGTCGCACATTGCGCTGCATGCACCGGGTGTATGATAGAGCCCAATGACTTCCAGCACTTAGTTATAACCAAGGGTTGGTTCGACAAGTTAACATGGAAAGTTTTTCTCTGGATTAGATTGAGCTCCTCAATTTGTCCCTGCTTTGACGTCACTGTTAAACTTCTGACTATTTCGTGGTCCCATCAGCCAATCAGGTAATTTTCCTGTGCTGTCAAAATGATTACTTGATTTAGTGATTCGCTTTTCTTTGAACCATGTCTCAAACCATTCAACAAAAAATCAAAAGTAATTTTGATTCAGAAACTCTCACTTTTTAATCAAGGTGAGTTTAAAAGGTCATTTAACACATTTCAGTGTAATCTTGTTGGCTTGTTTTCATTGTTTCATTACAAACACACACAACATAAACAGCTGTCGACATTGTAGCTCCGCACTCATTATGTGTGCAAGACATCTCTCTGAAGAGTTCGGCATCAGGGTGCTGTGGGTTTGTAATCATGTCCACATCAGGCACTGATTAACACTTTAATCACAACTTGTCAGAAAACATTAACAAGCTTTAATTGAATGATGTACAAAAAAAAAATGTTGTTGGTGGCTATCCGGGTGAGAAAATCCTTTAAAAAAGAAGTGATTAACAGTAACCTGATCAAATGCACATAATACTTATCTATAATGATAAAAGTGCCTCAGAAGGCTTTAGGTTTGCAATCTATTTAAGATAATCTTAAACATGTGTAATCCAGGGCTGACTAGTCTTCCTCCTGCAGGGCCATTGATCTGCAAAGTTTGGCTCCAACCATAATCAAACACACCGATAATCCTGAAGACCCCAATTAGCTCCAAAATCCCAATGTAATCCGCTGTTCTTTCTTTTCTACAATGCTGCATTTCTCCAACACACAAACAATCATGAGGTCTGCCTTTACGCGCTATGAATATGAATCAGCTTTGTTTACCTTGTAACGCGTCTTGCAGATGCACCACGTATGGAAGTGTGCAACGCAACAAGCATCACGCTGTGACTGTAGTGCTGGGGCGGAGGGTTAAGCAGACGCAGGGCTGAGCGAGGAATCGGAGGTGGATGAAGAAAAGAGCATTGCAATCATATATCATCAGTGCCATCTGAGCAAACGGCTCTGATTGATGGGTGGGTGTAGACGAAGAGGTTTCAGATGGAGACAAGAACAGACAAGAAGCGCAAAATCTTTCTCTGTCACAATCCATCACAGCAAGATAAAAACACCCCTTAGAACAGCATGATCTGCATCTGCTTAGTGACGGCTTGCTGCAATTACTGCCCTGCTGAATTTCATCACAGGTCCGTAGAGGCGGACAGGACAAATTAAGCAACTTTTGAGCATTTGTCATATACTTCGGAGTATTTGCAATCTATTTAAAAGTACCTAACAATTATCACATCTTTTTATAAATAAAATCACAGGTTTGTTCAAATTCAATGTGATCTAATTATGCTTTAGAAATTCGAAGTACTAGTTTGTCATTGCTGTGGGTCCTGAATTCTAATAGGATTGTGTGCCCACTTGTCATGTTGGGCGAGTCCGAAAAAAATGACCATGAATAATTTTACCCAGCCTTCGATTTTACCATACTAACAATCT
Organism: Paramisgurnus dabryanus; assembly: GCF_030506205.2. Classification (NCBI taxonomy): domain Eukaryota; kingdom Metazoa; phylum Chordata; class Actinopteri; order Cypriniformes; family Cobitidae; genus Paramisgurnus; species Paramisgurnus dabryanus. The sequence continues at coordinate 9,875,597 of NC_133345.1, read as the reverse complement.
TTACTGGGAAAACATACATTTTCAGTATTTCCACAGTGTAACCACACTGGTTGTTTACATGTTGTCCCGTGTGGCTACCACAAGGGATTTTTTAGACTTACACAAAATTGTATTACGTGGTATTACATGTTTTTGCACATTCGAAATTCATGTAGCTTTTCTGTAAGGTTAACACCTGAATGCCTACCTAATATGGCAATATCTCAAGATTAATTTCTCTTAAAGGGGACATATCATGAAAATCTGACTTTTTCCATGTTTGAGTGCTATAACTGGGTCCCCAGTGCTTCTATCAACCTAGAAAATGTGTAAAAGAACATGCAAGTAAATAAGTTTTGGTAAACCATTCTCTGCTAGCAAAATTATCTGATTACGCAAAATTAAACAGTGTACGCGAAATTAAACAGTTGTCACCTGGCGTTGGGGTTAGAGTTAGGTACGCAAAATTAAACAGTTGTCACCTGGCGTTGGGGTTAGAGTTAGGTTTGGGTAGGGATGTCATTATGTAAATCTAACCCTAAACCGACGCGAAAATGGTAAGAAAATAGGAAAGAGAATGCAACGGACTTAATAGTATTGAAGTCCCCAGTTCGTCAAAAAATGACGCGAAAGGTATACCCTCCGCGTCAACATATTGACGCATGGTCACGTGTCGTCAAATATTGACGCCATGGGGTGAGACTGGGTTGTGGGAGTACATAAAGACTTTTATGCAGAGTCTTACATCCAGCAACAAAATTCCTTGTTTGTTTAAGGGACATTTTAATCACTTGATACAGCTACCCGGCCGTGGAAACAATGGTGGATAGTGTACAACACGCTGGGAGCGGTAGCCATAGGCTATAAAAAACATTGGATAACATGTCTCTAAAGACTTCTATTGTAAAAAAATTAAGCCAGAGTATCTTAAAAATGGCCCCTGACATTTTGCGCCAATGACATCATTGGGATCAGGAGTCTGCGCAGTAATAATCGTGAGATGGAGTTGAAGTATCATTTTCCCATTTGCCTCAATCACAAACAAACAAATCAAGTCGTCACACTTCTGTTTAATAGCATCTAAAAACTAAACACTTATCACCAACATGATAAGAAAGAACTGAAAAAATTGGCAATCTTGAACACTGCAATTTAAAATGTATTGTACTGTAAACACCTACAAAAACATCTGACCAATTGGAGCTCATCTAAGTGTTGGACTTGCATTAGTCCTGTATAGCGTAGTAGATCAATGAAAGTGAAATACAATCTGCATGATGCACAAGCTGACAGTATTACTGCCATCAGTTTAACAGACTTCTCTTCAGTTAGTAATAGTGCCAAATCTTGACAGGGGGAAATTTAAGACTCATTTGATGTTTAGATATTAGTGGCCATTTCCATGTAGCACAATACACATTAAGGTTATCCATTGCAGTGATTTACTGTATGGATGTCAGGTGTAAACGTAACTGCCTGAGATTAGTTGAGTAAAGCGAGAAGCTCACGAGTGATTTCAGAGTGTTTATTTATTTTATCGTACGTTCTCAAAGCGAGGCTTAGCAAGGTTGAAACATAATTCCACACAATTTGAAAACCCTCTTTCGAAATGACAGCCGTACATGGATGTACATCCTCGTGACAAAGCAACAGTGTCGGGGATTTGTCAGGTAGGGCTGATTTCTCTGTGTAATTCTGACATGTATTTTGTCCGATGCGGTTCTGCTCCTATTTGCACTTTGACAAGATCACAAATCGTCCGCCCTCCCTGTTTTCGTTTGAATAATCTTCATGATTCACCTGCTGACTGCAGCTGTATTAGAGAGCGCATTAATAACTATCTGCCGTATATTTTTAGTACAAAATAGCGTTAGCATGATTACCTTATTTGCTTAATGGACACATGAAAAAAGGTCATAATAATAGAGTAAGTCTCTTTCATCTTTCTTTTTCTTTTCGTGGAAATAATAAAATTCATGTTCTCTAATTATCCCATTAACCTTCCTGCATGAAATCATCCACGGACAAAACATCCACATTCACAGATAATCTGTTTATTGCTTTCAGAATTGGCAGATGATGGCAGAAATAAATATGTGAAATACACTTTTTAGATGTGAAATACAAAATATACGTATGGATTAAGCTCAGAATCCTGTTTGGTAAGTATGTTTACAGATTCGATACACTGTTTTGAATGACACTATTTGTCAAGCACATCTTCTAGCTCTGCTATATTGTTTCAATGGTTTTATTATTTGGTCTTGTCCAAAAACAGCTCCTCTTTCCTCGAAGAGTAAGATCATGATATGAGATACAAAGATGGAAACGGAAGCAGAGAAAAATAGACATTGCAAGGCACTGAAGAGGATAATGTCTCGCTTGGGGACAGTGAAGAGATGATGTGACTCATATATTTGCACGCTCATCACCCAAAAAGCACAGGTTGGCTCTGTAAAGCAATTTCCTCCTCTTCATCTCACAGAAGACAAGAGACAAAATACAGATGGACTTATTTTGCTTACTATGCTTTATGGGCAGTCCTTCAAAAACCACAAGTATTTAGTGATCAATATTTCATTGTCCATGGACTCCACACCCTCAAACAAAATAAAAGAACATTAAATAGCTATTGATGATATTTCCCTCAGTTATTCCCTGAATGTTGCCAGAAGTGTACAGATAGTTATCATGTGATTTATGTGAGGACATTGTGTGTGTGTGTGTGTTTATATAGAACTATGGACACATCTAGCACTATTAGACAAATGTCAAAATAACTTTAAGAATAATGACATTAATTGTGTTTGATCAATGTCCAACAATGATGCAAATAAAGAGTGATTGTGCCGCCTACTGTTTTTGTTATGGTGACCTTCTCAAACCAATGTGATTTCTGTTGGTAATACAGTATGTCTATAATATGTTGGTAATGTGTCTATTTACGTCTATAATGTGACTGTGCTACCTAAAGAGCTTTTTATTTATGGATTATACTGTAGATAATATATAGGTAAATAGTTAGAAAGACAGACAGAAAAATAGCTAAACTTGTGTTTGGCAGAAGTCAAGATTTTAGTAAAGGCTCTATTTAATTAAGTTGCGCACTCATTATAGGTGAACATTTTGAACATGAAATCCCATGAACATCATGCAGGTTAGCTCATTTCCCTCTCTCTCCAGGCATGCCGATGCTTATACCATTTTAAAGGGCAACATGTGAGCTCATCTTTAGAAATATCTCATGTTGCAGGCTTTTAAACTAGCAGTGACAGCTTGAGTATATAGATGCTAAAAATGGTTTCCTGTGTCCCATGCTGCATTAAATAATGTCGGAAAGATCATACTTACAACACGGCACATAAAGTCCACCATCATTTTATATCTACCAGTTGGAAACTCTGTGGCTGTATTATGGGTTTTGGTCGATCGGATCACAAGTAGACAAGAGAGACACATTCCTGTATTTTAATCGATCTCTTTTGTCCACTTTCGACCGCTTCTGTCCTGATTACTGAGGGGATGGTCTGTGGGCGAGTCGTTACTACGCGAGCGGGAGAAATTATGGGTTTAAGTTGACGCACCCTAATATTATGTCAGAGTACTGCTACTTGTGTTGTTAGTTAGATAACAAAAATGCAAGAGGCGGAGAGCAGCTTCTTCAATTGTATCAATAGCCACGTTTCTATCACATTGATTTTATGCTCAATTTGAAGTATCGCATCAAAAACAAGTGATGGAAACGGCAAATTTTGAATAAAAATTCACAAAAACGTTTACGCTCGCTTGATGTGGTTTTTGAGTTGTGTGAAAAAGAGTAAATGCGAATAATGGTGATGGAAATACATTTGTTGAATAAATTCTGAGGCTGCAAAACCAACAGGACTGACCATCTAGCTGTTTCCCCATTTTTCAAGTGTGCTTTGTTTGGTTTATTGTTGGTTACTAGCCCTACTGAGAAATCCAGCTAAGACCAGCATAAGCCAGTTTTTGCTGGTCTTCCAGCTTGGTTTTAGCTGTTTTTGCTGGTGTAGCAAACTGGTCTAGCTGTGTTTTGGGCGCTTTTTAAGCTAGACTTAGCTGAGCTGACACACCAGCTTTACAAGCATTGCCAGGCTGGGAGGACCAGCTAAAACCAGCTAATGCCCCCTTAAAACAGCTACAGTAAAAACAGCTACAAACTTATGATGGTCTTAGTTGGATTTTTCAGTAGGGAAGTTACCAATACTACCATCATTTGTTTCAACAACTTGATGGAAACGCACCTAATTTCCATTTGTTTTTCTTTTTTGTGAATTTTAAAAGATTTACTTAATGTTTGGATGGAAACCCAGCTAGTTTAAAGACCACAGTGCTAGAAGTCAGCACCGATTTATAAACATTGTCATGGTACATTAAAAATTAGATCAATAGGCGGAGAGTAGTCTTTTTGTGGCAGTTCTATTTAGGCCCAATCCCAATTGTATTTTATACTCCTCCCCCTTGCCCTTCCCCTACGCCTACCCCTTCCCCTTGCCCCTTGAAACAGAGTGTCAAGGGGTAGGGCTGTAAATACTCCCCTAAGAAATGGGACACCACTACTAGACTGTTACACGTCATCATAAGTCGTTGCTAGATCCTGCGTCATAAATGCGTTGATGTAATAATACAATAAAATATTTAACAAAAAAAGATATGTTGTGGAACTATCACAAAGTCAATAACATTAGCGATCTTTCTTCATAGCGATTTTTACAAATCTTTTTTTTTTTTTGGAGAACACTACCGTATACATGAAAACAAGATTAAAGGCAACATAAAACAAGTGATTATTTGTTATTAAAATACTTTTTAAAGGTGCTCTAAGCGAATTGAAGCGTTTTAGACCATAAAACATTTTTTGTTACATACCGGAAACATCTCCTCACTATCTGCTTGCTGCCTGTCCGCTGATCAAACTGTAAAAAAACGCGATCTCTGTAGACAGCCCAGGCTTCACAAACGGCAATATCAACAAATGGCCAAACCTACAAACAGAAACCATAACAAAGTGTTCCAGCCAATAAACGACAAGAAGGATTTGGGGGTGGGGGTTGGGCGCGTTCATGAAAGCACGGAAGGGAGGGGGAGGGGGAGGAGTTAGCTACGCTCTGTCTGTTTGAAAACAGTTCAAACATCAACAGGAAGTGACGTCGCACATTATTCGCTTAGAGCGCCTTTAATGTCCAAAAATACTTACATTTATGGGCCATATTGGAAATTTATCATACCCCTTCGTCTGAAGTGTGGTCCCGAAAAATCTTCGTTTGAAGGGCTACCTGGCCTTTCCCCCTTCCCCTCCAGCCAAAAGAGAATTTAAACACCCCTACCACTTCACGTGAACGTGCAAAATAAAGGGGAAGGGGGGTAGAATTGGGATTGGGCATTAGTGTCAGATTATCCCAATTCGCAAACTGGTTGCATGTCAATTAATTATGTTCATATACTTTACTGATGAGAATTTACTGGCACGCTTATTGTTGAAAATTTTAAAATACATACAATACATTCCTTGTAGAGCCTGTGTAGATTGCTTGAGAAGTTTATTTAGCAAGATCTGTTTGCCAAAGTCTACTTAGAAATCCTCTACATTATTAAAAGCATTTGTTAATTCAGTCAAACATATATTCTGTTAAATAGAAACCAACAAACATCTTAAAATCAACCCTCCACCCACAGGGTTTCAATCTTTCCAGCTAAAGTGTTGAAACAAAGCACCGTGCGCAATTACATAAGGCCGCATTCAATTAACAACAATGTTTCTCTCTTCGATGAGATCTCCATATTTTATCCCTGCTGCCATCCACCTCACCACATCTACTTCAGCAGCACTCAGAGAGAGAGAGAGATGCCAGGAGAGAAAGGATCCCATTCCTTGTGGCAACCATCTCCTAAATCCCAGGCTATCAGCATCAGAATTTTGACAAGACAAAGCGCACTGAGTCACGAGTGGGCATGTCACTGAAGGCTTTGTAGAGTTGGTATAATTTATCATGGATGTCACTGTATGCTGACAGGGCCACAGCTGCGTTCTGCTGGGGGAAACACCACATGTGACTCATTTGGACCACATGATCCCTTTCACAACCTGTTGAAATGTGTCCGTGGAGAATAACTGTGCTTCATTGGCACATAGAGATTGGCCTTACAGAGCAAATTGGATGAGAGAATAGCTCCGTTTCAAAGCTAGTGAGCAACTTGGGTCATACAAACACCTCTCCACTTTCAATTGATTTCATTAGAGCACGTGAAAGAAGTCGTTTTAACCGCATTATATTTAAAAATACATTTCAGAATTAAATTAATTATGATGTTTATCATCAAATTAAACTCAATTAGGCCGTCTACCATATAATACAGGAGCGAATCTATGATGCCTTACAATGCTGCACTCGCTAGTGTAGGCGCAGAGCAATTTTCATTAGATTAGAAGTGCCTCCCTCAGAGAAAAGGATTTATTTCAAGGGTCTGGTCTAGCTTATATAGAGGAATACAGAGTCAATAAACATCCAAGTAAAAAATAAATAAATAAATAAAGATACTCCACGAGACTCTTTGGAATCAGATGGTTGCTTCAAGATTTTGCATATTGGTTGTGGAGTATCTATTTGTTTGCTCTCAATGACTGATGTCCTTGCATGGATCAATTTGTCCTTAAGATTATGTATCCTCTTATTCCTCTACTCAATTTAATATCTAACTTCCCGCTATGATAAATGGTGCATATTTTGTTGCAGCTGCACATTTCACACTTGCGATATGTAGCGATGCCAAACCTGAGCTTGTTTAGTTACATCTAAAAATGATTTATGGGTCCTAAAAAATGTTTCATCTTTTCGTGGCAATGTACAGTGCAAAGTTTGTAAGAAACAACCACTGAATCCCATAAATAATAACCTTGAGTGTGAACAGTACAGAAGTCACTCCTGAACTCAATGTGATGAATTAAGCAATGGCCTCTATACAGTACTGGAAGATTTAATAAATGTACGTTGTCATTACCTGAATATTTCAGGAGGGAGAGTTGTATTGTATAGACTAAATGTTGGAAATGAATGTGATGGGAAAGCCATGAATTATCTTTTTTATAAACATAGCAACTTTGACCAGAGGTAGGCAACCCACCCACACGTTCAGTGTGTAACCTCAAGTATCATTCAGAGTACTGTAGCTGTGAATATGCTAAATGAATTTTAATTGTAAATCAAGTGCCATTGTGAATATATCCAAAGTGATCCAGGCCCATTATATTGAATTTTGAAAGCGAGGCAGAGGCTGTAACCCTGCTCGGCACATTTGATTTAGGCTTATTGATTTTGCATGAACAACTGAAAGCAGACAAGCTATGGAGCTGTGATAAAATGAAGGAAAATTCTTATGTGATGTAAATCCAACTTTAAAAAGTGAAGCAATGTAAATACATTGAGGAACAGCTGTGTGCATATTAAGAAACACACTTGATGTTGCGGAAGAAAGTTAACAGTATAAAAAGTAATTAAAGTTTAATAGTGAATGCAAAATAGCACCATTAAAATTACACACCTGATGCCCTCCAATCAACATTCAAGCTGTTCTGCTGGTATAACTTTATATACCATTGAGGATAAAATTCAACAAACATCTAAAAGTCCAAGTTAAATCCTTTATAAAGATTTCTGACCCTGTCCTTAGAGATATGATATGAGGATTTAAAGTCCTGAGGGAGAAATACTGTGGATCTGTAGTCTTCGAGGAACAGCCTCTGAGACTGCATATGAAAACAGCTGTATAATGTGACTACAGAAGTCAATATCTTTTTTTTTATGCATGTGCATATGAATCTTTACTTTAGCTCAACTGGTAAAGCATGATACTAGCAACAACAAAGTCACACAGTTTCAATTCCCAAGGAATGCATGTCATTGTAAAATATGAATGCATGCAAAGTTGCTTTAGATAGAAGCAAATGGGTAAATGTAATGTACATTTTTGTTTAAACAACCCACATTGCATCCTACTATTTTAAACAGTAATAATACTTTAGCACACTTTTATATTTTATATATTTTATCACATTTGTTAATAAATATTACAACTATGATGAATTGTGTTCCAGTTTTGTACACTCTCGGTTGATTCTTGGTTGTTTCAATCCATGGTTGTTGTTGGGTTTAGTATGGACAAAACCAACCGTTAGGATAAAATTAAAGGATTAGTCAATTTTCATCAAAAAATCAAAATAATTTACTCACCACCATGTCATCCAAAATGTTGATGTCTTTCTTTGTTCAGTCAAGAAGAAATTATGTTTTTCGAGAAAAACATAACAGGATTTTTCTCATTTTAATGGACCCCAATACTTAACAGTTTCAATGCCGTTTCAAAGGACTCAAACAATCCCAAACGAGGCATAAGGGTCTTATCTAGCGAAACGATTGTCATGTTTGGCAAGAAAGATAAAAAACATGCACTTTTAAACCACAACTTCTCGTCTACCTCCGGTCGTGTCACGGGCCTCATATAATAGGTCATTACGTCAGGAGGTCCAGATGACGTATCGAAACTACGACCCAGTGTTTACAAGTGTGGAGAAAGAGGACCGTTTCGATATTGTTGTATGTCGAATGATAACAATTAATGTCTTTGTGTCAGTTTATTGTTTAAAATGGTCCGCAAATGTGCGTTTCATATATGTAACACGTGACCTTTCAACGTCATTATGCAATTACGTGAGGTAGCGCTAGCTCGTCACACAGCTGGAGGAAGTTGGGGATTAAAAGTGCATTTTTTTTTCTTGCCAAAAATGACAATCGTTTTGCTAGATAAGACCCTTATGCCTTGTTTAGGATCGTTTAGAGTCCTTTGAAACTGCGTTGAAACTGCAATTTTAAACTGTAATAAAACTGTTTAGTATTGGGGTCCATTAAAATGAGAAAAATCCTGGAATGTTTTTCTCAAAAAACATAATTTCTTCTCGACTGAACAAAGAAAGACATCAACATTTTGGATGACATGGTGGTGAGTAAATTATCTGGATATTTTTTTAAGAAAATTGACTAATCCTTTAACCTATGTTGGGCTCTTTCAACCCATGGTTGTGACAAATATAGACATTTTCTAAGTTAATTAAAACGCTTGAAATGTTAATTAAAACGGTTGAAAGAACCCAGCATCCTTTGGTGGGAGTGTATTTTATAATTTTATTTGTGTGAACTGATCTTTTCTGTCCTTGCATTTTGACAACCGAGCTCTCTGAAGGAATTTCAGCCCACACACACACTAGATATTGTTGAGTTTGTGGATTCATTTAAGATGAGCCTTTGTCTATGTCTACAAGAACATTGCAAGCTTAGCATTCCTAGTGCTTTGGCACTAAATTCTGGAAAAACCTACTTAGGGCTTTACCATTTTGTTTGTTTAGGATTGAGATTTGTTGTGTGTTTGTGTCTCTTTAGCTCTATTGTTTGATACGGGTCAGTTCAGAGCTTCTTTTTGCCTGCAGACATTACAGCACCACTTCTGTAGTATTTATAGCACTAGTGCATTCTGGGATATGAATCATGGATTGCAAGTATGGCCCCATAAGTACCTAGCTGTGTGTTTGAGTGTGTTAAAATATAACTTAAAGTATAGTTTCTGTGAAGAAAATTATGTCCCAAGGTTGACATTTGAGTGAAATGTGAATTTTTCTATAGATACACTTAAAGATGACAGAATCAGTGCAGATATTTTATGAAGCAGCTGAAAAGAATATTTTGCTTGAAATCTAACCAACCAAAGCCTTTAACCATATGACAAATGTAAATGGATTTGTGTCAAACAACAACTGTAACTTTAAAGGGCCCATATTATGCCCATTTTTACAAGATTTAATATAAATCTCAGATGTGCCAAACATGTGTCTGTGAAGTTTCATCTCAAAATACCCCACAAATTATTTGTTTAGCATGTTCAGAATGCCCATATATAATAAAGGGCTAGGTGAATATAGTCTAGCACAATATTATATGTCTAATGAGCATGTCCAATGAGACTAAAAAAGGGTATGGGTCATTGTAGGGTTGTGTTCTCAGACTGACAACATGCATTTTTCCCCAAACACCTTACAAAAGTGGATTTTGCATATATATATATATATATATATATATATATATATATATATATATATATACTCAAACCCTCAAAGACTTTACTGTATGTATGACAGTCACTGAAGCTGAAGATTGCAGGAACGTTGTTAAACCCAAGTGGTGCATGTGCGTTCACAGTCATGTATCACCAAATCGCAAGGCTGTTTAAATATAGCTAATGTTTGCTTATGTTATTTTCACACAAGTAGATTAAAAACATCAATTCCCTTAGCATTCAGTGACCTAACCCCCCACAAAATACAGTAAATACTGTAACATAACAGTGCAACTGTTGAAAAACATATTGATGCATAAAATTATTTTTATAAGTATCTGTCTTCTGTTGGCTGCATCCCCATTTCACTTACAGTATGCATTCATTTCTCTTTCCATCACTTGCATGACCATTTGCACTGCTGCCTTTGTAGACTGCAGATCTCCTTAATGATACATATGATTCGCAATCACATAACATAAATACTAACATGCTATCTGCACACTTATAAGTCTCTTTGATGTTCAACATTAACATTTCTATTCCTAACTTCAAACTTTTTTTTTTTTGGCTGCATTTGGCACACACTGTTCTTGTGATTGGCAGACAGACTGCTGGAGAAATTTTGATATCCTCTCACGGCTCCTTTACTTTGACAGCTCCGGTAAGGAAGAAATTATGTTCTGTTAGAGTTCAACTAAATTTAAATATATAGTTATATGTAAATGCATTAATGCACCATTATGCAAAATTGGTTCAGAACCCCTACTGGTTAACTGACAAGAGTTACTTTTCCACATTCTCTGAAGACAAGATCAACATCACAAATAAGATCACTTGAAAAGGGACAATTTCCTAAATTTATGTGAGATTCTTCCAGTGAAAGATGCCTCCTCATCTCATCTGTTCTTCTGCTATCTGCTGTCACTATCTTCGAAACCATGTAAGCCTGGGACAGTCACATCCATCACAGCCTTATCACTGCCATGACAACATTAGCCACAATATGGCAGTAATTACTCACACCCGTCATGGCTAAAAGGAATCAAAAACAACCACCTTCTCCTTGTTAGGAAACATGCTGTGAAAATCCTGTTCTCCATACGCAATGGTATGGCAATGGTAACACATTTCCCTCAGGTAAAGCCTTTGGTGTTGAAGAAAGGTGTTCAGAATATATTACATCCGAAAGAATGTTCACCTGAAACTCAGTAATGGAGTTTACACTAACATCGAATCGAGGAATATACAGTATTCAACAGTACAGTACACTGCATGCTGTACAGATGCATACTTTTAAATGATGGATTTTTAAGGGCTTGGTCTGATAAAGTCACAGACTGCTCGGAAATGCAAACAGTAAAATGCAACTAACCCTTTAATTTGCAACAATAACTGTGCACAAATAAACAGGCTTGTAGAAAATGCTTTCCATGTCTTTTGTTGCTGACATCAAAGGTTTTGTGTTGTTAATGCATTTACAAAATGGCCACTGTTTCTATTAAGCCTATGTCGTGACAATAATTCTGCATAATGTTGGGTTGCTATGCAGTCAAGTATTTGATTTTGAATACATTTGGTTACTTTTGTATTGGTCTTGGTGTTGAGTAACACTTTAAGTAAAACAAGTAAAAATAACCTAAAACAGGATTTCTCATTTAAGAAAATGGTGGAACTGATTGCAAAGAATTCAAGGTCTCTGAAAGTGTTCCTGACATTTTAGGAGATCAATGCTCTGTCAACAACCTATTACAAAGATATGTTACACTTTCAAAGCCCAATACATCATGAAATGTTTATGAAGCATCCTGAACATTTTACAGAGCCATCACATTCTTGAAACTCTGCCTACAACTCGAATTTAAGCCTTGAGCTTACATACTTTCATTTTTTGTTTTATTTTTAAACTTGAAACAACAAAAACTTGGTTTGTTATATTAGCTATATTACACAGGCAACCTGATCTTATAAATTTCCGTGAAATAGTCACGCATTAGTTTGCTCAGTTTTTCGTGGCATTGTCACGTATTTCCACCATTTTACATGCCCGTGCCATGCATTTCTTTTCCGTGTCAATTTCACGTATTGGTTACTCAACTGGTTTTCCTATTTTTAAACAATTGTTGCTTCGGTTTGGGGTTAGATGTCACTTCAAGTATTGGTTTACCTATTTTTTCGTATGTTTTTTAAACCATTGTCGCCTGATGTTAGGGTTATGCTGTGTTTACACCAGCCACGGTAGAGGCGTGAAGCGTGAGGGATTTCAGTGTTAAGTCAATGTGAAGACGTGTTGACACGCGTCTGGAGGTCTTGTGGCACGAATGAGGCGTTTGCCGCGGCGCAGAAGACGCAATTCCGTTTTGACGCGAATTTGCGGCTGACTCCCCAGTTGAAAATTTTTAACTTTGGCAGAATTTCGTGTGGCATTAACCAATCACTAACCTGCTTGCTGCTGTGGCGGCAGCCCCGTCCAGAGTCACTCATTCAACCTGAAGGAACGCTTAACTCTTTCACCGCCAGCTTTTTCAAAAAAAGTTGCCAGCCAGCGCCAGCGTTTTTCATGATTTTCACCAAAGTTTAATGCCTTCCGAAAATGTTCTTCTTTAAATATATAAACATACAATATACCAAATGAAAGAACAGACCCTCTGCTTTCAAAAAAAAACAAAAAAAAAACGTTTCATCCTACCTTCAGTGGTTCTTTTGCAATCAGCTTTTGAATATGGGTAGGTTTCTGCAAAAACACCACATTTTGAGCAAAAAGCAGAGATAATTCCATTTTTGTGACGGACTTTTTTATAGAGATCCCATTCAGAGCGATCTTTAAAACAGACACGGACATGCAGCCGCTTGCCATAGAGCAATCCTTCCGGGTTTAAAAAGTTGCGGAAGGGCGCCACCTGGTGGTAATAGCGGGGAAGCGTTTTCTCTTAATTGACGAGATATCTCGTCAATGGCGGCAAAAGAGTTAAACCATTGTCGCCTGACGTAAGGGGTTAAGCTGCGTTTACACCAGCCGCAGGTAGAGGCGTGAAGCGCGAGTGATTTCAATGTGAAGTCTGTGAAGACGTGTTGACGCGCGTCTGAAGGTCTGAAGACGTGATTCCGCCTCATTTGCGCATCTAGTTCGCGCAAATTGAGCGCCCGGCGCAGTACGCGCGAATGGTGCTTTTTGTGCATTTTGCGTTTTGACGCGAGTTTGAGGCTGATGTCCCAGTTAAAAAATGTTGACTTTGGCTGAATTTTACGCCCCGTTAACCAATAAGGAGCCTGCTTGCTGCTGTGGCCATATCAACCAGAAGGAACGCTGGATATTGTTTGTAAGCAGTCATCCGGAGCTATACGACACAAGTTCTTATTCTATATAGACAGGAATAAAAAGGACCTCACTTGTAAGAGTGTCAGTGAGGACATTGGGCAACCTGGTAAGTTGTAAATACACATTTCACTTTTGAGTCACATGACATTTATCGACCCGTAGTGTTTATTTTCCCGTTTATAGTAAGGGGTCAGTATGTCAGTATGTAAGCATTTACTATGAAAGACTCAACAATTCTCTAGTGCATTTCTTGTACAATGACAATATCCAAACTGTGTTACATGCAGGCCTATTCATCCTTTATTCCTTAACATGTGTATGACAATTAGGACAAATCATTCACACTCACACACAATGTACTTTGTGCTTTACATATATATTATAAGAATATCTTTGTTTTTTTCTTTTTTTTTAAGATAAAACCACAAACTGGAAGTACAAAATGTAAATGAGTGGATCACTATTATAATCCATAAATAAATTATCACTCTTAAACAACATGTTGGGCTTTGGTGAATCATTCATAACTGTTGGAAAAAAGAAGCATTAACATTTAATCACACTTTGTTCCCATGGATACAAAGCCCAAAAATGACAAGGAAAAGGTACATTCATACAGGGAGTGTTGTGCATGCATAAGTGCATCTCAGAGAGAGTCATACTATATATGGTTTGCATGCATTTCAATATGCCCAGTATTCTACATTAGATCTTATGCTTGTCAACAGCAATCACTTTCTTTGATTGCATCACGCTTCGAAGCAGTCCTCGTGCACAGCATGAATGCAACGTGTCCAGTATTCACATCCATTATGGCATTCATGAAACAGACCGGTTAACACCATGCCAGTTCCTATTAAATCTTATACTGTAGATCTTATTGCACATACAATTTCAGAATGCACGAAAGGCAGCAGTTTAACATTGCAGACGTGCACTAGTTGATGAGCTTCATCAGATTCACTCAAGTAAACTGCATAAACCTCAACAATTTTGCAGGGCAGAGATTGATTGAAGAATCTTTGCTGAACTTTTTAATCTCTCAGATAGCAAGAGAGGTCAATGACCCGTTGGGAGCAACAGATGATGAAATTAGCATCACCGCCAGGGACTAATCGAAGCGAAACTAATTTGAATTTGTTAGATTTAACGTTAAGCAGCGAGAGCACTTATTGTGCACCATCAAAAAATGAGGAGATTGGCTAAATGAACAGGGTTTGAAAGACTCAGTGCATTAGCACATGACAAGTTGTCATATTGTGCGACACCAATACAGACACACAGACTTCTCTCTTTGGGCTTCCCGTCTCTCGCAATCCTGATAAAATGTTGGAGGCAAACACAAATGTCTAAACACTTGTCTCATGCAATAATTATCATGCTTTAAAAAGCACTAAATTGTGCCTAAAATAATCAGTTGAGCTTAAAGTGCAGTTTGAATACATATTTTTGCATTTTCCTCAGAAAAATATCACTCAGTCACATCAAGTCATAAAGTTTAACACCTTCATCCATCCAAAGTCACTGACTTCCCACAAATCATGACACACTTTGACAGGTCGGTGAAGTGCCCTAGGCACTCCATGATGTAGTGTGCCTCACATACTGCTGCTTTTCACACCACTTCTCCTTATTGCGTCAGAAAAATCTTACAGTATGTGTAACCTTGCATTTACCAACAAAGGGCTCCTGGCATTGTACTAATATTGCGACTTTGCTTAGTAAAAACTAGAGTACATTTCGCTTGAGTTTAATATTTTCATGCTTGCACAGAAGTCGTGCTTGAGCCGAAAAGCACATGTTTTGCGGCAATCTTCCTGACCAGTTTGAATCGCCGCCACACGAGTTTGCTTCTTTGCATTGACTTTGTAAAAGTCTATAGACATTTCAGCAGTAACAACATAAACAAACAGCTTTTGTGAAACAAACGTAACTTCCAGTAAACTCAGCAAAGAATCAATAACTTTTACTACATGCCTATTACATAGTTATACACTAGTAATAATGCACAAAATGTTTGTGTTGTTCCATTGTGCATTTATTTTCTTTGAACGGCTACATTTTGTATATTCAAAAAGGAATAACACCATTAAATGAGTATGACATACTAAGAAAGACACAATAAATGAGGTTTATTCATGTTGGTGTTGGCACAGCATCCCTAACTGCAGAGCATAGATACGACAGGCTGCTATTTAACATCTGACATCACTTCCTCTAGCAGTGGAATAAAGACCTGTGTTAAACAAGTCCCTCATGAATCTAGAAAATCTGTCGGCAACCTCAGTGGGATCCCTCGGCTAATTCCAAGTCAGTGTTTATGTGAGTAGTGATGACTGTGACCATAGGGCTTGCCCTTATGCATTGATCTGAGACCAGGATCTGCATTTAGTCCATGTATGTATCAAAGTAAGCCCTCGAGGGACTGTTTTCTTTAACTTCAAATATATGTCTGAAGGATTTGGAGAACGACTAGATGACTGGTCTGAGGACAGCTTTGGTCCTCTGAGACAGAAACAAAGGGTAATGAAAGGAGCCCTAGATAAGTGCCAGCAGGCAACCAATGCTTTATCATGTCTGACAGCTGACAGATTAGAATTCATGTCAGTATACAAATACATTCAAAGGCCATATATTGAGCGATCACATGTGTTTGTATGTACCAGTTTGTACGTATTTTACAAGGTGGTTAATTCTTATTGATTAGTAAGACCGCATTCGTATACTTTTGTACGATTTGCCTTGACCCCGGTGACGTTGGGGTTATAGGGTGGGGTTTCGTTATGGGTTTTTTTTTAATAATCATACGTATACGAATTTATACGAAATAAGCCGACTCGTAAAATATGTACGAATTATTGTGAGATCAGGCTGACTGAATCCCATGTAGTGCTGACATTTCAACAAGAAAACAAAAATGTCATTTGGAACAACAATGGACAGAAAATGCACAAAGGGCTAGATGAGAAAAAAATCTAAAACAAATTTGTTGCTAAATATTTGTTTATACTATAGACTGGACGACGCCCATTCGCTCTCTTCCATTGGTAAAAAGTGAGGCCGCCAGTGTCCCAGTATGGTGCCGACATGTTGGGTCTGCGCAGTAGCTATTTTGGGACCAGTCCTGCACAGTAGTGAGCAGGAAGTAAAACCGTGAAATCAAGGCCCTGCTCTCGCAGAATGCGCATATCACAGCTGTCAATCATGACGTGATATCACCATTTTTATTGCATGAAATAACTAAGATCTAACTTATTTTAAAAACAAACATTTGAATTTACATCAGCATGATAAAAACTACAGTAAATGACAGGAACCAGCTTCGGAAAAAAGATAATTGAAGTGTAATTAAATTTTTTAGTTGGTCTCAAGTCGCATTGAATAACATGGGGAGGCGGGGTTTATGACCTATACTGGGACCAGTTACTGGGGGGCAAGACGTTTTGGCTTCACTTTTCAGGGCTTGTGCGGCACGCTTGGTTTATACTGTTGTTAACTTTAAATCATCCTACATAATGTAAAGAACATTATGTGAAAATTAAACTGTATCTTTAACTCTTTCCCTGCCATTGACGAGTTATCTAGTCAGTTAAGAGAAAACATTTGCATAAAACGTGTTCCTGATTAAATTTTATGCGATAATCCACTAAATGTCGCACTTACCCAATTTATGAAAAAAAAACTGATGACAAAACGTTATTTACTAATTTTAAATTCTGTGTATGTTTTGATAATCGTTCTGAATCTGATCTCTAACAAAATTCCTTCACAAAATGCTATTATTTCAGCTTTTTGCAAATTGTGCGGCTGTCGTGGTCCGCACGTAACTTCCGGTAAACTCTGCTAAGAATAAATAACAACAAAGTTCTTTAAATGTAGTTTATTTATATAACAAGCAAAAAAACATCACATAGATTACCTAGGAAACCAAAACATTTGTTATTTTCGACGAGGCATTTGTGCAAGAGATCAGTTTAGCAACTAGTCAGTCCATTAAAAAAATGAAACCGGAAGTAAAGTTCGGATCCAGACGTGTGTATCGCGTCAGCGCACGTGTGTCGATGAAACCGTCTATAAGCAGAAAAAAATATATAGATATGATTTGTTTGTTTATTGTTTGTTTGATAGCAGAGGGTCTGTTCGTTCATTTGATATATTTGTATGTTTATATATTTTTAGAAGAAAATTTTCCTGGAAGGCATTTTGTGAAACTTTTGTTTTTTGTGAAACTTACAAAAAATGCTGGCGTGCAACTTTTAAAAAATGGCTGGCGAGAAATGAGTTAATATTGACTGAGTAAGGTCATGTCAAAGATTGAAATCAGTGATTGACTTTGATGCTCCTAATCTCATAATTACATTCTGAGACTATCTATGATTTCACATGGAGGGTCCCATCTATATAATAATTTGTGTAAAAAAAATATGTATGCATTACCTGATCCATTATGATCTGATCACCCATCATGGATACAAATACCAAGCATGAAGGGTCAAGGCAAAAGCAAACAAACAAACTAAACTACAAAACAAATGAGTATAGGTACAAGCGATCGCCGTTTTAATCCATAACATGCCTCTGCTCATTCATCAAGATCTCTGCAGATATGATATAACTAAATCAAAGACAATATTAGAATCTCTCTCTCTTTACATTTCCCCCAAACCTACATTTTAATCTAATTCTTGACTCCTACACAGTTTCATTGTCTCTTTCGTCCACGTGTCTTTGAGAGAATTTCAATATCCCAGGGTACACGGCTCTGAATCCAGCTAAAACCCATTACACTGACACTCGTAATTGCAGCCATTCAGTGCAAAAGTGAGCTGTACAAAATGTCACACTGTCATTTAGACCCCATAAGTGACTTGCTAAGGCACTTTGGGTGCTAATGATATATGTTTCTAAATTTAGAGTTTCAATGAAAGATCCATTACATTTGTTTGTTTATTCAAAGGTAACCCTTTAAATTGGATTACTGAATTGTATGTAAACCCAATCATTTCCTATTCACATATAACAAAATTATAGTATAGAAACTGTATGACACATTTTCAATCATACACCATCAAGTAGCATAACCAAACTCTCAATATTTCATTGTGCTTCATTAAAGGCTGTATTGCAACAGTATGCTGGCTCTTATTTTAGTTGTATTGCTTTCGACGCTAGTTCAACTTTATGTCTGTCTATAAATCAATAAAACCTTTCGAGTATAATAACTGTAAAACTGCACATTTGTTTTGGTTAATAGCAGCTCTCCTGTAACAGTTACACTATTGAATTGTTTGGGATTATAAATTATTGAGGACCCCCCCTCCCCTCTTAGTCTTGTCACAGCAGCTCTCTCTGATGAATACCTAAGAATAAACAATGAATTCCTATGGTGAGAGCTCTGTCTGCTGTAACCATTTGCAGTGTTTGCCATTCACACAGTGTTGTATGTAAATGTGACCTGATTTTTTAGACTGAAACGGGCACTTAGCGAATGCTTTGTAGAACTTAAACGGAATACCCATACACTGCGGCAGCTGACAGGCACATCAAACATAAACTGTTCCTATTGGGCGAAATGTAAAGGAGCTTACGGCCTTTGTACCATTTTTATATATAGAGATCATTCAAGATTAATCCCAGGCTCATTGAAGGTCTGATGGGTCGGGGTCTGGTGAGTGGACACGACAGATGTGTTTTATTTGCATTATTGAGTTTGTGTGGTTGGAAAATGTCTGTCTTTTAGTTGTACAAAGTTTCATTCACCCCATGGGATCTTCTGGTTTGCGAGCGCTGCCCTACTTTCTGTGGAACAATAGCTTCAGAACTGTGTAAAAACAGCCTTCTCAAAGTGGTGAATACAACAACTTAGGGCCGTCAGGAGATGGATTAATGGGAAAATTTATTTGATTGCACCAGATTTCAGAGCGACTCATACGCAGAACAGTTGTGGTGGAGAGGCAACAGGAACAGAGAGATGCTAATTTTAGGAGAGGGGAATATTTTTCCCTTGAATTCAAGTGCTTTGTCCTCTGTTGGTATGATCATAAGCACCAGTGGCTTTGAATAGAGGTCACAAAGAACTAAATAGGTTTAGTACGTTTGCCTTGTGTTTTGTAATATGATTGAATTGTGGTGAAAATGCGTTTTATCAGAAAAGATGAGCGGGGTAAGTGACAGAACAAAAATGAAATGAGAAATATGAAATCAAATAATGTACAAATCCCTCATTTTAAGATGTAACACTGTCAAAGTAGTGATGTCAGAGCATAGTGCCAGTTCCCTACATCACTATGATTGACTAATTATGTTGTCTATGTGACAATGCCTATTTTTATTTACAAAATGGCCAGGGCCGGGTTTCCCGATAAGGATTGAACTTAGCGCTTAAGAGCGCTTTCTGCAAGCTACATTTGTTGTTCATTTACGTGCGTTTCCCAAAGATGCACGTAAAACGATCACTTGCAGCTGGGTTTTAAGTGCTACTTTGGCTATCCGTTTGTCAAGTGCTGAAATGTCACCAATAGAATGACTCGAATTTGTAGCAGAAGCTTGTTTAGGCTAATGATCTTCAGCCGTTGTGCACTAATATTTTTTATAATATTTTTCATTATTGTTCAATGAATTTATAAATGTTTTAATAATTTGTGCATAATGACATATTATTTTCCATATTTAGTTAGGACTCGTTCCACTGCGAAATGCCTTCTGCATTTTATATTATAGTTTATTATTATTATTATTTGTTGTTTATTATCTATGTTTATTTATTATTATGGATTATTTCATTGTACCGTAAATATTTACTTTGTTTCTTTAATTAAATACCCTTTCCCTTCAATTTTTTTACTGTAGATGAATAGTAGCAGCATTGGTAGGAACCATTTATCAATTTGCTAGTACCAACTTTTACCAAAATTGTTTTCGTTCTTTATTAATTTATGTTTAGTCATTTAAATTTGATTTCTCATTTGAATTTTAAATATATATTATTAAAGTAATTTAAACAAATAAACTAAGAAGAACCCAATTAATAAATATAAATTTAAAACATTACATTATCGTCATTGCAGGAGTGCAATTTGCTGGTTGTCCTGCAGGTGTCTTTGTAACTCTGTTGTCTTACGATGCACTTATGAATGAACGATTACTCCAGAGCACTCGTAGATCTACGATGATTTTCAAGTGCAACTTAAGTTACGAAGCTTTTGGGTAAGATGATTCGTACGATCGTTTTTACGATCTACTTAGCCTTACGATGCTTTTGGGAAACCCGGGCCAGAAACTTACTCAAAGGTGATTATCCATTTTTATTACTAAAAAACAGGCACGTGCAGGGGGGGGGGCGGCGGGTGCCCAAGTGTCACAAGGTGACGATCTTTTAAGGGCGGAACCAAAGTTAGGGAAGTTTTGGTTCCGCCCGGAAGGTTTCCCCACCGGGCCACATACGAAGACGGACCTTTTTACTTCCTGGTTTCCAGGGAAACGCTATCAGGGCTTTACGAGCCACAGGTGTGAAGCATAAATGAAACGAAGTATGATTGGAGGTTGCGGGAAGATGAAGCATTTAAATAGCCTGTGGGAACACAAAGAAAGCGATTCACACGGGAGCGATGGACACGAGAGGTGATTGACACGGGGAAAGCTCCTTTGCCGAAGGCAGGAAAGAGACACGCACCCTTTGAAGAGCCCGAAGGCTCTGTTGATCCGGGCTGCGCTAGGAGCGCGCGGAAAGAAGACGGAGCCACAGGAGGTGAAAGAAGGGCAAGCTGAGGATCTCTTAAAGGAGCACCCCGTGTGCTTTGGAGGAAGTTGTCGTAGTGTGTGCTGAGGAACGGAGCTGTGCTCATTGCTAGACGTGGTGGCTGTCTATATTTCTCTCTCCAGCTCTCTCTCTCTCTCGTTGTAGTCTGCGGTGGACCTGCTGGAGTGAAAGGAAAATCCTATGGGTAGAAGGAACCTTGGTCTAAACAGCACTTTTGAAGGAGTAAAGCAGGAAGAAAATCGACCTTGTTGTACAACGTAAACAAAGGCTATCCGCTGTGAGTATACATTTTGGTGTGGAGCAACTTGCAGAAATTAACCTGTGTAATCGATGGAAACCTCCAGGAGAAGGAGGGCGGCCCTACCCCTAAAACAGCGTGGTGGGCGAGCCGTTAGAAGCGTCAATCCAAGCAGCCACAGCAACGAAACACTATTCTGGTCGTATTTCCATCGCCCTTATTTCAGCCCAAGTGAAGTGGAGGACGCCGGGCGTTTCCCTTGTTGTGTACACTTATAGTGTGGTGAGTGAGACTTTGCAATTAATAAGCTTTTCACGTTGGAGTGGTGCTGTGTATTTGCTGTGGGTTGCTGTGTGTCTTGTCAGACAAAGCCCCGCATCATTCATTCTTCTACTGGGCAGAGGACGGAGAGGCTAACGACCTCAGAATTTATAGCTACTATACGCAGTGGGCTGTTTTGGAGCGTGAAGGGACGCAGATCAAGAGCTGTCAGCGACTGTGAGTATAATATTGGAATTATTCGTAGTGGGAACTTACCTGTGTCTGTCCTTGTCGCAGAGTCAGAGGCGAAAGGGTCCGCCGCCCCCGCGGTCTCTACAAAGGGGCGCCCCTGTCCAGGATTCGATCGCCCTACGGGCAGTGGAGATAGGGCAGCGCTCGACCCGGTGAGGTGGCGTGGGATCTTCGCCCCTCTGCTGACCTACGGAGGGAACCATACTTACCAAGAGCTGTGAAAAGCAGAGTAGCGGCCACCTGTGGAGAGAAAGGAGAACGAGAGTGAATAATTGGAGAACAGACTGTGTAACGTGATACCTACCCAGAGAGCTGTAAACAGCAGGGCCGGTGAGAAATACTCGAAGTCCAAGTAACAGTGTTTTTGTGTCCTAGTGGCCACCTGTGGAGAGAAAGGAGAACGAGAGTGAATAATTGGAGAACAGACTGTGTAACGTGATACCTACCCAGAGAGCTGTAAACAGCAGAGCCGGTGAGAAATACTCGAAGTCCAAGTAACAGTGTTTTTGTGTCCTAGCGACCACCTGTGGAGAGGAAGGAGAACGAGAGTGAACATTAGGAGAATGGACTGTGTGGAGATCCAGTTGGTGGTGAAGGAGGAGAGCCTAGAGTGGCCATTATTTTAAGTTCCCCGTTTTCCCTTCCCTATTTATCTTTTTTTTAAGTAAATTAAATAAAGTACATTTTTAATTTATGCTTACCTTGTGTGTCTGGTCATTGGGGTGGCTTTGGAAATCTCCTCGAGGTGGAGAAAGGGGGCGTGACCTTATTTACATCTGGGTCCACCCCTACCTGTGACAGATTTGGCGTAGTCGGCAGTCCACCTCGGGTTGAGACCAAGGTCCCCCAATGACCTACCACGTTTTTTTAAAAGTAAAGTTCCCATCAACACAGTATCAGTCCCCAAAAAAAACGCGTTCTCGGGACGAGAACGGATTGGCGGGGGAGGATGTCACAAGGTGACGATCTTTTAAGGGCGGAACCAAAGTTAGGGAAGTTTTGGTTCCGCCCGGAAGGTTTCCCCACCGGGCCACATACGAAGACGGACCTTTTTACTTCCTGGTTTCCAGGGAAACGCTATCAGGGCATTACGAGCCACAGGTGTGAAGCATAAATGAAACGAAGTATGATTGGAGGTTGCGGGAAGATGAAGCATTTAAATAGCCTGTGGGAACACAAAGAAAGCGATTCACACGGGAGCGATGGACACGAGAGGTGATTGACACGGGGAAAGCTCCTTTGCCGAAGGCAGGAAAGAGACACGCACCCTTTGAAGAGCCCGAAGGCTCTGTTGATCCGGGCTGCGCTAGGAGCGCGCGGAAAGAAGACGGAGCCACAGGAGGTGAAAGAAGGGCAAGCTGAGGATCTCTTAAAGGAGCACCCCGTGTGCTTTGGAGGAAGTTGTCGTAGTGTGTGCTGAGGAACGGAGCTGTGCTCATTGCTAGACGTGGTGGCTGTCTATATTTCTCTCTCCAGCTCTCTCTCTCTCGTTGTAGTCTGCGGTGGACCTGCTGGAGTGAAAGGAAAATCCTATGGGTAGAAGGAACCTTGGTCTAAACAGCACTTTTGAAGGAGTAAAGCAGGAAGAAAATCGACCTTGTTGTACAACGTAAACAAAGGCTATCCGCTGTGAGTATACATTTTGGTGTGGAGCAACTTGCAGAAATTAACCTGTGTAATCGTTGGAAACCTCCAGGAGAAGGAGGGCGGCCCTACCCCTAAAACAGCGTGGTGGGCGAGCCGTTAGAAGCGTCAATCCAAGCAGCCACAGCAACGAAACACTATTCTGGTCGTATTTCCATCGCCCTTATTTCAGCCCAAGTGAAGTGGAGGACGCCGGGCGTTTCCCTTGTTGTGTACACTTATAGTGTGGTGAGTGAGACTTTGCAATTAATAAGCTTTTCACGTTGGAGTGGTGCTGTGTATTTGCTGTGGGTTGCTGTGTGTCTTGTCAGACGAAGCCCCGCATCATTCATTCTTCTACTGGGCAGAGGACGGAGAGGCTAACGACCTCAGAATTTATAGCTACTATACGCAGTGGGCTGTTTTGGAGCGTGAAGGGACGCAGATCAAGAGCTGTCAGCGACTGTGAGTATAATATTGGAATTATTCGTAGTGGGAACTTACCTGTGTCTGTCCTTGTCGCAGAGTCAGAGGCGAAAGGGTCCGCCGCCCCCGCGGTCTCTACAAAGGGGCGCCCCTGTCCAGGATTCGATCGCCCTACGGGCAGTGGAGATAGGGCAGCGCTCGACCCGGTGAGGTGGCGTGGGATCTTCGCCCCTCTGCTGACCTACGGAGGGAACCATACTTACCAAGAGCTGTGAAAAGCAGAGTAGCGGCCACCTGTGGAGAGAAAGGAGAACGAGAGTGAATAATTGGAGAACAGACTGTGTAACGTGATACCTACCCAGAGAGCTGTAAACAGCAGGGCCGGTGAGAAATACTCGAAGTCCAAGTAACAGTGTTTTTGTGTCCTAGTGGCCACCTGTGGAGAGAAAGGAGAACGAGAGTGAATAATTGGAGAACAGACTGTGTAACGTGATACCTACCCAGAGAGCTGTAAACAGCAGAGCCGGTGAGAAATACTCGAAGTCCAAGTAACAGTGTTTTTGTGTCCTAGCGACCACCTGTGGAGAGGAAGGAGAACGAGAGTGAACATTAGGAGAATGGACTGTGTGGAGATCCAGTTGGTGGTGAAGGAGGAGAGCCTAGAGTGGCCATTATTTTAAGTTCCCCGTTTTCCCTTCCCTATTTATCTTTTTTTTAAGTAAATTAAATAAAGTACATTTTTAATTTATGCTTACCTTGTGTGTCTGGTCATTGGGGTGGCTTTGGGAATCTCCTCGAGGTGGAGAAAGGGGGCGTGACCTTATTTACATCTGGGTCCACCCCTACCTGTGACACAAGCACCTGCCTCTTTACCCCTGGATGACCAAAGTGCCCTTTTTGTCAAGGAATTTTTTTTGTAATTAAATGCCCTTTTGTGAAGGCCTGCCCAATCTAACTATTAGTAAAATTAATAAAAAATAATTTAGCCGTAAATAAAATTAGTCACTTGATGACGCATTGACCTTTCATTGGACAATCTCTTTAGGGACGATCACTAGTTCACAGCGCTAGCGGCACGCCCACACATGCGCGACACGGTGCGCAGAACAGGGAGGATCCCCCTCGAGCGTCGAGCCGGCATTGAACCGAAGCGGTATGCTTAATGTTAACCTTACTTATTATTATTATTTTACAAGAACGACGTGAGGAGAGCATGCACAGCTTTTGTTTATTGCTGTCTGTGTGTATTAACATCTCTAGAACTTTAGATGCAAACAGGGCTCTCAAGTCTCACGCATTCGGCGTGAGACACACGCATTTCAGCCAGTTCACATGCCACACCTTGTATTTCTCACGCTGAAAATTAAACATTCTTCCCATATAAAAACATTGGATGAGGCAAAGGCAGGGACGTTCTCTCAACTTCACGCAGCAATGCAAGAACCGAAACGCACATGACATCAAAGTACCGCGAGAAATATTCGGGAAATCATACAGAGGAGTTTGATTTCAAAACGCTCTCGCGCTGTTCTAATGTCATCCACCTATCACGCGGAGTTTGTTGGAAGAGCAAGATTCGATAAATACGGTAAAAAACACTAAATTTTTGTATCATATTGAATTTACGATTCCTGGACTCGCCTTTGATAATAGACAATGTGAGCTGATGTTGGGTAATATAGCCATACTCGTGCTAAATTATTAACTCAGTCAAAAACTCTCTAGCTTTGCAACCAGTTAGTTTACCTGAAAATAAAGAAAGTACTAGAGGCTTCATAAAATGAATGAAAGGAGAGATGAATGTCATTATTTTATTTCCCTGTCATCAAGGCATCAAAGTGTGCAAAAACACAACACAAACAGGATTCAAAAGCTAAAATATATAGGCTACTCTCTTTGTATACAAATTTCGAACAGGATTAGAATAGAATTATATTTTAAATATGACAACAAAAACACAAGCCTGTAAACGTAATAATATCTTTACTGCATATACTGTTGACACACACAAACACAAAATGTAATGCACTGTAAGTCGCTTTGGATAAAAGCGGTTGCCAAATGCATAAACATATAGATATAAAACTCTGTATATATAGATTTTTCTGTCTCACTCTATTTGCAAGGAAAATAAAGAAAAACATTAGACTTAAAATCGTCTTTCTATTCTGTATTACTTTATTATTTGTTTCAGTTGTGTGCTTGCATGTCAGCGAGCAAAGTGCCCTTTTTATTCTTTGAGCACCTGCCCCTCCATTGGTCTCTGCACGGCCCTGCTAAAAAATGTGGTAAGAAAGGGTGATTATTACAAATAATAATCAAAAAATAATAAAAAATAAATAATAGAGTAAAATACATCTTTAACTCATTAACTAAGTTTACTTCAATATTTTTTATGTAAATATTAATCTATCACGACAAACTATATATTGTTGGAAAGGTCTAAGAATGTAGTTTTCATATTTCAAAATCTTTTAGCAGTAATAATGATGTACTAACTGTAATTTATTCATTTGTGAAAATAGTAGGCCCTATGCAGCAAACATCACAGCAAACCAACACGAATCTTAGTTTTTTTTTTTTTTTGATAATTGTATGTTAAAAATAATACTATATTGCATCTTTATTTATTACAAATAAATGTAAACTGCTATAAAAAATATATTTTTTCCTCCAGACACTTACCTAAAAAAGTTTAAAGTGTCTTCTTTAAAACAAGACCAAATTTAGGCTAAACCAAAAAAAAAAAATAACAACAAGCCAGAGTTATATTAATTTGAAGGTGTACATAACCTTTTCATTACCCCCCCCACACTCAAAAAGGACTGCACCAGTTAAAGGGTTAAAAAAGTCCAAGAGAGAGGATTCACACCAGAAGGCCACTACACCCCCTGACATACCACAACAGAAATACATGCAATAATAATTCAGTAAGTTTACTGTATTATACGAGCACAAATAACATGTTGACAGTATCAGATTCATCAGCTACTAAAAATACTTCTGAAAGCGAATTACTTTAAAAAAAACTATTACTAGACTCCACTAGAAACTGAAAATCTCTGGGTTTGGAAAGAAAATATCTTTCTTTACAAATGAATCTGTCCTGCATCACCGCTTCACCCTCTGATTAAGGGAGGCATGTCTTAAAAGCTATACACCCATACAACTTTCAATTTCCGGGTAAAGCCCGGACTCTAAACAAGACTATATACTGTACCATCTCAACCATTTCGTTTAGCTAATAGATTTGTTCCCTGGTATAATTTGGGAAGTTAAGAAAGGATCTATATCTGGAAACTTCTATTGAAACTGCTTCATATGTGTGTTTCTCTCATTTCTGCCCTTTAACAAATCCATTTAACTTCTGTAACCTCTGTAGCCGCAGACATTGATGGGGGTTTAAGCTGAGCTGAAATTTTGGATCAAATCCGTGGGATAGATGTGGGTGTGCGTCCCCCTGCCTGTCTCTGATAACTTGTTTTGGGAGCTCTGGTAATCTGCTGGCGTCATCTATCACTTAGCCGTGGCCTTCATGCCTGTCAGGACGCTGAAGTGTTGAGTCAATAGACAGTCCTTGGTGATGTGGACGACACCCAATAGCTCAAAAAATCAACCACCTGGAAAGCATATTAGGAAAGCGTAAACTGTTCAATTGAGCTTGTCATTTTAACATAAATCCTAACCAGCTCTGATTGACATTAAGCAGCTTTATAACATGGTAGTTTGATCCCATTTAAATATGCTAATGTTGGATCATGTTTTGTTTAAAATTGTGGTTAGGACAAGATTTTAAAATGCATTAAAAAAGAAGTAACAGTTTACTTTAAGGTTGTATTTGTTAAACATTTCTGTAGAAATTACAGTATTAATTTGTTCACAGTTTGTAATTGCAACAGTTTTTTTGAAGTTAAATGAACATTAAACATTAACAAGTCTTTATCTTTAAAGAATAAAACTAAAATAACAGCCTCATGCAAAGCATTCTGGGAACCAAAAAAGAAAAGAAAAAAAAGAAATTTATGTTATTTTAGTTTTATTTGGTAAAGATAAAGACTGTTTAATGTTAATGTTTAATGTTGATTTATTTTTTACCAAAATATTGCCAGTAAATAAAATACATTTAAATCTACAGTAAATTAGTGGCAAATACAGCGATTGTTTTACAGTGTAGTTAATGCATTAGCTAAATCAATTTATAACAAAAATGTATATATATAAGGATGCTCTCTGCACGTATTGTATATTCATTAAATACCTTTGCTTCAATTCCGCTTAATCTCGGCCTCAGAAATCCGCTTTCCATTCACAGAACCCACCCACTATTGTACGCTTCCTCATTTTAACATTCTGACTTTCCTCATTTGCATCAAGTGCAGGTTTTGAATTAAAAAGCTTTCATGCACTTAGAGGGTTTTGCAAAGCAAGACAGGCAAATTTGTACCAATAAAGTGACATTTGTGAAAATAAGGGGTAACACTTTATTTCGATAGTCCACTTTTGACATTTTACTAACTATAAGTAACCAAATAAGGAATTTTAGTTACTAGCTATTACTAATAACCTTTTTATTGGCATTAAAGTGAAATGACTGTATCTAAACATGATAAAAAAATGCCCATTTATGAGAAAACCTGCCAAACGCACTTAGAAG
The DNA here is from genome assembly GCF_030506205.2 of Paramisgurnus dabryanus. Taxonomy (NCBI): domain Eukaryota; kingdom Metazoa; phylum Chordata; class Actinopteri; order Cypriniformes; family Cobitidae; genus Paramisgurnus; species Paramisgurnus dabryanus. The sequence goes on along the minus strand of NC_133345.1, from coordinate 9,846,964 downwards.
GCTTTGCATCTAAACTTATCAATTAAACAAACAAAAGTTCAGTGACATACATTGGAATTGTAACCTTTTAATTATCCACTATCCAGTAACGATCACAAATCAAAATTAAGTATAATAAAAAATGTAAACATATTCCAAATCCTAATACCTAAATCCTAACACCAGTAAGTGTTTCAATTTTGCTCAAAAACTTAGTAAAATAACTCAATTGCAACACTACTCTCTTTAATCAAGTCCCATTAAGTTTTATGACAGGAAATTTATTTTTAATAATTGTGTTGCATTAGCTAAAATGTTCTTTGATTAAAAGAGTGCAGTTCTACAGTTGTACATTCTTGAGAGTCAGGACAAAAGTCCCACATATTCATGTTAAATATTAAGAAATTAATGTGCTTTAGTTAGAAAGTACACGTTCTTGTTCATGTCCTCTCCAAATAAAATTAAGGCCAGTAAAATTGGCCAAAAAACATAAACTAATAAAATGTATGGCTTGTGGTACCCTATCTCTTGGCAAGTCGTGTCATAGTCACAAAATATTTGATTAATTTATTTGTGTTGACAAAATGTTCCGCTTTTTTCTGTCTTTTTCGTGTCACTCAGCACAAAATTTCTATAAATAGTTTTTCGTGTCCGTGGCACGACTTTCGTTTTGATGTCCTTTCATGTATTGTTTTCTTATGTTTTCTTTTCTTCCTATTTGTTGGGTTTAGATTTGGGATTTGGGTAAGGATGTAATTTTATGTTTTGGTTACTACATGTTTTTTCTGCTTTTAAAACTATTTTCACTTGGGGTTGGGGTTTGGGTTAGGATGTCTGAAATTTAACAGAAAGTCATTCCCCCAAGCGACATGGTAAAAATAATAGGAAAAACAAAAAGATGACACGGTAAAAAAGTCGTGCCAAGGACACGAAAAACTATTTATAAAAATTCATGCTGAGTGACACGAAAAAGACATTTGTGCTCGTAACATGAAAAAAGGAGAAAATTGTGTCAATAACACAAAAAATAATCAAATATTTTGTGACTATGAGGCTGTTTAACACTTGGCATTAACATTCGTTTTCGTCGATCGGATCACAAGTGGACGACGTTAATGCCAGGTGTAAACGGTTTTTAAAACGTTTTGAACGCCTCCAATTTCGACCACTTTCAACCACATTCAGAGGTAGGGGAAACCACTTTCGATCGGATTGCGTTTGTAGTGTAAACGCACATGTGGTTGAATGTGTTCGAACAGCCACACGCGACCGCCTTCTCTCCGCCCATTTATCTAATCTGAGGTATTAAACACTACGTTTTACATCTTTTCTGACTTCTGGCGTGAATAGCGCTATTTTAGCCTTTTTATTGAAAAAACTAAAGCGACTGATCTCCGTAGTTTGGTTTTGAAAGCGTGTGAAAGTTGTGCGATCCTATTTCATCAATTGAGCTAAAAATTCAGAGAAAGCTCTAACATGTACACGTAAAAAACTCTGTGCAGCATGTTTACTTGCTAAACAAGCAGTGGACTCCGACATACTATTAGTTCGCGTCCATATAAACTCATCATTACTCCCGCTGGCATATGAATGACAGCAGAGAGACTCACCCATCGTCTCACAGACCATCCCCTCACAGTATTCAGGACAGAAGCGGTCGAAAGTGGACAAAAGAGACGGATTTAAATACCAGATGTAAACGTAATGTGTCTCTCTTGTCCACTTGTGATCCGATCGATGAAAACACATCTTAATACCAAGTGTAAACAGCCCCTATGACAAGACTTGCCGTGAGATTAGGTTGGACTTGTTATGCACTGAAAGTCTCTTTGGACAATATAACGTTATGTTCCTGTAGTTAATTTGGTAGAGGATTGCAATGACAAACCATATAGGCCTGCATTTGATCCCATGGAGCACACATATGAATGCACCATTAGTGGCTTTGGATAAAGCATGAAACATAAAAAACTGTAAACTGCAATGTCTTTTCTAAGTTGAGACTGATAAAGATACCAATTTTGAAAAGGTTGAAACAGAGCAGGAATTTCCACTGAATCTCATTAGTTTCTTCACAGTAACTAATTAACTGCACTTCCTTTTACTAAAACAGATGTCCAGGCGTTTGGCCAGTTCATTCTCAGCTTCCCCAGATGCCTGGTTGTTTAAGTTACAATTTCATTCTGCCTTTCTAACAAGCAGCGTTGCTTTGGAAAGTACTCCTCTTTACCGCAGCGCTTTCTCTGAGCAGAACATCAGTAATTCGGAGCCGTGCGCCACCGTGTATATGCTAATGACTGCATTCACATGCCGAGCGGAATACCTGTGTGTCTCCGCTCCACATGAGAGCCTCTCCTTTCACTTTCAGTTGATTGTGTGAAGGAGTCCAAACTGACAGCTCTCTCCCTCTCTCTCTCAACCATGTGCTCTCTCTCTCTCTCACTCTTGTGCACTCTCTCACACAAATAAATATGCCCTAGGTATCTCCCCGCCCAACAAACACACGTACGCTTACATTCTAACATACACCTTCCTCTCCACCTCTTCTGAATGATTAAACCGAGTCCTCAAGTGTACCCTTGAACTAAGAGAAAAGTCAAGCAGACTGCAGAAGTTTGTTCAGTTTTCAATAGCACTTCAATTTAAATGCACGGGAGAGGGCATTTCCGGGCAAGCAGCCGCTGATTAAAAATGAGCAGAGTGTTGCTTTGCTTTGTGCGTCTGGTGTGGGAAGTGGACATGATGTTGATCATGTCAAGCAGACGTTTCCAGGGTTGAGGTAAGAACACAACAACGTGTTTTACAAGCAGGAACAATTGGCTGCTGGTCTGCTTTATTTGAAGGGGTTCCAGGGGTCAAATTAAAATAAATTAAGACCAAACATGGTTCATTACATGCGTTCTGAAAATATAAATATTAAATATATACAGTACTGTGCAAAAGTCTTAGGCCACCACCACCAGACTTGATGTTTTAGAAGTTTTAATGTCCATCCATATTTATTTTCCAATGTATACCGAAAAATACAGCAAATATGTAAAAAAAATTAAATATGTAATTATTATAGGACTAAATGTCTTCTTTAGGCATCATTGGTGTTTAGTGTGACCTCTCCTGGCACTAAACACATCTTGAGCATTTTTGAGCAGAATGAAGTAAAAAGGTTCATGGTCGTAGCTACCATCAAGGACACAGAGGTCATGTCCTCTGTAACTTTTTCTTGAAGTTTCGTTTAATTTTGATGTAAAAATAGCCAACGAGACAATTATCCTTGCATTTACATACCGCTGCCATCTCAAAACGAAAGTAGTCGGCTATAGCAGGGCCGGCCCTTGGGGTTATGAGGCCCTAGGCGAGACCATGGAAATGGGCCCCCACTGGTGTAAAAAAATTCATAGCGATGCAATTTGACAAGTGAAATTAAAACAGACAAAAATGTTTTGGGTGATTCTCACGAAACCATTGAAACACCACGGCACTAATGATTTTAGCTATAAAATGTGTAATATAGTAATATTAAAAAGCATCAGAATTAACACAATACTGTGTTCTACCTTGCACAATGTGTGATTTCAACATAAGAATTTATAATTTGTCAATTTTATCTCATTTTCTGCTGAAATTCTCATTACCGCAATGTGTCCGGCTGTGTTTGAACATGCGTTATGTTGTAATTTAATCAAATGAACACAAAAATATTTAGAAAAAAAATAAATGGATGTTTTGCTAGACTACTTTAGATGACAGAAAAAATATTTACTGAATATTCATGTATAATAATAATGAAGAAAAATTTGGAAAATGATGTGTCCATGCCTGATGTTCTCATCCTCCGCAACACTTTTTAAGCACACATACAGCATTTTAATAAAGTTTGATTTTGAGTGACCAAGCACATGGACCAGTTACTTGAAGATGGCTACCAGGTAAGATATTTTTTTAGAGTTAATTGGAAATATTGTCTTGTCAGAATGCTTACACGACATTTTGATTGTCATTACTGCAACATATGCTTATTAAATGTTAATTTAATTAATAGAAGCATAATACTTTGATTTTAAATGCATGTGCAGAATCTCCAAATTATGTTCTTTCAGGTTTGTCATGTCATTTTGAAAATATGTCAGTGTTGATGTTTTTTCTGACTGTTGCGGTAATGAGATTTTTTAGGACTAATTTTTTAAATTATGTTACAAAAAGTGTTAAATGATAAGTAAAAGTGTTTAAATTAATGTTCCCATTTACTCCAGACTTTGATTTTCAATGTCTGGTGGGAAAAAAAGTAAATTTAAGCAATTTTTACATTTTCATGCTTGACATTTTTAAAACCAAGTTTTCGTGAGAATCACCCTTTTATGAAGTGCAACATAGTAAGCAATGTTGTTAGTGCAACAACTGTAGTGCAACAGAACTACAGTACTGTATGTCTCAATACAAATATCATGGATATTAATACAGAATAATTACTATAGGGTTATTATACACACAAACCATTTTTCGGAAATGTGTATTCGGACATACCCTTTTAGACTGTGCACCATGCGCTTTAGACCATTTGCTTAGATCGTTAAAATAGGGCCCAAAGACATAATGCCATATCATTCATTACATTTTGGTCTGGTCAAACATCACTTAACTCTGGAGTATATAAGTAGCCTACTCACAATTTTTTGCATGGGCAGATACTGACCTTGACGTCATCCTCCCCACCACCACCAGGTTGGCCCTTATCCATGCATTGGGGGGCGTGGTGTAGGCTCCTCCCCTACCTTCGTCTTATTCTTGCTGCAAGAGCAGCAAAAATCTTGAACCCTTTGTCTCAACCCTTTGAGCTATTGACGGGGTCTACTCACAAAAGAGGATATAACTGCTGCATCCTTCTGCTTACGAATTGTTTAATGAAACCATTTTACATTAAATCGACTCCTGAGTCTTTTTGGTAGAACTTTTGTTTTTAAATTCAAATTGTGATATAAACCTTTAGTCAAAGTCGTTTCAGCTAGAGATTGTCAATCGCCTCATGCAACTCTACATAGTCGATCCCCCAGAAAAGTATTTTTTGATTGATAATTGGTTCTTTTAACTGGAAGGTAGGACTTCTGTCACCAGATCAGCCATGTTGAGCATTGCATTTCGTCACAAATTTTATTTACATGACTAAACAATGCAAAAAAATTATAATAATAACGGAAGAAAATAAACATTTCAACTATAGTAAAAATAATAGACAAAATCCTGCTTTGAGAAGATGTTGTTAGTTTACATATAAAAAATTTTTTATAGATCGCTGATATTATGAAATACCTCTACAATGACCTCAACTTATACATGTAAGAAAAACATGTTAAACATAAGTGGATGTGCCCTCACAAATCTACGCTGTCTCCTCGCTTTTACTCCAATAATTTAATTCTTATATTCCAAGATGCTGGTCATCAACAGTGTAAACATTTCATGATATTTATAGAAGCCGAAATGTCTGACACTAGTAGCAAAGTCAGAATTAAGTTTCTTTCATGCTTATCCTGGTATTTAAAGTATTTTATTTTTACATTTACAGCTGTGAAATGAACCTAGAGCAAAACACATCTCCATCTGTCTTTTTTGCTATCTCTCTCCATTGCTTCCTTTTGAGTGTTGTTTCCTGTGATAAGTCTGTGTCTTTGTTAGCGTTATAATCACAATGGAGAATTAGTTACAATGATATCAAGATATACTGTACAGAATCTAGAATAACAAGAGCTAAATTAATTGCACTATTGTAAGACAGGCCTTTATCAAGAGAATTATAAGTCTAAAGGGAAAGTTAAAGCACCCACATGGTGAGGTGATGAAAAATGAGGTGTTATAATTAAAAATACGAGAAGCTTGATATCCCTCCAGATGCCATTACAACTGAAATTGCCTGTAGTTAAAGTTAAATCATTCAATCCAGTCCTTTCAAATTCTGAAAATCTTGTTGGCTTTCATGCGTGAAGGTTTATGCAACAAAAAAATGGTTTTATTTTTTGTAGATGGAAAAGAATGGAAACGCTCATGCAAAATATGAGACAAAGTAAACTAATTTCATTCTCGGTCTCGTCTGGCTGTGTGTGCCAATCAAAATATGCTTATTGATTCTGAATGCTGAGAATAAAATAAACAACATTTGTCAACAGACTGATTTAATAAATTGCTAATGGGAAGAAATAACACTGACTATTTGGTTGAGTTTACCAGGCAGAACTTAAAAGCTCAAGAGTGATTCAATTTAGGCCCTTAAATGTAGACAAACTTTAGTATTTGCATTTAAAATGGGAATGCAGTCCAAATAACACAACTTACAGTGCACTGCTGCTGAATATGATGTTAAGTCAGTTTATTTTCCACTGAATAAAAGTCTGAAGCACATTACACATTCCAAAGAATAAAATAGTGAGTGACAATGTTGTCAGGTTTTATTTTTCATTTGACATGTTATTGAAATGTTCTCCTGCCAAACTCTTTTGGAGAATTCAGTCTTTTCCCATGCAGTCAAGAAGAAGAGAGCTGTACTTGTATGTCTTACCTATAAAGAAAATAACCACTCAGGTGCTCGGCCAAGATTTCCTTAAAGAAAATTTGTTAACCTAGGCTTACTGGCCATACATACCTCTCACTAAATTTCTGTATAACCTAAAATACGTAGCGCCACGTACATATTGCTGATGGAATATCTATCAAGAAGCGTCTCATTTAGGCAGGCATTACATTTTATCACACGTTTTTTAAAAGTTAAGAAGCAAACAGATGCACAAATTAAAACCTGGTCGTCTTTGTTAAGAACAGACATTTAATCTGGAAAAGCAAGTTTTCAACTAAACAATGGCACACAGAAAAGCAGCTTATATAGGTGTCTGTACATGTTAACGTAACATTACCATTTATTCACCGAACACAATGGGCCCTATTTTAACGATCTAAGCGCATGGTCTAAAGCGCATGGTGTGCGGCCTAAATGGGCGTGCCCGAACCCACTTTTGCTAATTTAACGACGAGGAAAATAGTTTATGCGCCAAGCGCACAGGCCTAAAAGGGTTTTTCCCATTTTCGTAATGAGTAATCGGTGTGTTTTGGGCTTAACGTGCAATAAACCAATGAGAATCTCAGCTCTCATCCCCTTTAAAAGCAAGTTTCGCCTGGCGCTATGTTTAATCCCTATTTAGAAAGCGGAATTTATCAACTAAAAAACTAAGCAGAGGAAGAAGAGCACCAGTTTAAGATTAATGTTAAAAAATTTTGTTGTTTATATTTGTTTCAAATTTATTATTTTTTTTGATTAAAACCTTTAAAAGCTTTTTTCTTCAGTCATGGAAGTAAAAAATCAGGCTTTTAATTGCTTTAAATGTATGGCTATCCAATATCATCAAAAAATAATTTACAAGTATGTAAGAAAAGGTTTGTACTCTAAAAATACTTTATTTGTAATAAACAGGAGATAAAAAATTTACAAACGTGCAGAGAGCCTTTTCAGCACTTGGACAGCGCTATGTTCTTTTTTTAAAAAAGCATTACTTAAAAATGTTTCTCATCTCATCATATTCACAAGTATAACGTCATCATATACAATACATTTTTGTGATAGCATTAAAAAAAAAAAAACATTTAAAAATAAATGCATGTTTAAAGCAAAGCTACAGGTGAAGCACCGTCTTCTAACGTCTCATAATCAGTGTTCATTTATGTCAATAATAATCTTTTACATTTTAATCCTTAAATACATTTTTTTGTATTTAAAAGCGTTTTTGTGCTGCTGCGCATCTAAGTGTGTGATAAGAAAACCCGCGTTGTCATCCCGTTTATAGGCGCATATTACTAACACGCTCATTAAATAACAAAAACACTATTTCGCCATTGACTTTAGACTTAGAGCAGGTTTTTGTTGGTCAATGGCGTAGTCTATTTTAGTTACCTCAAAATAGCAACGTGTCAGCTATGCGCCTGAACACACCTCGGTTTCAGCCCAGAACGCCCCTGGGCGCAAGATTGGGAGCAAATGCATTTGCTTTCTAAACTTACGCCGGGTTGAAACTAGCAAAAGACACTTGCATTGCACATTGCGCTGCATTGCGCCGGGTGTATGATAGGTCCCAATAGCATATCGAACATACCTAGGAGGCCCGAAGTCATTCCAAATCACTGAATCTTACATAAATACAGGAGCAGCATAGAGCGGACTCTCGCGGCTGTAGACGGTAATTTATTCTCTTGATTCATATGAATTGATTTTTACATATAGGTCGCACCTGGCTAAAAGTTGCAGGACCAGCCCAACTATGCAAAAGTGTGACTTATAGTCCGGAGAATACAGTACCTTTATGTCTGGTTATGTGCACCAAAACTTGCAGCATGCTTTAATGACTTGTGCTGCCCTTCTGATTAAATTTTTATAAACCAGATCCGACTAAAACATCCAGATGTATTTTGACCATTAATTACAAGTCAGCAAAAGTCTCAAACCAAGAAGGTCCTGGTTCGAGCCCCAGCTAGGTCAAGTGGCCTTTCTGTGTGAAGTTTGCATGTGTTGTCAGCACGGTTTACTCCGGTTTCCTCCCACAGGCTAAAAACATGCAAGTTAGGTGAATTGGAGATACCAAACTCCCCCAACGTGTGTATGGATCAACTTTTGTATGGATTAACCATGAATATAGCCATAGATGCTGGAATGGCATAAAGAAAGAAAGAATTACAAGTCGGCACTATGTATCTGTAAACAAGTTCTAGACATACCTTGGCTGATCAAACACTTTTCCGCAGCAGTTACACAAGCATGAACTGATGAACTGCTGAATATATACAACATTATTGAGTATTGTCTGCTTTGCAACCTTGAATAAACCTGCATAAAAAACTGAGGAAAAACAAGCGCCTCCAGTGCCTCAAGTGGACACTCTGAAAGATGCAACGATATGTAGGAACGTATTTCAGGTTATGCAAAAATCTGGAGGTATGTAATTCCCATTATTTTGCCCATATTTCTGTACTTGCATCCTTTTTTATAGTAGTCTGTACAAAATCCCAAAGATGCTAAACAGGATATTGTGAATTCCAAAAGAGCTAATGTGTGGTATTTTACCGCAAAATCGATCCAGTTTAACCAGGTGCTTATGCACTGAAAAAGCACTGCATTAAGTCATTGTCACAATATTTGTGCACATTTTCAATCCCTTGTGGCAGCAGTAATTCATCAATAATGGAGATGGAGAAGAGCTTTTTAACCGAGAGCTTGTACTGTATGTTTCAGTTGTAGTGGTGGAGTGATGTGTAAGTCTGTAATCAGAACCAAACCTGTTTGCGTCGTGCAAATAGCATTCAGCATGAAATTGTTGGGACCATCACCTCATTTGCATAATTCCTTTAGCGAATCAGTTGCCAAACCAACAGACGCAGCATGTACAAATAAACAATTCAAGCAATTCAATCTTAGAGAATTCACCCCGATTTCACAATCAAAGCAATCAAACATTTGACAACACGACATCATATTAACTTGCATTCTATCCAATTAAGGCATTTCTGTGTTAAGCACATCTTTTAAAATTTCAACTGCATCAAAACCACTTTGTTGTGAGCCATTGTTGTTAATAATGCCATTGTGCGCAACACCTGTAAATCAGCCTGTTCGGTTTCCATTCTTCTCATTACTTCGCCACATGTAAAGCGCAGCGTAGTGGTCTTTGTTTGGAGCATGCAATGTCTTTGTCTTTCGCCGGCAGGCTTTACTCTGATTGGCTGCACATGTCGGTCAGTGAGATTAGTGGTAGAGGTGTGCGCTAAAGGATGGATGACTGGAGTTGACAGCTGAAGAGTCAAATTTAGAACAGGACACTATCAGCCATGGACAGACTGCTCGAGCGTCATTTGCTGAGTCACACAATGAAGGCACTTAAAACAATGCTGCAAAGCCGTCCCGAGCACAACGCCCTTATCATACGCTGAAACCCCAAACTGGGCTTTGGTGTGTGGGCTAACACAACAGACATTACTTTCAATTAAGAGGTGGTATACATCTGTGTAATTTAATTTCTACTCAAAGATGGATACATTAATATAAAATAATATACACTTTTCTAGTCTCAGTATAGCCTAGAGTCGTACTTATCAAGTTTGTGTTCTGCACAAAAGTCATTAAACTGACAGTTTCATTAAAATAAAAACCATAATGATACCAACATTTAAAACAACTCGACAGTTTTATCAGATTCTACTACATTTACCAAACACATTATGAAGAGCAATATCCCACTGACTTACACAATGACTAACAGAGAGCACCAGCAACTATGTTGGTTAAAAGCTTAATTTTGCTTGCAAAAGCTTACAGCGCCGCAATGTAACCTTACTGTGAATTCATCATCAAAGTTTAAAGTTCACCATGTATGTTGGAGAACTCTCTCTCTCACTCTTTTAACATGGCACATACTGTAATTATATCTGAAAGGAACAGTGAGTTAGAGACCCAGCTGTTATGCTAACCTGCTAATGAATTATAATAATTGCAACAGTGCCCCTGGTTTTTAATGAGGTGAAGAGGACACGGGAAGCCTCGATGGAACGACGCGAAGCTGCAAACCACTTTTACGCCGACAACCAACGTGGGAGACGCATGTTCATGTCCAAATGACAGATTGTCAGTGTAATCCTTAAATTACAGTGAGATATTCTTGTGCATGCAGATACTGTGAGACGAAGGAGGATGACTAATGCAATGAGTCCATCTGAGTGCTGTAATTGGATCAGTCCAATCTACTGGAAGCCGACGTACAAAGAAGCTTATTAGGTGGGTTATTGCTTTCATAAAAAAATGCGTGAAATTTGAGTATGATGAAGAGACGAATGTTTAGTTAAATACATTATTATTAATTATTGAAATAAAGTTTTTGTAAGACGCAATGTAGTTCTTCATCCTGTTGGCTGTTTGCAGTCGCCAAGCATATTACTGTATCAACTTAGTGCATTCATTTACTGTATTGATTGAATATACTGTAGAAGGTACGGTCACAGATGTATTACCAGTTTACAGATTTGACTGTGGCCTTATGCACTCAGATTTTGTTGATCCTGTGTTGGTTACAGTATGTTTTACCTCCACGACCACCATGTTGTCTTTAGTTACAGCATTGCCAAATCCTGCCATACCTCACTGCAGGGTGGATAACTCAATGTAATTTTGCTGTTACTTCTATTGGAAGTACAGTGTTTAGCAACAAGTCCAAAATCAAACCCTACAATTTTTCTTCAACCTGAATCAATCAAAGGTTTTGAGCAAAAGCATTTCAGGTTCATACAGTAAACTAACTTTTGCTGTGTATCTTTATGGTACATTGCTTTCTTGAAAGTCTAATAAGATTGATTAGCTTTCTTTCAAACAACAAGTCCACTGTTAACAGCAATTTTATTTTTCATATTATGTGAATCAACCTGATGTTATGAGAATTCGTACATATTTTACAAAGGGACTGATTTGTATGAATACGAATGTGGACAAAGTGAACTGGTTATGAGGAAAAGCATTAGTGATACCTCACATGTAAACCCAACGTCAATGGGACGAAAGCAAATTGTATGTACAAAAATGTACAAATGAGAATTTAAGAATGAAAATCAATTACCCACTGCTTAAAATATGTATCGATTGCCATGAGATTGTTGTGTTGTTTCAACAGTACATAATGTGTAACTTGAAGAAGTGTTTGATAATTTGGAAGTACAGTATAAATGTGTCAAATTGTGCTTACATGTGTGTTTTTACACTTTTACATATGTTATGCAAATTAATTGCATGTTCTTATGTTGTCGCACATTTTAAAATGATAATAATACAAGGACAAATACATCTGTAATGTAGTAATTTTACTGGTGCATTAGTGACATAGTTCTGCATAATGATAACTGTGAATATATTTAGTTTGTACAAACGGTTACAAACAGGCATGTCAGTACAGAAAACCTCTAGTCTGATGTTTCTGCAGGAGTCAGCCATATATGAGGGTCTAAAATTACAGCAGGCACCAGTGAAGGCTTCAATGGTCATTCAATACAACTCATTCAACATTTAGGTTTTTCCAGTATTCCTCCATCGGCTTTAAAGGGCACCTATGGTCCAATTCACGTTTTTACATTTCATTTGGTGTGTGTGTATTAGTACATGTTAACCATATGCAAAAGGTACATAACCCAAAGTAAACGATGACACGAGTTATCGTTTCAAACATAAATCTGTTTTCTCGGACTACAACAAACACACGGATTGTAGGCAGTTTACTTCCTGGGATTGGTGATGTAGAGAAGACCCATAGATATGTACACTAGATGTCGCCTTGGGGTTCTAAGCATGCGTCAAAACCGCCGCCATCTTAGAACAGGGGTCTTGTCATAGGAAGTAGCTAGGTAAAGCTGCTATCTCCGCCTGTACTTCGAATTCATGGACGATGCCGGACTTTTGTGCTGCATGTGGATGTTAGGCCTTCTAGCACTATGCATTATAGTTAGAAAAAGTAGATTTTCAGAATATCAAAACTTAAATTTTTTTCTGGACTCAATGCTAAATACATGTCTGATTGTTGAAACGAACCAAAAGAGAACCAAGAAAATCGCATTAATATGGTGATTTTATTTCCGTTACACCATTGCATGACGCTGATGCGGGATTCCCCTGTTTCAAGATGGCGGCTCTGGTTGACGCATTCTGTCCAATGAACTGCCGTAGCCAAGGCGACATCTAGTGTACATATCTATGGACAAGACCAACATTATCATAATTCCTCCCACTTTGGACTCACATCCTGTAAATTATCTCCTGTTAGCACTGCATTGTGAGTGAATCTTTCAAACATGGTAAGGAGCATCACATTTCCGGCTGAATAAACAGATCAATCACAACATACAGATAAGCTGGCCAATCAGGGACACAGCGCTTTTCAAATTGTACAAAATCTGTGTTTTTCAGGAAAAGAGTGAAATCTGGAGCTACAATACAAAAATGTACGGTATGTGGAAAATAATGTGTTTTTTTATCATAAACCATGCAAACACCTTGGATTATACCAAATACACAAAATAACGTTGTTTTTTAAGCAATGAAATAGGTGCTTTTTAAAACTACAGTATGACAAAACTGCCATCCATTATGAACAGCGGAATGTGTATCCAAGTAAAATCATATAAAATGAAGCAATGGGAGGGTTTATTTAAGGAAGCACTATACTGCTGCTGGAATCTGTACTTAAGGGTTCTGATGCCTACATTGTGTGGGAAGTGGGATGCATACATAAACTCCCATAATTGGTTTATTTAACCATTTGCTCAAAGGTTCTTTGCCCACTCTGGGTTTCATTGCACACAATGTTTACATTTTACGAACACTGCAGTAGTGTGCGAGCTTACAGTGCAGAATACTGTATCTGCTGCTCAGTCAGCATTCTCTGCTATTTGTGTTGTGTGTGAATACTACAGACTAACCATGCTGTGGGTGACAGGCAGCGCACGTATGTTTGAGGTGATAAACATGAGGCGAGATGAGCAGATGAACTCTGACTGGAATTTAATCTGTTCTGCACTTTTTGTCAGTGTGCGTGCAATATGTTTTAACATCAACTATTCTCGTGTCATGAGCTAAACTGTAGTATATTCCCATACAGAAATCTGCTGCTATTTGTTTTAGAGATATGTTGTGAAGTATTAACATGTTTTATTCAGCTACATTTTGTATCCATTTTTAGTAGTTAATACAATATATGTGATATATATATTTATTACATGTATAAAAACAATGTAAATATAGCTGCAAGCAGTGATGGTGGGACTTCACACGTCTTTTTATCGCTATACACGGTGCCTCCAAGAAAACGATGCACGGTGGTCAAGTGCATCAAGTGGGTAAATATCGGTGAACTATTTTATATTGTTACTGATCCGTTTGGGGACTGTAGGTAAAAGTTACCCCACATTTTAGATGAAGGGGGCTCTAGTGAGCCACTAAAGTGACACACCCTTGTCTGACCTTTCTGTCCACACTTAACAGCCAACAACTGTGATGTGTGTGCCAAATTTCAAGTTAATCTAATCACGCCAAGAGCCTTTAATATGCCTGAAATAAAAGTTTAATGCATTGCCATGGGAACAGTGTTCAAGATATCAAAAAACCCTTGGCAAATTAGCATCTCTAATGTCTTGGCATCATGTTGACCACTTTTGCTGTCAATCACATGAATCCCTTAGGAAGAATATTTAAAAGTTTACCACATGCGACTGTAAGACTTAAATATGCCTGAAAATAAAAGTACCTAAAGTTTGATGCATTGCCATGGGAACAGCGTTCGAGATATGAAAAAAGCTTCGAAATTTAGCATCTTCAATGTCTCGGCATAATGTACCACTTTTGATGTCAATCGCATGAATTCCCAAGGAGGAGTATTTAAAATGTTTACAGCATGCAACAGTCAAAAAATCCAGCTTTGTAACACACTTCCTGCCGCCTGTTGACGGAGCTATTCCTGGAACTCACAATAGGCACATCGATGCGATCGGAATCCTTGGACAAACATACACCCAACGTGTCATCACAATAAGACATTTTTTGCTTTAGATATAAAGCGCTTCCTGTTTCTCTGATTTTGTCATAAATTTGTCGCCTCACCATGGCAGCAGCGTTAGAAAAAAATCAAAAATCCCTTCGTACTTTAGCAAGTGGAATGTCTCGCCATCATGTTTTACACATTTGGTGTCAATCGCATGAATTCCCTAGGAGGAGTATTTAAAGTAAGTTCACTGCATGCTCTTTTGAAACAATCCAAAATGGCCAACTTCCTGTTGGGCGGAGCTAATACTGTGGGTTTTAGGGCGAACTTTCGTACACGTTCATACTTTTTTGCACGATTTGTGCACCAGTATTTGTTTTTGCATTACATGGGGCGTTACAGATACAGTTCCAGCCTTTTCCTAAGTTTTTAAGCATGTTAAGGGACCCATAATAAAATAATAAAAAATAATAAAAACAATATATTCTAACGAAAACAATACGTCTTGCACCTTACGGTGCATGCCTGCTCCTTGTTGCTCGAGCCCTAAATATGCATATTTATCTGCAAGTACTGTTATCTGAGAATTTACATCTGTGTTATTCATAAAGGAACACGTGCACTCCATAGGTGTTTTGCATTCATTTCCATATAGCAGATTTCTATACGGATCTTAGTTTGACATGTCAAAGGAACTAAATGACACAAATGACACATTTTCTCATCCAATCTCTTTCTGGTGTTCCACTTAATTATATAGGAACTGAGTCTACAGAACTGGTATTCGTAAAAAATTGTTCTGTAAAAAGCACTGTCGGAATCAAACAGGCTCTAATAAAGTTAGTGAAGTAAGCTAAATGTTGTGGGATTTCCACAGAAACTTTGGTTTGCCAGAGTGCCTGAGGTGAGCTTATGCAGCACATTCTGTAAAGTTAATGTAGAAAACTGTCTCAAACGAGATCGCAAAATTGAGGTCTGAAGCCTTTGTAAGTAGCATCTAGGGAGGCTTTGAAGCAGGTAAAATACTGTAAAGGGCACGCTGAGCAAACTCACAGGACAGCTCTACTATATAAAGGGGCTGTATTGTAAAACTATATGTTCTGTGGTTATGTTTACTTGACTGCGTCCGAAAACCAAGGCAGCTGACTTGTTTCCTCAGTGCCTCATGAGGCAATGACTTTGGCGACATGAAGGCAGCTCCGGGAAACGCATTCTGACACAGCCCTTGTTCTCCTGTAAGTTTAGCAAACAGTTTAGTTCTCCATAAAGCGCAGATGAGAAAGTAAAGTGTAATAAGCCCATCTGGGAATTTCTTGATGAATCAAGAGATGAAATTAACTAAAAATCCCCATTAAACACAATATTCTTATTAACCAGACCTATGTGTGACCATGAACACGCTTCAAAGTAAATTCAAATAAAACAAACAACGAACTTGAGTCCTATTTTTCTTCTGGATAAATCTGATACTTCACCGCTAATGAGAACTAATATCAAAGCTGCTTTGACCTTCCTTTGAAAGAAATCAATTTCTATGAGTTTTCTTTTCTTAACAGCCCAGACAGACATTACAATACCAGAGATTCTGCTGTCATTGATCGGCTTTCGTACACAATATGTGTTCCCAGGCAAAGCATCCCTACATGAACACATCAACCACTGAAGTTGCCTAACAATAATATCCTTAATGTATTAAATAATATGCTAGCTTTACTTTTCCTGAAGGCCTCAGATTTCATTTTAATGTTTTTTTTCCTCACAAACATATCATTCAGAAAAACCTATGAAATGTATTTTGTCATAAGTCATATAAAGATTTCAGAAAATCAACAAAACCTGTCAATTAGCTTGAAGTGGAAAATACAATAATAATTGAGGCAATGAGCGGCATCATTTCAGATTTCCCCCAGCATGGATATCCCAGTGGACATCAGTTGTCACAGAATGTGCCCACAGATGCTTAAGGGACATATGCTCCATTCAAAAGCAAAACATTTATTAAAGGAATAGTTCAGCCAAAAATGATATTAAACCCATGATTTACTCACCCCCAAGCTGTCCGAGTTGCATATGTCCATCGTTTTTCAGACAAACACATTTTCGGATATTTTAGAAAATGTTTTAGATCTTTCAGTTGATTAAATGTAATGTTACGGGGTCCACGACCTTCAAGTCCAAAAAAAGTGCGTCCATTCTTCACAAAATAAATCCAAACGGCTCCACGATGATAAGCAAAGGTCTTCTGAGGGTAATCCGCGCGGTGTTGTTGTAGAAATATCCATATTTAAAACTTTATTAACGTAAATAACTACCTTCCGGTAGCGCCGCCATCTTAGTCGCGTCCGCATTCAGGATGAGAGCTTACGCAGCCTACGGAGGCTACTCTGCTGCTGCTCTGTGCCCCCGCCCTCCGAATTTGTCATACGTCACTAAGAAAAGTGCGTACACTACGCTAATACTCTCTCCTGAATACAGAGGAGTCTAAGATGGAGCTACCGGAAGGTAGTTATTTACGTTAATAAAGTTTTAAATATGGATATTTCTACAACAACACCGCGCGGATTACCCTCAGAAGACCTTTGTTTATCATCCTGGAGCCATTTGGATTTATTTTGTGCACTTTTTTTTTACTTGAAGGTCGTGGACCCCGTAACATTACATTTAATCAACTGAAAGATCTAAAACATTTTCTAAAATATCCGAAAATGTGTTTGTCTGAAAAACGAAGGACATATGCAACTCGGACAGCTTGGGGGTGAGTAAATCATGGGTTTAATATCATTTTTGGCTGAACTATCCCTTTAAGCAAGTATTAAAGGGGAAGTTCAACCCAGTCTATCAAATCTGTTGTTTAAGTACCAGGAATAGCGGAAACTTTAGAAATCATTTTCAGTGTAAGAGAGAGTTTTATTAAAGCAATAAAATTATTCACATAATAAAACAAAAATATTATGCTAGGCCAAAAGACAGGCCAAAGAAGAAGCCATAATTTGTGTATTGGAAAATGGTCACCCTGTGGAATGCGCTTTCATCAATTTTATTTTGAGAACATCAATTTTTATGAGAAATACAGCTGGAGTTAAGTGGCTATTTTCCTCCTCTGTGACAAATGAAGGTTTAAGGCAGAGCAACATTGTTGTTGCTTCCTTAATTAAGTCATCTGTATGGAACAACAGGCTGAAAAACACCAAGCCTCTTTAATGACATTATCTCAAGATGCACACTTTTGCCTGGAGCAACCATCATTTTTCAGAATGCACAAAAACACAGTCTTAAAAAACAATTAGTATGCTGATGCATTAACAATACAAACAAGTGTCACAATCTACCCATCCATCCCTCTCTTTATATAGCCATGTATATATCCATCTATCTATCCAGATGCCTGCTTGTCCTTCTTTCAACCCATCTATTCGTCCATCCATCTGACTGTCCATCCATCCATCCACTAATGTACATATATATTGCATATATATACACTTTCACACTGTACCAGAGGTAGTCAAAGGGGTTAATATGATGTAAACTATGAAAAGACAACTTAATGACATGACAGAAGACCAGCCGATAACTTGAGGGCAGAGAGTGGGATCAAGCAAGAACAAAAATGAGTGAGCGAGCAAAAGAGCGATCATCCTTCACATTCAGGTTTCGTTCGTCATCCATCTGTAATTCCCTTGTGTGATCTCTCTGCACTTCACTACCTCCAGGGTCCGTGCACGAGTGTTTCCAATTCTACGGGATCTTGGGAGGTCAAAGATGCTGCCTGTCACCATCAGACAGTCAGATCCTCCAGTGGGCACGAATGGCCTTTGTTGAGTACAGATCTCACCCATGTGTAAGATGCCACTGCCCCTTCAATGAGATGAGACATCATGCAGGGTGGGTAGGGCTTACACTGTATATATTTACACTTTGTGGCCACTTTATTAATTACTGCTATTATGAATTATGTGGATTTATGTTCATGAAAAATCTGAAATTGTTTTTATAGACCAGTCAATGCCAAAACCATGCAAACAAAAGTTTAAAACTTTTGAATGGTGTTTAATCGGTTCTAAAGTTTAGTATGAGAACTACAGTACAACTATATAAAAGCAATTTGCCCAAACTTAAAGTGCTTCACAGAACATATTTGCATCTCATGGTCATGGTCACATATATAATAGCATGAAGGATTTTTCATTGGTGCAAATCTGTGATTTTTTTTTAAATCAAATTCTTTTCATCTGTGGCAGGAAAATGTATAAAAGTGTAATATAGTGAAACTGGAGTGTTTTCTTAAGACATACCCACCTATAGACATTTCACCGGTTGCATCACGGTTACACGTATGAACGGAACTTAACTTAGCTATGATTTATGAACTAAGGTAATCTACTTGTTGTTTATTTTGCTTGTTACCAGAAATAAACTACTCTAAAATGACTCTGTTTTTATTGATTCTTTATTGATTTTATGAAAGTTAAGTTGTTCCACGAAAGCCTTTGTTTCTTACTCATGAAACCGTCTGGAAAACAGCTACAGTAGCAATGCTGACATTGTGGGTATGTACTTCAAATTTCTGGGGCGATACATTTGTTTCAACATGCTTGTTACTTTAAAATGCGTGTCATGCAATAGCCACTTCTCACCGCATGGTTGTAGTTTTTTTTACTAAATACTACAATAAATACGTGAAGAAGAACCACCTGAAGCGTTTGATATTTTGAGCTTTTAGTCCTGAGGTGTTTTTATTTTACAGCAACTGTTTGAAAATTTTTGTCATTTTCAATCGGTCGGTGTGCTTCCGCTAGAATAGGGGGACAACTGAAAGGTATGGTTGACAAAAAATATATCTTTTATCTTGGTACTGACGAAATTTCATTGAAACCAGATGGTCAGATGAAACAAAAAATTACTTTTTAGCAGCAAACACTCAACATTAGTTTTGGTGCACATAGGGGTATAAAGTACCCCATGTGTAAAATGAAATATACTGCTGTATCTTTAATGTTGTGGGTCTATTTTTCTGCTGGAGGTCCTGGACATCTTGATCAGATATGGCATCATGGATTCTATGAAATTCCAACAGATAAAAAATCAAAACCTGACTGTCCCTATTAGAAATCATATAATGGCCTTCTTTGGTCATATTTACAAAGGGTATGAATAATTTGGGGCTCGACTGTATATATCTGTACCTATTGATACACATTAGGGCCTATTTAAAGGGTACTGTCCCAGTGACAGCTGTGGTACAAATATTAACACATTTTCTAATGGTGTACCCAAAACACATGGTTTCATTTATTTAATTTATTTCTTTATTTTGATTATTTTTTTGTGTTATATGTCTATTAACTTTCCATTGCTTAAATCTTGCCTTAGACATCTAGGCTGTGTTTGGATGACTAGAAGTCTTTTCATATACACAATACTGCTTGCTGGGAACTTCCAGCCATGTAATTGGCTGGGTTGCATTACTGCCCAGATGTACAGGCATAACTAATAAAGGGTCACTAAGTGTATGGTATACAGGTATATAGGACTGTCTGCATAGGTGAGTAATAATAAATACCAAACC
This sequence comes from Paramisgurnus dabryanus, assembly GCF_030506205.2. Classification (NCBI taxonomy): domain Eukaryota; kingdom Metazoa; phylum Chordata; class Actinopteri; order Cypriniformes; family Cobitidae; genus Paramisgurnus; species Paramisgurnus dabryanus. The sequence continues at coordinate 9,826,882 of NC_133345.1, read as the reverse complement.
TTTCAGTAGCAAATACAGAAACCCATTCCTAAACCATTAGCAGTTCCTTCCTCATGCTGAAATGAATCTCAACCTTAAACACAAAACCTATTTGCACCTACAACAACTTTCACCTTAGAATGAAAGCAATCATCGCACTGGTCAGGCTTTCAGCTCTCTGCCGTCCAGAGGAATTTCAAGCTTATTACGCCTAACTCCTAAAAGCATATGGTCTGCTCAGCAATTTCTATCTATCCTTTCCTTCATGTAGAGTGAAAAAAAGATATATGAAAAGGTCATTTTTTTGACGTTGATGTGAAACGATGTTTTTTTAAGTTCACCTGCCGTTGACGAAAGATTGAGCAGGAGGGCAGTGAAGGCAGACAGATGTAGAGAGCAGGATCAGTCAAAGGAGACCTTTCTTAGAGAAATCGAACAAACTACTGAAGAAAACTTTCCGATTTTATTTATAAGGACCTGAGAACGTGGCATGTGTCAACAGATATATTATTAACTATGTTGATCTAAAGCATCATCAAAATGACATTACACAGAGCAGAGCAATTGAGCCCGAGGAAAATTGTAGGAAGTGAGGGAGAGAGAAAGCGAATGGGAAAGAGAGATATTGAACATGACTTGGCAGGCGAAGGAGGCAATTTCAGAGAGCTATAACTATTTCATCTTTTCCTACACTCCAGTAGTTTGAGAAAATTTAAAGGAACAGTTCACAAAAAAAAAACATTTATTATTTACTCACCTTCTGATCATGGCCGATAAACACCAAACAAATAAAGACATCATATCTGTTCAGTGGTTGGCAGTGTTATTTCACAGTTATGGGGTTCATGGGTTGTGCTTGGCTAACCCAGGAAGTATTTTCTACATAGCCTAGTTTGCTTGTTGTCTCTGTGTTAGCATGAGTGTCCTTCAGGTCCACCAGTTCCCCCCACAGTCTAAAAACATGCAGATGAGGTAAATTCAAGACAGTAACTTTCTCCGAAGTCTGTTGGTGTAAATGTCTGTGTGTAAATGTGTGTGCCCTGTAATGGACTGCATGGCTCTGCTTGTGCCCCGAGATGCTGGGATAGGCTTCAACCCTCTGTGGCCTTTCTGTTTTGGAAAATGGAAGGATAGATAGAAATGATTTGATAAAAAATGTTTTAGTGTCGTAATGTGTTATTAAATAAAATATTTTAATGCCTGAATTATTATACTGTAAAAAAACGCAGCACAAAATTAAAACGTTTGACTGTGATAAGTTAACCTAACTTAGAAAAACAAGTTGAAATTGTTTAACTTAATTTGTTAAGTTAAAGTAAAATAAAAAAATATATGTTGTATGTACACTCTAAAAAATAAAAAATAAATTATATAATAACAGTTTGCATAAATTATTTTTAGTTAAGACAACTACTTCTGAAATTAATTCCGGCCAACAACTATAATAAGTTGGATGTACTTAAAAAAATTGCGTTGAATACTAATAAAAATTAAGTTGTTTTAACTTGGGTTTTTTGCATTTTAAATTTGATTCAACCGTGGACACCGATTTACACAAAACTACTAAAATGATTAAAACTTTTTTATTTAGCAACACTTGTCAGGTTGCAGAAGACAACCAGTTTTAGCATTTTTATCAAAATGCCATCTGATTAAAACAGCAAGATAATGCTCGGTAAGTCTGTTCTCAACTTGAGCAAATGCTGTATTCTTCAGCACAATGGTAACCTCTTAAAAATCAACAACATAACAGAAAATCTTTTGATTACCAAAAGTACAGAACATTAAAAGTCTTCTCATGTTTTCATCTTGATTAGAAATGCATAAAATAACACCATATTTCTACATTTACTCTCACTATCAAGTCCCAAGCAAAGCATGCTGGGAACCTGAAGTTATCAAGCTAAATGCATTGAGTTAATACAACTTAAATAATGTTTTAAACAAACTAACACAGATAATTAATTTGAAGTAACACACAATATTAACTTGATGTAACTATCAACATTATTATGTCTGGACAACTCAATAAAAATGTTTGCAACTTTAAATCTTTCAATAAATCAATTATTTAGAATTTTTAACTTTTAGATTAGATTTTTTTATTCCAGGCAGTAGACAATATGGTAAATCATATAGTGCAAAAAAAAAAAAAAAAAAAAAAAAACGACGAAAAAAGAAAAAATAACAATCAAACAAGTATACACTATTCAAATATACAGATATAATAATCATATTCTGCCTGAAAGGGAGTGGGAAGAAGACAACTTATTTAATCCCACCCCTACGTCACCATTTGTAATTAATATTTAGGCTTCCTATTTACTGTGCTCTCAAATTGAAAAAAAAAAAAAATATATATATCACGGTGGCGTTACCACAATAACAAATTAGTTTATATAACAGCAATTGTTTCCAACAAAATAATAAACATACAATCCAACCCATGATTAACGGATAATATCCAACGATAATAATAGACAATATATCGACAATGATAAAAGACAATATACTAATGATGGTAAATGGTACTGAGCACATGTTAACACTATAAGACACATGACAACAATATAATAGAAGTAAACAATGCCAACAATGTAATGGACAATATAGCAACGATGGTAAGGAAACACTGAGCACATGTTCACACTGTGAGACAGAGTACAACAACAATCTAAGTTAAAGACCCTCATCTCTATATTTTAACCAGATCCAGTGTTTATATAAGAATTTGAATTGATAAATAGTTTTGCATTGCTTTAATAGCAAGTCCAGTCTGTTCCAAAGTTTCACTCCACATACAGACACACAGTGACATTTACGTGTGGTTTGGGCTCTCGGTATGGAAACATGTCCAAAACCTCTCAAATTATGAGTTCGCACTGGAGTTTTAAAAAAACGTTGTAAGTTAGGGGGTAATAATTTATTAAATGCTTTGTATAAGACCATTGCTGTATTATATTGTACAAGATCATCAAATTTTAACAACTTTGACTGCGTAAACAGATTGTGAGTATGTTCTATAAAACCAACCTTATGTATGATCCTCACAGCTCTTTTCTGCAATATAATCAAAGGGTTTATTGTGTTCTGATAAGTATTTCCCCACACTTCAACACAATAAGTAAAATACGGTAATACCAAGGTACAATATAAAATACGGAGTGCATTTTTATCAAGATAGAGTTTTGCTTACTTACACCAATGCATTAAATTAAATAGTGGCAACAGATCCCCTGAATTATTTTTTAGAGTGATATGTTGATTTGACAAAAATGCTGCATATGTGTGTGTAACTTTAACACTGTACACATTTTACATCTGTTTTATGACAACTAAAATGTCAAAGTACACTGTAAAAGAAATTCTTGTTGCACTTTCATATTTAAAGGTCACATTCCTTTTGATCCCGATAAAAAAGTGTTTAATGTTGCTATAATAGCATAAATAATACCTGTAAAATGATAAATGTCAAAGTTCACTGCTATATTTTCTTTAACATAATTCGCCTTTCAAAGCCTACAGCGAATGGCCGGTTTGGACCTCAGTCCTCTACTTCCTGCTTTAATGACATCACTAGAACAGTTTTTTGACTAAACTCCGCCCACAGAAATACATCAGTCGCCAGCTAAGCTAACGTCAAGCTAAGCTGCTATCAAATCACAACACACTAATCAAACTACACAATCAGAACTCATTATGTATTTCTGAAGGAGGGACTTCACAGAACAAGGTAGACATCAGCCCCTTTTTAGGACACTGAAAACAGCGCTATAGAGATAAGTAAATTGTGTGAAAAATACTTTATTTTTTTTAACACGTGAAACATGACCACATGTTATATTGCGCACTGTAAACACAATCAAAGCTTCAAAAACACAGAAAGAATGGGACCTTTAAGTTTAACCAACTTGAAGATACAATTCATTTCAACTTTTTTGATTAGTAAGGAGTGGCTATAAATTATAACAAATTATTACAAAACCCATTTGAATATTAAGACTAAATAGCATGATTATCAATCAAACCAACCCAAATAACTTTAACTTGGACTATATAGCACATTCTTTTTGCTGGCTGATAGCCATGGTCATATGAACTCTTGTGAATAGAAAGAAGAGTTTGTGTATTCTTACAAAACTTTCTATGAATGGTTGCCTTAATTCAATGACATCCACAAATGTTTGTACTTTACAAAAGACAAACATTTCCCAAGGCTGGAGAAACAAAACTCTAGCCCAAGTGTACTGTAGTGCTGTCTGGCTATGGCTAAATTCTTAAGGTGCACGTGTCTTTTGTTTTTTTTTCCTCAGGGTAACATGGTGGAAAAGAAAACATGACGTAAGGTTTCTACAGCCTGGCATAAACTTTTTTTCGTTTGATGAAAAACTCTACTTGATGCCGAAATGTACATCAGGTTCTGCTGTGGAGCGTCTAGTCTTTGGCCATCTCATTTAGAGAGAGCACAAGCCCAGCAACCCCATTAACTTCACTCTTTTCCCCCATCTGTCAAACCACACAAAGTCACTTGGCACAAATATTACAAACCTCAGCGACAGCAACAATGAACCAGTGTGAGTTCATCCTTTGACCAACCTCCGTTTAACCCCCAGAAAGTCTCATCTCTGTTGAATCAGGCCTCAGACTCAATGCACGTCTACATTTCCTCCACTCAGGACAGTAATGTATACGGTCCTGTTATGCTCTCTGACCTTCTAAAACTTGAAGTTGTTTTCAGTGGAGTTCAACTGATTTAAGCAGAGGTGAATTTCTGTGACACTTACCATTTTGTTTTCAGTGGATAGAAAAGAAAGTTAAACTCATGTGCATTCTTTTATGTGGGGTATAATCATGAAGCTAAATAGCTCAGTCCATGGCAATGGGATTCTCTCTCTTTATCTCTCTCTTTGAGGTATTAGATTTCAGGAACCTGTTCTATCTCTGTGCATATACCATAACCAGATCTAATCTCTGTTAATGCCACAGCTCTCTGGCAGCAGCCACAAAGATGAGCAGATTAGTAGATAGACACTGCAATTAACCATCATCCTCCTCTGTAATGTTTGCTTTATCTCTTATGCACATTAATTTTTATGTAACATTGGTATACGTTATAGTTCAACTTATTGAAGAATAAGAATAAGCACAGCATAATATTGATCACTGTCTTCTACACTTGGACATCAGTCATAAATTTTAGCTTGGTTTATTTTTGCATGAGTTTACTATTTAGTCAATGGGACAGTTCCATTCAAATGTGAATGATCACTTGACCTAAATGTGTTATCTCACTTAAAGGTGTGTGCTTAAATGTTTTAAAGTATTTTGTAGTCATAAAAATGTAATTGTGCCAACATATTGATTTCTTTTGTTAGAATCGGTGGTCTATCCATATAGATTTTTTTTAGTGGCCGATGCCAATACTGTTATTGAGAAAGCAATGTGGTCGACTTTTGATATGAAGCCAATTTAACACATAATTAAAGTGACAAACAGAAATTGTGAAAACATGTATTGTTTATAATATTTATGTATATACCATTTTAAAGTACTACAACAATATAAAAAATGCATATACTGTATTTATTGCAGGTCTGACATTTCATGGTACTGTTTGACTAAAACTGCTGCATGTGTTGCTGTGTGTAACACAACCTTACGTGATGTGAAAAAGTGTAAAATTGGTACATTTACTGTCTGTCGCTGTCTTTTCATTACGAACTTCTAATTTAAGCAACATAAAGATTTATCTTTATAAAAAATATAAAAAATCTGCATATATATGATCTACAACTAGATATAACTCGAAAAATAAATTATTTCTTTCTTTCTTTCTTTTTTGCATGTCTAGAAAGAGTAAATAAAAGACATCCAATAAGATAGATTGGATATCTTTCAATAATATATACAGTATATATGTATATATGTGTATATATATATATTTACAAATTTTAAGCAAAGTTTAAAGAGTGGGTATTTTGAAAAAGCCAAAATATAGTTGAATTTACTTAGAATTAACAAAGTAATTCCCAAAATGACATATGTGTTATTTAGTACTTTTAGGGGTGGTTTCCCGGACAGGGATTAGCTTAATTCAGAACTAGGCCTTAGTTTAATTAGGAAATAAAACTAGTTTTAACAAACATGCCTTACTAAAAACATTACTTGTGTGCATTTTGAGGCAAAACAAAGGTCCCTGATATATTTTGAGATATGTCAGTGCAAGTTGTTTTCAGTTTGGACAGCTCTTACATTTATTTTAGTCTAGGACTAGTTTAATCCCTATCCGGGAAACGGCCCCTTAATGTGTTTACTATTAATCCTAAATGTAGAATTAAACATAAATAAAGAATGAGTAGTGTCCATAACTTTTTAATGGCAGTGTTTACTTAAAAACCCACGACCAAATTACTTCAGTTTTGAATTCAGTATTCCCCATAAAATGAATAACAACAATTTTTCTAAAAGGCTGGACATTGTAAACATATTAAGGGATTTATAAAGAAAGTTTCCGGCAACAGAATAAAACAAATAATAAAGAATTCCCAGCACGTTTAAGAAAACCAAAGCACCATTCCATTCACGTACTGTATTTGCGCTCATTTACATGCAAGATCCCTCTCCAGAATTCACACACCCCTTTACAGCCCCATCCGCCCCCTACACCCCCTCCCCATGAACACACACACACTCCAGTCCTGACACCTCAGCCCAAACTCATATGAAGCTTGCTAGGATGCTTTAGAGCCACCAGGACCATTTGAAAGCTGTTACTGCAACACGATGGCAAGATAGCAAGATCCTTCTTGTTGTCAACGGACAGCACCGGGCGTGTCTGCAGCGTGGGCCGTGGGAGGTAGGACGTACCGTAAGTGGACCCGATTCAACCCACCACTCCCATTTACCGGCGGCAACCGCAGCGGGTGCGCGGAGGCGCGCTTCCTTCAGTCCGTCATTTATTTTATACGCAAGAGGAGGAGACCCTGACATTTGCGTCGCGGGAAGAACATTTCAACCTACGGAGAGGAGTGATACACTAGCGGACGCTTGGGATGTTACTTGGTATGATGTTTGGATATACTGGAGTAGAGGCGAGGACTTGCACGGATTAGATGAAGCGCTTTCGTTGATTTGGGCAGGAAAAGTATGCTTCACAAATACGTTCCTGCAATTTTGTTTTTAGTCTAAATGCAATTGCAGTGATTGAATGTGTATGTGATGTGGATACTGAAGGACATCGTGCGTAACAAATGAGACTGAGATCAATGCATCAGAGCTCCAAAAAGACAGATCTGCTTTGGTAATACAGAGCCCAGTGTCCGCGCGTGGATATGTTAGTGTCTGTGGATGCGATGCCCTGCTTTAGCTGTCAACTCATCTGAGAGTTCGCGCGCGCTCTCTGAGCGCTTTCGGATTCACGGACTCTGATCGGACCTGCCTGGCGAGCAAAGTTAAACACGACTGTGGTTTGAATCCGAGACCGAGAGACATCAAAAATAAGGTAGGCTAACAGTGATTTTCTGCGTTTGCGATATATGGGATGTGTGATTGTAAGTGGTCTTAGTTGGGGTTTTATTAAAAGCAAGACTTTGCGTCTGACCTTTCAAAGGGTAGCCCAATGAATAGGCATCGCTCTTAAGTTTTTATTTCATCAAAAGGATAGGAAAATGTATAGCAGTTAGATTTAAAACATTGGTTGGGCAAATGTATAGGCTATACATTGCTCGTAAGGAGGGAGCAGCGAGGCGTTTGCTGGTGCCATCATTTTCGTGTGGATTTGTTTAGTTTATTCTCATTTGATTGCGATTTTCGCAAGGGGGATTAGCTGACTATTTATAAAGGGATTTCGATTCAGTTTCCAAATGAATTCTTTGAAATCTAATTAAAAAGAAAACGTCGAGACATCCCATACAATAATTCTCAGGAGAGTTGGTTGACTGAATTCAGGACCATGGATAGCGCCCATGTCATTTAAAGGAGGAGGTGGAATAAATTCAACTTATTTCAGTATTTTAGGAATGTGCACGATTCTAAAGGTCTCAACTGCTTAGCATTTGTCAAGAAATGTAACCATTCCGTCCATGTAAGCAGTGTACCATAAATTATGCAATGAAAATAGTCAAACATGCTTCAATAGAAACAAGACCAATTTGTCTGTTACACTGTACTTTATCACTGTTTCACACACCCTAACTAACACACACAGAAATAGACAAGAGTGAGAGATGTAAGAGTGAAAGAAAGCCAGGTACAATTTTTTAAGGTTTTTTTTTTTTTAATCTAACATTCTTAAGAACCATGACCCTGAACTAGCACTGAACAGCTCTGTTGCCATGTGACAGACTGTGCATCCTAATACTGCTATTCTTCTCAGCCAAAAATAGATTGTCTGCCAAGTGGAGAATCACCAGTGGTGACTAACGTTATCAGACATGAATTATAATAAGATATCAAAAAAATCAACTGATTAGACTCTATCGGGAGGCTCATCACTCTATGTCTAATAATTGGTATACCACTGTGTGCCACACCTAGTGGCTGTCAGGTATCCTGTGGAAATGTATAAAATTACTGTGTTTGTGTGTGCAACAGATAACAAACATGCACATACAGCTACTGTATATTGTCAGTTAAACTAAACGTATACATTTTTTTTTAAACTGGCAAATATATAATGTAATATGATCTACTTGATTACAGTAGAATTGGGTTAAAATAAGATAAATTAACATTTTCAATGTTTACAGTGTGTTTTATGTTAAGTATATTCCTTTTAGTACATGCAATGTTTGAATCAAACCATCCTCCATGTTTATCTGCATACAGAGATTGTTTGAGATTATAGAGAGAAAGCTAATTCTTTTTTATGGTAATTTCTGGTTCACACCTCTTTATGTCATTGGCTGATGAACAAAACTTTGCTAGACCCATCACAGTTTGGTATTTAAATTATGACTCTAAATATTGATTTTGACAATCAATGATTTCATTTTTGAGTTAAATCAAGGATTTAAGTACCAATCATTTGTCACATTAATAGCTGGAACTTCAGCCACGCCTGACAGATATTACAATTGATTGGCTTGGGGCACTTGATCTGATAGGTGGTATGTGTTTTATACATTTTCCTATATTTAAGAAAACTTGACTGGTGTTTTGAGATGTTAAAGCCACATAGCCTCTCTTTCCCTCTGTATGACATGGTCACTCTGTCTGCCATTTGGGAATTAGAGGGTGGAAGTCTATTATCCTGAATCTGGCAACCCTGTGGCAAAGCATGCCTTTTTGTGCTTCTGTTCTTCCTGGTGCCATCCATGCAATCCCGTTTGTGCATCCACCCATGCTTTGGGTCTACTTTGAGTGTATGTTTGTGCTGCTGGGTTACTCTAAGATTAAGACAATTGTACCTTGCATGTGGGTCAGAGGCAATGCAATGATACTGTAATAAGGAATTAAACTGTAGCTTTGTAAATCACTCGCTTTGGCACACAGCTGTGTTTTTCCAGCAAGACTTTGGGATGCTGTTTTGTCCAAAATCTTGTTGTGTGACACACCTCAAGTCTTCAAAAGCCAAATAGGCAGCATTATACTATAGGGTTTGCTTAGCTCTAAGCAATTTCTAAGCATTTTTCTGGTATTCATATATAACTCATACTACTGTCTATCTTCCTCATACTACCCATCCTCCACTAAGGCTTGCTTTATTTTTGTTCTCACGACACCAAGAGTCAGATTCAATTGGTTTTATTCTTTCATCTCTAACTTTCCTAAAGTACAAGGATGTTAAGCGTGGTGTACAGACCACGCTTGGCATTATGGGCCCTTTGATCGTAGTTCTCTGATAACCTTGCATCATACCAAGGTTATTTCTCTCTTTACCAAATAGGAGAAGACTGAAATAGTGGTGATTGTTGCCAATCAATTCTAGTGGTAATGTTGAGTTATTATTCTAGGTAATTGTCTGGGATGTGGGAGGAGTGGTGAGTGATTATTATTGTTGGTCGATTTAAATAATGACATAATAGACAGCGGCAGGTCTGAGGCACAACTCATACCCCACCCGCTTACATTTACTTAAGACAAACTGATCGTGTTTACATTAATACCTTGCCAAGAAGGCCATTAGGCACAAAAAGACCATTTGCAGGAGCATTACTGTAAGGCGTGACCACTCATCGCGAAGCACGGGTGCAAATACGCATTAGGTTTTGAAAGCAGCCGTCTGTCAGTCAGACACCCCTTGCAAATTCAGCAGAACTCTAGAGATACTGCGGAAAGAAAGGCATTGTTAGTTTTATTCTGTTTGAATCAAATATTTGCGCTATCATATAAAACATCTTTGGATAAAATGCGGAAATAGTTCAGCCTTACATTCAAACCATTCAAACTATTTTTCTTTCTCCTCTCTCGCATTTCAACATCATGTTTTCATGTATCTCCGCACTTCTTGTGTTTTGTGCCTTGAGGACTGTTTCTTTATTTCTCTTTGTCATTCTGTGAGTGATCATTTTTCCGCGCATCTGCAGTGTAAACATAGCTCCGTTACTCAGCACTCGGGGAGAAGGGCTGGCCGTGGCGAACACTAATGGCTAATGCCTGTGGGTGGAACACATACTGTGTGTAATGCCAGTGGTTCGTAAGGCACAGCGGAGGGAATGGTGGATGTCTTTGAATGTCTACTCAGCTAAACACCAACCAATTATCTCAATCACTGTGGTGTGAACAACACACGGGTGTTGGCAAGGAGTTAAAAATAGAGCCGTTTCAAACATGAAACATAACCGGGTTCTGTCAGCCTACGGTAATCTGGTTTCATGTTGGATACGTCTTGTGTATTTGAGCACAGAGGGTGTTTAAACAAAGAAAAAGAAACATGAATATTGAGCATCAAGGGTTGAAGAAGTGATTTACAGTGGGTTTCATGTTTTATTAGCAGTGCCTAAAGGAAAATTGACTGTGTGGCTATTTTTCAGTGAAATAAAGAAAAGAGAAAGGTCTATAAAAGTGGTACGAATGACTCACGAGCTATATTAGTCTTCTGAAGCCACGTGATGGCCTTGTGTGAGGAACAGATTGAAATTTAATTCACTTTTCAATTTAATTCAAATTTGTTCACTGATAATATTGATCAAAAGATTCATTCATTCACAGATTCATTTGCATTCCACAAGATTTGGATTTGAACCGACGAGCGTATAGCATAAGAAAATAATCAAAACAGAATCATTTAGGTAACTATTCCCTTAACTCATGCTGAGATCATCTTTTTCTCTTTATAATCTAAATACATAAAGCGAATGCATGCCTGATTTACCCAAACTCAAACAAAATAAACTCATTTAGCTTTATTAAAATATAATGATGTGTTTTAAGTTAATGTGCTGAGATCTTCAAACACAACAATGCATTAGCTCCAAGAGTATTACAGCATGATCGGTTCTTTAAACATATATTGACTTGCCAAGAGTTCGGAAAAGTAGATAATCTTGAGAATATCTTAAAAAGTAATGACATCATAGTTAATTTGTGCAAGCAGCTTATAACAACATACAGTTATGTGTTAGGGATAAGCGGCCAGAAGTGTATCGCAACCTGTGGTTATGTTTCAAGGTGTTTATGTTAAAGGGAAAGTTTGACAAAAAATTAAATTATCCCATGAATTACTCACCCTCACGCTCAAGGGTGCGAACACAATATGATGCGAACACAATATGATCGCATCCAAGATGATGAATCTGTTATATTAGAAAATGTCCTGGATATTCAGAGCTTTTTAATGAAAGGAAATGGTGCTACTGATTTTAAAGCCCAAAATAGTGCATTCATCCTTCCCAGAATAATCCACACCACTGCAGTGGGTTAATGAAGGCCTTCTGTGATGTAATACAAATAACTATATTTTAAACTTTTTAGACTATAATAACTAGCTTCCAGTAACGGTATTAATTAAGGGAGTCACGGTTTCATTTTAAATTAAAGTGATCGAAATTAAGTGACAACCTCAAACTTCAAAATAAAAAATGAAATTGTTGATTGCTTGCCAAGCGGAAAAAAACACACGTGTTGAGTGCTGCGAGTCAACCACCTCTAACTAAGCTAGCTACAGCCAGTTAAAAGATAGCATGGCAGATGCAGGAGACACTACGCGAGCTCTCTTTACATGGAAAAAAAAGCAAGCGCCTCCAGCCTTCAGCTGAACTTAATCAAAGCATGCACATGTGCACAGCCGAGCAGCGTCTGTGACAGGACCGGTCGTTTCTCTGAACTGAGATCTGTTTAAGTTTCACAACAACTTATTTCAGTTGCTTAAGAGTTATGAAAACAGCATTTATACGTGACTTATTGTGGTATAGTCTCACAATCTCGTCTGATGGTAATCAAAGCGCATTTTCAAGGTGCACAGTACTGACCGGAATGTTCATCATTCAGGAAGTTTCGTTTTATCAGGTATGTGCGTGGACCATATGTTCCCACCGGCAGCACGACTATCATGGCAGGGCATCTCCGGGTTCAAGGTCAGATATTATATTTCATAAAAGTCTAGTCTAGCTTTTTTAAAAACATTTTTATACCATTTTTAAAATGTAAAAACTGAGAAACTAACTGAATTGTGATCTTAGATTCGAAAATGTAATTGAATCGAGGATTTGGAGAATCGTGACACCCCTAGTATTAACCGGTACTCAGTGGTGCACAATCCTGTTATTCCAACGCTATCTCACGTGAATTTGTACATACTTTATGAGTTGGCTAATTCATATTAATTCATATGACCACATTCGTAAGTTTTTGAATGATTTGCTTTGACCCATATGACTTTGAGGTTAGGTGTAGGGTTAAGAGTTAAGGGTTTTGTTGTGTTCTTTTCATGAAAATCGTACGTTTTTGCACAATTTCCTTAGTGTTATAAGCCAACTTGTAAAATATGTACGAATTCTCGTGAGATCAGGCTGGTTATTCATACTTCATTTAAATTTCAAAAATGTTTATGGCCAGCAAAATGTTTGTACGATGACTGAGGTAAATGAAAGAATCAATGTTGAAACTCATGCAAAACAAAAGTGACATAATGGAAGATATCTGTTCTCAGTGGTGAACGGTTCATTTCGCTTGTTTTGACAGTGATTGGCTGTATCTTCTTTTGTTGATGTGTATCACGGTTGAAAAATAATAGTGATGCACATACGCTGATTGTTGGTGACAGAGAGATGTTTATTAATGCATTATGCTACAGTACGTGGCTAAGATGGTGTCTGTGTGATCGACAGCTCTATTTGCAGAGAGAGTGTGTAATGTAGCCGACCGTATAGTCAATCAAGTCAACATTTGATATTAGCTGCCTTAGATGCTGAATGAGACTTCATCGTGTTGAAATAAAGATGATAAGGAAGAATCCAGTCACAATAGAAACAGCTTGTATAACAGTAGCTATGTCAATCATAAAGTAAAGCCTGGCTTATAGACTTCACAACAAAGTGTTTTGTTTTTGCCAGCTTTGAGTTTGTCTGTATCTGTAAAAGCCTTTTAAAGCAACCAACCTTCAGCAATATTAGTTTTAATAGAAAATACACATTTTTTTTATTCAGCAATAAGATGGGAATGCCCACTCTTGTTTCTAGTTGCAAAACTTTATTCATGATGTAACTAAAACTTCATGGGGTCTTTAAATCTTGAAGTAAATTTATTGGCTTTATTTAAATGGTCGACTAGACCCATAAGTCCATGTTACTGTGAATGACAACTTTATTCGCTGTGTATTTGCAAAGGGGTTGTAACCAAAGCTCAGTATCATATCGTATCTGCTGTGTTTTCTGCATGGATGCACACTGCTTAAGAACTTCATCCATCATGCATGCAACATTTTTTCTTGCTTTTTTTAGTCAAAGATCTGTAACTCATTCCTGCAGGGCAGCTTGTGTGGGACTGAACTTCCAACCGAAAACAACCCTCGTAACAGCCTCTTCCCGCAGGAAGGTTTTGCCATAAATAGACGATCAATCTTCTTCACAGCATTTTATTACCTCACTTCCTGTCTCAGTGTTGCAACACTTCAAGCGCCTAATGGTTTATTTAATATTCTCCCATACCTGTGACCCAAACACTGTTTGTGTTTCCAACCCCGCTTGCAAAATCCAGGTTAAAGTCTCATAATTATAAGATTAGGGGCATTGGCATTTGATTTCAGCCATCGATTTGACTTTAATTTCGAGCTTTGACATGACCTTACTCAGTCAATATTAATGATTAATCTCTCTCTCTCTCTCTCTCTCTCTCTCTCTCTCTCTCTCTCTTAGTGTCTATCAAATGTGACTCATATTCACTATCTAAATCCATAATCATTAACCAGGATAGGCTGTCAAGGAAAAATCAGAAAGTATGGTCTTTATATGAGTGATGGTGCCATATAGAATAAAATGGCTTGTGATAACTGATGATGATGTGTATGGTTACTATGACAACAGACAGTGATGATGGGGATGATATTTAGATTAACCATAACATAATTTTGAGCTATTATAGTATGAGTCAGAAAAAGTTTTGTCTGGTCTTGATTGATGTTGTTGATGGAAAGTTATCCTGTGATAGTGATAGTGAACAAAAACTTCTGTCATTAACGTACCTTTTTCTTCACAAATCACTTGCGATTCTCATTCGTCCATAGAAAACCAGCAAGGCATTTACATGTATAGCAAACGTTCGAATGAAAGTGAATGGTGACCACAGCTATTAAACACAATTATCAATTAAATTGCAGTCTGCTCCTTACATTAAGCTATTGAATGGCTTCAGAAGACTTGGCATATAGTGCATAAAATGTATGATGTTTTTACTAGCTTTTTGTCCTTAGTAAAGGTCAACCTGACAGACCCCAAACATTTTGTTTGTACGTAAGACAAGAGTAGATTCCACATTCTGATAAACAAAGGTTTTGACATATAAACGATAAAAGTACAGGTTTGCAGCAATTTGAGGTGAAGATGAATAAATGTTGATACATTTTTTTGTAGAGTAAACTGTGCATTTAATTCTGATCCAAAACAAAGTTTACACTCACATACATACATTATTGGGCCCTACCTTGCACCCAGCGCAATTGACTTTGTCAGTGACGCATGTATCATTCGTATTTTGCACCGGCGCACAGCGGGTTTTTCCCTCCACAGACGCACGTCGGCAAACTAGGGAATGAACTTGCGCTCCCAGGGCGGTTCAGTGCAAAAAAGAAGGCGTGTTCCGGCGCAAACCATCCCTGATGCTATTTTGCAGTTTCAAAAAACAATTGCACCACTGACCAGAAAAAAACTAGTCTAAAGTCAGTGGCGCGTTGCGCGTGGTTCATTATGCTATTTTAAGGGCGCATGCTTGACCATAATATACTTTGCATACAGTATCTAATCACAGATGCAACAGTTATTTTTGCAAATCATAAATTGTTACAATAAAAAATATTAACACATGAGATAAGGGAAATCATAGTGGTGAGCATTGTGGTGATAGTTTTTATTTATTGTGTGGCTGCGTTAAAAAATTCTCATGCAAATAACGATTAAAATATTTTCATAATTTTGTTGTGTGGCTGTATTACGTTTATTTTATGTAAAGAATAATTAAAATGTTTTCATAAGAAACCTTAATGTATATGAACTTGATTTGTAATTATACTTTGGGGTTGGACCTTGCTTGCGTTTCTTGGGTCTGATTTCAAAGCCCCCAAACCCTTTCAGCGGTGAGGGTGGACGCAGCGATGTCCTCTGCTGGCGTCAGGTCCTGAGGCAGATCCACCTCCCGTTACACGGCGTGCCCGATTTATGCTGGCAAGCTTGGGATTCCCCCGTCTCCTGACATCATTGTAGCGCTTGGCGCAACGATGGGGATGCCAGCTGATGATACAATTGTGGCTATTTCCTCTCACGCCTGTTTGACCGACGCTGATTTGGGCAGGTTTCTCCTATCCCCATACAAAACAACTTCTCTGTCTTTGACTGCTCTTACAAGAACGTGGGTCTCCTCGGCTGTGAACCGCTCCTGGCGTGCGCCTGGTAAATCCGTCATAATAAAAGTAACCCGCCATGGAACTTGCGCCCTTGCGTTTAAAGGGAATGTTGGTTAGCGTTCTGATTGGTTTATTTGACGTTACGCCCAAACCACACCTATGAATAATGAACCTACTTCAGACCAATCCCTTATTGATTTGCGCCCGGCGCAAGAGTTATTTCTCCCGCCGGGAAAATAGCAAGAGCGCCCAAGATCCGCCCACAAACTCACTTGCGCTTTGCGCTTCGCACTTGTCAGATCGTTAAAATAGGGCCCATCATCACAGGATCATAGTACATTTCCTTCATTTAAAATAATAAACAATCCTCATTCTTAAGGCGTATTATTAAAGTAGCTGTTGTGTCCAACAAAATTGGCTCAAGGTATAAAGCTAGTTTTTTTTACAAAGTATGCAAACTATCTAAAACCGATTTACATACGAATGAGACAGGGGGGCTTGTTCATGTTTTGCCAGATAATTTCTTTTTCCAGGACCATTGCAAGCATTCCATTATTAAAGTCATTAGGCACCACAGATAGTTATTAGATGGAAAGACAATTTGCAGAGACCGATGTATACATCTTAGGCAGTTAGGTGCTAATGCTTATAACAAATTAAAAATGCATAGATGAGGGTTTTTATTTACAGATGTTAGTTATTCATTGTTTGTTTGTGTGTCTAATGGGCCCATAGATTTTGATTTAGCTCATTAAAAGTAAATGTGTGCTGCTCTTGGCTTCATTGCTCTTAAAAGCCTCCCTGGCCAAGGAGAGAGTGCCTTGTCATTGCTGCGGTGACTTAATGAACCCACTTAATCTGACCATGTTTGCGCAACCTCCTGTGCAAAGGGCAACGTTCCCACAATGCTCTGCAGCATCAAGATGACCATACATTTAGAGGAGGTTATACAGTGATGATCTATACGTTTAGTCTACTGCATGTGTGTGCATTATACAGTGATGACCTTCTGGTCTGATCAATTTGCAGTACTTTGTGTTAAACAGTGGCGATCTACTGGCTTGATCTATGTGTGTGTGTGTGTTATGTAGTGATGACCTACAGTACCTGTAAGATTAATTTACAGTAGCAATGATGATCTGCTACAGTCGTTTGATGCAATTGTGATGCTATTGCCAAATGTGGGGGGTTGCATAGTCAACACAATCTCATTGCAATTTGTAACTATTTCACTGCAAAAAATGACTTTCTTACTTAGTATTTTGTCTTGTTTTCAGTAAAAATATCAAAAAATTGCAAAAAAAATATGAATTTTCTTGATGAGCAAAATGACCTAGGAAAATAAGTCTAGTTTTTAGACAAAAAAATATAAAATGTAAGCAAATTTGTGCTTAAAACAAGCAAAAAAAATTGAGGAGGTCATTTTGTTCATCAAGAAATCTTATTTTAAGGATTTTTAGATTTTTTACTTGAAAACAAGACAAAAATACTAAGAAAGTAAATTTTTTTCAGTGTTTAAGGTGATCTTATTCGTATGCTTTTGTATAGTTTGCTTTTGCCCCAGTGACATTGGGTTTAGGGATGGGACTTTTTTTGGAATCGTATGTTTTTGTATGATTAACGTTATATTCATTCATATGAATTAGCCCGTTTGTAAAATACTGTAGTTACAAAATCCCATGAGATCTTGCTGGTGTAGTTGCATCAGTTATGAAATTTATATTGTGTTATGTTTAAAACTGTCAGTAATTCCTGAAAAACACATCATGGACACATGTAGGCGTCTTATCTATTGAATACATGAAATTCTGTGCACATATCGACATTTTTATCTTACACACACAATGAAAAGAAATGCAACCTTTGTATTTTATAGAAGAAAGTTTAATAGGATGTGCTTACTTTTACACACCTTAGGAAAAGGTTATCCTTGGGCAAAAATAAGCTAGATAAAAGTGCAAATATTCATTTTTATAATTCAGAATGTCTGTTATTAACATACAAAAAATAAATCATGAGTTATAAACCAAATATGAATGTGACCCAAAAAATTTCTTTTTAAAAATAACGTGTCCTATATGTTAGAGATAGGTGTCATGTTAATCTGTAAATTGATTTTTTGGGAAGCACATGAACATTTAAAAAAAAATACTGTTGTAGTTTTCTTTTTACTAGTGTCTACATGTTACCAGAAATTAAGCCCTATGTTTCCTAATGTATTTTCTTAATGTATTTTCTGTACATTGCCAGAAAAAAAATGGTCCCTAGAGGTTACCAGTGCCGACCCATTACCACGAAATTACGTAGCTATAGTCACGTGACAATGTCACGTTTTTCCGCGTTTATTCATGACCGTATCACACGTTTCTGTTTAGGTGTCCCTGTCACGTATTGGTTACTCAACGGTTTGTTCTATTTTCTTACCATTATCGCTTCAGTTTAGGTTTACATAAAATGACATCCTTACCCAAACCCAACTCTAACCAGAAAATATAAAAAAATTGTATAAACCAGTACTTATAGTAACATCCTAACGCAAACACCAAATCTAACCCTAAACCGAAGCGACAATGGTTTGAAAACAGGAATAAGCAGAAGTAATAGACCGATACATGGCTTCGGTGTTCGCCGATTTTTTCCGGCATTATTTACAGACAGAGTGCTGAAAGCCGCAAGCGATTGCAGGTCATGTGACTAAAAACAACCAACCTTTCCATGACAACATCGAAAGCTCTGCCTAACAAAGCAGGTTTTTATTTCTCATCTCTATGGGGTGGTTTCCCAGACAGGGATTAGACTAGTCCTAGACTAAAATAAATGTAAGAACTGTCCAAACTAATGAAATCTCTTTTTAATAACATGCCATTTTTACATCATTTTTATGATGTAAATTGAGAGAGCAAAAGCAGTATCGGCTCCAAATATTGGCTTAAGAAAATCGGTAGCCTGTATCGGTCATCTGCTAAGGCTGATGAAACAAAAACCTTTATCGGCATCGGCACTGAAAAATCCATATCGGTCAATCCCTAAAAAGCCGTTGAGTAACCAAAACGTGACAGGGACACGTAAACAAAAATGTGTGATACGTTCACGTATAAACGCGGAAAAACGTGACAGTGTCACGGAAAAGAATAACAAATTTAAATGACTATAGGAACATAATTTTGTGATACAGGGTTGCCGGGGCATACCCTTACAAAAAGTACAGCTTTGCGCCTAAAGAGTTCATATTACTACCTCAGAGGTACATATTGGTACAAAAGAGTGAATATTATTACCTCAAATGTTCATAGTAGTAACAAATGTATACATGTCTGTATCTAAATGGTACATATCAGGACCTCGTGACAGCTTGAGACAATTTTTTGAACACTTATGTACACTTATATTTTCCATTAAAGGAATTGTTCACCCCCCAAAAAAATTTAATCATAATTTTTTCACTGCCATGTTGTTAAAAATCTATATACATTTCTTTGTTTTGATGAACACAAAGGAAAATATTTTGGTAGAATGTTTGTAACCAAACCGATTATGAGACCCATTCACCCCCACAGTAGGAAAATAATACTATAGAAGTGAGTATAGGGCTCATGAACGGTATGATTGTACATAAAAATTCTCTAGTTTGATTGCACAAATAACATTCACACAAAGAGAAACTAAACTAAAGGAAGTTGCTTACGGAGTTGCTCATCCATGACGGCTTTTATATTCTGAGAATGTCATGAATAGCTATTGCATTAACAGCATTCATTTTTTTCTGTCTGGACAGTTTAAATGTTGTGCTTCATCTCCAGCCATCAATTGTCTTTATTTATGATGTGGTTTAAAAGGGTAACTGAAAATGACTTCATATTTCATTTTCACTCATTAGATCTTCCAAAGCAGGAAGTATTTTGTCACTAACAAAACGGTCCGACATGACTGCGGATTTTCCAAGACGTAAGTCAAGACGGCAAATGCAGAAATCTCTTGTAAGCGGATTGGTTTTAGCAAACGTTCATTGCCTGCCGTGGACGTCTCTGTTAAAGACATGATGAACTTCAGTAGAATGAATTTGTAGAAATCCTGACAGACGTGGCTGTAAAGAGAATTAAAACCAGTCAGTGACATTATAAATAAAGTATCTTTTGGTTTATGATGATGAGCCGAGGGGCAACCTATCGATCTCTCTGATGAAGCCAATACGGAAGTGATAAAAATTGCATTTCATCAACTGGCCACTAGAGGCTGGCTCCAAATGGGAGTCAATCCCCATAGACCCTCATGTTAAAATGTCCATCTTTAGAGCAGAAAAAATGTTTACAGCCTTGTACAAAAATTGTTTTGTGTATAGCTAATTTTGCCCTTCATGACAACTGTGAGGGGGGTTAATTTTTTTGTAACTCATCCGTTTAAATTATATTATTAAGCCTTAAAGTTCTGCATAATTAAGGGTGTGGCCACTTGAGTGACAGTTGAACTCCCACTGATGTCACTAGAGTTGAGCTAGGCGGACGTGGTTTTCAGCAACCAGTCACCTCAGCTTCACCCACGTCCCGCTTCTTTACCAATGTTCGGATATCCGCGAGTGATGCACAGACACTATGTTCATCTTTTTTATGGGATGAGCTAAACAACACTCCAAAAATTTGTAATGGGTTATTCCCAACTCAGCATTGTGTCAAAAGGGGAGAGACCAGCACCTTGGGTCGTAATTTAACCTGGGCTGGGTTGTTTTAACTCATTCTTGGGTCAAATATAAACATTTTCTTGGTTAATTTAACCCAAGGGCTGGGTTCGTCCATTTTTGACCAATTCAAAATAACCCAGCTTTTTTTTAAAGTGTACCCTGCTGAAAATAAACAGCATACCAGCAAGACCAGCATATGTTGTGTTTTGGTGCTGGTTTGCTAGTGAACACCAGCTAAACCAGAATCAGCACCAGCATTAGCACCAGCTAAACCAGCACCAAACCAGCATTAGCACCAGCTAAACCAGCATTAGTACCAGCATCCCATGCTGGTCATACCAGCATATGTTGTGTTTTGGTGCTGGTATGCTGGGACCACCAGCATAGACCAGCATGATTCCCATGCTGGTCCATGCTGGTTTGATGCTGGTTTTTTCAGCAGGGTAGAGATCTTTACATAAACAATGAAAGTGACCACGGGCTGCAAAGCTCCAAAGATGTGTAGTCCATATTTATGTATTCTAATATGATAGCTTCACATGAAGAACAGACCAAAATTAGGTCATTATTCATTGAAAATCACCTCCATCTGTTACAGCCTTTAAAATCAAACATGGAGCCTGTGCTGCAGGCTGAACATCAATAATTTCCTACTTTAACAGTTATTATTATAATGTGTAACGAAACGTCATTAAAATTAAGAAAGTTTTTTTTTAAGCAATTTCTGTCATTTCCAGAGCACCATGAACAATTAAGTGATGCCGTTGACTTGGAAAAGATATGTGAAAACCCAGCTGAAGTCTGTTTTTTGTGATTTACTGTTTTCTACATAAAATCATCCTACATAATGTAAAGAATATAAAAATAACCTTGATGTTTTTATTCATCTTTACTAAGTAAGACCTGAATATGTGAAATCTCCCAATTCCTAAGCCACCAAGCCACGCCCAAAACTCGCCACAGGGTTTAGCAACCGTAACTAGGCGCGGGGATCTGACAAACATTCGAGTGAGGGAAACTTGCCGAAGCGTTGTGAATATGGATTGTGTAAATCTGATACCCGGTATCCTAAGAGTTTGGACGGGGTGGTGGATTGTTTCTCTTCCCAAAACTTAAAACCCAAGTGGAGAAATGTCGACAGGATTAACAAAAACACACTCCAATGTAAGAGCACGCTAATGTTAGCTGGCTAGCTAACTCAGTACATTATTGCTTGCAAATAATGACGTTTCTTTGTTCATAATGCATAGATTTAATAGGGCTGTAACGATTAATCGTGCAAATGCGCGTTTTCTCAATCAATGAATTTTAATGAGTTACGGGAAATCCTCCCAAAGCCAGTGGGCGCTCTCGTGCAAGAACTCCCTTTGTGCCACAGAAGAAGTAGCATTACAAACGCTATTACATGAAATGTCTGCAGGAATGCGTATATCGCTGTTCTTCAAATTGTTTTGGGTATTTTCATGATAATAAAGAATATTTTGAATGATTTTGTTTAACTGGTGTTGCTTTTTTAATGCACACTATAAACGACTCCGACTTATAATGGTTTTAGATTGATAAGGACTTCCTACTGACCAAATGCCGTAGTATACGCACAAGCTGTGCATGAAACACAGAATCGTAGCCTTGCGATTCAGAATCGATTTCAGACAGGCATTTTTAATGGGACACACGATTAATCATTACAGCCCTACTTTTTAAACGTAAAATAAGATGATTAAAGGCAAGACGAGGCTAACTGACATACTTAATATTTTAGCATTTTGTTAATAGACGGCCTACCCCCGAGTATCCCAATCCGACCACGGCTCTCCGGGTTAGTTATCTAAGCGGGAGAATGTTATCATTACAAAGTGGTCAGGCTGATGTCTTGTGTTCATTCCACTCTTTGATTTATAATTATTAGATTATTTTTGCAAATTTCACTTATCCTGCTGTGCATGAACAAAGCTGTTCCTCAATTTGTGTGTTTTCCATTTGAATGGTCAGCGTATGATGCGACTGCTGCTGGCACGGAGACCTAACGTTATAAGCTTTAGCTTCAATTTTAATACAATTATTCTCTAATCGGTTGCATATTATGTTGTGGACATATCCATTGAATGCATACTGCAGTCTCTTTTGTCTTGCTCTCTCAGATATTTCACCTGTTTGCCAAAAATGACAAATTATCTCCTTGGTAATGTCTGACACCGGAGCATATACTGTAATAGACTTGTCAGCGCAAAAGCTTGACCGGCATAGCAACAGTAACTAATGAGGGCGGGGCTTAGCAAAGGGTCAATTAGATTATGAGATGTTAGCCTGGATTTCACGGACAGGGTCACATTCATTAAATAATTCTTCCAGATTTTCCAATAGTGCTCCACAGAAAAAAATAGCATTCATTCACTCTGCTCCACCTGTCTGCTCTTTCTGCCAAACGGTTAATGGTGTGGGTCTGGCATGGATTGCTTTAGCTTGTGCTGAGTCACCACTTTTTAAAAATTGAAGGACCTAAAAATTGCCCTCAAATATATAAAAAGACACTCATTTAATATGTAGCTCAGTGACAGAAGAGCCTAATGGAGCTCTCTTTTCTCTTCTCTGTGATAACGCTTTGACACACAGCACTAACTCTAGGAAGATGTGTGGTTATTCTCCATTAATATACCTCACATGACTCGCTCGAAATATCAGCTCCCTAAGCACGGCTTACCTTTCAATCTTAAAGATATCGTTCACATTAAATTGTAAATGTATATGCTTATGTCTTTTATACATCATTATTACCCATTCTATATCATCCTAAACCTTTATATTGTGTAAAAAAAAAACAATTTTACAATAGCTCATGCGATGGCAAGTACTAAAGAGGAAGAAAAACAATCAAAAGTATCAAAGCAGCATATGCAACTGCTCAGAAATCTCAGTATTTTTATTTGAATGTGAACTGTTTCTCTTTTATTTGTGATTCACAGTGTGTGTTTGTGGAGAAAGATATTGTGCGTTTTACATCTCTCTACCCTTCTAAATAAAGTTGTCTGAAGCTCATACAATACCCAGCGCAGACTAACAAGAAAACCTTCACTTCTGTGAACTTCAATTCTAGTTCTGTCTTCATCTTATTAAAGCACATGCAGTAATTTAGCCAATATCCTTTACACATAAAATCACTTTTAATCTAGCCGAGTCATTACACAGTTATTAAACCTTGAATGCACCCAGTAGTAAATTATTACCGCTTTCATTATCTTCTATATCAATTTACATATTCTGCTAATATCTGTGAATAATTTTAATACCCAACAAAATGACTGTCCTGAGTGAAATTCGGAAACCAATTAGGAATGGTTTTATTGCCTCTTTAGTCTGATCAAAAGTTGTAGGCCTTCACTGAATGGAGATGCTCACATTATGCCTTCACGGTATTAGGTCTGCAAAGATTAATCTGTGCATGGAAGAACACAAGGCAATCAGACATGGTGCCTCAGGACAGCATTAAACTAAAGAGAGAGAGAGGACAGACAAAGAGAAAGAGAAAGAGTGTTGAGAGTTAAGAAAGGTTTCAGCATGTTTGTTTGAGAGATCCACATAGAACCATACAGATATCTGCACAAAATGAATGTCCATTCCTATTAAGTTTAACACATCTATCATTCGCATTTTCACTTTGAAAATATTTTGTCTAATATAACTGCGCTTCAGGCTACAAACAATGATGTTCTCTCTAACACTATTTACTTTAAACCAATTCCACAAATTTATAAAGGCTGTGCCCCAAGATTGACAGAAACAAAGCCTAAGGTTATGAGACTGTGTGTTTTTGTGCCAGGGTCAAAAATGTATCTTAGGGCCTGGGGGCAGAAATATCACTGACAGGGACAAAATCCTCCAGATATTTACAGGTGAAAAAAATGCGAGCTTCTGAAAATAAAGAAAACATTCCCAACTACACAATGCCATAAAAGAACCATTTTGGGCATATGGCTCCATTATGAACCTTTGGGGAAACAAACATGGATCCTCTATGGCAGGTGTGTCCACTCTCTGCAGAGTTTTATTCCAACCTTAATCAAACACACCTGATGCAGCTAATCAATGTCTTACTAGGCAGACTAGATACTTTGAGGCAGGTGTGTTGAGGGAAGTTTTAGCTAAACTCTGCAGGACACCGGCCCTCCAGGACCGACTTTGGACACCCCTGCTCTATGGCATCACTTTGAAGAACTTTTTGTGGCACCTTGATATTTAATAATGAACCCTAAAAAGACTACATTAAAATAAATGTATGTGATGTCAGAATTTTATACTCTGTCAGAAAGTTCATATTAGTATCTCAGAGGTACATATTGCTACCAAAGAATGTATATCACTACCTCAAATGTACACATTAGTACCAAATATACATATCTGTCCCTCAATTATACATATTACGTACCTTTTTAAAGGCGGGGTGCACGATTTTTGAAAAACGCTTTGGAAAAGAGAGTCGGGCCGAGTACCAAAACACACTGGTGGCCTATCAGCAGTAAGGGGCGTGTCTACTAACCAACATCGTTGCCTGGGTTGCGCATGTGTGGGGCGGGTCTATCAAAAGAAGGTCCAGATTCTAATGGGGTAGGTAGGGGTGTGTTTGTTGATTTCAAACATAGAAATGTATAATAAAGGCTAGATGTGTTACAGCGGAGTCTCTAACGTCATCACCTGGCGGCCATCTTACCACAGAGAGCTCGCTCATTCATTGTGTTTTAATGATGCATGTAAATTTAAGTGACCATAACTTGCTAAATTTTTTATTGATTTTCAAATGGTTTGGTTTCTTACAAACGTTATCTAGCCTTTATTACACATATCTATGATTTCAAATGTAAACATTGGCTTTCAGAGATCGTGCACCCCGTCTTTAAGGGGTACTGCCTCAGTGACAGCTTGGGACCATTTTCTTTTTGACCATTTCTTTTGACAATGTAGGTAACGACTGTTCAGGTATATAATTTATATTCATTACATTTTCCATGGAAAGCACAAATATTTACCCTTTTTGAAATATCTAAATGTTTATTTTATACATTTATTTTTGTGTCTTTTGATCGAGTTTCAACAATGTCTGAAACTGTGCTCAAATTAGCCAAGAAACCAAAGTCTGTGATCACATCCACCACAACCAAATGATCTGACCCATGCTATCCATATCATATAGATAATTCTTCTAGATTGCTGTAACCTCTTACTGTTTAACATCAAATGTCTCATCAGCTTCTGTTTTTATTTCTACCGAAAATGTTAGGAGAAATATATGAAAAAGATGAATACTTAAATGAAACCGAGAACACAACTAGGTCATCCTGAGCTATGAAAGAGAAAGCTCAGCAATAGTTTTGAACAAAATGGAAGTGGTGTGCGTTTTATAGGCTATAGCTAGAAAAAATATGCCCTTATAAAGGTATAAAACGCTCAATAAAATGAGTTCCAGGTGGCAAATATTGCCTCTTTAAATAAAACGAAAATTTTTATTTAAACAGGTACTGTGCTGTCTTTCATCCCTTGCCTGTGTAATTTGGCACTTGATAAATTTCCTATAAAAGCGATCCTCATGAATTTTTCATTCAGGTTGCAGTGTGGCATGGTGATGGTGCTGGACAAAGTGCTAGCAAAACCTGCCTTAAACGGTAATTGCTACGATTGATCAAAGCATTGATCTATTATTACTTATGCTTTCCGAACCCTCAAGGCTCGAGGACCTTAATGTGCCCCTTTCCCCATGCCGTCTCAAAATATAACATTAACATACCGTAGCTAGGTGCTTAATACATTTCACATTTAATAGGTGCTTAACACTGAGCTACACAACCACAGTCACACATACACACAAAGAGTCAAATGCAATATATATGCGCATGGCGGAACGCACAGCCTTGCAAAGCATAGTTTATTTAACTATTCAGACATTTGACACATGCACATTGCAATAAAAAGCAAGCTTTCTGGACTACATAATACATTTTTCTTTACACGCCTGCACGACCTACTTGTACAATGTATGCAGTTTTAGAAAAATCTGGCACCCTTTGATGACGAAAATTGTGTCATGCGCACTGAAGGTGGACACCCGTGTACGTATAAATAATGAACTATACTTCGGCCTTTACTTCGGCCATTTATGTGTGAATGGTTTGCACCTTAGAGCTGCCACACACGCACACACAGACTCCTTATCGATCAGGTGTATCACAGCAAGTTCAATGCTGTGGAGGTAAAATTGTTGCATTGTGATTAGATTGCTGTTGGGCCGCTCATGTTCTGCCACACGACGTGAGGCCACCCCAGGGCTTCCCGCTGAACAAATGTGGGAGCAGACAAAATATTCTCACTACTGCCAGCGCTATAGCTCACAGCAAGACTGTTGCAGTGATTATAATCAGAAAAAGGTGAGCTTCAACCTTCTTTCAAGGGAGTCTGATGTTTCTGGACAGTAAGATAAACATTTTAAGTGTTTATCTGCATTTAGTGTTTCCTGCGGGCACCGGTGATCCACTTTCAAATGATATGCTGTTTAGCGTGGGGCTGGCACAGCTGGCACAGATTTGCTGATGAAATATTCATCGGAGATCGGAAAATACGATTTGAAGCGAAATGAGTTTTTTTGTATCCATCTCATCTCTCATTTTGATTCTAAACCAATATTTTCCCCTCTCATTTTCTAACACCTTCTTACTAAATTGATTTCATCAAGCGTAGCCAAATAAAATGGGAAAGAATAAAAAAGCAAATAAAATTTAATGTTTATCGTGTTTTCATGAGGTAAAGCAATCCGGTGCTTTCAAGGGAAACAATAACCCATTTACAAAAGAGTCAACGGCTTTCCTTTCGATCCACACCTGCAGAAAGAGGCCATTTTCAAAAGGCTTGACAATTCACCATTCGATCTACACCTTTGCAGACACCTAAACCCCCATCGCACTCTCCTTCGGCCAAGGGCTTAGCTGAGCATTTGTTGCCCCTTGAAAATCGATTTTCTGGCGCGCTGCAATGAAAAACAATTCAAGTCATCATTGACACAACTGTGTTATGCTTGCATTCCCCTGTGTATGGTGGGGGTATGGTGAGCAAAGGTTCGGGAAGTGGATATTCATAAGGCAATATTATTTTAAAATCAGTCTGAAAGGAAATGTACTGTTTTGAGCGACAAGGACACTTTTTTAGTATTTTAGTAGGTATGGCTTCATCCTGACATAGATATTATGTTCTGTATAGGACAGAGTGGGGCATGTTGTCACACTACTGTTCACTGTAAAAACTGATGTGATGAAGTCATATGAACTATTTAAACTGCTCTTCTGCTAAATATAACCGTAAATGTAAATATGATCACTAAGGGTTATTTGAAAAAAAATGTTTCTTGACATATTTAAGTGTCACGAAACTCCCGTTTCAGCAGAGCTATAAAGCATGCAGGATGTTTAGGTCTCACCACCAAAATCCCCTGAATCACACTTTGATCACTTGCATACATGAGAACGGGAAGACAAACCAGATGTACCATATATAGAAGTCTCGCACTGGTACCATCTTTAAAATAGTGAAATAAATATTCAACTATCAGTAACGATTATTCTTGTAATACTAAACAGTGTACCAATAAAAACGAACTTGTATGACGTCTGAATATGATATGCGAAACCATACTGACTAGTCAATACTGTCTTGTAAAAACATATTTTCTGTCTGTGCTTCTAGGCCAGTGGTTCTCAAACCAAACCAAAGGGGGGCCGTGAGGTGGTGCCAGGGGGCCCCAGTTTTATGTCATTTTATAAAATAAATTTATTTATCATGAATTCTGTGTAATTAAACCTAAAAAATAAGGCTACTAACAACAGCAGTACTTTGTATAATTTAATTTTTGTTTAATTAAAAATTTAAGTTTTATAAAGTTTTTGTCATAAATTTTATTTGGGGGGGGGCACGAAGCAATGCGCCGTACACAAGGGGGGCCGCGCGCTAAAAAAGTTCTAGGCCACCACAAACCAGCAACATGCACCCAAAATTTTGCACTGGTCGCATCACAGGGATACGAAAACAAAACATTTGTGTTGTTGCACTGAACAAATGCACAAACACAAACCATGACTCCTAACAATAACGAGTGATGTCACAAGTGATAGCTTGTGCAAATCACAGTGCAGTGATTGGTGATTACACAAGTCCTTTCTTATGAATAATGCTCCAAAACCAGTGACGTGCATGGGCGTCAGAACCATTATAATGTTGGTGGGACAAGACCAGAATACACAAAAATGGTATCTACTCCAGTAAATGTTTTGCACCCACCCACGTTTTTCATTTTTTTGGCTTCCGATGCCCATGGTGACGTGAATTCATAATCTGCAGTAGGGCTGGAACGACGCGTCGACGTAGTCGATTACGTCGATTACGTAATTACGTCGATTTGCCGGAAATGCGTCGATGCGTCGCACTGTTTACATTTTGAAATGAAGGCGGCTTCAGCTCCGACCGGGGTATACAAGTGTTATACCAAACAGACAGAACGCGATCAAAAGTGCGGGAATACTTTAAGCAGAGACCAAATAAAACACATACTGTGTAAAACTGAAATGGC
The DNA here is from genome assembly GCF_030506205.2 of Paramisgurnus dabryanus. NCBI lineage: Eukaryota > Metazoa > Chordata > Actinopteri > Cypriniformes > Cobitidae > Paramisgurnus > Paramisgurnus dabryanus. The sequence continues at coordinate 9,797,632 of NC_133345.1, read as the reverse complement.
ATACCACAGCAGCGCAACACCTGTGTATGATCATCTTAAAAGAAGAAAACCTGGGGCTCTCCGACCTCAAAATGACGAGACGTCAGCGTAAGAATTTGAACTATTACAGTAAGTTTTTATACTTACTCTATAAACAATAGAATCAATACATATTGTGCTTAATACAGCTGCGTTTACATCTTCGTTTAATACGAGCTGCGAGACGCCTGACAGACGCGACATTGCATCGCTTCTGGGCAGTATGTTGAAACAGTAAATAAAGAGCAGGACATGTTTTTATATTAAGAAGTTATGAAATAATAAGTTACTGTCACATTGAGAACTGATAGGCATGTGCCCGCGTGCACTGACAGCCAGCTGGCAGTGCGGAGTTCCCAATGAACGTCTTTTTTGCGAATATGTGCGCAGATATTACAGAAGCTCGTCTTGTAAGGTATTCCTGACATGCGTTTATTTAAAGTAACAGCGGCGTAAACGCTGTTTATAAAATATTAGAAGATCATACTAACTGAACTTGTTTTGACCCGGAACTTAAGAAAAGTTAAATGTTAAAGTTAAATGAGAATGCAGTACTACTATTAGTAATAATATTAACAGTAATAATATAACCATTACATTTTATATAAGGGTTCATGAATCACAATGAACTTATTTTTACTTCAGTCTGAACTAATGCTGAGTTAATAATCATAAACTAATGTTTAAAATATTAATATATGCCTATTTTATTGTTTAAGGTGAATAATGCCTCTTTTAAAGTGGCACTGCCACTTTATTTTTCATGTTGAAAATTTTGGTTTGTGTGTTTGTTTAATTAAGAAAATGCTTAAATAAAATGTTGGCGTTAATGGCAGATGTTACATTTATTATTTGTTGGGGAATTATATGTATAAAAAAATCATTAGACTATTCGATTAATCGAAAAAATAATCGATAGATTAATCGGTTGAAAAAATAGTCGATAGTTGCAGCTCTAATCTGCAGCCACGCTGCCAATGAATCACTAGCGTTTATGTTTCAAGTTTATTTTATGATGTGGCTTCAACTTAACTTTTTAAAGCGATAGTTCGGCCAAAAACGATATTAAACCCATGATTTACTCACCCCCAAGCTGTCCAAGTTGCATATGTCCATCGTTTTTCAGACAAACACATTTTCGGATATTTTAGAAAATATTTTAGATCTTTCAGTTGATTAAATGTAATGTTACGGGGTCCACGACCTTAAAGTCCAAAAAACGTGCGTCCATCCTTCACAAATTAAATCCAAACGGCTCCAGGATGATAAACAAAGGTCTTCTGAGGGTAATCCGTGCGGTGTTGTTGTAGAAATATCCATATTTAAAGTTTTATTAACGTAAATAAATACCTTCCGGTAGCGCCACCATCTTAGTCACGTCCGCATTCAGGATGAGAGCTTACGCAGCGTATGGAAGTTTCTCTGCTGCTGCTCTGTGCCCCCGCCCTCCGAATTTGTCATACGACACTAAGAAAAGTGCGTACACTACGCTAATACTCTCTCCTGAGTCTAAGATGGCGGCGCTACCGGAAGGTAGTTATTTACGTTAATAAAGTTTTAAATATGGATATTTCTACAACAACACCGCGCGGATTACCCTCAGAAGACCTTTGTTTATCATCCTGGAGCCGTTTGGATTTAATTTGTGAAGGATGGACGCACTTTTTTTGGACTTGAAGGTCGTGGACTATGGCTGGACCCCATACCTTTACATTTAATCAACTGAAATATCAAAAATATTTTCTAAAATATCCGAAAATGTGTTTGTCTGAAAAACGATGGACATATGCAACTTGGACAGCTTGGGGGTGAGTAAATCATGGGTTTAATATCGTTTTTGGCCGAACTATCCCTTTAAACCGGAAGTACGAAATGGTCCCAAAACATGCAAAAATTTTAATTTTCCACGTTGGTATTACAATTTATGACAGCTATTACTGTTTTAATTATGTGCAAAATGTATGTGTATATCTGTTTTTTATCTTGTTGAATACAAAATAATATATTTTGATAAACGATGGTAAGCATGCAGTTGATGGTACCCAATGACTTCTATAGTACTATAGAAGTCAATGGGTACCTTCAACTGTGTGGGTTTCCATCATTTTTCAAAATATCTTATTTTGTATTAATGTATGCTTTTCATATATGGGTGAACTATCCCTTTAATGCAAACAAACATGTTTCTGGATATAACTTAAAACTTCATCAACTTGAAAGCATCACTCTTTAAAAAGTCTTTCTTTGAACGCTTGAGTTGTATTTCTGTCATATTTTAAATGAGGCATTCACTGTGATTATTGATTGACTCCATAATATGACAATCTTGTTGTTTTTCAACTTTTGTTTCAAAGAGATGTCTCAGATACGACATCCTCAGGCCTGTCTATCCACAAACACGTTCAGCACATCTCACTGACTGGAAGCAGACATTGTCAGTGCTGAAATATGCACGTGCGAATCTTAGCGCAAACACCTTCTTCTTAAGGTGACAAAATAGTTCTATCACATGCAATTGAAACATGTCTATACCTAAAATAGATACATACGGATAATATAATACTAAATATATTACAGAAAGCATCCAAAACATGGAAAATTGTAGCAATTTAAGCTTGCTCCGGGTTCAATACTACTTGCCAGGACTTTGGGTGATTTTAAACTGCTTGAGTGGGTCCAAATAAGGATAAGGATTAGTATTGTGGAATAAGCATTGGACTGAATTCAGGCTCAGCCGTGGTGGTGCTTGTGGTAATGTGAACTAATCTTGTTATACTTCCTCAGTTTCTTTTCATCCACTCATTCCTCCCATTCATCACAAAGCCTAAGCCTTGAGTAAATCACTCATATTAGACGTTCGGCATCAGCAAATCGGACCGCTCCTTTATATCAATCAGATAGAGTGCTGCATCTGCAGATAACACAGAGGGTCATTACTTGATATAGATTTTTTACCCGGCTGAATGCCCGGCGCTCGTGTGAATCGTTGCACGACCCGCTGCAACCCAATGTGGCATGTGCCACCCAGAGCAATCTGTGAAAGTCTCCCCCAGAGGAAGCTGCAGTGAAAGACGGACAGGCTTGCAGAGGAAATCAACTAAGTCCGGCAGAGTTCGGTCGGCTTGGTGCGAGGCCATCGCGGGCCCCTCGGGTGCGATTCTCCTTTAATGCAGTTTCTGTGTCGCTTTCTGTTCTGTTGGAGGCACAGATTGCTTCGAATGGATGTAGAGGTCATGGGTTATTCTGAGCATGCATGGCTAACACATGGGCCTTGAGGCAAAGCACTTCTCAGGCTGTGATTTCTGAGTGATTATTTTGGCGGGGTACAAGGCAGTTTAACCCTAATAACACAGCAGGTGTGCAGTACCAGAAGATGCGGTTAATCTAGACATCAAATCTTATTGTTCTCATAATTGTAGTAAAGCAAACAAAGAGAAGTGTGTAATTGGAATTTCAGTGACAGGAGTTGGGAAAATCGACTAAATTCGATTCAGGTGCTGGCTTTCTTGAGCGCCCCTCATGCTTCTTCTCTTTGAACTGAGAAGAAGCGAGAGGAACCTGTGTAAGCCGTAGATCAATACTCAAGGTAACGTTCGAAATCACATTTCCTGCATCCGCCCGGCCACTGAAGTGTATTTTCCATTGACCTTGAAAGAAAGGACACTTGATATATCAGGAATTTGAAATTGATCAGTGGCATTTTCTAAGTTCATGTGTTTTCATAAAATAATCATGACAATTGGCCTAGACTGTAAGGTCAGTGTGTTCTTGGCTGTAACTAAAATAGCCTTGATAAATTAAATTTAAATGCCAGAGCTGTGGTCATACAATGTATAAGAGTTTGAATCTGGTTCTGTATCCCATTTCCTTTGCTACAATTCTTTTTTTAGCAAAAAATAATTATACTAATATATTCAAACTTGTTTAAAATACCCCCCCCCCCCAAAATGCACTGTTGCTCATCAAGTTATGCCTGCAGGCTTATATCAACAGAGACCCAGGAGTCGGCTTGCTGTAATTCACATTACAAAATGATTTAATTAAAATGCCATTTATCACTATAGAAAAAATTCCTACACACTCAGAGACACAAAGGTAACTCTGACTGTCATTTAATCTGAACATTTGTGCCCTCACATGTGCATAATCTTTCATTTTGACATTAACCGTTTCCCCTGATTGGTGAATTAATCTTGTTAATAAAACAAAACATTTCTCTAATCGAATGATGTTGGTGTCTCTCGTGCTTTTACGGTCTATTCTCAAAAGTGTGATTTTCAAGAATCTAGTCTTTAACTAGGGCATCACTTCCAACTGCTGCACCGTATTCCTGTCTTCCCCAGATTCTGGTTGAAAATAGTAATGAGGATAGTACAGTATGGGACCTGTCAAAGCTGTCTGGTTTAACATTTGCATGCATCCTGCAAGGCTAGACATTGTATTTTCAATATTTTATTATATGTTTAACTGGCATATGCCAAAACTGAGGTGCATGACTGCATATTGATGTATATTTATTATGCATTTGTAGAGTGTATAACAAATTTTGCTTTCTGGGATATATTAGTTGTAACAGTGCAGGCTTATGGGCTTGGTTTCAACATCCATGGTCTACATGTTGTAGTACATGCACTTTGTCCAGAGGGATCCAGGATCATAGTTGCACCCATAGTTTTTTCTTGTTGTCGCAGCTTTGAAGGAATCAATAATTTATTTCAGCAATTTGCATTTAAATTCATTGGACCTTGTGATCCCAAGGCGTATGAGACAGAAAACAACGTAGCAAGGAAAAAGTTTTCAAAGCAAGGTTGCTTTAACTTCTGGCGTGGGAAATACGACCTAGTTGAGAAAGAGAATAAGAACATCAATGCGAATGGAAGCATCAAACATATGTGACGCGGATAAAAGAAAGAGAAAGTGTAAAGGAGAATCCTAACTATACAAACAACATATATATTATTTTAACCAGTTTATAAAACAACTGAGGTCATTTGATCAGCAACAAATTATTTATTTCAACTTCCTTATGATTCTCCAACTTCTATATCTTTGAATAAAATGGAAGTGAGGATCATTATTATCTCAAACTGTGCATGTGTTCTGACCATTTATTGCATAAATCAAATTTGAAGTTTTATTTAAAATTAAAGGTGCCATAAAATGTTGAACTGCATTAACCTAGGAATATATGAATAATAAAAGTTCTGTTCATGGTAATTACTTATCATGAGCCTCAAACACCGTTTCCACCTTACGTAAACCTTGTGTATGCAAAATACCTCTGATAAATAGGCCAATCTCTACATAACACAGTATGTGACGTTACGCCCCAACATCAAATTACACATTATATTAATTAAAATGTTGTCTACGATGCTAAAAACAAACTTGTGACTGCTAAGATAGTGCTATATGCTAGTTCATGCTATATGCTAGCGTTTAGGGTGAAGTTCTACTATTGACGTTACAGTTACGTTTTGCAGGTCCATTCTGTGAAAACACAAAACACCCTTTTCCAATCTTCAAACAATTGGTAGTTCCTCAAAATCTGCATCTTTGTCTCATACAGGCTCAAACATAAAAGGTCTGTTTACTAATGTAAGCTACTGGCATGAGCCTCACTGTTATACAGCCAATCAGAGCAGAGCTCAATATTATTATTCATGACCCTTCTAAATAAGGTAATAACAGCCCATTTCTTTCAAAGGAAAATCATAGGGTTGTAAAACCGTCTCTGGATATATATTTTTGCACTTAATAAAGTCACATACCTTCTATGTGGATATCAGAGAACAATTTAACATATTGTATCAATGCATTCTTTGGCACCTTTAAAGGGTACATATCATGAAAATCTGGCCTTTCCATGTTTAAGTGCTATAATTGGGTCCCCAGTGCTTTTATCAACCTAGAAAATGTGCAAAAGATCAATCAAGTAACTTAGTTTTGGTAAACCATTCTCTGCAAGCATGTGAAAAAAATAGTTAATTGAAATTTGGCTTCACTGTGATGTAAGATGGGGGTAATACCACCCCTTAATCTGCATTATCCAGCCACGACACTGCCATTTAATGCAGAGATCAGCTCATTTGCATGTTAAAGGACACACCCAAAAACTGCATATTTTTGCACACACCTACATAGTGCCAATTTTAACATCCTATAATAAATTGTATAAATGGTATTTTGAGCTAAACCTTCCCTTACATACTTTGGAGACTATTTATTTTACTGTACATCTTAAAAGTCTTGTGTAATGTCCACATAATAAACATTAGTGGCTAGTGAAACACTTGAGGCATTGTGGTGTCATCAGCCGATCAGAATTGTCACAGAATTTAAGGTTGCAGTGGCTGGATCATACGTACACCAAGATGTCACTGAGATGAATGGAAATAAATAAAACAAATAACTGGATTCCCCCACAAGGCCAAAGTGTCACAACTGCTTCTGAGTCATCGCTTTTTACCAATATGAAATGCATCTTGGTGTGCATTTGCCTAAGGTCTCAGCTTAAGTTTTTATTGGATCCGTAAACCAACATTTTTTCCCTTCAAAATATATTAGCGTAATCACTATTGGGCATAACAGATGAAAATATAAGTTTAAAATTTGGTTTAGAAGTAAAAGCCAAAGTGAAAGTGTTTATGAGAAGCAAGAAATAAACTTTGGTAAAATACAGTGATACTTAGATTTCTTTAACAGGGTGGAATGCCATGGTTATAGGTGATTAAATATTTAAGTTTACATTTTCAATAAAAATAAGAACAAGAAATCTGATACCATAACATAGTAACCTTGATGTATACAAGAAGCGAACAAATCAAGATATCGAAGCAGACAGGCACAAAAATGATTTTCATCCTGCATCTTTTCGTGTTAAACCACCTCTCACCTCCATCTTCAAAAACTCCCCAGTACCATCTTGGACACATCCTGTCTTTATTTTGGTAAACTAACCAGCAAAGACTTCCTAGATGGCGATTCTGCCTCTTTGGATGCCTCAAAGTCATTTGCTACAACTTAAAGACTAGCACCTTCTAAAAAGGTGGAAATATATAGAGGTCATTTAATAACAATTAATAACAGCGGCCAAAAATAGTCTCTTTCTAACAACACACTTATCTAAACAGCTATAAAGCCAAGGCAGAGATGTAGTCTAGCTGGGAGTCTAATGAAGCTTTACAACTGACCTTCAGCTATGTCTCCTGCTGGAGCCAATAGTCTCATCTCAGCAGAGACATAGAGCTAGTGAACTGTTTAAAACTCTATTTGCAATGTACCTCCAGTTTTCAGGCCGTTCCCGGAAACACCGTACCGGAGAACAATGGTGTGCTGCTCACCGAAGAAACAAAGAAATTACAACGTGAAATTAGATCTTCACACCTTGTGATTTAGCACAGCTCTCTCCACCGAGAAAAGAGCTCAATCTTCAACTACAGAGTCACAGACGCTTTCCGTCTCAAAGGTGAAACGCACACTAGTGATTATCGTCTCACTAATTAATAATTACAATTCATAGCCCTCTGCAGCATTAATGACCTTGATACCGCCTGGAAATTGAATTTTGTGGAACTCAAAAGTATATTGCTCTCTTTTAAAATAAATGTATTTTAAAAACCCATTTAGTTGTAATTCAAGCTTTGAACGTTTATCTGGCTGCATTCAATTTTAAACCAGCCGAAGTCGGATTCCAATATATAGAAATATGAGAAATTTAAGTGTGTGTGTGTATCTGCGCAGTCATGCACGTCTGCGCCCAGGTTCGAGCGGCTGACATTGGGTTGCAGAGGACCCCTAATATATAGTTGCTGTATAATTACCAGGCATCGCAGAGGAGCCCATTTCTAATTTCCATCACTGTCACCCATTCCATTTGTGTGATAATACATCCTTCATAATTTATGAGGACCCATTTCTCCAGCCGTGTTGCTGATAGTGGAACTGATATTGGGCTGATAAAGCCTGACAATTCCCTTCTCTGCACTGGTCGCCCTGATCTGTTCCTCCGCACAGCCCAGTGGCTCTGTTATTGCCTGTGCCCATCATCTCGAATATCTCCCCCTTCAGTGGGCTGGGACGCGGCGGCCCCGTTAAACGCGCCTCACTTTGTGAGAAATTAGGAACCATTAGAGGAAGCCTCAGATGTGACGGGGATTAAAAAAGCATCGGGCACACTCGAGACACGGAGCCACAAATTGGTATAATTCAAACAGGGAAAAGTACGCCTTTTCTTCAGCGGTGACAGGGCGATGCATTGCTTGTGTGACACAAATATTTACGTGGGGAAATCATATTTGATTACTGCCGGGGCTCTGTGACAAAATATGTTTTTGTCTGGAAGAGAGGTAATGGGAACGTGCGAATCTGGTGGAGGATGAGAAATATTGAGTGGAATCCCGGCTGCTTAGCCATTTTAGTTGGGTGTACACAACCCCATGGAGAAAACACATATGAGATCTCGATTGTTTCTCATAAGGAGCAATGCCACTATATGGAGGGCAATTTCTTTAATCTCCTACTAATCTCATGAGTGGCAGGCCATGAGTTTTACACCTAAGCCTTCAGTGGCATCCTACCTGATTTAATCCACTATACTTTATACCATTATTATGATGCGATGGATATAGAAACCATCAATATTATACGCTGTATAACAGGTTGTGGCATCATAGACAGGTATCCCACGCATGCCATATATATTGAGATTCCCTGGGTGTCTCGTGTTAGATACCCTTTACATTCATACTGTTATAAAGTCATACATTTCCTATCCTCAAGTGCCGGTGTCTCGTGTCAAATAGCCTTTATAGTCCGGCACGTGGGCTGGTGATCCGCTATAGTGTCATTTGCAGTGCGGATGCGGGTTGAAATCAATAGGCCCAGGCGGACTGTGGGTCTAAAACCCAAGACACCCATGATCACAGATTTATCTGCGGTTATAATAGTCAGATACCTATCCACGATTGCAGGTGTGTAATTACCCCTTAAATTCATACTGTTATAACATCAGATACATGTCTGCGATCTTATGCAAAATGCACTTCAGATTCTCGTGCCAAATACACTTTATATTCACACTGTTATAACACTAGATACTTTTGTCTGGTAGTGTATGTCTTAAAGGAACACGCCCACATTTTGGGAATTTAGCTTATTCACCGTATCCCCCAGAGTTAGATAAGTCCATACATACCTTTCTTATCTCCTTGCGTGCTGTAAATCTGCCTGAAGCAGCCCCCGCTAGCTTAGCTTAGCACAAAGACTGGAAGTGAATGGCTCCAGCTAGCATACTGCTCCCAATAAGTGACAAAATAACACAAACATTTTCCTATTATGTGTTGTTATTTGTATAGTCACACCGTGTACAAATAACAAGGTCATATGAGACACAGCCATCTTTTAACAGTAAACATACTGGGAACTATATTCTCAGAAGGCGAAGCACTGCTTCTTGGGCTAGCAGTATGCTAGCTGGAGCCATTTACTTCCAGTCTTTGTGCAAAGCTAAGCTAGCGGGGGCTGCGTCAGACAGAGTTACAGCACGCACAGAGATGAAAAAGGTATGTATGGACTTATCTAACTGTGGGGGGTAGGCTACAGTGAATAAGCTAAATTCCCAAAATGTGGGCGTGTTCCTTTAAATGTCTGATAAAATGTATGAAATGCAGAGAATTGGTATTTAAAACACATGCATGGAAAAATATATTAAAAAGGTATGTCAGTGATTCTTAAGGTATTCAGAGAATGCCGTGCAGGCCCTGACGACCCACCACTGTATCTCTGCATCTTACTTAAAGTTTATGGAGAGTTATCAGTATCTCAAACTGTGCTCAGATTTCCCAAGTAAGCAAAAAATGTATATTTCAAATATGAGTCAATTATTTCTCCTACATGCTACAGGGTTAATCCCAAAATGAACCCCCTGTCATCATTCACCAAACTTTTATGACTTTCTTTCATCTGTGGAGTGCAAAAGGAGTCGTGCGGAAGGTCAAGCTGTGCTTTTATATTAAATTGAATGTAGACTGGTCATAAAAGAACCAAAAGAACTATACATTAAAAAATGCATGCAATGTGAGCTTTGACTCATGTTGCTGCAGAATTTTAATTTTTTTACTAATAAATCCTTTCTACTTTTTCTTATTTGGCACACGCCTCCATAAGGAATGACTTAAGATGCATTCAAGTCATACATTTTGTCAGTAAATGTGGTGCATGGGAATCAAACTAATGACCTTGAGCTGTTAAAGCAATGCTCTACCAATTGAGCTACAATGTTTGTTATTTTAGAGAAAAAAACAACAACATCTAAGCCAAAGCTAAAGCTTAACTAAAGCACAAGATCTCCTCTGTGTCTCCCAAGCTATTAAAGAGCAACGTGTGAGAATAAATATGTCCTCCTGAGCTTCTTCTTCTTGGGTTGTGTAGTGTCATAGATAAGCATGTAAAATATTTACTGTAAGTCTGCAATGAAGACTGACTTCTTGAAAAGCATTGCTAATTGAAAGACAGAGGACATAATTAGACGCAGAAGAGATGGGAAAGATATGCATACACTTGAGACATCTTAGATGGTCAGGTGTTTGTTTGCAGGTAATTAATCCCTGCCGAATGTCTGTGTCTGAAGGTTGCAATGTTTAGGGCCTTTCAGAGTGAGAATGATAACTTGTTGATAAGCTAATGACTTCAGATAGTGCACAGTTTAATTACATAATAAATCAGTTTAACAGGATCGCTGGCTTTGCTTTACTAAGCATACAGTAATTCTTCGAACGAAAAGAACAAGATCGTTTTCAGACACATGCTTTGCAAATTGAGATTCGAATAATTGGAAAGTCAACAAACATATGGGATATTACGTAAAGGTCATTAGCGATATTGAGCTTCAATGAAACCTATACCTCAATGTCATAGTCATCACAATAGGTGCCATGTGTTTTTGTAATTAATGATCCAATAAAACACAAGGACTTACAAGCAGCTTCCATTCATTTAATTTTCTTTTAAGGTTTACAGTTTAAAACTAGTTGTGTAATTAAATAAAGTAAATAAAAATATACTAAATATAGGACATTTAAAGATATCTATAAATAAAGTTGTGATTTTATTACTTTGAATCAAAAATCAAATAATAAATAGGAAATGTATTTATTTTCTCTGTTTACGGTGAGAGTTGGGCTTTAAGGTTAATACATTTAAGGTTTATTCATTGGTTTTGCTTGGTAAACAATTTTATAAACTCACAATGTGCACAGCAGTCTCCAGGCTCACATAATCATGACAGCAGTATATTAATAATTCGTATAAAATCCATGCCTATGAGTGCATGCATGTCTGGTCATCTCAGATTATGATATAGAGATAAAAATTAGCACCTGATGTTTTTGGTAGTTTTGCATTATGATTCAAGCGCATATTAGCATGATTTTTTATTTCCCTGTGGAATCTGAGGATACGTTGTACCCGGAAGTGCAGCAAGACGTCAGACTTAACAAGCGTATAAAAGCTCAAATAATTTATAATTTTAATATTTAAAAAGCTTACCAGTTTTGGGCAAGCAAACTATATGTCCACCAAGAAGCATTCTCAATCTTAATGGGGATGTGTAAAGCCTGTAGGCAAGCCCAAGTTCTTCAGAAGTTTATTGTTTACTGTTAGGGTCAAACGGCTCTGAGTCAGTTCGGATTAGACACGCTTCCGGAGCTCTTCGCACCCGTTTCCATGTGAGTGCCTTCCCTATATGTGTCTTTCCACAGCATGCTGTCATTCACCAACTCAAGAGTGGATGTCTTTCGAGGGCTACAGTGGATGGCCATTTTAATGGCCATTATGAGAGCAAAATGAGCTAAAGAGCTGCAGCGACCTTTTCATTTGAAGTGCCAGTGTACTGGCTAACACCATACAGTCATATATAATGGAAGAATGTCAGTTCTTTTATGAGATTTGTCATGTTAATTCTTAATATAATTTTAATCCTAAACCTAGTTGAGAATGGTGTAGAAGTCTGAGCAATGTGTAGCAGTTAGATATGCACATACAGTAGGGTTGTTTAAAGGGTTAATTTAGCACAATTACAGCATTCCTATAGCTTAACTGGTAGAGCATAGTGCTTGCAATGCCAATGTTGTGAGTTGAATCCCAGAAACACACAGTACTGATAAAATGTATGCCTTGAAACTGAAAAATGGTACAGTATGACTTGATGCACAGCCACAGATGTCGGTATGATTTATATGTACACAATTTTAAAAGAATGCAAATGGAATATGTGAACACCGCATCCTGCATAAACAAGTCCTGACACAATTCTGCTTGCAAAATGTATCACCGTGGACTATCATATAATGACAAGCTTATCTTTAATGCAAAAGTCCCCGTTTTCAAGTGGTCTTCACACTGATTTTAGATTGGTACTTGAAGACTAGTCTGGGTTTTCTTTGATATGAATTAGTATTAAGTTTAGGCTTAAGCGTTTGGTTTATGCATGAGGCTAGATTTTGGTAGAAATTAGAAAAACACCGAAGTTGGCTAGTCAGTAGCCCATACTTTGATCTGATGTAGGAAAAGTTTAGAAAAATACCGCCTCTCTAATCTTAAACCCATCTTTTGTTTTCAAATATAAAAAAATTGTTTGAAATGCATTTTCTGTCTTGTGGAGTGCTTACAACTTTGTTGGCTGGCCATGAAGGCCCGAGGACTTGATGACTTGATTGTCGATATCTCTGTACCTTGGAGAATGACTCCAATAAGCTTTAGATGCTTGTACAGCTTGCTGAAGACTCAATATGCTAGGGACACAATAGCTTGGAGCTGATCATGATAGCTTTCTAAGTTCTGAGTAGATAACAAGCGTTGTGTTCCCAGTAAATGTTATACTTACTGGAAAGGACAGTTCTTTCTTTGTACAGGTGCTGTATCATGCTGAGGGGATCCAGCTTTATTAATCTAGCACTCAAGCTATCTGGTTTCCAAACCTATTTCTATATAGCATCATGATGCACATCAAGTAAACATCTGTTTCTTTCTTACTGCTATTTACTGTGGTAAACATATTTTAAAGCTACAATCTGAAACCTTTGCTGGTCTATCGCCATCTCTGAAACATAAAATTGCTGGTTCCTTTACATACATTTACCTGTATTGAAAATAACTGAGTTTCCTTTATGTAAGCAGTAAGGTACGAGAGGCTGTTCTGTATCGTGAATAAGTAACGGCTGAAGGGCGTTTGTTAGGCATGACGCGAAGCGGAGTTCCAATGTGTAATATGCATGAAAGCTCAAATAAAAACAACAAGCCATTGTCAAACTGATACGTGTGGTTGCTAAGGGTGTTGCTAAGGGCACAGTGATGAATAGATCCGTTGGGTGAAGCGGTAAAAGGCATGTTTTATCGTGAATAAAGCACAGCTATTGACCAATCAGAATCAAGGATTGGAAGTAACTGTTTAATAATGATCGTTATTATTACAGGGATACCACGGGTCCTTGAAATCCTTGAAAGTTTGTGAATCTGGGCCCTGGAAAGTAAAATAAACATTAATAGATACAGGTCATTGAAAGTGCTTGAATCTAGAAGTTTTCTGGAAAAAAATCCATATTATTCACTGTGTAGTGTAGGATGGCATCATAAAAATTTTAGACTTTTTTAGCGCACATGCTAAACAATTATTTTGCAGTATTTTGCATTTCTGCTTACTTGTGATTATTTGTGTATTTGCTAAAAAAAAATCACAAGCCTTAATGCAGAATCAACCAAAATCTCCACTGCAGTGCAATACAAAAAGCCCATTTCACTGGCAACATTTAAACTAGGCCACCAAACTTTCAAATTTGTACTGAATGAGCTTTGCTTCCTATTATTTAAAGCAATATTTGACATTAATCTTTGTATGTGTTTCCAGCTAGCAGACAGGCCGGGGGTGTTGCCGCTGTAAGAGTCTGTCCCCACAGGAAGCCCTCTGCCAGCTTAATTATGTACCCAATCGGATTTGCCACTTACCAACATCCTTTGCATCAAGAGCGTACTCACACTATCCAATCCAGACCGCGCCCAAACACGTTTGACCCCCACAGCCTGGTTTTCTCTGTTCTGTGCCTGGGTGCGGTTTGGTTAACCCTGGCCCGGTTGCAGAGGTGCAGAGAGCTAGAGACAGTCATTTAACTTCATCTGCTTTTATAAAAAACTTCTAATGCGCGTAGCACGGTTATGTGAACATCTCAGCGCTATAAGCGATAGATCGACTAAGTTATATTATAGGCTAAAAATAGAAGACACAAACTTAATATCAGGATGCGCTCCACTGTTGAGAGAGCGCTTTACTTCCCGTTTTCTTCAAAACAATCGCATTTTAGTGACAAAAGGGTGCTCAGGCATGGGTCGCCAAAAGTACAGTATAAGCTTTAGGGGAAGGGGCATTGGAATTATGCTGGCTTATGCTTTTTTTTCAGCAGGGTTAACCCCAGCCGCTAGATGTATACAGCGATTAATGAAAACATATACTGTATACATTCAACATTTCAACCCACCCAGCATTCAAACCAAATGTATGCCTTGGTCATGGTACAGTGTACAAACAATGTGACTAAAACTCAGAGTGTGTTTTAGACAGAATTAAATTAACCCATGCTTTCATGTTTGACCTTTATAAACGTTCACCTGGAAGTGTGCGATGTCAAAACGCAACCATACAAACATTAGTCACCTCTGCGCTCTCACAACTTGTATTTAAAAGGTCAACCGGTGCTGCATGCAGCCACTAAAACTTAAAATCAGTGACTACCTTTGTGGTTAGCTTGATGCCTATTTTAGCCTCCAGACCAAAATAGTAACATTGTCTCTGGGAAGAAAAATAGACTTTGATTTTTGAATTATGATACCTCTTTGGTTTTAAATGTCTTGTGTTGGCCTCTGTATGTGCTTGCCACATGAGCAATGATGTAATACTTGTTTGGCATGTATGTATGCGGGTAAAAGAGCCAAATAGATAGTGACCCTTTCTGTGATATTTAGGTTCAAGTCTCATAATTTAATTATAAGATTCGGGGCATCAACGTTCACAATGATTTCAGTCTTTGACATGACCTTGTATATATCAAGGTTATATCTTCACAGAATGTTCTTTGCATTATGCAGGATGATTTTATGTACAAAATAGTCAATAAAAAAAAAACTGGATTTCCACAGGCAGGTTCACGTTTGGGTTTAAGTAATTACTTCATGCCTTGATCCTGTCACAAATAAATGCTATTACATGCTAATGTCTGGCAGGCTAAATTGAGTTAATCCAACCTCTAGATTTTCTTCCAAGAATCTTTAAAAACTGAACATCATGTTGATAATTACTGCTTACAGCAAAATAGATTAATTTTTAAAGAAAAAAAAATGTGTGTATTTCAGGGCTGGTAAGTTTATGTGATAAATGACAAGTATTGGTATAAAAGAATGACAGTAACTCAGTTAATCATGTTTCATCATAGCTACATAAATAGAATAAGGGATTTCCCACCAAATAAAAACAAATTCAACCTTGAAGTGCCACATATAGTTTTTTCCAAGTCGGCAGTCAGCACAGCACCAGCTGCAAGCATCACTCCCTCACTAAAGCACACTTGTCTCGAGCAGACAGTACAATACATGCACTTCTGCAATAAAAAAGATTTTACAGGCCATTACCTTAAAAAGTCTGACTGCTGAACTCAGCAAAAAAGACAACAGATGGCACATTTTAAATGGTGTATTTCTGGTGATTCCGGCACCAGCATCAGTACTGAGATTAATGGGAATACATTCAGATATGCCTTTCTAGGTATTATGCAGTTCTGACACTGGATGTATTAACATTAAAATCACATTATTCACTAAAGAGGTATCAATTAATGAAGATTAAATATTTGAATAATGAAAGATGAAGAACGTACAGCTGGTTAAGAGATATGGGTCCAAAACCTTTTACCTTTTTGTTGGTCTCTGGTAGAATTGTCAAATAGACCATACAGCAAATAATAATAATAAAAAAAATAATAATACATTTCTCTGGCCAAAAAATATATTTAAAATACATGCTAAATACATTTTGTAGAAAGTAATGCTCAATTGAATATATTTTTGAATTTGGAAATATATTTAGTTTTAACCTATATATATATATGAACATATATTTCAAAATGTATTTCAAGGGCAAGCAAATATATTTTAAAATTTTACATCCCATATGACAAAAATGTCTTTTTTGCCTAAATATTTTTTAAATATATGCTAAATACAAGTTAATTTTATAGAGTATTTTTTGAATTTGTAAATTACATTTAATTTGTTAGCTTTTTAAAACTGTTTACATGTTCGTAATATGTTCGTAAAGTTTTTCTTTGCGATGTGAATATATTTTCTTGGAGGGATATATATATATATATATATATATATATATATATATTTATATATATATTATAATATTTATATATATATATTATAATATATATATATATATATATATATATATATATATATATATATATATATATATATATATATATATATATATATATTATAATATTTATATAAATATTTTATTTATACAAAAATGGCCAAAAAATATATTAGTGAAAAACATTTTACAAAATATATTTCAGCAAATATATTTTAGCCATTTTTGTATATTTAGAAATATATTTTTAAATATATTTTTGCCATATGGGGATTTATCAGTTTGTCTTAGCACACCTGTTTCTTACAAACATACGTTCCACTGGTTCAGGTTCTGCTGGTTCAGGTTCCGATGGTTATTAATATCCTATACTGGAAGAAGCAAAAACGTGATTATTTTACTTGGGACAAGCTTTTCCGCCAAATCCCAAAGTCCACTCGCTCACAATGGCTCACTTTAATGGGACATTTAATGAGAGCTTTTTATGATGCCTTTTTGTGTAAAACTAATGATTACGCAGTCGTTGTAGCAGAGCGGGTGAAAAGATAAAGGCTACTACAGAAATAGATGGGCCGCATGACAGTTTGACCATATCCTGACAAACGACAATACTGAAATTCTGCAGCAAGCTCCCGAAATGAGGGGAAAAGGGGGACTGTTAAAAGCAGATGAGCTCATTATTCTTTCGCGCAATCACACGAGCCTTTTCCGACCTCTGTGTCGTTCTATTTTGCTTTTTTGTTAGTTCTTACAGAGAGATAGATGAAGGCATACACTGTGTAGATATGCTCATCACAGATGCATTATGGATCGTTTCAGCACTGTATCAGAGTTTTGAGCAAAGCTGAGCATTATACGATCTGTGTCAGACTCAAACTGTACAAAATGTATTTAAAATCAATCACAGCTCTTCCGTGTCCAGATACATCAAGATGTGTGACTACTGTACGTCGACACATATTAATGAGATGAGGATGAATATAAGAAAACCAGCTTGTTTCCATTCATTAATAATGATTGTGTAAAACCAGCATAAAATAACGGGATATTCAGAACATATTAAATATAATCTACAGTACCTTTATCTTTAAAAAAAACCAAAAACTACACACACAAAATATAAACAGAGTTCAAGGAAAAATATGCTGCCTTGGGACATCAAGATGAAGATAAATCCTGTCAACTTAAGATCAAGGTCATTTTCACTTTTTGGTAAATGCTTACATTGACATTGTTAACTGCAACATTATAAAGGAACATAAAAATAAGACTAGCATTTGACTTACAAGCTCAAGGGCATCAGATTGTTTGACTCAAATTCAGTTCAGTTCACATTTATTTCTACAGTATATCACTTTACAGCTTTACAGTAAATACATGTTATAATGTAACATGAAGACATGAGGTCAAACAGAAAACTGTACATTAGTGATAATAACTTGTCGTTAAGTTTGTAAACAGACCATTATATTCATGGTGCTTAAGCTAGTAGGCCTCTGTGTATCATTATACAAGACTAACAGCATTATTGTCTGCAGACAGTTTTAGTGGCAACAACATAAACAGCTTTTGTGGCTCTAACGTAACTTTCAATAGACTTCCGCAACGAACCAATAACAAGAGATTCCTTCTAGAGTTTATTTCTGCTAAGCAAAATAAAGAAAATGTAAATTATTTTACTACACTGAGCTAACATTACTGTGCTAGAGATCCTTGCATTCTTGCCTGGCTTCCCAATCTCTCTTTACACAGCAGTGATCCATGCCTACCGTCTCACCACGTCTTTAGGAAAGCAACTTTTTTCCAGCGAAGTTATTGCCTCCAGAGGTCATTTTAGCCACCAGCCAAGGATGCGTCGATTTAGCCAACTACTGTCGTAAGTTTCGTCGTTACTGACAAAGTTCAACGATTTGGTGTTTCCCGAAAACATAGTTCAAATGAACATTCGCAAGCTTGTGTGGTTTGAACGACAGCTCTTCATCTGTCATTAGAAACATCGTTCCTTGATAATATCATATGTAGACTTACATTATGCTTTTGAACAAAATAAGCAAAAAAACATGTAGTACAATGTATATCCATCATTATAAATATATTAATATTTTAATTTACGTCTTTAGGTTTGTTAAAGCGCTGCATTTGAAAACTGCGCATGTGCACAGTCATACGAGCTTTAAGACCCTGGGGAATCCCTGGGAGGAGTGACGTAAGAGGGAACTTGCGCATGAATTGAATATCTTGAAAATAAACAATAGATAACTAAATCACGAAAAAACAAAATCAGCTGCAATATATGTTATTTACAGCAATAATCTGACATTAAATCAATTTGCACAGATTAATTAGTACTTCACCTCCCACGTGACATCATCAACTATGTTGTTAAACCAACATGGTTCAAACGACGAATGTGCGACAAAGTTACTATGCTTTCGGGAAACAGGCGTGACAAGGTAGTTCGTTTCTCCAACTATGCATCATACTATGTTTGTTCAGCAGTGAGTTGCGTCGTTGTTCAGGAAAAGCAACCCAGACCGATAAACACAGACCGGAAGTTAACTTCCATAAGATATTAAACCATTTAATCTAAAAGTCTAGATGCTTGTGAGACAAAGTATGAAGATACTTTTTCATTGAGACATTTGAGGCCCTGTCTGTGAAATTCATGCTTAAGTCTCATAATCTAGAGTTATAATGAGAAAGATGGCTCCCCAAACTTAATTTCAATCTTTGGGATGGCCTTATTCTGTCACACTTAAAGATATCAAGATTATATATATATATATATTCACAGAATGTTCTTTATATGATTTTATGTAGAAAACAGTAAATCACAGAAAAGACTTTAGTCGTTTTTACACACATGGCCTGCATTTAGTCGATTAGCATGATAAATGAGTAGCATAGCTTACTTGGAAATGGGCAAAAAACAAAGGGCATGATACAAAAGCAGGAAAAATGTTATATACATGATGAATTTGCAATAATACCATGAACATTTTAATAAAATATACATTAGCTGAGAAAAAACAATAGCGAGTCAGTCTGACCATTATAATAAAAGCAATATTAGCAGCATATACATCTCACTCAAAAAGCCAAAGGCAACAATGGCAAGGACCCAAAATCTTAATGGTGTGTAAATATCTTGGGGAAAACCAGACTTAATCGGGTCGGTTTTTGGTTTATTTTTTTGACGATTTATAAAAACGAACAAAACTCACCCCAATGATGATGTATACAAAGTGAACCTGCACCAATGCCGTCTACATATATTTATCTACATTGACTCTTAAGCTGGTTATTTTTACTTCAAATCATTAAAAGTTTTAGATGCAGTGTGTTATACCATTTACGTGTTTCATGGGATTTGACATTGTAACCTTTATAAAGCCAGACACCCTGCTTTGTAAACTGTCGATATGCTTGGGCCAGGCACAAATTGATTTTCACATCAATAACAGAGATTTATTTACAAGGTAAAAATGTGACAGGTTCATAAGCTGCTAAAGCTCTCAGGATCTCGACCAATTTAGCACCTGCTAAACGCCTTCCATGTATATTAATTGGCAAAACTGTATGTGACTATAAAACACACGTCTATGAGGTTTCTCAGTACTACAGGCTTTTTGTTGTAAAAGGTACGCAAACACTGCTTCAGCTGACAACTTGAGACAGATGCTCTTTTTCTCTAACTCTCTGACAAAATCAAATTGGGGACCATCCTTCAGACTGTCACATCTGTAGAGATTGCATAGACTGAAACATGCTGCTGAAGTGTCGAAGAGTTGCTCTTCCGTGGCATGAAACGCTTAGACGTAAATATGTGCAAATGTCAGACCCTTTTTCAATATAAAATCTCATTCAAACTTCAAATCCATACAGTATGCAAATTTGTCCTTTGTCATTTATTTTTTAGCACAATCAAGCAGAGCATAAACCCAGATCACATGCCAAGAATCTTGCATATTTATCTTTTCGGAGTGAATTCTTCCAAACAACAAATGTGTTTCATAAACTAAAAAGTACTAGGCTTTGGGAAAGCCGCCTCATAAGTAAGATACATTTGTCTCAAGTGGTGTTTTATACAATAATGTAATACAAAGCATTTCTGTATACTGACAGTAAGATGAATGAGATATTGTTCTCGGAGATTCAACCATTCTGAAAGCGCAGTTAAATTAGACTTAAATCTGATGTTAATGCACTTAAGCCTACTAACGTTGCCAAAGACTCTAGAACTCACTTCCTATCTTTAAATTTTAAGGTGATTGCTGTTTTAAAATGACTTCTGACAGCTCGCTAGATAACGTGCCATGTGGGTGTTTAATTCATACTGCCCTGTCCTATAGGTGGCATATATGCGGACGCCTAGGGTCAGAATTATAGTGGGTCTATAATAAATGTACAGATCATAACTCCTAACCCGAGGGCACTTCTCATCTAATCTACCCTAGAGAACAGTGGCAAAACTCGATTGGTACTATAATACTCAACTATCATGTCCGATCGAGCTTTAAATTGTTGTGACGTGCTATTAAATCACCTCACTTCCCATCCAAAAGTGCAAGAACATCAAGATTTAATGCAAAGATGAACACAGATAGAAAAAAAACAAGATAAAAGTTGGAATTGAAATAATCACCACCTGACAAACAACTGAAAATTATAGCAGGAGCTGCACAAATATAAGCAGTAACCAGCAAAACTACACAATTGTAAATCTATATAATTTATTCATACCACGGTGGGTTGCCAGAAATGCAAGTACTAAAATATCACAATATATATTTCTATAACAGAAATATTATTCACAGTTGTCACACGTTTCTCACTGAGCTACAAAATTGAACAAATCTTGTTTAATGCACATATAAACACATCTGTATGGCAGAGGAAACACTTGTAAAATGATAACTCACACTGCTGACAAGATAAGTCATTTAAAGTAAAAATATGAACAATAATATGCAAACTAAGCCTTGCTGCAAGCTTAAATAGGTTTGTGTAAATAGTTATTTTTGTAACATTTTACAATAAGGTTGTATTTGTTAACAATTAGTTAATGCATTAGCTAGCACGAACTGGCAATAAACAATACGTCTACAGCATTTATTAATCATAGTTAATTAAGGCATTTACTAATACATTATTACAATATTAAGCATTGTAACTGTTAACATTACTAACATAATTAACTGTAAAGAAATTAACTACATTAACAATTAACATTAACATTAGCAAGCATTAATTATTGCTAAAAAACTAAATTGTTCATTGTTTGTTCAAGTTACTTAATGCATTTACTAATGATTACTAATACACCAGTGTCAGCCAGTGACTTCTCTTCCGAGGGGCGCAAAATATGTGTTTGTTGCGTCATGTGAACCATGTGCATCATGCGTCATTTCAAAATACGTGCCTGCTGCACACGAGTGGAAAGGGTTTATGATAAAAGAGATTTTATCTAACTATGTAACACACACTGTCCAGGGGTCTCATTATTAAAGCGTGTGTATGCACAAAACAAGGCGGAAAACATGTGTACGCCACTTGCCACGCAAAGGTTGTGATCTATAAAAAAACCTGTAAGTTTATTCTGACCCATGCGTACGCACATTTTGGATGCAGTTGGCGACACAGATGGTGATTTTTTAAACTTAAGTAAGATTGAAGAAAGGACCTGTCAGATGAACAATAAGTATTGATGCCACACACACACACTTACTTTAATTTCACTTCGTATCATACTTAGATCCCCATTATTATGAAAAATAAATCCAGCAGTGTTATTTGTGCTTGTACTGAGTAATAATTGTTTCAGGCCTGCATATTCTTGTAAAATCCAATCAAAAATCATTTTAAATATTTAATCAGCGCTGTCTCATCATCACATTGTCCACTACGAGAGCGGAGGAGGAGATGGCGCGACTGCATGGAATACAAATAACCTACCATTAGATAACTGGAGAACACAGTAAATAACAAAATATTGCATATTTATCATCAAATGTCAAAGTGTGTAAATACAATCATTAAACTCTCGGACAATCTCTAGGCTACTCTCTATGTCCTCGTTATAATAGTGCTAACTATGGTGTTCATAACAAAACCGGCATAAAAAAACATGCATTCTGGGTGAAAAACATTACATTCAAAAATATATTTTTACTCACACATGTGCAAGTTATTAAGAAAATAAGGAGATGGCTAAAGTAATAAGTCTGTTAGAAAAAGGAAATGGATTAAAGGAATTTTAATTAATAAATTAAAGGATTTTTAAGCTCGTGCTGCTGGAGCAGACATGCATAATCAGATGCGCACACACTAAAGAAGCAGAAAACATAACTACATCATGTAGTGATTTTGGTAAGTGCTGTAAACATATAAATGCTACGGTGAGCCCCATGTGTAATGCTGCGTGATTACAATCCTGGAGGATAACGTCAATGGCTTGCATTTATTGGGGGGCGCATATCATCTTGCGAACAAACAATTGGATGCCAGTCTCATTTCTATGTGGATCAGCATTCAGGAGGTGATTTCCATTGACTATTTATGGTTTAAAATGGGTGTGTACGGGGGGATATAAGGCTAATTCTCGTATGTACACTTGCAAGTGATCTGTGATTTATAAAGTGAAAATTGCGCGCAGGTGTGCGAGTTTTACAAATCTCAATTTTGTTTTGCATACGCTATTATCAGGTTTTTGGCATACGTTCAATTTTAGTATGGATTGTACACATAGTGTAATAAATGAGGCCTCAGGATGGTGAATGCCATTTGAAAAAGTTAACTTATAATGGATTGAACCAGACTGGCTGACCTGTATATTCTGACTCAATGAATGGATTATGTAATGGGATTACCTCCAGTTAAAGGGGACAGAGAATAAAAAACCATTTTGTCTTTGTTGAATAATGGTAGTCTACCCGCATTCACAAACATACAAAAAGTGCTAAACATGCTAAACATCTCAGTCTCATAGAAATTCCTCTTTTAGAAATGTCAGCCAGAAAACTGGCCTGTTCAATCATTCTATGTCACCTTTAAGTTAGTGGCCTGATAGAGAAACCGATTGTGTATATTAAAGAGAAATTGAGGAAGTATAAATTGTTAGATGTCTATAGCTATGTGCTAGATGGGCACGTTCATTATATGAAGTGTGCGCTGCAAACGCATTTTGGGGTATAATGTATGTCCATGTTTGCTTGTTTTATTGAGTTTAACCATGGCTGTCGTCATTTTTGCCTGGCAGCGGTAGCGGTACGTGATAAAATTTAAAATTGGAGCCTGTACTAATACAACAAAATGACAGTTGCGTTCCTATTGTATCCGACTCTATGCTGATTTGCCAGTTTTTCCTTCGTTTTGCCTCCAGCTAGCTCCGTGACACAATCGTGACGTAGCCTCTAAAAGGGTTTAATAATCCATTTGCACTAAACTCTAAAAACAAACGGTGCTAAATGGTTCACGGGCTTGTAATCACAGGGGAACCCATTTATAGCACCTAGCACCTGTGTAGAACCATATTGTGCTCTGTAGAACCATAAGTGGTGCTACATCACCCTGTATGGTTCTTCACAGGTGCTTTATAGGTGCAATATATTAGTAAAATGGTTCCCCTATGATTACAAGCTTTTAGTGTTATTTAGCACCTATTTTTATGGACTCTAGCTCACTACTTAGTGATCTTACAGCTGTCTGGAGAAACAGAGGAAGAATATGAAGAGCTCAGATGCCAAACCCTCTAAGTGCGTCTGACATGTTTTCTTGTAAATGAGCATTTTTGATCAAACTCTTAATGGATTCTGCCAACAAACCAGTATTTCTGAAGGGCCCGAGCCTTGGATTAAGTGAATTTGAAGCAATTCATTTTATGAATGTACAGTATTATACGTGCCTAGAGCATTTGGTTAATATCACTATCTTATTTTTGACGGATGTGGTGTTTAGTGGCTTTTGCATCGGAGCTACTTACATAGAAACAAGCCAAGTGTCTTAATACAAGCAGGGCTGAGAAGTTTTCACTGTCAAGCTGAGGTCAGCCTCCAAAGGACAAACTTGAGTTTTGTACTTCTCTGCGGGGAGACCAGTGAAGTAGTGTTCAGCTGGATGATGCAAACCATTCTCAGGAGAGGACTAAAGGGATTAATTCACAGTAGAAGCTGGGAAGTTTTCTGCTATGGGCTCTGGGTGGCCGAGTTTTCAACCAACAAACAACACACTCAGCTTGCCAAGTTATAATCATCAACAGGAATGATTTTACAGTTTCGGATGGTCTGCTACAACAACTTCAAACTTGAAAATCAGCAGTTTGTAGAGTAATCCTTCCTAAGAAAACTCTGACAAACTACTTTAAACACTTTCATCGTGGATGCACTCCGCTAAAATGTTTGTTGTATGAAAGTTGGACAAAATTGCTGCCACACTGTGATTATGTCAGTGCATCAAACAAACCTTCGAGCAAAAAGCTGTCTACTTGGAAAAAAAGCAAACCTTTATAGGATTTTTTTTTTGCCTGAGGGTTGGCATTTTTACAACAGAAAAAAGGTGAAATGATAAGGGGAAGGTATGTGCGCTCACTGCAGCCTGACTACCTGCCACTTCAGTTTCATCCTCATATATCGATTGTCCCTGAAGAGTCCCTGCTTGCGTTTTGATGGATGCTTTATTCAACATATAGCATTCTTACTATCTAGGCTTTGATCTGACCTCTATTTCTCTGCCTACTGCTTTCTCTTTCCTGGTTTGTGAAAGGATGCTCATGAGCATGTGAAACTCTAGAGTTCACTCAGGAACAGTGAGCTCCCGATCAGTCCCAATGCTCTCACATTCAAAGACTTCTGACGCATAATCAGAAAGTTACATCAGCGAGGTGCATTCAAGGTTCAAAACTGTGTGACTCTTTTGTTTGATAGACTAAAGGTAAGAGGGTAAAAGCTGTTGTAAAAGCATATGCAGCTTTTGCAGTGCAAGCCTACATACTCCTTTGGTAAGTGAAGTGACCACAATCTGAGGTTCACTAATGTAGCAGATGGTGCAGTCCACAGGGTTACATTTAATATGTTGTTCAGTTAAACTGGCGATACATCTGCTTGAATGACTCAACAAAACACTCAACACTTTGGTGTTCAAATAAAAATAACTCAAACATATGTTTGTTTAGTATTGGCAACACTAAGCCAGAGATATAGTGTAACCATATTTAAAAACCGGTTAAATTATGTTTTTCTAAATTGGTTCGCACTTAATACAGTTTAAAGTTCATCATAAACAAACTGTGTGCCTCAGTCAATTCAATCCGAGGACAGATTTCGAAAAATAACATATCGCTCCCGCTCTAAATAACACAAAAATATTATAGCTTGAAAGATTAGCAATTTTTCAATGTGAAACTATGCAATCATGTTTCAACTTAGCATGCAAAATCAACTATGGGTGCTTCTCATAATTAAATTGATGCTTCCTTGTAGGGCTGCGCAATAAACTGGTAGAAATTTGTCAGCCGACAGAGATTTTGGACTATATAGGTTACTCGCCCTCGTCACGTTACTGTGTGTATGGTCATCAAAACATTACATATTCACACATAGCTTTTTAAGCATTGCAGTTTAAAACAAGTGATTTTAAGAAGTTGACACTTCTGAAAGCATTGCTGTATGGTTGCGCTGTTTCTGTGTGAGTTGAGCGCGCATTGAGCTTGTAAAATTGTTTGCCTCTTTTTTGCTTTAAATACACATCTGCGTGAAAATTCCCGGCCTCATAAACACGGTCATTAAGGTCCCCTATCCCAATAGAATCTGGACCTTCTTTTGAAAGACCCGTCCCACACACATTGCAACCCAGGCAATTATGTTGGTTAGTAGACACGCCCCTTACTGCTAATTGGCTACAAGTGTGTTTTGGTATTCGATACCCTTGTCCAAAGCATTTTTCAAAAATCGTGCACCCCGCCTTTAAAGGGGATGTTACCTAATATTGCTCATGCCTCCTGCTCCGAACTCATGTTAATCAAACACCAGTGAGAGAAAATCTTTTGACTAAATCGCTTATCTACCTTTAACTCTTTCCCCGCCAGCATTTAAAAAAAGTTACCAGCCAGCAGGAGCATTTTTTATGATTTTCACAAAGATTTAATGAATTCCAGAAAATGTTCTTCTTTAAATATATAAAAATACAATATAACAAATGAAAGAACAGACCATCTGCTTTTTAAAAAAAAGTTTCATCCTACCTTTATTTGTTCTCTTTATATCACCTCTCAAATATGGGTAGGTTTCTTCAAAATTATCAAATTTCGAGCAAAAAGCTGAGATAATTCCATTTTTTGAAGGACTTTTTATATATATCAGATTCAGAATGATGATCAAAAGATACACAGAGTTTAAACTGCCCTGAGGGAATACTTCCGGGTTTTATAAGTTGGGTAATCCACCTGGTGGATAATAGCAAAAATGCGGATTGCCAGAAAAACTTGTCATTGGTATTGAAGCATTTTCTCTTAATTAACGAGTGGACTCGTCAATGGCAGGGAAAGAATTAAAGGCATAGTGCACAATGTTTGAAAGCCAATGTTGATATTTGAAATCACCTAAACTTAGATGCCCCTACCCCAATAGAATCTGGACATTCTTTATAGACCGACGCACATATACAACCCCTGCAAGGATGTTGGTTAGTAGACACGCCCCTTACTGCTGATTGGATACAAGTGTGTTTTGGTAGTCGGCCCGACTCCCATTTCCAAAGCGTTTTTCTAACATTGTGCACTCCGCCTTTAATAAGATTTTGGTCATATTGCCCAACCCTACTTCATACTCAGAAACTGATTGAGCTTTGCAACCCTGAACGAGATTACGATTCTTGAACTGCACTGCGAGGAGGCGAGGAACGGACAGCAAGAAGACACAGCTGTACTCCCCTTGCATCCTAATGGGGTGCGGCTAAGATGTGAGGAAAGTAAGCAAGTGAAGGAAATGCACAAGTAAGAAATAATAATCACCCTATAAGTCTTCAGGACTATTTTGTTCAACGAAGGTTGAAAACAGTCATGCAATTTCAAGTGGGAATGCTAGTGGCACATAAATTATAAATGTCAGCTTTAAAGGTGCAATGTGGAACTTTTAGAAGGATCTCTTGAGAGAAATGCAATATAACATAACTATATAACTATATAGGTATATACATATACATAACTATATTATCAGTAGTGTATAAAGACCTTAAATAAAAAACTGTATCGTATTTTAGAATGAGACGTTTTTATCTACATTCATGTGGGTCCCCTTAAATGGAAGTCGCCGTCATGTTTTTACAGTAGCTCTAAACAGACAAACTGTTCTACATAGTGCGTTTCATCCCTACATTGTCTCAGATGACGACATGTTGGTCCTGTGCCAGCTACCATAGCTTCATTGCGTTTCAAAATTGAAGTTGGTTACTATTCGCAATCTCAAGGCTATGTCGCTAATAACACACTCTAAGGGGCTGTTTACACTTGGTATTAAGATGTGTTTTCATCGATCGGATCACAAGTGGACGAGAGAGACACATTACGTTTACACCTGGTATTTAAATCCGTCTCTTTTGTCCACTTTCGACCGCTTCTGTCCTGAATACTGTGAGGGGGTGGTCCGTGAGACGGTGGGCGAGTCTCTCTGCTGTCATTCAAACGCGAGCGGGAGTAATTATGAGTTTATATGGACGCAAACTAATATTATGTCGGAGTCCGCTGCTTG
Organism: Paramisgurnus dabryanus; assembly: GCF_030506205.2. Classification (NCBI taxonomy): domain Eukaryota; kingdom Metazoa; phylum Chordata; class Actinopteri; order Cypriniformes; family Cobitidae; genus Paramisgurnus; species Paramisgurnus dabryanus. The sequence continues at coordinate 9,769,450 of NC_133345.1, read as the reverse complement.
TTTATCAAGTATATATGCGTCACAGTGTTTTGTACGTTTATATGTTGGAGCTTTCTCTGAATTTTCAGCGCAATTGATGAAATAGGATCGCGCAACTTTCACGCTTTCAAAACGAAACTACGGAGAACACCCGCAGTAGTTTTATCAATGAAAGGCTTAAAATACCGCTGTTCACCGTATGTTCACGCCAGAAGTCAAAAAAAGACGTACAACTTGTGTTTAATACCTCAGATTAGATAAATGGGCGGAGAGAAGGCGGTCGCGTGTGGCTGTTCGAACACATTCAACCACATTTGCGTTCCTCAATTCCAAAGCGATCCGATCGAAATGTGGTTGCAAGTGGTCGAAAGTGGACGAGCTCAAAACGTTTTAAACATTGTTTACACCTGGCATTAACGTCGTCCACTTGTGATCTGATCGACGAAAATGCATGTTAATGCCAAGTGTAAACAGCCTCTAAGACTTTTAACATTTTCGCCGCCATTGACGAGATAACTCGTCGATTAAGAGAAAATGCTTCCCTGCCAATGACGAGAATTTCCGGCTTTCTGCAATACCGCTATTATACAACTCTGAAAGAACTCTGTGTATGTTTTACAGATCGCTCTGAATCTGATCTCTATCAAAAGGCCTTTAAAAATATTAAATTATCTCAGCTTTTTGCTCAAAATTGGGTGTTTCTGAAGAAACCTACCCATATATGAGAGGTGATAAAACAAGGTAGGATGAAACGGGTTTTTTTTTTTTTTTTTTTTGAAAGCAGAGGGTCTGTTCTATTTTAATAAGAACATTTTCTGGAAGGCATTAAACTTTTGTGAAAATCATGAAAAATGCTGCCGCTGGCTGGCAACTTTTAAAAAAAAACTCTGGCGGGGAAAGAGTTAAAGTATCTCCCTAGTAAAACCAAAAGAATTAACCTCAAGATTTATAATCACTTCCTAAACATTAACTTTGCACCTCTAGCCTAATAAAACCAATACATATCTGCAGGCTTGTTGAGGTGAGGGAGCGCAGAAGAAGGATTGAAATATATAACTGAAGGTTACTCTGGTCAAGAGTAAATCAGACTTTATCGAAACAAAAAAGTGTTTATTCACTCACCACAGCAGTTGTGTCTCCAAGGCAGTTCCTTTTTGCTCTTCATCAAACGTGCTACTGAAAAGGGTAAGGTTGCACACAGTTGCTGTGTTTCAAACCCTAGTGAGCTGCCTACAGAGGCAACATTTTAAGGGATCAATGGGGTGCTTTCAACATGAAAAGTGCTCCAAGGGGGAGACAGCTTAATTATGCTGCCTCCTTAGATACTTTCAGCCGCATGCAATCCCAAACAATCCTATTTTGCACTTTGACAATAATGGAAAGACAAACCCATAATGCTAGATACGGCAGAGTAAACGTATATCATTCAATACTGAGAAAAGTGTAGTTTAAGTGTAATTAAAATTGATTATTTTTCACAGTGTGTATACATTTTTACTCTCATTGTTGTATAATAGCTTAGCAGCATTACATTTATTCCTTTAGCAAATAAGGAAAGTAATAGGCTATGGCAAAAACCACAATAATTAATTGTTATTCAAGTCTCCACTGCCATTAAAGGAGGAAGGGTATTTTCACAACCAACATGTTGTTTTAAGGCCCTATTTGGACATTAAAGCAATGCACTTCAGTGGGTTTTTGGGAAGGAACAATAACAAGTGCAACTAATGCTCCAAGCTTGTGTCTCAAAGCAAATTAGTTCAGCATTCTTACACACTCCACAGCAAAGACTGCTTAAAGTGACTTTAGTTACACTAAACACTTTACACAGTCACTAAAAATCCTCTCTGTATTCACATCGAGTGTAGGACACACCTGTAGTCCTATTTTTCTCCTCCCTCACCTCTCTCACCCTCCACTTCCAGTGCCTCTCAATTTCCAAATTATATGAGAATTTTATTTTTATTCCGATATTTTTTTTTTTGCAATTTACTTTCTGTTGCCTTTACACTTTGACATTAATGAATAAAAACCTAAAGATGTCACACTGCACCGGACATTAAACTGTAAGATTTTGTCTGTGTCCGAAATCTCTAAAGTGTACAGATTTAGTGCAAATCCGGTTATATTTTAATTTTTACAGCTTCTGATTGCATTTCTAGCAAGAAATCAGTATTGTAGTTTTCGAATATGGGAATAGTTTTCACATGATTTCCCACATACCGTAAATTTTTGTAGCTCCAGATTTCACTCTCTTCCTGAAACATACGGAAAAGCTGTGTCCCTGATTGGCCAGCTAATCTGTACGTTGTGATTGGCATGAATACCTCTGACGTCAGCCACAGGAAATGTGACGCTCCTTACCATGTTTGAAAGATTCGCTCACAATGCAATGCTAACAGGAGTTAACTTACAGGCTTTGAGTCCAAGGGGGAGGTATTATGATAATTCAATTCAATTCAATTCAAATCACTTTATTCATCCCCATGGGGCAATTAAGAGACACAAAGAGCAGCACATTCCACCACATACAATACAATACATCACCAGTACATAAATATATATATCGAGAGGGCAAGGGATATCAATGCACCAATTTTCAGTCTATAGAAAGATTTGTGAGGTATGAGGGCTGAGAATTTAAGAGCTGAACAGCTCTAGGGACAAAGGTCACCTTCCTCCTCTGGGTCTTACACGCCTGACAGCGAAGTCTACGTCTTGAGTTGTTGGTCTTCTCTACATCACCAATCCCAGGAAATAAACTATTGCCTACAATCCGTGTGTTTGTTGTAGTCCAAGAAAAGAGATTTACGTTGGAGACGATAACTTGTGCCATCGTTTACTTTGGGGTTTGTACCTTTTGCAAATTGTTAACATGTACCAATACACACTTACACACCAAAGGATATTTAAAATGTGAATCGGACAAAAGGTGCACTTTAAAGTTAAACCCAGTGTGAAAAGCATATATGTGGCCATTTTCCTTCGACAGCCATTTTAGCGCAAGATGGAAAAGATGGAATACTTTAAAGGGTAACTATTGCAATTTGATGAATGCGTGCACACACACAAGCACACACACAGGGATAGAGAGAGCTATGTGTGTATTGCTTAATCTTTCATTTCCGTAGAATAATATATTTGTTCACATTTACTCTTGCTCGGTGGCTCTTACTTACTATACTATACAAACATAAGTATATTGGAGTATTATCAGCAATACACTATGAAAATGCCATGATAGGCTCAAGCTTAGCAAGACTAAAATCAGTTTTTGCATACTGTTAATGTGTTGAAACACAGTATTGTGTTGTGGCTCCTTTTAACCGGAACAGATGCGTGTCAGGACTTGGGAACATGACAGATATATAGTCAAAGGAACATATGGCAAAATCACTTCTATTCATTTTGTGAATGGTGCAAAAAAAAGAACAAAATAAACGATGTGTCTGGAATTGAAAAGCAACCAATAAGAAATGCATCAAAAACAACACAAATGTGTGGGCGACTCCTTCTTTCTTCTGGTGATAAGCACACGCTGCGTATGTGCTCAAAAAACATTCAGCACAGGAACAATAGAAATATTTGTACTGTAAACACTCGCCTTATAAGTGGATTCCCAAAGCCTTTAAATTGTGATTCAAGCCGCTTTCAAACAGGCAGCTTTTCAACAGAACATTGCATTAACAGCTTAAATCATAGGTTTTATCCCAGTGAGCACATATACTGATACGTAATGCACCGTAGGTTGCTTTGGATGAAAGAGTCATTCATAAATTTGATTTGATTATTTTAGCTGTATGAAACAAGAGCTTGATTCTAAAGTACATTTTTAAATCAAAGTACCACAAATATACAAAGCCAAAATTATTTACAGCCTGAAGACTCAAGGGTTCAGTGCTGGGATAATGACCACTGTTGTCATTTGTGCTGTGGGCCAGAACGAAGAAATGGCCAGTTTTCCATTCCCAGTCTTGAGGTCTAACGTTATACGTCATATACAATCAAATCAGCATTATAGTATACGGAAATAGGTAGCAGTTTATCTTAAAACAAAGAAATAAAGTAATAAAGAAGTAAGTTACCATAATGACAACAAATACATTTCTTCTCATTATTTGCACATCAAGGAGGTCAAAAGATTTGATTGGATCAAGATGGGTTTCATCTTTCAGTGCCAGTTTAATTAAACCGATTGCATTATGTCCTTTTTGGTGGCATGCTGAGGGAAAGCAATTAGATCCAAAGCACAAATAATTTGCTTAACCTTTCAAAGCTGTCTGTTTGACCGGCTTTTAGTTGCTTTTCAATTAAGTCAGCATGTTAGGGCTACTCTAGCCACGCCTCTGGCAGAACCCGACTCAATCCGAACAGACTCCGACTCAATTAGCCTACACTAAATAAGGCCACATTATTATCAGACAAAGATATTAGCCGTGCCCACGTGTGTGTGAACATTTAACGTGCATGTGTGCATATTACACGTGCACGGTCTGTAAACTCATGGTGTGCATGTAAGTGTTGTGTTTTTATGCTTTTGCACATGAGAGATTCTAAGAGTGTTGGTGAATCAGATGGCACAGCGTAACTAACACATCTATTTTTAGACCGTATTCAATGGCATGCAGAGTTACAAATTAAATATAAGCCTTTCATCTGATAAATCTCTGTGGAGCTTGGAGATTGTGTGCTGTCAGAAGCATAGCTGATGATCAGTTAACAGCAAAACACACAAACGCAAACTAAAGTCTACACCTCAAACAGGTAAACTGTGTCATGGTGCTTGGAAAAATAATGACTCAAAATACATGCTTTATACACTGAGAGAAATAAAATGTTCCCTACCTGTCACTGGGACGGTACCCTTTCAAAGCGTACACCTTTCCACCTATAGAAGCCATATAAGTACCTGAGAGATAGGGTAAATCTCACAAAATTAGACTTATGAGGTGTTATGAAACATTTTAATAGAAAAGTAAATGCAATTTAAGAGTATCAAAATACGAAGCATGCAGTTACAAACATCTCTTCATGTACTATTTTGCACATGATTTCAAAAGAAGTGTGTTTCCACATTTAATGGGAAAATTTTCATTACCGCAACGTGTCCATGGCTGGATTTGGGTTCTTTGACATGGAAAATTTATAATAAAAAAAAAATCTTGAGTGCATGTTACAATATAAACATTTACAGTAAAGAAACATGTGGTATTTGGTGATCATTGGTAAATGTAGAGACAATAATAAGGAATATAAATGTGTCCAAGACCAATTTTCTCATCCTCTGCAACAAATTGCAATCATTGTTTAAGGAAGTAACATTTAAAAAAAAAAAAAAATGTTGGAAGGGACATAATTGACTGTGACACTCAAGATGGCTGCCAGGTAAGCAGTTCTTATTTTTTCTCTCCAGATAAAAGTTAAAATTTTGTTTGTCATAGTACAACTTTTTAGTTCTCATTACTGAAACATGAGTTTGTAAATGCATATATTTAATGTAATATCATGTAGGCCTGGGGCAGTAACCGGATTACCGCCACACCGCGGTCATGTGACCCATGCCGCGGGTCTGAGCTCCTCACCGTCATAACCGCAAAAAAAAAAAAAAACACTTGAAATATTGCACTGCACTTGTGTGTATATGTGGGGATGTTATACACGCAGCTTGTGTACAACCGCAACTTGTTAACTGAACATTAACTGATATGATTTTAATATTAAATTTTCATTGAGTAGAAATACAGGTGACGTTGTCTCTCACTCGTTAAAAGTAATACAAACATTTTATCTAATTTGAATGTGCAAACAACCGCAACAGATCAACAACAGAATTAGGTTTCATACATTATCAAATTTTCACGCAACATAAAGAGCACGCGATCAGTCCGAGGAGTAATATCCAAAGAGGTTAGATTGTCTCTTTTTTCATCTAGCCTACAACAGTGGCCATTTCTAAAGCAGGAAACATTTCAAAAAGTTTTGCTTTTGCGTCTTCTTTCTCTGTTTGTTGAAAAAGACAGATGTTTAGGTAAGGGTCGAGGACAGAAGCGTTCTGTCCGAGCAAGCGCAACAGAGGCGGACTGCCCAGGCGCGCTCTAGACAGATGCAGACTGCCCGGGCGCGCGCGACACAGACGGACCGCGTCATCTTGCGCACACACACGCGTCTCAGTGCAGCTTCCCAGCTATACTCAAGCACGGACACATATGCAGTACAAGTGATTTCTCATACAAATGGTGATTTTACCAGACCATCAGGGCAGCAATAATTCGCGTCATTTACAGGCTATTCACAAATTAAGGATAGAAAAGTGGCGAAATGTCTGTAGGACGTGTGAACACGCACAATGCGTTAACATTTTTTTTTAACTGATAATATTAATTGTTCAAGTTGTTGAATGTTGAAATTGAAGAAATGTGGAAGGAAATAATATTCACTTTACATGTTCCTTAAGTAATTTGCACGTGTTTTGTATTGAAGATAAATAAATCATGTTATTTAACTCGTTGTCTTGCCAATAAACCGCAAAACCGCGGGAATTTGTTGATTACCGACCGCGGTAAAAAAAAAAAAAAACGGCCCACCCCTAATATCATGTTGCGGTAATGATCATTTTTGATAATGATAATCTAAAAAATTTAAATAATTCTATAGGAAGTATTTTTTAAATCCTCTAAAAATAATGGTGTTAGTAAGTTCAGACCTTAATCTTATGCAAAAAATGGCTTTAGGGGATTTAATAAAAAATAAAAAGTCTGAATTATGTGAGAATTATATTTGTACCAAAGTATTCATATCTGTACCTAATTGGTACATATTAGGACCTCTTTAAAGGGTACCGCCCCAGTGACAGGTAGTTTTCTGAAATTGTTTCATAATCCTCAGCCTATTTAATTTCCCAGATAACAATAAAAATTAAGTTTGTAACCACGGCTCTCAGGGTGCTGTCAATGCAAAACCTCATTAATTTTAGCAGTGGGACATATTTAATAATTAGTCGCGCAGACCTACGCAGACAAAGTTCAGTGACCTTGGCATTGAAAGAAAATATAATGACATTGAGAAAATGAATCGTAAATTCAAGTAAATGAATACATAATCCTTGTCCCCTTTAGTGACAGCCACACTTTGATAAAATGAATCAACTTTAGCACATCTCATAAATTTGGATGGTACATATATTTCCAGTTTAATTACAACACTTGTGCATTTATTGGTCTATGGTCTGTGTGTGAAACCATACAGACACAGTGGAAGTTTTGTGGCTCTTGCACAGGAAAGTTGTCATCCGCAGCTTCTCAGCATGCTTCATGCTTTCAGATAAACAAATGATGGCGTCTCTCTCCATACTGAGAGAAAGGAGGTAATTAAGCTCTGAACCAGCAGTAAGCTCTGAATTATTGAGCTGTGCAATCCGTGAGCTGGTTTAGTTTTTAAACCAGATTCTTGTCAATCTGTGTCAATTGTGATGTAAAGATGTCCTGCTGGTTTTGTTGTGGACAAGAGAGAGATCATATCGGATGATTATGTTTGAACCATAAAGCATCAGGCATACAGCTTGGTTCATTTCACAAACAGTTCACTTATAAGCATGGTACAGTCTGTCCCTGCTGTACCTATGCTAATGGATAGCTTTTTCCATATGTAATATATTTGGCTAAAACTATGCTTATGTAATAATTTTTTTATTTTTATCCAATGTGACTTTTAGTGCATTTAAGTCATCCCTGGGGTTCGAACCCATGACCTTCAAGCTGCTGGAGCTACATGCCAAATGCTCCAAAAATGTTTTCTAAGCATGATGAAGTTTACTGAGAGCATTAGTTCTGTAGGCTTCTCCAAACACATCATATTCAGCTCAACCGAGTCCAAAGGAACATCTGGGTAATAAAATCAAGTGTCAAAGATTAGGCCCTGATCCAATATTAGCAATGTGGTATCCTGGCATGAGGAGCATTTGGCAACCTTAACTTACAAGACACATTATTGAGAGATATATCAGGTCAATAGTAAATAAATCCCTGGTAAAATAAAAGTCTAAAAGGTATCACTGCTTGTAATGTAAAGATACAGACAAGTTGTGCTTCCCAATATGCTCCTACCAGCTAGACTACAACATACACAATAATGGAGATTGAAGCTGGTCTTTATAACAGGATATTATTAACTTCATAATATCATAACGTTATTGCTTCCCTATTTCACTTTAACTGTACTAGTATCTTGTTTTAAGAGACACCATCTGCAACTCCCTGGGCGCTGCAATGTTAACTGCCCACTCCTTCGGATGTGTGTGTGTGTTCATGACTTGCAGTGTGTTTATGTGTTCACTTACTGGGATGGGTTAAATGCAGAGGTCACATTTCGAGTATGTGTTGCATACTTGACAAACATGTCACACTTTCACTTCCAACTCTCTAGCTAGCGCATGCTCTTCCTGTGTCAATGAAGCACATGCTCAGTCAACATCTGGCTCAGGTGTGTTTTACTAATGGGAACTGACACCTGTCACAATCTGATTACTAATGCATGAAGCACTATGAACCTATTTAGCATGATTCACATGTAATCTGTTCACTGGACGGCACAGGCGATGTGTTTTTCTTTCTTTTTTTTTTCTTTTTTTTTGAAGCATAACACAGGAAGCGATATTTCAACCTTGCTTTACCTTCAGCCCAAAGCCTCATATAGATGGATCCATTTGGTGTTTCAGAGAGATGGATGTTGTTCCAGATGGTCTAAAACTGGCAGCACACACACACAGATATATATATATATATATATATATATATATATATATATATATATATATATATATATGCACACATTGGATTTATTTTGTGAAGGATGGATGCACATTTTTTGGACTTGAAGGTTGTGGACCCCGTAACTTCACATTTAATTAACTGAAAGATCTAAAACATTTTCTAAAATTACTGAAAATGTGTTTGTCTGAAAAACGATGGACATATGCTACCCGGACAGCTTGGGGGTGAGTAAATCATGGGTTTAATATCATTTTTGGCCGAACTATCCCTTTAATGACTCACTTCTGCTATATACCAATAAGTCTGACCTTACATTACAGTTAATCTCTTATTTGCATCTGCACGCTGCTGTTTATGACAAACTCATCGAAGGCATGGCACGCTAAAAATAATTTAAACACCACTGATTGGCCATTACATAAAGTAATCTGATGCAACGTGAAAAGATCTAAATCTAATGCCGACATCGACGATACATTTTTGGTTTAATGGTAAAGGGTCATGTTTGGCCTTTTGTCTTTAATTTATGTAGCATTTTTATTCATCTTGGTTGCATATTTGCCCAAAGCCCTCAGTAATTTTTGACCCTGAGACAAGAACGGACCATTCATCATTTAATGACTGCTAAATGGACTAAATTTAAGTCCTGTAATGTGATTTTGGGGAATTAAGGTGGAGGGAGACAGATTTATTTCTGAAGCAGGATCTGCTGAAAATTAAGTTTTTCTCCAGATCATTGGAAACATCAGGCTAAAAGTTACATATTGCACACTAGTAATTCTGCTTTTAAATCTTTTGTACAGACAGAGGCCGCCCCATGAGCCAGCAAGCAATTTTGGCTAAAACAAGGCAACATTTGGGCTGTCAGTGAAAGTTTAATAGATGTTTAACCATAGTGCAAAAATAGACTATGCGTATACACCGAGGGGCAACCTTCCCGATAAAGCCAATATGGAAGTGATTATGTTGGCTTGAGAAAGCCAACATACTGTTGTTGCACTTAAACTTATTATTATTCCCTCTTCTTTTCTTCTGAGACTAAAATTTCTAACTCTAACTCGTCCTAGAGCTTTCAAGCTACAGCCATCAAACTTTGGACAGACTTTCGGTCTGATCTGACGAGGTGTGCTATATCTTTTCTAACTGATGGGACCTTCCGAATTCCTAAACGGGGCGCTGAAACACCCCAAAATTTCCATTGACTTAACATTGAGACAAACTTTGACGGGTCAAAGCTGCGAGTGAGAAACTTGTAGAAACTTGTGGCTTACCACATTTAAGGAGGCTGACAGGCTGTGTAAGAACATACCTCACAATGGGGTGTAAGCTGTACCCCTGGGGTGTAAGAGGCCCCCAAAATTTCCCATTGACTTATAATGGGGCAGGAAACATGCCCATAAAAGGGAATAAAAGCGTCCCAGATGGAATATCTTCACTTTAGAGGGTCTTAGAGACATGGGGGTGGGCTCATTTTACTCAAGCATCCAATCAGTCTCTTAGGATCACCCCAGAGCTATTAAGCCACGCCCCTAGCAACAATTTTGGGTACCCTAGCAACATCTCCCATAGACTACCATTATAAAAAGCCCAGATGGATATCTTTGCACCAGAGTGTCATAGAGACATAGGGGTGGGCTCATTTTACTCAGGCATCCAATCAGTCTCTTAGGATTCTTATTGAGGTATTAAGCCACGCCCCTAGCAACAAAATATGAAGACCCTAGCAACATAATAAACAAAGCCTTATATCTCTGGATCTGAACATCGTAGAGACACAGGGGTTGGACCGTTTTTCTTGTGGTTTGACGTGTAATCATTATGGGATGCCAATTTTCTCCCTAGCAACCAAACTTAGTACCCTAGCAACGGAATAAACAAAGCCTTATATCTCCGCTTCAGAACATCATAGAGACACGGGGGTTGGACCGTTTTACTTGTGGCTTGAAGTGTGATCATTATGGGATGCCAATTTTCTCCCTAGCAACCAAACTTAGTACCCTAGCAACGGAATAAACAAAGCCTTATATCTCCGCATCAGAACATTGTAGAGACACGGGGGTTGGACCGTTTTACTTGTGGCTTGAAGGGTGATCATTATGGGATGCCAATTTTCTCCCTAGCAACCAAACTTAGTACCCTAGCAACGGAATAAACAAAGCCTTATATCTCCGCATCAGAACATTGTAGAGACACGGGGGTTGGACCGTTTTACTTGTGGCTTGAAGGGTGATCATTATGGGATGCCAATTTTCTCCCTAGCAACCAAACTTAGTACCCTAGCAACGGAATAAACAAAGCCTTATATCTCCGCATCAGAACATTGTAGAGACACGGGGGTTGGACCGTTTTACTTGTGGCTTGAAGGGTGATCATTATGGGATGCCAATTTTCTCCCTAGCAACCAAACTTAGTACCCTAGCAACGGAATAAACAAAGCCTTATATCTCCGCATCAGAACATTGTAGAGACACGGGGGTTGGACCGTTTTACTTGTGGCTTGAAGGGTGATCATTATGGGATGCCAATTTTCTCCCTAGCAACCAAACTTAGTACCCTAGCAACGGAATAAACAAAGCCTTATATCTCCGCATCAGAACATTGTAGAGACACGGGGGTTGGACCGTTTTACTTGTGGCTTGAAGGGTGATCATTATGGGATGCCAATTTTCTCCCTAGCAACCAAACTTAGTACCCTAGCAACGCAATAAATGTTAGCTTCATGCTAGCTTCCTGCTAATAATGCTAGCTTCATGCTAGCTTCATGTTAATCATGCTAACATCATGCTAGCTTCATGCTAATCATGCTAACTTCATGCTAGCTTCATGCTAATTATGCTAACTTCATGCTAGCTTCATGCTAATCATGCTAACATCATGCTAGCTTCATGCTTATCATGCTAGCATCATGCTAGCTTCATGCTAATCATGTTAGCATCATGCTAGCTTCATGCTAATCATGCTAGCTTCATGCTAGCTTCATGCTAATCATGCTAACATCATGCTAGCTTCATGCTAATCATGCTAGCATCATGCTAGCTTCATGCTAATCAGGCTAGCATCATGCTAGCTTCATGCTAATCATGCTAGCATCATACTAGCTTCATGCTAATCATGCTAGCTTCATGCTAATCATGCTAGCTTCATGCTAATCATGCTAGCATTATGCTAGCTTCATGCTAGCATCATGCTAGCTTCATGCTAATCATGCTAGCATCATGCTAGCTTCATGCTAATCATGCTAGCATCATGCTAGCTTCATGCTAATCATGCTAACATCATGCTAGCTTCATGGTAAATCATGCTAGCATCATGCTAGCTTCATGCTAATCATGCTAACATCATGCTAGCTTCATGGTAAATCATGCTACCTTCATACTTAAACATACTAACAGCCAGATAGCCTACTAAACTAAACTTATGTCAAACCGTTTTAAACGTTCAGGCTACGCTTTCTCAAGCCAACATAAAGTTTGTCTTCAAACTTTACTATCTAGTTTAAACTGAAATTCATCAAGTGGCCACTAGAGGCTGGCTTCAAAAAGGAGTCAATTCACATGGACCCCCATGTTTAAATGCCCAACTTTAGAAAAAAATATGTTTACAGCCTTTTACAAAAATTATTTTTGATCTAATATTGCCCTTCATGACAACTGTGTGAGGGATAATTTTTACCACCCCAAACACTCACTTTTTTATGTGAATTTTACTGGAAGCTACTTGGAGAGTTTAGAAAGAGACTTTTATCATGTGACAGTGTGGCGCTGTGGTAGCGTCATGGGCTTACAACATGGTGAACCGGGTTCGATTCCCCTTTAGGGCAATATTTTTTTTAAAATATCAACTTTAACCAAGCGACCACCATTACATCTGGCTTGTAAACGTGAGCTACGCGTTTTTTTGGCGTTTGATGATAAAAAAAACCCATGAAATTATATTATATGACACATGACATGCTGGAAGGCACACTTTGTGACCTAAAGAGTTGTCTTCTTTTCCTTTGAGACAGTGCTGTGGGCGCTTGTGGCCTCTAGGGGCGCTAGACGTGAAAAATACATGTCTAGCACCCCCTAGTGGCCAAAAAGTTCCATGGTGTTCCTTTAAAGTCTTGCTTAATTAAGGGCATTACCACTTGAGTGAGCTTCACCCATGTCCTCCCTCTTTACCCATTTTCGAATATCCGCATGTAATGCGCTGTGATGCACGGTCAAGATAGCGACAACAGGCATCGTCTACTATTGGGTTCAAAAATGATCTTCAGAAACCCATGGGTGAGGTCACGGACACTACGTCCAGTCTATGGTATACACTTAGAACACGTAAAAGAAATGAAAGCAAACACCTTGAACACCTGTTGACTTACATGATGGAATATCATACATCTCCAAGTTATTTGAGCAAAACGGCATGTAACAAGGTTATTTAGGGTAGAAGTGGGACTATATTGGGTCTATTTAACTGTCATTTCATCGACTTGGTTTTCGTTTGCTAGGGAGTGACGTTGCTTTCAGCCAATAAAAAAACTGACATTTTCTGGTGTTGGTTGGTTAGGACCGTCTACAGGCCTTCTTAGCTAAGCGCTTTAAATTTTGCTTGCCAACATAAAGTAGGTCTCCCAGAAAGCTTAAATACTCCAGTTACTCTATAAGCTTGTGTGCTGTATCTGAAACAGCATACACAACTTATTGTCTAAGCTAAACTAATGATGTACTTCTAACAATAACTTATAGCACAATGCCTTGCAGTGATTATGAGCTAATCTGTATCTGTTACAATATATGCAATGCTTGTTGCCAACCCACCCAAGCATAAACAGGCAAGGCAATACACATGTATAGTCAACTTCAAATACAAGGTTTCAGAAGTCAAATCTTGTTGTAGACATAATACCTACGTAAATAGTATAGTGGGTAAACAAAGCATCATTTTTACATATACAATGCATATGCAACATATGATCATTTAGATGTGGTGAACTTACATGGTGGCCTATTCACTGTGTGGGCTTAAGCTAGGCTTGAGTTTATGCTTTTTCTAGCAACCTTTCTTTGTCTGCAGAACCCCTATAGCACCCGTCATTAAGTTGATTTTACATTTCTTTGAAACAAGCATCAAACACAAACCTCACAGACAGACCTGAAATATGAATCTGAGCTGTAGCCTTCCAGTCAGATACAGACACACTGGTGTTACTGTATGGTGACTTGGGTTTGAGGTCCATTCCCAATATTTTGTACTTAAAATGTGATCTCTGAAAGCCAATGTTGACATTTGAAATCCCCTAAACAAATACACCCCTACCCCATTAGAATCTGGACCTTCTTTTGATAGACCCGTCCCACACATATGCAACCCAGGCAACGATGTCGGTTAGTAGACACGCCCCTTACTGCTGATTGGCTACAAGTGTGTTTTTCAAAAAAATTAATTTTAATAAAATTAATTGTGATTAATAATTTAACATGTTTAAGTTTCTGTTCATATTTTTAACAAACCAAATCAAAAGTTTTGTACTGCCTAGAACCTTCTTTGGTATCTCTTGGGCTTCTCGTTTCCCTGGTTGGGCATCACTGCTTTTGGATTTAGTAAACAGTAAATATTAACACAAGGCAGTGAAGTGTTACAAATACCCAATGTCAAGCAAGAACCTGCAGGTATGCTTAAAAGCTGACATAACTTTTCCACTTTTCCATAGCTGGGATTTGCCGCTGTACAGTACAGTGCCGAAAGCACCGCAGGATGTTTGTCCATGTTACACGTGTGGTTGTTCTTCATGGCGTGAATTTTGATGCCCAGAATAATTGTCCATGAATGAACTCCCATCTGTCCAATTTGGTCTGTGCGGCTCAGGTCTTGTCTCCAGGTCGGTCCGTCTGTCATCGAGACACCAGTGAATATTCACCAAGGCAGGTGAACAAATGAGAGGATTGTTCATTCCAAAGGGATGTCATTATATATTCTCTCCTCGAGGCTTCAAACAGAGTTAATTTGCATGACCCAGAATATTCTGTGGAGCGATGAACATTATCCTGTCGAACAATGACATGGCAGGTGAAAGAGTTCTGTAAGCTCAGCAGGAGTTTTTATACTAATATAAAATGATTAAGAGGTTGGCTAGTCTTACCTGGAAACCACCTCATAATCTATTACCATTGCAAACTCATTAACAGTACTGTGCCTGTCACTTTAATACCAATAAAGCATTCTCTCTGGGAAAGGTTATGGGATACTTGCTGAATGCCACCAAAGATTGATGAGCAACAAGAAGATATTAAATGACTGCATCTATCATGTATTCTCGAAGCATATGATGCATCATTTTGTTTTGACTTTGTTTTTGGGCAACAAAAGAGATGCTTGGGAGGCAAAGCGCTATGAAGGACTCGACAGATTTCGAAGCAGGGGGGTGTCTGTCAAAGTGTAGAGATGTGTAACATTTGCTAGTCATTAGCATACGATTATGGCTTGTTATCTGCTATGGGAATGATGTTGAGCCTTTGCTTTATGGTTATGGAATTCAAAATAGGTTGGTGAATCTGAATGGTATAATTTGAGAGAGCTTTTAACCCTCGTGTGGTGTTCATATTTCTGTTACTTAGACAATGTTTGTGGGTCTAGTGGACCCACTGTATTATTCGTATCTTAAACCAATGCAGTCATACAAATTTATGTATAACTGTTTACAGATGATTACTTTAGCCTTATTGCAAGTAATATAGACAGAATTTATGGTTAATATTTGTCATTTACCACTGATATAGGACTATTTATAGATTAAAGTGCCATTCGTTTTTGTGATAATATGAAATAAGAGAAGAAAATTCTATTCGCCCCCAGATGTTTATCTAAAATAAGTATTTTCATCACTTTTTCATCTCAAATAAGTTTTTCATCACTTTGATATTTAATTATTTGAACTTAGTTTGAAATTGTACACATTTGTGTCCGTCTACACAGCACAAGCCTCATCTGAAAAGATGCTGTATTATATCACATTATCTACACTGAACACATGTGTTGTGTAGGCTGGCATGAACAGGTTATAAGAAGCAGATTTTTACTGTGTAACTGTGTTGCATATGCATTTCTTGCATTTTATAGACGTATACTGTGTCTTCCAGTCCATCTTATGTCCACACACACTGCAGTACAATGTGTTGCTTTTGGCTACAAGCTAAAATGATGAAAATGCTTGGATATGAAATTTTACTTTCTCTATTTCTCTATTTCTCACTCTTTCTCACACACTCATACACACACAAACACACACACACCATAGGTTTTGTGGTAAACTCATGTGTTCAGGCCAGGAATGGTAATCAATACACCAATTTACCATGATTACTACACTTTTACTATAATACAACCATGGTTATTTTTTTGTAAGGGATATAATGGTAAAATGTAGAATTGTTCCTTTTAGACAAAATGTAAAGTGTTTGGGACAGTGGGGACAGACAAGTGTTCATGCTTGATATATAACATGTTGTATCCTTGCGCTGTTACAGCAAGTGCAGAAGGACAAAACTCTGACATACATCCATCATATATGTACAGACATATATACAAACACACGCATGCACTCACAGGAGTCCCAGATAGGAGAAAAACAGAGTAAAGTTACATAGCACATTAAATTTTCACTCTCTTATTACCCCCGGGTCCAGTGGACCTGAACATCACATATGTAATATAAATCTGTAGGGGGGTGTACAGTGTACAGTCATTATAAAGTTGTTTATTTTTATGTTCTTTATAGAAAATGAGCCAAGGCCAATGAATCTGAGGTTGAAACAACAATTAATTGCATAATTTTTCTTTTAGTAAACTTTAAAAACGGGTCCCACAGACCCGAACACCACACAAGGGTTAACAGACAATGAGAATAGTTCAGAAAAAAAAAGGAATTGTTTTGGTCAAAGTTTTTATGGCTCTGGCTTTGAAGCGTTTTATTTCTTTATTTCTTTCTAATTCTCTCATCTTGTGTGTTTTTTTACTGTACAGTAAAATTTCCATACTTTAATTCTCTCTCAAGCAAATGACTGCAGAATCAGAGTCGAGCTCTCTTGGCACCACTGCAATTGTGCTGAACTTACAACAAAACTTTGTACTTTTTGAGCTCTGTTACATGCACATTACAGTCAATTAAAGATGAATAGGTTGATGCAAATGCTTGTATGGATAACTGGTGCTGTAATATCAGAATGAATTTCAGCTTTGCATTTTTTTTCATGCATATTTTGATCAGTCAATAAAAGATATAGTGCACTTTCTTGTTATTTATTCCTATTTGAATCTCCATAGCTGTGAAAATTTAGGAGCGAATTACCTGCTATTTGAAGTAATGGTCTAACCCAGTGGTCTTCTCAAATTAAAACTCGAATATAAATTGTGCAAACAGTATATTTGTGTTCATCTTTAACAACTGTTTTGGCCGAACTATAGAAGGTTGTAGGAATGTTGCCATTTTTACATCCGGCACAAAAATAAACTTTTTCGTGGTGTAGCCCCTCTTGTGTACGATGCATCCTTTTGTGGCCCCCCAAAGAAGAACATCACAAAACTTAACATTTGAATTAAACAAAACATATGGTTGGTTATAGCTTATTTATCTGAAGTTAAAATAAACAGAATTTATGATAAATTAATGTATTTTATAAAATGTCATTAAACTGGGGCACCCCTGGCACCATCTCAGGGCCCCCAATGGTTTACACAATTACATATTAGGAATTACAAAACTCATTTTAGCTCACTTATTATAAGAAATTTATTGTACGCAGTCATGCAATGCCTTTTAAGTAAGGTTTCTATAATAAGTAAGGGATAATTGTTATTGTAGAAATAAGCCTCGACAGTAAAAGGGCTTATTTTGTGATAACAACTGGCTGCCTGTGCATTATTCCATTTATTAAACAGCTATTTACCTAATAAGTAAGGTAAGGAAGATTAAATATTGATTTGGAGTATTTTATTTGCTAATTTTTAACAAATGCAGACCTTCCGCGAAGAAAATCCTGTTTATTTTCAGTTTTAACATAAGACAAGACATTCAAATGTCATGAACACACTACTTGGTTTAGTCATTAGTAAATATAATATCATATATGTTATTAAAAGACATTTTAATAATTTAAAAAATTAATGAATTAAAAAATATTCAATTAAAGATATATTCATGGGCGTCAGAAGCTAAATAAATGTGGGTGGGTCACCTCGTCTACGACCCCCCACCCCTGACTTTTTTTTACTTAGTAGATGCCATTTTTATATTATGTTTCCTTTTAATTAAACAAGTAGCCCACTCTCGACATCATTTAACAGAACAGCGTATTACACTTAACTTGTTCGGTCCTGTACAGACACATCCAAAACAAATTTTTAAGTAATTTTACTAAATTATTTTAATTATTAAAAATAAATTAATGTAATATATAATAGGCTTTATGCCCAGCTGCACTACTTCCTGAACTTCAGCCAGCTCCTTGTTTCCTGTCTGCCATTATTGGTCAAACTGATTAATCCAGTTGTGTCTGATTATTGTTGTTGTGACTACTGAGGTCAGGCCCACCTGGATTAATCAGTTTGTTTGTGACTACTGAGGTCAGGCACACCTGGATTGATCCGTTTGTCCAATAATGGGAGACAGGAAACAAGGAGCTGGCTGAAGTTCAGGAAGTAGTGCAGGTGGGCATAAAGCCTATTACTTACATTTTAAAAAGTTACTTAAAAAATAAATCTTGGGTTTACAGATTTTGATAAAAGTCCCTGCATTGGTGTTGCATTAAGTACAGTAACAAGTGCAAGAAACACTCCAACATCTATCAGAAACTCAATGAATCGACACATTAAAGGGGCGGTGAATTTGTCGATTTTATTGTTTTATACTGTTGCCTGATGTCTACTTCTGATGTCCGCGTGGTTTTTACATTCAAAAACATCAAAAACAATAAGTAATAGGCTATTTTGTAACATGGATTAGTGGCTGTCTGGAGAAATGGTTCGTTTGAAGGGGCGGGCCGCATTGAAGACCTGGACGTAAACAACCACTGCTATGATTGGACGGCTTCATTCCCCGTCATTACATGTGGGGAAATGTTTTAAAAACATTAATGTGATAAAAATAGCAGCCGAACACAAATATGTTTGAGCCACAAAAGATTCTGGGTGCTAAATATGATACACATAAATGACAATACGTATATTAAAGTAGAAACAAAACTCGACGTGACTAAATTACCGTATACAACACAGTAAGCGCGCATCAGAATCTAAACTGCGGCTAATAAATCCTTATCAATAACTTTGTATAATTCGATTGTGCTTGTGAGGTTACTTTTACATTCACGTAATGTTAAATACCACAGTTATATGATAAAAAATAAGCTTTGTTGAGTGTTTGACCTTTCAAACGTAACTCGCCTAAATTACCGTATACAACACAGTAAACGGGCATCAGAATCTAAACTGCGGCTGATAAATCCTTCTTTATAAATAACACTGAATATTTCTACCGTTGAATTACAGTCGTGTTGTTAAGTGGTGTATCTTTATTAATCGTTTAATGTTTTTAGTACATTAAAACAGTCAAACATACGTGTTTAGACACGGATGTTACAACAGACATATCAAGCGATCTCTTCTAACAAAGCAATAGTGAAACGCAGTAACTTAAATAAAGTAAAATGTCTTACTGTGTATAAGCTGTGTCATTGTTGTCAGATCCAATATAAGTGGTGCTTTTAATCACAGTCTCTCTGCAAATCCAGCATCGACTTCTTTGCAAATAAATCCGTGTAACCAAAGTTAACAAACACTCCCCACACGAGCTGGAACTTCTTAAAAAGCAAACTTTTTCCAGGCATTTAATGTTATGTTCCAAGCCTCCGAATTAAAGTATTTAGCTTCTGTGTTGTTCCCACGCGGTTCTTCCACAACCGAAAATGCGTTTCCAGTCTATCATAACAGATCACCGCGTCAAAATAAAAGTCTCTCAGAAAAAAAATGTATTTAAAAGTCATTTTGGTTACATTTGTCAATCTTTAAAGACATATTTACTTGTTGAGACACACGTGTGTCACGCGAAGCTGTGGGCGGGACTTCAAAAGTGGTCCTTGTATTTGGCTATGGGGCGGTGCTTCAATTCTACTTTGACGTCATAGATTTCCGAATTCCACACTGGCTTGTTTTACTGGCTTGGTGCCAAAAACAGTTATATTTCAGTAGCACGGACGTTTTCAGTTCTGAAACTTGCAGGATGTTCATTTAAGTATGATGACCTCTTATATAACAAATTATCAAGTTAAAATTGAGTATTTGATTCACCGCTCCTTTAAATAACAGATATGGGGGGAAAAGAAAGAAGACTATCTTTCTTTAGTTCTTTAGAAAACTATTCCCAGTTGGGACTTTCTTGATACAGTAAGTGTTGAAATGCAACAGTCAATCTTTTGTTATCGTCAAATGACAGATTATAAAATGTGTATTTGTAGACTGGTAGGAATAAGTTGTCAATGTAACCGCAACTACTGTTGTTTTGTTTGGCAATATACTAAACAATCAATGTTATAAATGTTGCCGTATCGTCCTCTGCTGTGTGCATTGTTCACAAAAATGATATCTGCCAGCCTCTTCTCAGTTTAATATAATTCTTTAGCTCTGCCGTTGCCTTCGGTAAGAGATTCACATCAGGCGTGTCTAATGATGAACAGGTAATGTACCATTGTGTTATAAGAGGATGACTATCTGCTATCTGCAGCTCGGAAAATCAGTATGGGAAAAATGAAAGCGTCACAATGACTTCTGTTAAACCTCATGAATCATTGCAGCCTGATTGCGGCTTCATTACGAGACATATGGCAGATCTTGAGCTGCTGAAATGTGTAGTGAGTAAGCAGTCAAAAGAGTCAAAGAACTCCTGTAGTCTTCAGCTGTCCCTCTGTGTTTAAGTCAACATGAAACAACATTCAAAACCCATTTTGCTTATGTAATATGATGCATTTACAAGTGAAACAGGATTTTCAGTGAGATAAAATAAAAGTGGGACATGACTTAAATTTAATCCATTGGGAAAATAATTGGGTTTTGAGAAACCCAATTATTGGCGAAAAAATATCCATTGCATTCTCCATTTGACCGAAAAGTTGTCTCTGTTTGACTTTGTGTGTGCTTTGATGTGGTGTTCAGAGTCTTGTGAGTGTGCAGTACATAAACTTTTATAGTATGCCACTAAAAAGTTGAAACATGCTATGGTATGTAATTGTCTCATTTATCATTTTACAGAGTAACAAACTGGAGTTGTTTGTCCGTGACGCTATCTTATAGTGCGTTGCTATTAATTAGCATCGTTGCTTTGAATCTGTAATGTACAGTTGCGTATCTGAAGGATACGCTCGCTTTCGGCTCCATCATTAATCACAGCAGGATGTTACTTTGTTGTGCCGAGTTGTGCCGCATTGTTTGATGTGTAACTGCGTCGTGATGTTGTGTTGTTTTATTTGTGCAGTGTACCGTGGTCCTCAGAGATCTCTTACTGGCCCGCGACCGCCTCCCACATTGCTGTTTATAGACTCACTCCAATTTACAGCTCGTACACAGGCTGGCCAACAGTAGCCGAAAGCACAAACTCGCTCGCGTTTTAAAACACACATGCCTGGGTAATAAATGAGTGTGTAAATTAAACGGACAGGAGACGACTGCGACTTTGGAGCTACGCTTCTTTGTTTGACCTTCATTTGCACTCCACTCGCTTCATATGCTGTCCTCAATGAATATTTAATCAGGCTTAATATCAAATTTGGAGCTTGGATTATATGGAATCAGTGTAATTATTGATAAGTGCCCGGCGTGACTGCTAGCATGAATTATTGATATAGAGATCTCTTGGATTGAAGATGTTCAGACAGGTTGGAACATTTCTTCATTGCTAAACGCATAGCTGCAAATCTAACATAAATATGACAGAAAAATAACGTTATAAGTCTTACAGTTGGTTTATTAATTATAGTCATACATATCTATAGGCATCATTTATTATGGTCATATGTAGCTCAACTGGTAGGGCGTTTGGTCAGCAGTGCAAAAGCCATGTTTTTGAACACACATAGGGCCATTTTAACGATCTGAAACGCAAGTGACTTTCTGTTGCTATTTTCCCGGCTTGAGAAATAACTCTTGCGCCAGGCGCAAATCAATAAGAGGTTTGTCTGAAGTAGGTTCATTAGTAATAGGTGTGGTTTGGGCGTTACGTCAAATAAACCAATCAGAACGCTATCCAACATTCCCTTTAAACGCAAGGGCGCAAATTCCATGGCGGGTTGCTATTATTATGACGGATTTACGGTTCACAGCCGAGGAGACTGACGTTCTTGTAAGAGCAGTCAAAGACAGAGAAGTTGTTTTGTATAGGGATAGGATAAACCCGCCCAAATCAGCGTAGGTTAAACAGGCGTGAAAGGAAATAGCCACAATTGTCTCATCAGCTGGCATTCCCATCGTTGCGGCAAGCGCTACAATGATGTCAGGAGACGGGGGAATCCCAAGCTTGCCAGCATAAATCGGGCACGCCGTGTAACGGGAGGTGGATCTGCCTCTACACAGATCTGCGTCCACCCTCCCCGCTGAAAGGGTTTGGGGGCTTTGAAATCGGACCCAAGAAACGCAAGCAAGGTCCAACCCCAAAGTACACTTACTGTACAAATCAAGTTCATATCCATTAAGGTTTCATATGAAAACATTTTAATTATTATTTACATAAAACAAACGTAATACAGCCACACAACAAACAAAATATTTTAAACGTTATTTGCATGAGAATTTTTTAACGCAGCCACACAATAAATAAAAACTATCACCACAATGCTCACCACTATGATTTCCCTTATCTCATGTGTTAATATTTTTTAGTGTAACAATTTATGATTTGCAAAAATAACTGTTGCATCTGTGATTAGATAAGCAAAGTGTGTGCGCGTTGTTCACGCTATACATTATGGTCAAGGATGCGCCCTTAAAATAGCATAATGAACCACGCGCAACGCGCCACTGACTTTAGACTAGTTTTTTCTGGTCAGTGGCGCAATTGTTTTTTGAAACTAGCATCAGGGATGATTTGCGCCGGAACACGCCTCCTTTTTTGCACTGAACCGCCCAGGGAGCGCAAGTTCATTCCCTAGTTTGCCGACGTGCGTCTGTGGAGGGAAAAACCCGCTGTGCGCCGGTGCAAAATACGAATGACAAAGTCAATTGCGCTGGGTGCAAGATAGGGCCCTTAGTGGTAAAAAATACTACTACTGTAAGACACTTTGGATAGAAGCAAAATGCTTTTCATATTTAAACAAATAATGCAGAATGTCATATTAATATTTATAAAATGTGTTAGATTTACTGTCAGACTACGGAAGCCAAGAGAGGACCTGTGATATTATTATTTTTACTTTCTTGTTTTCTCATGATAACAACTTAATTTCTTGTAATCTCAACATAACAGAGGTTGTTTTCTTATGATTACGACTTAATTTTCTCATGTTCTTGAGATAACAAAAGTTTTCTCTTCATCCTGACCTAATCCAAATCTTATGATGTATTTCTCTTCTCTCAAATATTTAGTGTATTTTGATGTGGACTGCTGATGCATATGAGTTGGGGTCTTCGCTGTCACCACACGTGTAGCAAATGATTACCCATGATGGACTAAATAAATACATAAAGCTGGAAGTCAATGGGTCTCATTCACTAAGCATGCGTGCGCACAAATTTGTACGTGAAATGTGCATTCAGACGTTTTAACTAACAAATCATGAATCAACAAAAACTTTCATACTAAATTTCTTCTAATGTTTGCAAAAACATAAGAACAACTTAGACCACACAGACGCAATAATCATTAACAAGGAATATGAACCCTGTAATATATATCTGTGTTATATATTTTTTCCTTGTTCATGATTATTGCTGTGTGTGGTCTTACCAGGCAACCGGTAACCCGTGAATCACTGCTTCAAAACCATGACTCACGACTCTGAACTGGGAGTACATCGATCTAGTACGAGTTCAAGAGTGGGAAGTCACGAGTTTGACTGCCGTTCCACTGCACTTTCACAGGTAGAAGGTTGTAAAAACACGAGTTACAGGCTGCCTGGAACGCATAAAGTCGTGAGTCGTGGTTTTGAAGTCGTAATTCACGGGTTTAAAAACCTGCCTGGAACGCAGCATAAGTTGTTCTTCCGTTTTTGCATACAATTAAAATAAATTTTAGTAGGTAAGGTTTGGTTGAATCATGATTTGTTAGTTAAAACGTCCGAAAGCACATTTTACGAACAATGTTGTGCGAACGCATGCTTAGTGAATGAGACCCATTGATTGTGAATTTAGAGACATTCTCTAAAGTTCTAATTTTCACTTTTCTATCTTCAATAGCTTTTAACAGTTTATTTTAATAAATATCAAAAATCTTATAGCTGACACTAAAAAGTTGGCTTTATGACTGTTTGTTGATTGAAAGTAATTCCATTTAAATGCTGTTTAAAGTACAAATGTGTATATAAGGTAGTGTTAGGTGATATACCCCATTTTGAGATCGTCCTATCATCAGCCTGTGAGATTGCCGATACATGATAGTATTGGAGGGCCGGGCAATGGTTAACTCATTTATTTATTTGTTAATTTTTACTCATTTTTGACAATTCACTTGATTGGTGGGCAAAAAGAAGCTGACTTACTCTAAAGGGGTGTGCACACCAAAGCTTTTACGCCCGCGACTGGCCCATATTTTCAATTGTTTCCAATGGAAGCTCTGCGTTTTTCAAAAAAGCCAGCAGCTAGCGGTTTTCTTCTGCGCTGAAAACCGGCGTTCAGCGTTTTTTCATCTTCAACGCTGAGCACAGAGTATAGAAAAAATATTCAACTTCAGGGGTGAAAGTTTTATTCACGTACAAGTAAAAGTATGGCAGTCAGATGTCTACTCAAGTAAAAGTAAAAAGTACTTGTTTTAAAAGTACTTGAGTATCAAGAGTACAAGAGTACATTTTTAAATATTGCATTACTACTGCCACAGTGCAAGTTGAACTACGTTGGTTCATTGACAGATGATTGACAGGTGTACAGCAAATGATAGAGCTCTGAGGTCAAATCTGACGCAAATCATTAAGAGTAGACACACATCTCGCTCCGTTGGCTTTTTGAGCTCTTCAGAACGCATAATTCAGTGGAAAATGATTAGAAATGTTATTCTGTATGACTAAATATTTTTCTAACGTGTGATAATTAATCATTATTTATTTTTCAAAATATGCATACCATTGTATTAATAGCCTGGCGGATTCTGTATAGTTTATGTATTTGAACACAAATAAACCCCAGAAGACGAGAATGAATGTTTTATGAGTGAATTTCTATTAAAAATAACAAATGTTACAGATTATTTATCATAACATGGTAAATGTTTAATCATAAACAGTGGTCAAATGTCGAAGCTGGAGTCTTAAACCTTTCTTGTGATGCCAAGTTTGTCCAGATCAAGTAACAGTGTGATGTTTTGATGAGTAATTAATTAACAACAATAATCCGTGATCACCAATGATCTCTGCCGCTCAAGGGGTTGAATTTTTGTAGGTGGTGATGAAGTTTTGGTAAACACAGCAAACATTTGAAGCAAAAACTATCATTAACTTGTTCAGAAAATTGAAATAGTCTGGTGAGGTGGGGCTCTGGGTTGGCACTTTCCAGGATGGACCTGCTGCGTCTTCATCAATTGTTTCGTCCATGGTTTCGTCTCTTATCTAAATCTGACTATGGTAACTTTGGCGGAAAGCTGAAGGTGATTGATGATAGGCTGTCCCAATTAGTGGCGCCTGCACAGTCCAATCACGTTTGAGAGGGAAACAACAAATTGAGGGTTTCTGAGATTTTTATTTTTTCCTTTTTTTTAGAATAACAGGTACTTACGGTGGATAGAAAGTCATGAGTACTCCCCAAAAATGATACTCGAGTAAGTACAGATGCCTCAAAATTGTACTCAAGTACTGTACTCAAGTAAATGTACTCCGTTACTGTTCGGCTCTGAAGGTAAGGCTCGCAATTCGCATGTTAATGTGAAACTATGATGATCTTGATAATAACTTTCGCCAACTATTGTCATGAAAGCCTGATATAGGCAATATGTCTGACGATCATAAATACACTATACTATTGTCTATCGGCACCTTTAGAGATGGTCCCTAAATTCACAACTATCGAATTATCAATTACTGACGACCCTGGGACAAGCCTATTTCAGCTTGAGCGAATCCCTGATCCAAGTAAAATCGAATTTGTTCATCCATGCTAATTTCCCTTAATATGCTTTTGCTGTCTACAAACAAAACAACACGGTCTATCGAGTACACTTAATCGCACCACAAGAATACAATTTTTGTTATCTCGAGATCATTAGAGAAAATTAAGTTGTGATCACGAAAAAACAAGCAAGCAGAATAATAATAGTACACAACCTCTCTTGGCTTCCGTAGTCAGACATATTTTGCCTTAGACAAAATGTTAAATGCTCTCTTATTTGTACGTTGCTTTGGATAGAAGCGCCTGCTCGATGAATAAATGCAAATGGAAATAGATCAGTGTTCTGTACCATCACAACAAAACCGCTAATGATACAAATAACAAGAGCGTTTGTATTAAAGCATTTTTCAGGACATGCAAAGCTTTCTGCATTGTTAGAAATATTTATATTTGGTACATTTTGTATTTTCTCCAAAGAAATAGTCATACAGAACTCGAATTGCAGGACATATTATGACAGTAACGTGCTAACAGCGGTCAGCTCAGAAGACGCAGATGTTGCATACGGTTAACAGATTGTATTTTGCAGTTGCTAATGAG
The DNA here is from genome assembly GCF_030506205.2 of Paramisgurnus dabryanus. Taxonomy (NCBI): domain Eukaryota; kingdom Metazoa; phylum Chordata; class Actinopteri; order Cypriniformes; family Cobitidae; genus Paramisgurnus; species Paramisgurnus dabryanus. Next base: position 9,742,832 of record NC_133345.1, on the reverse strand, counting down.
GTCTAGAAAATCTGAAGGCTTCTTAAAAGTTGTCACTTTTAATAAGGTCTGGCAGTCACCATGTGCACGTTAAGGGGCTGAATAGCCCAGGCTGCCTGGGGAGGAACTGGTAAATAAATGAAGAATACATTAATAATTCAACAATAACAGGAGTGCCTCTAGCATCAAACAGTGACATCCACCTATAAAAACCACACCCATATCTCTAAACTAGACACTGATTATCAGAAAAAAGGCATTTATTGGCTTGCTCATGTGTATGTTTGTGTGTGTGTATGTGTGTGTGTACTTGAGCGGCTAATTCAGAAAAGCGCATAACTTTCACACTGTGAAGAAAGCCAACACAGAGGGACCATCAGAGGCGATCGGCCCCAGGCAAGGAGCTCCTCTCTGGTGAAAGGGTGTTTTTGGTCGATTAAGGAGGGGAGCGCAGTGAAAGAGGGTCATCTTGTTCAGTTATCGGGCTGAAGAAGATCTAAGGAGATTTTTATCTTATCACTACGTCTTTGATAGTGTGAGCATATACCAGCATTATCAGATTTAAACACGTTTAAGACTCTTTCTAGCTAATTGGCTCTTTTACAGACTCAAGATGAAGTTTGTGATACTTTTCCATTCTTTTGAATGTCATAAGACAAAAGGAAAAGACGGCCCCGATGGTAATGCTTTCTTGTGTTTAGCCTTTCAGAAAGCAGCCATTTTAATCCGCAATCTGCCATTTCCTTGCCACTTTATCCTGAGATCACATTTCTTCATCAACGCATTATGTTCACATTACTTTCACATAAACAAAATGCCATCAGTCTCTTCAGCAACCCATTAAAAGGAAATCGTGAGAAATTCACAGCAGAGAAATACAGCTGCTTGCCGTGTATCACTAAACAGTCGATTAGTTTATGCAATTACCACTACAAAAAAAAAAAAAATTAACTAATGGCATGTGGTGGGCTTCTGAATTAAGAGCCAAAGCCTTTGCATTTGGGTTTTTATCCTAAACCTACTGTACTATAAGTCACAATTAAAGATATCTAATTATCTTTATAGGTTGTTAATAATTTTTTACATTGCATATATAAAATGGCTACAATAATAAGAAAAAAGCATATTTTGGGAATCATTTGAAGAGTTTAAATGCAAAACCCTTTAAGTGCATCTGCATATGTTTTCTTGTAAATGTGCATTTTTTTTATTAGGCTCTTGTTTTTAGGCTCATTAATTTTATTTTAATGGCAATTAGAAGGATTTTAGTCAGTTAAGGGCCTTTCACATTATACCGATAAATATAACTATAAAAATATAGCTTTAAAAATCGTTATATAGTAAAGAGAATAGCAGAATTCACACTACAGTAAACTATAAAATGAAGATAAAATGAACGATATCGTTGGGATCACTTGCTGGGATGATTTTTTTTTTTAACTGATAAACCATTTATTTATTTTTTAAACCATTTATCTATTTGAAGTTCAAGTGCACGCATATTTGAAATGACAGATGACATGCTGGAGAAGCTCATTGCTGAGGTCCACAACATAAAATGACCTCAGGTATCCAGCGCTGATGCAGTTGCTGTGGAATTGACTGTTATGCTTTTTATTCTACTACATTGACTACGCCAAAAGGTAAGAAATTAAACTACAAAAACACTAGATTCACTGTTTAGAGTTATACAAATGCAGCATTTTGAGGACAAATGCTGGTTACCCGCTGGTTAAATGCGACAAGGACGGCATATTTATATTTTTAATGACATGTGAACTATAACAAGTGTTTTTATTAAAGGGAATATGTGAGATTAGTTAATGCCATTGAAGGTAAATGATTTTCGCGAGTACAAGCAAATTAGCATAAAGTTATCTTCCGGTAGTGTGGGCGCTAATAAAGTTATCATTATCGTTCTAGTTATCTTTATAATGTAAAAGGCCCTTAATTCAAATGCTTTAGATTCACTAAAGTGAACTGTTCATTGGTAGTAATTTCATTGATATTAAAACAAATTTGTCTTTCGCTGCAAAACCCTCTAAGTGCAAACAAGCTTAAAACTGCTGGTTTTGCCTTGTTTGTGTTCCTTTGGAAAAACAAGCACAATTTAATGTCATGTTTTATATATACAGTATATATAAAAAATATTATTTTCAACAATGGCCCTACTACCTACTCTACTTTTGTACAAATATCTAAAATATATATGTGTAAGAACGGTACACTCCATAAACATTGCGCTACCTATCAACTGTGAAATAGTTCCATCTTGGTCTCTGTTTTCCAGGTGATTGTAAAAGGTTTGATTTTTCCGTGACTTTTCTTATCCGGAGAGGTCGATGTCTTTTTGAATGCTTGAAAGCCATGTGTGATTTTGAAATACTGACAGGAAGAACAGATTCCTTCCTGCAGTGTGTGTTTTTTTTAAAAAAACAGCTGGTGTGAAAGCTATCATAAAATCCTGAAGTGCCATTTGGAGGGATTCAGAAAGAACACAGCATCTTTGAGTAAGCAAAGTAGCAGGTGACAGAAAAGTGTCACGTATGTTGCAGCAAGCAGGCAGAGGTGGAGATCGCGCAATATGTGAACTTTTTAGCATCAGCCATCTGACATTCATACTGCCTCAGGAAAACAACATTTGGATAGTTACAGAAATCGTGTGCTTTCAAGGGAAACCAAGCCACCTTGTGCTTTTCCTCTGCTTACCTCTTCAGACTGGGATGTTGACTCTCCCAGCAAAAAGGAAAAAATGATGTTTGCCTCTGTCTGTTCAACCGGTGGCGCCAACTGAAATCATTTGCAGCCAGACTCTACCTAAGATTCATGTATCCCACATATCTCTTACACTAAAACACATTCAGCCCTTAAAAAAACTCAATGGGTTAAAGCACTATTTAAGCTTCTCCTCAAACCCAAAAAAGAGAAAAACGTCTAAATGCTCAACATGTGCATTCAAATGAAGTCTACTTCTGCCCTATTAAAGGAGAACAATTACTGTCACTAAGACTCTTTGACACAAATTCTTTCATTTAAATGTCTCCATTCCAACATTAAATGAACAAGACAAGACGTCTGCACAGATCAATGGTGTTGTAGTGGTTCGAAGTTGTGCCAGAGCCAATGTTCTGTCAATAGCATGGGTATAATTTAATGAAGTGCCCTGCAATAGGTCTTCATGCTAAATGTAACATTGAGTGCTGGCATGAGTCTGAACGAGAGATAGAGAGATTGAGTGCAGAAGGTTTTACGGTCAAGAGTTTCATGGCATAATATCAGGGTGGTTGAGTGTTATTAGAAATATGTATTGCATTAGAAGTGGTCTTATCCTAGTACAAAGCCCAGTCAATGTCGTTTGGAGATTATTTCATAGCAGCATGGTTTAAATGGCTGGTTTAATGGCATATTTATTTGATTGACTACAAACTTTCAGGACGTAAAATCAATTCTGATGGAGACCAAATACAGTGACAGTCATTTAGGACTCAGCCTCGTCCACACACAAAAGGCATTCCCTTGGTATCTAATCTCAAAATACCGGGAAAAGAAATTAATTTTACTTCTTTATATTGACACAGACTAGAGAGGAGACATGGAATTATTGGGAGAGAGAGGGGGAATTGGATTAGGACACATTAGATGTCAAAATCGAATTTTTATTTTTTCTTCTTTTTTGTTTTGGGGTAATGAAAATGGGTTTTCAAAGTGCAAGCTTTTGAAAATTATGCCTTATCATTTCTGTGTAAATCCGTGATAAAGGTAATGTCATGCGCATACTGCATGTATTACGTGTCCAGTCTTCAGGCATGTGTGAGAACTTTACAACCATAACAACATTAGTGGCCTACAGAACCATGTTTGCTACTCAAAATACTTTAACTCCTTCCCAGTCAGCCTTTTTAAAAACGTTCATTTTTTGTGATTTTCAATAAAAGTGTCACAAAATGCCTTCCAGGAAATCTTTCATCTATAAATATATAAACATACAAATATATCAAATGAAAGAACAGACGCTCTGCTTTCAAACAAACAAAACGAGGATAAAAGTTTCATCCTATCTTTATTTTTATAACCTCTCAAATATGGGTAGGTTTCTTCAAAAATACAAAATTTTGAGCAAAAAGCCGACATTTTTGTAAAGGAATTTTGTTAGAGATCCGATTCAGAATGATTTCAAAACATACATAGATTTAAAAATTTGACAATTATGTTTTGGATACAGGTTTTTTTTATAAATTGTGCATGTGAGCCATCTAGTGTATAATAGTGGAATTACAGATTACCTAAAAACTCGTCCGGAAAGTGTCATAGGCAGGGAAATGTTTTCTCTCAACTCTTTCCCCACCATTGATGAGTTATCTCGTCAATTAAGAGAAAACATTTGCATAAAAATACTTTTTTTTAAAGAATTTTTATGTTAATCTGCAAAGCACCGCGATTTTAAACTAAATGGCTCACATACACAATTGTTGAAAAAAAAAACTGTATACAAAACGTAATTTTAAACTATATGTATGTTTTGATAATCGTTCTATATCTTATCTCTAATAAAATTCCTTTACAAAAATGCAATTATTTCAGCTTTTTGCTTAAAATTTTTTATTTTTTAAAGAAAAATACCCATATTTAAGAGTTTATAAGCAAATAAAAAATATAGATAGGATGAAACATTTTTTTTGTTTGTTTGTTTATTGTTTGTTTAAAAGCAGAGGGTCTGTTTTTCATTTGATATACAGTATTGGCTGGCGGGGAATGAGTTAATTGACGAGATAACTTTTCAATGGTGGGGAAAGAGTTAATAATAGATTATTATCAATATTTTATAAAATTTTGTCGCTTTATAGTCCAGCATTACCAGTAATAAACCTGCTCAACATGATTTTGCCAAGTGAGAGATGTCCTCAGGGCAATTGTGTTGACCCAAGGACAACATTTTTGTAAATAGATCCTAAACCCATCCTAACTCTAACCATAACTGAACCCTAAAATCAGAGGTAAATCATAAGTGAAAAACATTAATCTATAAGCAGCTACTGTAGTCCTGGTGAAACTGTAAATGTATTTCCGAAATCTGATCTGGTTGATTGAAATGTTGTCAACATAATGTTGCCCTGAGGACATCAACCACTTGGCAAAATCAGGGAGCCTATTAAACCTATAAAATGTATCATCTGTGCAAACAAAATTACTTCATGCTTTCGCTATCTTCATTGTTTTTATTATCACATTGTAGAAGCAGCATATGTGCGAGGGACATAGTGTCAAGCTAAAAGCCAACTACTGGCCTGGCATGCATAAACAGTGATTTTAGTTTTTTTTTTTTTTTGATCCGCATGAACACGGATTGTTTTGACTACATTGGTGTGTGTGCAAATTTTTAGTACAAGTATTGTAGTGTAAAGTGCCCTAAATTAACATGTCAACATTGGCAGTCCAAATTAAATGGTATGTCTTCTGTACATTATGTGTTTCTGCGGCTGGTACATGACATGACCACAGTCCCAGACAATACACATTGAATGCACCCTAAGTGGTTTTGGATAAAAGCGTGTGCCAAATATGTAGATAATTCATAACTGCCCAATGAGTCGTCTTCTCCAGTATTAACACAAAACAGTATTAACACAGACAACAGAGACAGGGGTTACACGAGGGCTGCTTTGTAACCTAGCAGCAATGTCTGCGGGGAAGTGTGATGGTTTCTTTAAGATTTCGTAGCCTCTCTCACTGTTACCTCCTCTCTCCGAGTAATTGGTCTATAACCCCTCTTTTCACACACCTTCCCAGCATAACAGGAAAGCAGACAACATACATCTCTCCTCTGACACACACACAACAGACACTTCCCATGGCTAAATATAGAACCAGCACCATCTCAAAAAGCTTCATTCCAATGAGGATTTTCAGTGTTAGGCCCACTGATGTGATGGTGTGAGCCAAGCTGCTCAGTTTCTCATTCTCGCCGTCCTCTGTTGACTCTATTGCTCTCGCCTGGTCTCTCTCTCCATCATTTCTATCATTCACGCCATCCGTCCCTCTCCTGTCTCTCATTCTCTTCCACTCTCCATCCCAATTTATACATCCTGTCTTCTGTTCACGCTTCTTACACAATTCTCTCTTTCTTGCTTTACCTTTTGATGTGCTGTAGTCTTCTCCCGGTCAAGGTCATGTAGGAGGGGTTGGATCGGTGTGAGCGTTTTGGTGTCATGACCTGGATGGTCAGATTGTGTAAGGGCCGTTCGGCTAATTGGCTTCAGTCGACGTGGTTATGAGAATTGATTAAACTTGCACTTCTGGGTTCTGTGACATATTGGCGTGTATCGCCCCCTGGATTCTTTAATAGAGCTTTCTCATCTCCTGGTCAACAAGGACATTCCCGGCAATTATTGTGTCCATGTGTCATTTTAATACATGTAAAATAGCCCATGTGTTAGAAGAGGCTACAAAGCTGTTCCGGATGACCCAGCAATAAGACTTTCATGTCCGACATCAAGGACAACTTCCTCCAGGGTACAGAATCAAAGCTTTAATGTAAGTGAGTCCTTTGCTTGCTGAAAGTGAAAAAGCAGGTCATACCTAGAAGGTCTGTAATACCTGGAGAGAGCTGTCTGTTAGCATTCACGTTCGCATCGAAGGACTGTTACTTGTATAATGCAGGATGCACCGCATATTAGGAAGAGCAGGGGTGAAAGTACAATTTTTCAGAAAAACTTCATTTTAAAAGATAATGTTTTAGACAGAGATATATATTTTGCTGTTTTCAATAACTCACAAGTGTCTATCAATACCAGGTGAAATTTTGATCAAATCATAATTTCACTTTGAACGAAGGTAGTAGAGGTCTTCTCGGGTCCCAAAAATGTTCCCGACCTGAAATGACCCGATTCACTTTATAACCGAACCCAACGTGCATTATTTTTTTAACGAAAGACCCGACCCGAGACAAACCCGAGAAAATTAGACCCGAGTCCGCCCTGAACCATGGCAAATGTTTTTTACCCGACTGGACCCGAATGTAAACGTCACCATGTGTGTGCAGTCTGCAGTTCCGCATGCAGCAGTCAGAGAGAAAGAAAGCCCATTGGTCTCGCAACTAATTTGGAGACCTGTTCCATTTCTTTTACTTTGTTATCTGACGACGACACCAATGTAACCACTAAAATGTACATTTAAAATTGACTGACATGTCTGTCTCAATGAAAATTAACCTACCACCAGCCACACAATGTCACAAGTGCTCTTGGCAAACAGAGGAGAGGTTTGAAAGGACATTGATGCACACACACGAGAGAGTTTGGGTCTTCAGGTCCGTTCAGCAAAAACACATTGATTAAAAATTACCCGATGCCGCTATTATTATTCCAATCGGGTCTCGGGTCGGACCTCCGGTTTTTGGATCTAAGTGGACCCGTGAAGACCTCTAGTAGGTAGCTCAAAAAGTAACATAACAGTACAAGATAGATTTTTGTGTAACACTTGTTTTTAGTAAATATACGCGACTATGACCTTGTTTAAATATAACATATTTTTGTCTTTTATCTTTGCCAAAAAATGTTTGGCAAAAAAATTACATTTTCATTTTACATTTCAGTTTCATCAAATGTTTTAAAAGCAACCTCACAGTACAAACTTGAATTGTTAAGAATAAAAAAATTTCAACAGTAAACAATATGAAATTTAAATTAAACCAAATTCGCATAATATACATTTTCAACAAAAAACAACACTATTGGCAGCGGGACGAAAGTGACATGAACTCCTAATATTTAAACCCGATTTACTCTGAGAAGTCAATCTTGAGAATGTGTTAATCAGTGCTGTAACACATGAAACGAGTATAAGTAAAAAATACCAATTTAGGAATTAACTTACCATGGTCGAAAACAGCTTTCCAGACCTACACTGCGTTCCCAAATTTTTATGCACATGCCATTTTTGTTTATTTTTCCAATATTGTCGGTAAGTTTACACATTTTATATTACCCTCAACAGTTATATGACAATGTGGATGTTATTCTATTAATGAAATAAAAATGTCAAATGATACTTTAATACTTAAAAAAATTAGCAAAATATGATGTTTCAAATTATTATGCAGATACTTTAACCATGTATAATGATATACTGGATTATAAAGATCCAAAAACAGATATCTGTCAAATGTGCTGCATGGCCACAAAACAAACGTCGTCTAAAAAATAAACACAATGTAAAATAAATAATGTATTTACACAAGTTACCTAATAATATATGAGCATATCTTTGACATCACTTTAACTCTCTATAGTATATGTTTTGTCTTTATTTCACTTGTAGGGGCTAGTATTGCATCCCTAAGTTGATGTTTCGAATTATAGTGCTGTCCATCTCACAGATCTTTCATATAATGATGGTCCACAGGCTCTTGATAGGACTAAGTTCAGAGGATTATGGTGGTAATACCTTGATTTATTTCTTATGTTATGCCCATATGAATTAAAATAGTCAGTGGTGCTTTTTGCAGCTTGGGATGGTGTATTATCCTACATGAAAATAACTTTATTTCAGAAGACATGATTCCTTTTATACCCCATCGTTCTTTTTAGGAACTGCATATCTCCTAGATGCCCTTTTGACCACCTCAGGGACCCTAAAGGACCTACCATCTTACTTCCCAATATTCCAGCCCAAATCATCATTCTGCCATATCTCCCTAATGTTAAAGTCTGGTTTGAATATAGTGGCTATTCACCAGCAATCCAGAATGACATTCATCAGTGTATTATGGCATGTCAGTGAATAAAACTGTGTGAAAATAGCCTTCTAGTATTCTGAGCACACAGCAAATGTTTCATTTTTGCAAGTTTTGGTTTTATTGAGGGGTAGAAATACAGCTTTATGCACTAAAAGATCCCATATTAAAGGTTCTTGGGATTCCAGAGACACCAGCAGATTTAAATACATGCTTTTTATTGCTGTCTTTTCCTAATCATTTCCTAAAAAAAGCCTTCATATAGTCAAACCTTTCTGTACTGCGAATCACTCATGAATCTTATAATATAGTTCAATAATTTCTGTTTAGATCCACCAAATCTAAATTGTTATAGGAAATAATTTGCTTTTTAAAGATAATGCACACGTTTTGCTTTTAGAAAGATCTTTTTTCATAAACTCTAAAAACAAACGGTGCTATATAGCACCAATAGTGGTTCTTTGGTCGTAATCATAGAAGAACCATTTTTACTCTTGTCTCATGTTATTTTCTCCCCTACACAATTTGAAATCTGCCATCTTATATATTTCTTAACACCATTCCAGCATCAATACCTATATGCATGGTGCGAACTGGGCATTATACACAGAAGGTAATATATTTACAAGTAGGGAATAGATCAGAGGTCTCCAACCCTGTTCCTGGTGAGTCACAGTCCTGCATATTTTGGCTCCAACCCCAATCAAACACAGCCTAAGCAGCTATTTAAGGTGTTTAGGGTTGCTTGATAATTAAAGACAGGTGTGTTTGATCTGGGTTGGAATACAAGTCTGCAGGACAGCAGCTCACCAGGAGCCGGGTCGGAGAAAACCTGCAATTGATCATTTGGTTTTGGGAGGAAATACAGGGAGAAGACCTCCTGACCCAGCTGAGGCCCAGACCAGGGACCTTTCTGCTGTGATGTAGCAAAATGTCAGAAGCTAGTTCTAGCTGTATTTTCCCGAAGGGTTTATCTCAGAAGAGCAGTTCTGGCCTACAAATGATGGTCAAACTCGTTGAAATGAAAGCTGAACCGTGTTTGGCCAGTGATAAAAGATTGATTGAACTTCTGTTCAAACCTCCAAAGGAAAGCCTCTAAAGCCTCGGTCTTTTGATTTCATGTTTTTGGAGGTCATTGATAACCACCGTTGCAATGAAAGGAGGGGCACATGATTACAGACATTAGGCCCCTGGCACAGTAGTCAGGACCAAATAACAGTTGTTTAAATGGAAAGAAGTGGTTGCATCAGTTAAACTCCCCATGCATAATTAAGAAAGATTATTATTGTTTGTGCCATAGAGTGGACCACTTTCATTACAGTGAAAACGCAGTGTGTATTAAAGGTTTAGTTTATCAAAATAATATTTTCTTACCCTTGTGTGGTTCTTAATTCATAAAATTATTGGAACCAAAGAAAAAATGCAGCATGCTAACATATAGGTTCTGTCAGTAACATCTACATTTGTGCTTCACTGGGAAAATATCTTACAGCTTTGGAATAACATGAAGGTGAGTAAATGGCAGAACTGTCATATTTGGGTGAACCCCCAAAATCAATGCATCAGTTTTAAAATGATGGTCTGTGCCCTTCACATCAATCTTCAATATAATCTGCCACACTTTGCTTTGCTCCTTGCCTACTGTGCAAAAGACCACTTCTTATGCCCCGCTTTTCAGTTTCCCATTTCCCATTTATCTGTCCATCAATCTGCTTAGCTCTCCCTCTCCGAGCCCCAGAGAGGAAGTCAGTGTATGATTGGAGAGGGCTGCTTTTATAGTGCAGGTCACTCTGTGAAATTCTCTGTCCAGGGTGCTTCACCATTGGTCCTCGGGCTTTGCCCATCATATTTATAACACTGATAAAATGTGCTGTGAGCATAAAGGCTTTAAAGTGGTGGATGTGCCTTTTTTTTGGGGGGGGGGGTACAAAATTATAAAGGAATCAGTTCCATCTCTCTGCCTTTTGCTGCTGAGTTGTTCTTTTTTATAGCTTGTAAAAATTATATAGGGATCATGACATCATTTTAGAAAGCAATCAAACTGATTTTAAAAATAATGAAAGGGGATGAAGTCATGATATTCAGTTTTGTTAACCATTTAAATCTTTGTTGCACTGTCCTCGCAACACAAATACAGTGTGACCAGTGTGTGTAGTCGAATTTACATACAAATTAGGTTTTTTAAAATAAATAAATCTTGAACTCATGTTATTGGTTTGAATTAGTAAAAGCGCTTTCTGCCTTACTCAACCACAAGCCATTACATTTGTCATGTCGAACTAGAAGTGAACCGAGAACTGTTTTGTGAAATAAATTAGTTTAATTACTGAGTGGTTGTTCATTAAACGTGTAGTTAAAGATTAAATGCATTTAAAACATAGTTTTGTAAATGGTATTTTAAAGATAAAGGGCCTTATTATACACCCGGTGCAAAGCGGGCAAGGCGTGGCACAAGTGTTTTTTTGTTTTTGTTGTTTTAGCCCAAAGCAGTTATCACTTTCACATCCTGCGCCATGTTCTTTAAATACTGTAGCAATTGCATTTGCGCCTATTTGTGCACCCATGGGCATGCTGGTCTGAAATTGGTGTGTGTAGGCCCATTGTTGGCACGTTTCTATTTTGAGGCAAATGAAAGTTACCAACTAAAACCTGGTCCTAAGTCATTGGTAAATATTGTTTTTGTTATTTAAAGACCACTTAAAGAAGTATAGCCACTAGCCAGTCCATTAAACAAACAGAGTTAAGTTACACCCAGAGGCGTAACCCTGACAACGCATGTGCGTCTGATGAAACCATCTATGTGATGGCTCAATGTCATCTCATTGCAATTCGTACGTATGTTACAAGGTGGCTTATTCATATTTATTCATACAATCATATTCATACATTTTTGTACAATTTGCCTTGACCCCTGTGACATTGGGGTTAGGGGTGGGGTTTCGTTATTGTATTTGTTATGATAATCATATGTTTTTGCATGATTAACGTCATACTAATTCATAGGAATTAGCCAACTCGTAAAAAATGTATGAATTTTCATGAGATCAGGCTGGATGTCTTTGTACCTGTGGATATTGTGAGATGATAACCATTTTTAAGTAATTCTTATTAAAACACTCACAGCACTCTCCCAGGTGCTGAAACGTTTCGGCTCATGAATAGGGCCCAAAGTGTGCCCTAGCAGCACAGAATATAAATGAAGTTGTTTGTTTGAGCTATCGTAATGTGCTGGACTTGTTAGGGAACAGAAATTGTTAGGTGGAATCAGAAATGTAACCAGAATCCTAATAAACTCCTTACAATACCCCTCCCTAACATTAAGAGATGTTTCAAAGTCAAAAGTCTTCCTGCCTCAGACATTCTCTTAAAAAAAAAAAAGCATTTCAGTAGCATTCAGACCGTGGGGCAACCTTCCTATATCTCTGATGAAGCCAATACAGAAGTGACTTAAACTGCAATTCATTGACTGGCCACTAGAGGCTGGTTTCAATTCCCATAGACCTCCATGTTAAAATGCCCATCTTTAGAACAGAAAATAATATGTTTACAGCTGGTCTGTATAGCTAATTTTGCCTTTCATGACAAGTGTCAGGGGGGTGAATTTTTTTGTAACTCATCCGTTTAAATTATATTAAGCTTCAAAGTTCTGCATAATTAATGGCGTTGCCACTTGAGCGATGGTTGACTGTAAATAGAGTCAAGCTAGGCGGGCGTGGTTTCAGCAACCAGCCACTTCAGCTTCAACCAAATCCCACCTCTTTACCCATTTTCGAATATCGGGGAGTGATGCGTTCAAGATGGCGACGCAATGTACCACCTGCTATTGGCTTCAAAAACGATTTTCAGAAACATATGAGTGATGTCATGGATACTATGTCCATATTTTTTTACAGTCTATGATTCAGACACACACACTCAGAAATAAAGGTATAAAAAAAGTTGTTTACATGCGGTTTTTATTTTCTGATTATTTGCTATTGATTGTACTTATTATTCACGCATAGACCAATGCAGAGCACAAATGATGGACTTACATATACTGTCCACTGTTTTAATTTACTTACATTAAATGTTCTTATGGACGTATTTTGTTATTCGGTGCCGTGATGAAGACAGAAATATTATGACAGTATAATGTAAGATGTAATGTGAGATGTTTCTGGATGAAGGCAGACTGCTGTCTCCTAATTTTGTCAAGTTTAAAGTGACAACTATTGTACCTTCTTGCACCTTTATTTCTGGGAGTGCAAAAAGTGATTTCCACTGGTGTGTTCTTTATGTGAGATTTATGTTGGCAACAGACGTTTTGAGTCATCTAACACTGCATGTTCTCTTTATTTATAAAGATTTATTACTTCTAAACTCATGCATGCACATTATGCTGTTGGATCTGCAGATAGCATCTCAGCACTGGATTGATTTTAGAAATGTCTTGGTGCTTTATTGCAGCTAACATCAAATCTTTTAAAGACTTGTTTACACAGATGTACACAGGGTTTAAAAATCTTGTTCTGTGTTTGTACGATTGGAACTAGCTCCAGTTTTTTTATCAGCAGGAGTTTTATAAGAAGTTTCAAAGTAGTTCTGCAGAATGTTAAGATCCTGTTGGGTGCGCTTTCATTCTTGTGTTACTGATAGATTTGCATGCTTTTCTTGGAGAGCTTTAGCAGAAAATGTCAAGAACTTTCATCAAGCTTTTTATGGTATAACTTTAAATAACACAAATTGCTTTGATGATTTGCCACTTTAGCATGTTTATACCTAGATCAAAGTTTCCCAGGGTACTGGTTTTTATTTACTGATAATATAAAGAAGGCCTCAGGCCATGTTTACCAGTATAATGTGTCTAGTTTTCAAGTCTCCAGCTTTCCTTTTGAAGATTAGAAACTCTGATTTTGGCAAATGTTCTGCAAGCGAGCAGGATCGTTCCAGGAGGTCAATACAATGAGGTTTATTTTGTTTGATGTCTTAATAACCTTATTTTTGAACAACCACTAACATTATCGCTGCCCCGTTGGGCAGACTGCAGGTAAATTAGGGCTCATTTTAAATGTATTATTTCAAATGGTTATTCATCAAATGATGAAATATTTCATGTGATGAAATATAATCATGTGTATGTCCAGGCATATTATTATTTAAACAACATATTAGCCAAAAATACAGATGACACTTTAAAGAACCAGGTACACTGGTGGAGTAATGCTGTACAGTCCTAGTAAATCAGACTGTGATCGTCCGTTGCATCATCCACGATATTGTTTCTATGTAGTGCAATTGGTAGAGCATTGCAAAGGGCATGATTTTGATCACAGAGAAGCACACATACTGATAAAAGTAATGCATAGATTAGATGCACTATAAGCTGCTTTGCATAAAAGCATTCACCAAATGCATAATGCAAAATGTAAATAAACAATATACTGTAACACTCACATATTCAGGAATTGTACAGATTTTCTTTGGGCATGTTTGCATTGCTACTTAAAATCACAAAATTGAATACAACATGTATGTGCAAATAAACTGCTTGACACTGTGCATATTGCATCTTTCATTTTTGTTATTTCTTTATTATTCATTAAAGGGCCCATATTATTAGTTTGGACATACATGTGTGTTGGCAGTGTGTGAACACAACAACCCTACATTGAATCCACTCACTCATTAGACATGCTATTTTGATTGTCTTGTTAATGTGATGTCACACTGATCAAGCCCTGCCCACAGCCACTGACAGACTTGTTAATTTTACACAAAAGCTTTTCTAAATGTTTGTTAGCACATTGTAGCACTAATGTGGCTAAATATACTATTGTCTTAGACTGTATTCACAGGCATCAGATCAATTTGTAAGCACTCACTGTCTATTGGTAAGGGTGTGAGAAGAAGCAGCTCATTTGCAACAATCATTTTTAAGATGTAAAATAAACCTTTGGTGTCCCCAGAGTACAAATGTGAAGTTTTAGCTAAAAATACCATTTAGATAATTTATTATAACATGTTAAAATTTACACTTTGTAGGTGTGAGCAAAAATGTGCGGTTTTGGGTGTGTCCTTTAAAATGCAAATGAATTGAAACTCAATTGTGCTGTGAATTATTTTCTCTCGCTCTCTCTCTCTTTCTCTGCACTAAATGGCTGTGCAGTGGTTGGATAGTGCAGATTAAGGGGTGGTATTATTATAATAAGAGCTCCTTGTGACATCATAAGGAAAGCCAAATTTCAATGACCTAATTTTCAACATGCTTGCAGAGAATGGTTTACCAAAACTAAGTTACTGGGTTGATCTTTTTCACATTTCCTGGGTTGATAGAAGCACTGGGGACCCAATCATAGCACTTAAACATGGTTAAAGTCAGATTTTCATGCCATTGCCCCTTTAAAGGTACACACATGAAAACATTTTGCTCCCATTAAAATAGGAGCATTTTGGACATGCTATAACAAAAGGTCTGTGGGGTATTTTGAGAGGAAACTTCACAGACACATTCGATGCACACCTGAGATCACATCTTGTAAAAATGATAATAAAGCAGGACAGAAGCTAACTAATTTACAGAAAAACTTGGCTTTGAGCCTGACTAGATTTGAATGTTTTTGAGTATGTAGGCCAATACTTGAGTAATTTACAAATCAAATGAGGTCTGTTTATCTTTGATAACTCATATTTAATGATGAGTTTGTTTATCTTTATTCCAGAGATAAATAGACCCGCTTAAGAAAAAGCTGACAATTTCTGAATACGTTGTGATATGAGTGTTTTCACTGTTTGTCTTAAAAATGGCTACACCTTTAATATTACTTGTTTGTAGTAGATTTCATTTATGTGCTGGATAAATAAGATTTGATGTCCCCGAAACAACTTAGTTAAATGATAGATGTTGTTTTATAGATGTCTCTGTGGCACTCAGTGCAACATTCGCGATACTGAATTTTGTGGCACTTATTGAATTTGGGTGCACATACCGATCTGTTGTATTTGATTACTGGTCTCTCTGTTGGTAAAGTTCGACTTGGCAGTGTCTGATCTCTCTACTGGCAGTAGTCTGATATCTGTGATTGGTATCGAGCAGTAAACTCCTAGAAACTGGATTTCCCACATGAACAGTACATCATTTCTTAACATTAAAATAGAGTGTGAAGCGCTTTGGATTTTGTTCCTCGTTCCTCTTTCTCTTCTGTTGTATTTTCTTCCCCTGTAATTTAATGCAAAACGAAAAGCTTACTGAAAAGGTGTATCATGATAGGGAAAATGTACAAAAGACTTGTCTCTCCAAAGCGAACAGAGAAAGATAATGAGAGAGCAAAAGATACAGCTTTCAAATCTAATGGAATCGAGAGGTCTGTGTTTTATAATATAAAACTATAATCCAAAATTAAAAGTAAATACTTCATCCTAATCAATCAAAGAAAGCATTATGAATACATAGACTATAGGTTTCCATCTTGTTAGTACACAAACCTCAGGTGAGGTATCAATATTTGATTTTGGCACTGAATGATTCGGTTTATTTTGTTTACCTGGGCAGCTTTCTGGCAGGGTGCAAGATACCTCCAAATTAGACGGTTGTTAACAAACCTTACGCAGCTTGATATTTAGTTTAGTGCCAAATATACACCAGGCCAAACTGAGATGAACATACTGAGATGATTATTACCAATATTAAAATTACCTAGAAAATGGGGAATCTGTATGGAGCAGTCCCTGTTAAAAGGTCCTTATGTTTATCATATATGCACAGAAATGTATACATTTGGCACCAGTATGTACCTTTTGGGTACTAATATGCCCTCTCTGGTACCGGGATGAAGTCTCTTTAGGTGCAAATATGTACTTTTTGAAAGTGCACTGACATAGCATTTATTTGACCATTTATGAGGATGATGTAACATCCTCACAAACTTTCTCTTCGTCCTCTTGCTTAAAGGATTTATCATTTTTTCTTGTTTGCTTTTATCTCTCTGTCTCGCTTTATTTCTGTCTTTTCGGTGTCCCTCTGCTGTAGTTTTATTAGCATGTGAACCATATCTTTCCACCAGCTCTCTTGCAACCAACAAGACTGCTGATCATGCCAATCAAATGCCCAAATCTTTAAGGATTTGTCTTTATGAGTAGCAGAAGTAATAAATAGGCAGAGGGAAATTGCTGACATCATAGATAAAGGATTTGGCAACGCATTTGCATGTACATTATTATAGTACAACCTTATTAGCAGCAGATAAGGGATTAAAGGATCAAGATGACATGACGTGATACGCTATGAACTGGACTGTTGAGATAATGGATCAACTGAATGAGAATGTGTGTGCGGAGCCTTGCATAGCCAGACTTTGAGCTGTTATATACAAAAACTTTCTAATTTGCATGCTAAGAGGTGGGATTATCTGAATTGCATTACTAATAATAATATGCATACTAATTGAGTGTTTTTATTAAGATACAAATATTTGATATACATTGACATTGCTCTCCCACCTCCTAAATCTCTAATATTTTTTTTTTTCTAAAACAACGTATTGCGATTTTAATGTTACTGCCCCCTGAAAGTGAATCACTTACATAGCAATCCTCATTCAGTGAGGGATAGAGCATCTGCCACATTAAATCTAAATGTAAATACATCTTTGCATTCTTATGTTTTGTATATACTGCATGTAGTATATATCAGAGAAATGCAGAAGTTAGATTGGTAACAACATGTTTCAGTAGAGATCTGATGCACGCTTGTCATAAAGAGTGCAGACAGCAGGCCTGTTACGGAAGGAAAGGCACACTATTTCGCTCAGGTTGCCAGATTGGACTTATTAGGGTGAGTGTTTCGCTTTTATCAGACTGGAAAGATTTTACACGAAGTGACGCCTTGATGTCATGCCTGAGAAGTTAAGCAATGTCATGAAGCGCTGTGAATGTGTGCGTATGCACTGGTGTATGTGTGTAGATTGGATTGTGTGTTTATTGTGGCGAGGTGTTGCTCTTCAGTTCAGTAGCTGTGTATGATGAAAGTGTGGCATTTTCTCAGATGTGACTCATTTGCACTCTGTGGACCTAATGAAGTATTGAAAGGGATGCTGGAAGGAGAAGAGAAAAATTGAGTTGCCTAACAACCAGAAAAGTAACTGGGAAAATTAAGCGAATGTTTACACTGCAAAAAATGATTTTCTTACTTAGTAGTTTTGTCTTGTTTTCAGTACAAATTTCTAAAAATTCTTAAATCAAGTTGTATTTTCTTGATGAGCAAAATGACCTAAGAAAATAAGTCTAGGTTTTAGACAAAAAATATCAAATTTAAATGAATTTGTGGTTAAAACAAGCAAAAATATCTGCCCATGGGGTGAGAAAAAAATCTTAAACACTTAAAATAAAAAAATTCTCACCCCATTGGCAGATATTTTTGCTTGTTTTAACCACAAATTCACTTAAATTTGATATTTTTTGTCTAAAAACTACATTTATTTTCTTAGGTCATTTTTATACTGAAAATACCACAAAAATACTGAGTAAGAAAGTCATTTTTTTTGCAGTGTACATGTGTGTGTATCTATCCATACACAAAACAATCCTTTAGGGACAAGTTCCGCAACAGAGAGCTATAGTGAAAAAAACTGTCTTTTGGGAATATCTGGGATGACATTATTTAAAGAGCACCTATTGTCCGATTCACGTTTTGCATTCCTTTGGTGTGTAAGTGTGTATTAGTACATGTTAACAATATGCATAAAGTACAAACCCAAAAGTCAACGGTGACGCGAGTTATTGTCTCAATCTCTTTTCTTGGACTACAAAAAACGCACGGATTGTAGGCAACCGTTTACTTCCTGGGATTGGTGATGTAGACAAAACCGACATTATCATATTTCATTTCATATGTAAGTTTACTCCTGTTAGCCATCAAATCATTCAAACATGGTAAAGAGGGTCACATTTCCAGCTGACGTCAGAGGTATTTAGGCCAATCACAACGTACAGATTAGCTGGCCAATCAGGGACACGTAGATTTTCAAATCTGTGTGTTTCAGGAAGAGAGTTAAATCTGGAGCTACAAAAATGTATGGTATGAGGAAAATCGTGTTTTTTAATCATAAACAACACAAACACATTGTATTATACCAAATACACAAAATAACATTGTTTTTAGCAATGAAATATTTTATTTTATTTTATATTTATATTCTAAACATGCAATAAGTGTTCTATTAAGGGTTTAAGGGATAGTTCGACCAAAAACGAGATTTCTGTCATCATTAACCCATGTTGTAATAAACTTGCATGAGCACCATTTACTTCCAAAGTACTATAGGAAAATGAACTACTATGGAAGTCAATAGTGCTCAGTGAGTTTGGTTACAAACATTGCTGTAATTATCTTCCTTTGTGTTCAGCATGACAAAGAAATTAAAACGGCTTTGTAATAACTTGAGGGTGAAGAAACCCCATGACCCAAAATAAGACTCTGTGCTGGTAATGCCTACTTAAAATGAAATTGTATGTGCCACGTCATTACTTCTCAGTTCATTGAAGAGCATATACAGTAGGGGTTTGAAAGCAATTTAATAACTTTGTATACATGTGAAAATTGGGTATGAGCTCACAAAGAAGTGCTGCTGTATTTATCATTCAAAGGTCAGGGAGTCGGAACTTGATGGTAAAGGGCAAATAAAGTCATTTTGAAGGTTTCTCATCTCTTCAGCTTTAATCCCGGAGGGTCTCAAAGGAGATTTTACTACAATTTTAAGGCTTATACAATTGCACTGCGTATTTGTCAGTGTGACCCAACAAGTCCCACTCACTTTAGTGAAAACATATTTAAAAATAATAATAAATAAACCCTCTGTAGGGATTATTCAGATACACAACATATTCCTTCATAGTCTGTCACAGATTTGTGTCTTCTATATCTTTCAAACTTTAGACTGACTGTATACTGTAAAATCGTCCCTTGCTAATTTATCTAAGACTAACTCTTATCTTTGAATGAATGGTTTTATTACTCACACTAAAAGCCTTCAGTTTGTATCATAAATAAATTTGTTCTAGGACATGTTTTAGTGATTGTTATGGTTGGATAAAGCACTGAACATTATTAAGACTATAAATATAACTGTGATGAACTGACTATAGGAATTATGAGGATTTCTAAGTGTCCAGGTAATATGTGAAGCCCTTAACAAAATGTACAGTACGGGAGAGCGGGGCACAACCTAACGCTTTTTGGTTTTGGCTCAATCATTGAATTTTTTTTTTGAGTTTTATTATATTTTTACACAAGCAACACACACATCTCTGCTACAAATGAACATTTGAAGTTTGTTTCAAGTACTTACCATTCTTAGACAATTACACCAAATGTGACAGAAGTGCAAACGTTACAACTTACCCCATAGGTGGGGTTAATTGTAACAGGCAGGGGGTTAGTTGTAACACGTGCTTAAAATTAAGTTTGCAGGCAAATATTTTAATACTATTTTGTTATATACTTGAAGTGGATATTGTTTATATATCTGCCTATAATAGACAGGTATCCACACTGTATTTAATAACTACACTAAAGTTTCAAAAATTTAATTCTGAGATAATGAGCATCAAAGTCAGATTTTAGCCATTCATTTCATTATGATTTCAATCTTTGACGTGACCTTATTCAATCAATATTAAAGATATGAACAAAAATAAATTTGACACAAGATTTTTGATAAGACAGGCACATTTATTTTGTTGGCAGCCAGCAATCATTCGTGTGTAGCTTATTTAAAACAATGGCAAGAATTACGTTAACATTAGCTGTTTTTATATCGTAAGTGCTGAGGGGTTAGTTGTAACACAGTGTTACAATTAACCTCGCTGGGTCAAAATATTTTCAAGTCCTCCAAAAAAGTTGCTAAGAGCTGCAGACATATTTCAAAACGATGCTGTTTTCGTCAACAAAACACTGATTAATATGACGAAGCATTGGATTTGCTATCTAACACACCCAACTTAGAAACCGAAAAAAAAAACATACGATGAAAAAATTTACTTCAATGCCACCAAAACGTCTCGGGTTACGAATGTAACCATTGTTCCCCGAGAAGGGAACGAGACGCTGCGTCGCCGAAGCTACGCTATGGGAACGCCCTCTGCGTGATTGCGTCTGAAGCACGTATGTCAAATCAGTCCAATGGTCAAGTGACACGTCATAGGCGGGTGACGTGGGAACCAGGAAGCTATAAAAAGAGCACCCAGCAAGCCAACTTCAGCTAAATTGTGCCGAAGCAAGGCGAGACAGGGATGCAGGGAGTATGGCAGGGAGACGCAGCGTCTCGTTCCCTTCTCGGGGAACAATGGTTACATTCGTAACCCGAGACGTTCCCCTTCGAGGGAACTCGAGCTGCGTCGCCGAAGCTACGCTATGGGAACGATGTACCAAAACACCATACTACCAAATGCCTGTCTGTGTGTAAAAACGCGCACAGCTTAAGACATGAGCACCTGGGCTCCAGGCGTAGCACCAACATCTAACTCGTAAAACCGAACGAATGTGAGCGGAGAGGACCAGCCTGCCGCATCACAGACATCCTGCATTGAAGCCCCTAGCCACAAGGCCTTAGAGGCTGCCATACCCCGGGCAGAATGAGCCCTGACGGCGATAGGTGAAGGCCGTCCAGTGGTCTCATAAGCCAGAGAGATAGTCTCAACTATCCACTTACTGAGTGTCTGCTTGGTCGCCGGCAGGCCTTTCTTGGGCGAGCCAAAGCACACAAACAGTTGCTCAGACCTCCTCCACAAAGAAGATCTGTGAACATAGGCATCCAGTGCTCGCACTGGACACACCAAGTTAAGCTTTTCCTGATTCCTATCCCTAAATGGGGGAGGACAGAGGGCCTGAAGTACGACAGGTCGTGGCACATTAGTCGGTACCTTAGGCACATAGCTGGGCCTTGGGTACAAGAAAGCCTTAACCATCCCCGGCGCGAATTCAAGGCACGTAGGGGAAACCGACAGGGCCTGAAGGTCACCCACTCTCCTCAGAGAAGTGACTGCCAACAGAAGTACTGTCTTAAGTGCCACAAACTTGACTGGAACGGTCTCAATGGGCTCAAACGGAGCCATGGACAGACCTTCCAGCACAACGGCCAGGTCCCAAGCTGGGACCCTGGGTCGGACTACAGGCCTCAGCCTCCGAGTGCCACGAAGGAAGCGAACCACCAGCGGGTCTCTCCCAAGGGATTGCCCGACCAAAGGAACATGGTAAGCCGAGATGGCCGCCACATACACCTTCAGTGTAGAAGGAGATAACCCTGCGGTGAACTTTTCCTGCAGAAACTCCAAGACTGTACCAATTGGGCAGTTCACAGGGTCATGCAGGTGTTTGCTGCACCAGGAAGTAAAGACTCTCCATTTAAAGGCATAAAGCTTCCTCGTGGAGGGAGCTCTGGAGTGAAGAATGGTCTCAGCAGCCTCAGCTGAGAGACCAGATTCTATGAGTCTGGCCCCCTCAGTGGCCAGACCCACAGTTTCCATAACTCTGGGCGGGGGTGAAGAATCGAGCCACCCGCCAGAGAGAGGAGATCCCTCCTGACGGGTATTTCCCAAGGTGAGCCGTCGAGGAGGGCCACCAGGTCCGAGAACCATATCCGGTTCGGCCAGAGTGGGGCTACCAACAACAAGCGGACGTTGTTGCGACGAACCCTCTCCAGAACTCCCGGGAGCAGAGCGATCGGGGGAAAAGCGTACAGCCGTAGCCTCGGCCACGGCTGAACCATGGCATCCAGTCCCAGCGGTGCTGGAAGTGTGAGAGAAAACCATAGCGGACAGTGTGTCGTCTCTCTGGACGCAAACAGATCCACTTCCGCCTGGTAAAATCTCGCCCAGATGGACTCCACCACCTGAGGGTGGAGCCTCCACTCCCCGGGCCTCAGCCCCTGTCTCGACAGGACGTCTGCTCCCTGATTCAGACACCCGGGAATGTACACTGCTCTGAGGGACAGCAACTTCCCCTGTGTCCACAGAAGGATATGGCGCGCCAATTTGTACAAAGGGCGTGAACGCAAACCCCCCTGGTGGTTGATGTACGCGACTACCGACGTGTTGTCTGTCCGGACTAACACGTGATGGCCCCGCAGGTGAGGGATGAAACATCTCAGGGCGTAGAACACTGCCATCATCTCTAGGCAATTTATGTGCCAGCTGAGCTGTCTGGCCCCCCATAATCCATGAGCCAGATGGCTCCCCATAGTTGCTCCCCAGCCTGTGAGGGAAGCATCCGTTGTCAGCGTAACTCGACGGAACTGAGCCCCCAACATCAGTCCTTGGGAGAGAAACCATGGTCTCTTCCAAAGATCTAAGGCACGAAGACATCTGCGCGTGACCTTGATCAGACGGAACGGGTTGCCCCTCGGGGAAAACCCTTTGGTTTTGAGCCACCACTGTAGCGGTCTCATGTGAAGCAGCCCAAGGGGTATCACATTGGATGCTGCTGCCATGAGGCCCAACAACCTCTGAAATTGTTTTACAGTGTGTGACTGGCCTAACTTCACTCTGCCTACAGCCAAAAGAATGGATTCCACACGAGCAGGGGACAGATGTGCCTGCATTGTCGTTGAATCCCATATAACGCCAAGAAAAGCTGTCCTCTGTACTGGAGAGAGCACGCTTTTCTTTGCATTTAGCCTTAACCCCAGTTCTCTCATATGGGTCAGCACAGCATCTCGATGCTGCGCTGCCATACTCTCTGATTGGGCTAAAATTAGCCAATCGTCTATGTAGTTTAAGACACGGATGCCCCGGAGTCGTAATGGAGCCAGCGCTGCATCCATGCACTTTGTAAATGTACGGGGTGACAGAGATAGACCGAAAGGGAGAACCCGATATTGGTAAGCCACGCCCCCGAAGGCGAACCTCAGGAATCTCCTGTGCTGCGGGAGGATAGATATGTGAAAATACGCGTCTTTTAGATCTATCGTCACAAACCAGTCCTCGGATCTGATTTGTGTGACGATCTGCTTTATAGTTAACATCTTGAACTTTAGTTTTGCAACAGACCGGTTCAGATGACGTAGATCTAAAATCGGACGTAACCCCCCGTCTTTCTTTGGAACTATGAAATAGCGGCTGTAAAACCCTGACTCCCTGTTGTGAGGAGGAACACATTCTATGGCTTCCTTGCACAAGAGAGTTTCTACTTCTTGTTCCATTATTAGAGCCTGCCCAGCACCCACTATGGTAGATAACACGCCGTTGAAATGGGGTGGCTGGTTGCAAAACTGAATTTTGTAGCCCTTTTTTATTATTTGCAAAACCCACTGAGACACGTTTGGCAGGAGTTTCCACGCTGCCCAATTTTCTATAAGGGGGACCAGCCTCTCGAGACTGGCTTTTTGTGTACTGCTTAAACTTTCCCCGGTGCCCTGAACCAAACTGGCAGGGTTCAACCTGGGTGATATTAATGCCTCCCTCCTCGGAGAGAGGTCTTGCGTGCCCCGCGCACGAGGCACACAAGAATATGAAGCCGCTGTGCCCCGAAACACACACTGCGGCGGGGTTAACACACTGACATCCCGAGGGCATCGAGGAGAGACGGGCACCGTGTTGTGAGGTGACTGCCGGCTCTCCCCGATTGGGGGCTGCCCTCGGAAACATGACACTACGTCCCTCAGGACTTCTTTTTAGCCGACGCCTTCCTCGCCATAATAACAGCCCTCAGGTCTGGTTTCTGTTTAGAAGATGTCTGAGTACGACCGCCCGAACCCCAGTTCTTTTGAGGGGGACCACGAGTGGCAACACTACGCTTCTGCGATGCTCTATACGATGGCTGCTCCCGCCCAGCAGCCCTAGAATCAAGAGCACGGCGGGGGAGATAGCGTTCGAACGCCGCCGACTGCTTACGAGCCTCCGCAAATCTCTCGACGACAGTGTTAACGGCATCGCCAAAAAGACCGGAGGGCGCAACGGGCGCGTCTAAAAGGAATGCCCTATCTGAGGATTTAAGCTCAGACAGATTAAGCCATAAATGGCGTTCCGTGGCTACGAGAGCTCCCATCGATCTACCCACGGCTTTAGCAGTTTCTTTAATTGCCCTGAGTGACACATCAGTGACTCGACGAAGCTCTTTAAAAACATCAGACGTACCCCCCGCCTCGGTATCCAAATCTTTAAGTAGTTCTGCTTGGTACGCCTGTAAGACAGCTAGGGTATGCAGTGAAGCCCCAGCCTGCCCTGCAGACTTATACGCTTTACCCACTAAAGATGAAGTCAACCTAACCGGTTTCGTGGGAAGCGAAGGCGATTTTAAAGATGACGCCGCAGCGGGGGAGAGATAGCTCGCAAGCGTCTGCTCCACCCGGGGCATCGTTAAATACCCGTGCTCACCCATCCCCACAATGTTGGAATACATGGTGGCGTGAGGGGTATGAACACGGGCCGAATACGGGGCTTTCCATGATCTCGACAGCTCGCTGTGGAGATCAGGGAAAAAAGGCATGTTGCGCCGCGAAGGTTGAGATTTTTGCTTTAAAAAACGCTCGTCTAACATGCTCTGAGGACGAGCGCTCTGTGTCTCCGCCGGCCAGTCTAACTTTAAGCGAGCCACAGCATTAGTGACAACCTCCATCAAATCATCGAACGCGGGGGACGAATGAGAAGGCTCCTCAGCGTCCACCACGTCCACAGACATAATATCGACTTCCTCGGACGACGATACATGCAAAACTGGGCTCCCGCCCTGGGCGGAAGAAACCGCAGCGCGTGCTTCCGAATCCAGAGACGGGGCGCTAGATCCCGCGGGTGAAGGCTGAGAAAGGGGAAGACCCGTCTCAAGCTCGTCCGCGAGATCTAGTTGTGATCCCCACGATCGCAGCTTCCGCCCTGCCTCGGCAGCAGCGGGGCCAGAACCGTGGGGAACACGCGGCTCACCACCCTCCTCGAAGAGAGCGAGCCGCGAGCGCAACGTACGGAGCGGCATCCTTTCAGAGTGTGCACAACCACCCCTCTCAAGAGATGATCGTGCGTGTTGTGCCCCGAGGCACATAACACAAAGACGATGCGAGTCCTCGCTCGTAATGAAACGAGGACACGGGGAAGCACACTCCTTAAAACTTTGTTTGGACATAATAATGACACACACTCGCTTGCTGAGGCACAAAGAGCTGAAGTTGGCTTGCTGGGTGCTCTTTTTATAGCTTCCTGGTTCCCACGTCACCCGCCTATGACGTGTCACTTGACCATTGGACTGATTTGACATACGTGCTTCAGACGCAATCACGCAGAGGGCGTTCCCATAGCGTAGCTTCGGCGACGCAGCTCGAGTTCCCTCGAAGGGGAACACTCATTCATCAATAACTCTGTGGAAAAATGTTATACATTCTAATAATTTGCGGGAGATTGTCTTGTGGCAGCATGAAAAAAAATACAGAAAAAACAAAACGCTCAACCTTGTGCAACAATGTAAACAGTCCATGTTACAACTAACCCCGCGTTAGTTTTTGCCCTGCGCACCCCTATGTATAAATATTATGATTTGAAGGGAGGATAGTGCTGACATTATTTCAGACCAGATCAAACTGGACTGCTGGATTTTTTTCAGTACAATCATTTTGGTTTTATAAGTAATTTTAACTTTGATTTTTATATTGACTAGTGATGAGTATCTGTAACCTAGTAAAATAACTTAAGCTTATTCAGCTAGTCAAGACAAAAAAAAACAAAATGACATTTTTTTTACATTGCTCCCCAACACCTTTCCCAAGTTTGTGTTATATTTCTCTCATTATATGCAGTATTTAATGCTCACATGTGCATTATATGCTCACATGAGTAATACAGTTGAGCATATTAGTGCTGTTACACTAAATATCAGCACGCTTGGTTGGCCATTACATGACCAGAACTACATAACTTCTGTTTTGTAACCAACAGTACACTGCAGTGGGTTTTTCTTCTAAAGACACCGTACAGCTCCCCTAACACTTAAGTTTTATTGTGGAAAACTGTTTACTCTTTGTTTATGTTGTTTCACTGTAATGAATGGTAATTTGGTCTTTCTTGAACATATTAGCATCATTGTTAGCACCAATGTAGTTTAATTACACACAACTCGAACATAAAGAAACAATTCCACTCTGAAGCACTCTGAACAGAGCGGACCAAAGTCTGTCATTTATCTCACACTCCCATTTGTCTCCTCATCTCTCAAGAGCTGATGAATGAAGAACAATCACCATTTCTCAGCATTGGGCTCCACTCAGCACTAAGACAAAGTGTCTCTGCACTTACTCTGTGTTTTTGTCTCGAATACAATCAATTACCCTTAGCTGTGTAAATATAAGACAATGTGAACCACTGCTCAAGTGCTTTGACAGTCATTTTGTCTTCATCTGTATTCCTGCTCTCTCTCTGTTCCCCACAGACAGATTGGTGTATCATAGTGAATGAGTCAATGACTGCTGTGGAGCGCCTGTATCTGGCCCAATAGTGTGGAGTCATCACGCCCTGGGCTCTGAAGAGAGAATGGACAGACGGCGGGACTTCAGGATGGGGAGTAGACCTTTATTTGGATGGTCAGTGAAGGGTGATGTCATATTATGCTGTTGTGATGTCATGCCAATGTTGCAACGTTGTCTTATTTGCAGGTTTGGTATCTGCAAGCATATGTGCTTCACCTGAGGAAAAGCAATAAAAAACATACTATTACTCAAAAACAGATACATGAAAATTATTTGGACAACCATAGTGCACTTCTTTAAATAAAGAGCCCCTGTGAATGTCTTTTTCTCCAGTGACCACATAATAAGACACTCAACCCTGGACAAGATGGGAAATTCCGAAATAAAAATTACAGTCCGAAGCCAAATGAAAAAAAAACTCAGCCAAAGGCCGAATACCGAATACCTTTTTTTATTATTATTATTATTTTGCTCATTTTTTCACCATTACACAAGTCCTTTTTACTATATTTATTTCACATTATTTAACAATGACATTTTTTTAACATTCCAGCAGTCATTATAGGGGCTTAAACCTGGGGTCTCATTATAAAGCATGCTAAGGCACAAAACAGGGCTGGAAATTTGCATTCTTTTAAGTAATGATCCTACGCACAGTTTTTTTTTAAATGAGACCCCTGGTCACTTCTCTGATCAGATAGCTATAAATAGACTTATTAAAACTGTTCAACTGTACATTCGACCACAGTCTTGGCTAAACAAATATTAATCCGATCTTTTATTCCCACACAAAATGCAAATAACCTATTCATTACTATGCATTAAGAAACTTGCAACTACACATACAGCACTGTTATTGAGCAGCGGACACGCACCTGTGTACACGGTTAAGCACGAGCAAAGGGAGAGAAAGAGAGATGGAAGCAAGATTGACAGGAGATGACAGTGAAAAAGCGCTCAACAAAGCGTTCTAACAAAAAGCGTATTGTTAATAAAGCAATAAGCCTCAAGAAGCAGTGGGTTACCAGTGCATTTTATAATAGCTAAGGGGTGTTGTTAGGAACGACGCGAAATGGAAAAGCTGAGATAATTTCATTTTTGTGAAGGACTTGTTAGAGATCAAATTCAGAACTTACACAGTGTTTTTAGTGTTGAGTGAATGCGTCAGTGTTTAAGTTGGGTAAGATCGCCACCTAGTGGATAATAGCGGAAATATGGATTTGAGGTAAAACTCATCAGAGAAGTGTTTTCTCTTAATCGAAGAGATAGCTCAACTATATTTATTGACATTTATCTGGATATCGCCATTAATTGTGCAATTGTAGAAAAGATTAAAGTATGATTAAAGACTGTGGTGTTTATTTTCATGAATCAGTATGTAGCAAAAGTGGCGCAATGATACTTAAGCTATGTAATGCGGTCTGAACCGTGGGGTTACCGGGGTATTTTATCACAGCTTAAAATGCGTTACCAATCAGAATGAAGGATCAGAACTGTTCGCTTTATATAAACTTTTTATTTCTGGTTTAATATAAGCATGTTTGTCATTGTAGGACTTTACTGGTTTTTTGAAGTTTTTATTACATACTGCTGACGCTCTTCATCATTCTAAAGTCTCTCATTCTTCATGCTTGTGAATTCAGCAGACAAATACTCAGGATCGCCACTGCCGTGTCTTTCTCATACGCTGCATGGTGTTCAGGATGTCTTGATTTTAAATGATAAATAAAACGTGTAGTGCCGTATGTTTACAAATCTTTCTCTGACACTTTAAAATGCTTTTACCAACATGTTTGCTGCATTTGCGCATCTCTCACTCTACGCTGGTTACTATTTGATCGCGTCATCAAAGATCTCATTGTTCGGTAAAACGTAATCGCCCTTTTCACTTGTTCGGCTGAAAAAGATTTTTTGCTATTTTCGGCCAAATAATTTCGGTGACATTCAGGTCCATCCCAGTATGATATTTAAGGAATCTATTTAAGGTTGGGATTTAAGGGGGTGTTATAGTTAGGTGCTACACATAATAGGAGAATATGTATAACTGTATGAATAACTGCAATCTCTTAAACATTCAGATGTTGTCTGACATTATTGTTAAGGGCAGGTCTCTGCTGGGCTGCAGGCCGTTTTGCTCTGTCTGGTTCTCATTGCTTAGCATAGCCAGTTTAGTCTCAATGGGAGTGTTACTTTTAAGAGAGCTAAATGGCCCTACAGCGGGGGAATCTGTGACCCTTCTGACCTCCACCACATCTGTGGTGGCTCAAATCGATCTGCAGGTGACAGAGAAAGAACCATTGCTGTCTGAATTTAGATCCCCAGAGATCCTCCTTCAGAAAAGGACCTTGATCTTGAACTCTTGTGGTGGGATGGTTTCTCAAAAGTGTGAATGTATGCAGGTCATTTTTGTAGATGTTGCATTTGTATGTCTAGGATATTTGATCAGATTAAATGTGCAAAGCTAAATACTAGATGCACAAAAAAAGATTATGAAATTTCAGACTGTGAAATGCAAGAAAACATAAGAAATTTAAACTTTCTGATGCAAGAAACATTTCCACAGCCTTTCGCAGAATAAAAATGATCAACGGAAAATGGTTTTGTTGCTGGGAGACAAATGTGTTGTGTATGTATGTGATTTACAAACAAACAGATGTTGTAATGAATATGGCTGGTGTTGTGTCCATAATGTTTTATATTTTCTGGAAACTGTGATGAAAACCTATCAATTTGAGAGCACTTGGGTCCTACCAACCATATTTTGTGAGTCTGTTATTCATTACATTTATTTTATATGTATTCTAATTCATAAATGTCTCGTTTACGCAATTCATGATATTCACAGTTGCTAAATCACTTCCATTTGCAATTTACTGTACAAAACAAAAGGTGATCAAGTTAGCACTGACTATAACTAGCCAGTACCACCAAATCATCAATGAGATATTGAATCATTTTTGCCATTTACCATTTATATTATATAACCTTTGTGTCAATGCCAAAGTCTACAATTTTCATTCACACTATAACAGTCATTGCAATAAATCGGCAATTATATTGGACCCGACAGCACATCTGAAACCCGTAACTAAGCGCTATTACTCATTTCACATACAAAGAGATTAGTCGGTAATAACAAAAGTCGTTTACAAAGTCTTAAAGACAGAAGCAAAAAATATTGTAAGTTGTTTGGTAGCACAGATTTGAAATCAGTATTTGGGCTGTAGGGGGGAGACCCACTTTGCACTTCGGTCATTTGGGCAGATGGTATTTGGCAACTCCATTGCGTGGCCTTACTGCTGACTTCTAACATGTGCCACAGCGGTGCCAGAGGTGCCAGCTGTGTGCAGGAGAGCGAGGATGGAAACAGGTATCATTGAGGCACAGCAGTCATTACGAGCTAGATAAAGAAAGATAAATACATGCGGAGATGCTTGTGTGGTTTGTCCTTTCGCTCCTTTTTATCTCTAACTCCTCTTTTTCTAGTAGCATCTTTCTTTTTATCTCTTCCTGTCTCTTTAACCCCTGCCAATGGATGCTGATTTCATTTACATTGGATTATTGCGGACCCCCCACCCTTTCTCTCTCTCTCTTTCTCTGTCTCGCTCTTTCTCCCCTCCAATTTTCACATTCATGTATTCAAGGTGCAATGAAAGTTGGGGATCAGACCATAAGTGCAACCTCAGTTTCTGAGAAAGAAGGATAATTCAGTGAGTTACAGCTGTTAGTGTCTGGGAGAGGAAGATATCCTCTGTGTGTCCTCAGGGTTTCAAGACCACGCTCATTGTCCTCATGCATGGTACATTATGATAACTATTTAATGGCTAAAGTTTGGTTGATTGAGTGTCATTATTATGCTGTTGGTGATTTAAAAACTACGCAGTTGCATTTCAAAGGTTTGCTTAGTTTTGCCTCAGTGGGACATGGATCTCATAATGAGTTTGTGGAAATTGCTTTTTTTGCTCTACATAATAAAAGTTATGCATGCTTGCCCAATAATCTGGGATATTATAACTTAGAAGATTTTACATGTTTATTTATTTATTTATTTTTATACTGTGTTGGTTTTCGATCGTAGGTAACATTAATGGTTATTTGATTGGAATTTTTATTTTACTTTAGTTTCACCTTTATAACACCTTTATGTCTACACGTAATTGTTCTTTTCTCAGAATTCAGAGTCAGAAAGCATAAAGCAATACATGCAGACAATGAAATGTACTATAAATGCCAAATGTGGCTACTTTTAGCAGAAGGGCTGGTATCTCCAGGGCATGTTATGATTCAGCAGGCATGGATGTTTTGAGGTTTAGCGTTAACCGCAGTGCCCTGCGCCGGTAAACAATTAGTCATTGGATTTGCAAAGTTTGCAAAGTTCATGGCATTGAACTTTAAATTGATAATGTAAAAGTTTTCTCTGTGGTTGTCTAGATCAACTAAACACAGACCCAGTGATGTGATGTCTTGTGTCACTGTGTTGTCATTATCATATTTATTTGTCTTATAAAGTGATAGCTCCAGCCAAATATCAAAATAATGATTTACTCACCCTCAAGTAATCAGAGATACATATGTCCATCATCTTTCAAACAAACACATTTTGAGTTATTTAGTAAATGTCCTTGCTCTTCCAAGTTTTATACTGTAATGTTGGAAAACAGGGATCAGGGAACAACTTCTAACTTTAAACCCCCAAAAAGTGCATGCATCCACAGAGGTAATCCACATGGCTCCAAAGGTCTTCTGTGAGTAATCGATGGGATTTTGTAAGAAAATGTCCATATTTTTTATAAACTATATTTCTTTAAGAATTTTATACACGTTAATGAAAAGCTTTCATTGTTGACAGCATCTCTGAGGCAATTAGGTCATTTTGATATTCAGCTAAAGTATCTATTTAAAATGGCACATAAAAATGTTAACTGTATGTGGTTGTCATTCAGAAGTCCCCTCTGATCTGATTGGGCAGTTTTTGTGACTGTAATTGTAATTGTAACTTTGGATTTCAGATGAACAAAGAATTATTTGTCTATATACACTCACCTAAAGGATTATTAGGAACACCTGTTCAATTTCTCATTAATGCAATTATCTAATCAAACAATCACATGGCAGTTGCTTCAGTGCATTTAGGGGTGTGGTCCTGGTCAAGACAATCTCCTGAACTCCAAACTGAATGGGACGGTCTGAGTATTTCACAATCTGCTCAGTTACTGAGATTTGCACGCACCACCGTTTCTAGGGTTTACAACGAATGGTGTGAAAAGGGAAAAACATCCAGTATGTGGCAGTTCTGTGGGCGAAAATGACTTTTTGATGCTAGAGGTCAGAGGAGAATGAGCAGACTGACTCAAGCTGATAGAAGAGCAACTTTGACTGAAATAACCACTCGTTACAACCGAGGTATGCAGCAAAGCATTTGTGAAGCCACAACACACACAACCTTGAGGCGGATGGGCTACAACAGCAGAAGACCCCACCTGGTACCACTCATCTCCACTACAAATAGGAAAAAGAGGCTACAATTTGCACAAGCTCACCAAAATTGTACAGTTGAAGACTGGAAAAATGTTGCCTTGTCTGATGAGTCTCGATTTCTGTTGAGACATTCAGATGGTAGAATCAGTATTAGGCGTAAACAGAATGAGAACATGGATCCATCATGCCTTGTTACCACTGTTCAGTGTGGGGGATGTTTTCTTGGCACACATTAGGCCCCTAAGTGCCAATTGGGCATGGTTTAAATGCCACGGCCTACCTGAGCATTGTTTCTGACCATGTCCATCCTTTTTTGACCACCATTTACCCATCCTCTGATGGCTACTTCAAGCAGGATAATTCACCATGTCACAAAGCTCAAATCATTTCAAATTGATTTATTGAACATGACAATGGGTTCACTGTACTAAAATGGCCCCCACAGTCACCAGATCTCAACCCAATGGAGCATCTTTGGGATGTGGTGGAACGGGAGCTTTGTGCCCTGGTTGTGCATCCAATAAATCTCCATCAACTGCTACATGCTATCCTATTAATATGGGCAAAAACATTTTTAAAGAATGCTTTCAGCACCTTGTTGAGTCAATGACATGTAGAATTAAGGCAGTTCCGAAGGGGGTCAACCACATTATTAGTATGGTGTTCCTAATAATCCTT
This sequence comes from Paramisgurnus dabryanus, assembly GCF_030506205.2. NCBI lineage: Eukaryota > Metazoa > Chordata > Actinopteri > Cypriniformes > Cobitidae > Paramisgurnus > Paramisgurnus dabryanus. The sequence goes on along the minus strand of NC_133345.1, from coordinate 9,709,547 downwards.
TACGTGAGTGAATATCAATGAGGATGTATTGTTATAAGCAGCAATAACCACAGGTATGTAAAAGTAAAAAAAAAGCTTGTTTTGTAGCTGTAGTCTGCTTTGTGTTAGTCTCACAGAGTCCTTGAGTGAGAAGCACAGGCTTTATTGACCAAACCTAAAATTGAGGGAATTGGAACAATTGCAGTCAACGCTTTGATCTTTCCCAGCGGCCATCTGTCACAAATATGTTGAGCCGAACGCATGACGCTGGTTCATTACAGACGATACCGTGTTCGGTTCAATTTGTTTTTATTGTTCTCTGACCTTTACGTCTGTAATGAGTTGAAGCATGTGGGTGTGTAGATAAATCCCCCACCTATCACTTCATATTGAAGCGTTGTTTTATGTCTTCAGTCCTTTCAAACTACGCTTGCATTCCTTGTTCATAATTACATGTTATGGGTAGACTTCTTTCTGCCAAACACTAATGGGCCGACACCGTTGGATAACAGTCACATCTATGTTTTCCCGTTAGAGCAATCAGAGATCATTGCAATCAGGAGAATAATGCAGGCAAACTCTTTCCAACTGTTTGGGAGACTGGGAACCCATTGGGAAGAATTATTCAATCTCAATATGGAGCATTTATAGATCTGGGGATGTATATAACACAATGTTGATTTACTGGCAGAAATTTGTTAGAAAATGACCGTGTCCACAGGGTTGCCAGCGTGAGGGCATTAAGCCAGGATTTAAGGTTATGATTTTTTCCTTTTGGGTTAAAATGGGTTAAAATACTTTATCCGTATCCTAGTTGAGTGAAATGTATCCCTCTGTAGCTCTTTTGCACCATTGCTTTGCTTGTAAGACCATCCTGATCAGCTCAAAATAATGACATTGGCTCAACCAAACAGTTTCTGTTTGGCTGACCAGAGGGAGATGAGGAGGGGTAATAGGGAAACCTCTTTGATAACAGTCAATATTTTTGCAATTACATTTGGTGCGGCTAGCGGCATAGTACTTACTTTTAAGTGATTTTACTAATGATGTGTGTTGGTGTGTGTTTGTGTGGTTCGCAACATAATGGACCATGCACTTTATGTTGATGTGAAGCATGGAGTTTATCAATATAATAATGATTAATGATGTTGAACAGGTGCAGATGAAACTCAATGTCTGGGGAATCAAGAATATCGACTTACGAAACTTCATGCCATTTCTTATGCTGACTGATTGGGTCATCTGGTGTAAAGTAAACACGTTTCTGTAGTCTTCTCTCGCCATACCGATCCGGTTGCTTCAGAATAAATCATACAGTTTACCTGGCTCAGCAAGTCATGCTTGTTAAGGAAAACCCATAATCCCAGATGTATTATTAAAGGTGGTGCAAAAATTTTCCTATCATTTATATTCTATCCTTTTGCTCTTGCCCGTCTTTTCATCTGTTATAACTTTAAAGGAAACGTTCAAATCTTTGAAGATTAAAGAATTAAATTCTGCTTCATTTTTTATTATTAAACCACAAATAAAAGAGGATTTATTAAAATGGCTTTTTAACCATCATCATTACTCAGTAGCAGTTTGTATGGTTGAATGTGCTCAACCCAGTAATGATTAACTTGTCATACACATATTGCTATTGAGTAAGAATAGCATGCATGTCCATATGTTGAGGGAAAAGTTCTCATGCTGTACACGAGACGAAAGTGAGAGAGGCGGATTGAGAAAGATAAAAAAAAGAAAGATTGCTATCGGCTCCCAGACGCCTCAGCCATCTGGTACTCTATGGTCCTGCTGGTGGGTTCCTCCTCAGCCTACATTTCCACACGCCAGCCTCTGATTGGTCGGTACCGCAGGATAACGTGGTGATGTCATGGAATCATCTGACGAGCGTGGATGAGTCTCGCCATGACAACAACACTAAACCCACAGTATATTGGATTGAGTAGGAGGACTGCTTGCTGTTGAGTGTGTGACAGCAGCGCTCCCCGACAGACATGCCACTTTATAGATCCTTTGATCGTGACTTTAGTTCTTTTGTGCTTTTGTACTGTCTGACACAAAAAAAATCACACATTTACCTACCCACCTACTCACCTGAAACATGTTTTGAATGGAGCGAATCTTCAGAGATGTGCATTCGCTCATGTTAAAGCTCTGTAAATCACCCCTAGTTATTTTTGGTAATGCCTCAGTAAAGCAAACATGATGTTAATCATTTATGTGGACTTACAGTCACATAAAAAAAATGAACGGGCTGATTCTGTTAAACACAAAATCAATAAAGCATTTTTTCATCTACTGCTTTGATTTACAGGCAAAATATGACCAGTTTTCAGACTTCACACTGAGAATTTCCATGTTTTAATTGTGCTTCATTCTGGGTGCAATGAATTATTAATGAATTATACAAAACCAGACCCAACATAACAGCCCTGGTGACATCATTGTGCACGATCGTGGACACGTTGCTGATAGTGCTGCATTTTGTTATCTGATCAAATTAAAAACACCATCACAAATGCTCACAACACTTTGCAGAAGCTGCCGCAATGTTCAGTTTAACCTACTTGTGTACAAAGATGAAGGTTCGAAGTCCATTTCTTAATGTTTATATCTAGATTTACCCCTAGAACTTCGTTCATGTGCTTTAACTCTGGTCAAATATGATGCTAAAATTAATTCCTCTAATTTTATTTTTAATATGTTTTTCAATGCAATTAAATTGACATGTGAAAATAAACAAAAAATTGCAGCATTAAAATAAAATCTACTCACGTTGCATCAAATGTTCCTTTGTATTCCCTGTTTTGGCAGTGTTGACCAATATAGCCAATCACAGACGTGTCCGATGAGTGCATCAATATAACATTTAAATTAATTGTTGGTGTAAAATGTTTTTTTCACTTGTAAAATAGCAATTAAATTAACTTCACGCTTTTTAACTTTTTTGTCCGTGTAGTCCATGAAAATATGGCACATATGGTATTCTATTAATGCACGTTAATAATTACAGTATAAAATGTGCACACTGTTCCCCCTTGCAAATATTTGATGCATGATGCTCCTTAGTATTGCGAATGTACTTGTAGGGGAGATCCGGGCACAACCTTTGGCTCAATCATGAAAAAATATTTGAGTTTGATAAATTATATTTTATTCAAGCAACACACATCTCTGTTACAAATTACCATTTGAAGTTTGTTTCTAGTACTTGCCATTCTTGGACAATTGCACAAAACATGACAGAAGTGCAAACGTTACAACTTACCCCATAGGTGGGGTTAAATGTAACAGGCAGGGGATTAGTTGTAACACTTTGTAACACAAATTAAGTTTGCAGGCAAATAGTTCAATACAATTTTGTCTATATACTTGAAGTGGATATTGTTTATATATCTGTCTATAATAGACAGGTATCCACACTGTATTCATTCATCCAGCCCTTTTCAAACAATAGTTCAATAATAAATGAATACAAATGTCTAAATATGTAAGAAAAAGCAGCACAATTATGACAATTTTTTTATATGTGACCCAGTCTGTAATAACCATACTACAGTTTCAAAATCAAATTCTGAGATAATGAGCATCAAAGTCTGATTTTAGCTATTCGTTTCATTATGATTTCAATCTTTGACGTGACCTTATTCAATCAATATTAAAGAGCACCAATTATGCTAATAAATTAGCACGTTAGCACGTTATTGTAATATCCCATAGTACATACATGTTATTAAAACTTGAACTAATGCACTGTGAGTCTTATAAATTGCTTACATATCTCACCGATTTCTGCATGTCTGGAAAACGCTCGGTTTAGTTCCTGTCTCCGCCTCCCAAAATGTCTAGTGTATTCGGATTGGTCAGATGACTACTCAACTGTTATTGGTCAACTGGGTTCGGCGTGTGTTTGAAAGGTTACGCCCCTGACTACGCGTGGATTTTCCGGTTCTGACTGAGAGTCACAGGCAACGTAAACAAGCGCTATATTTCTCTATAAACGATGGTGTCTGTACTGCCTTACCACTTCAAGCTCGATCCAGAGAGTTCAGACGGCCGTTACGATGTAAACGATCTCCGTCAATGAACGCGATTGGATTTAACTTTTTTAGGTGTCCTTAGCTCTGCCAGAATGCTAAACGAAGACGAAAATGTGTTGCAAAGACATCCAAAAGGTAATTATAACGTACTACATTACTTTGCAAACTATATGGAAACACCAAATGTAGCACATAGAAGGTTTTATTTGAAATGATTATAAAACTATTTCACTTATTAACATTATTTTACTATAGTAAACTTTATTATAAAAGACCGCTTACATACTATATTACTGTGCAAACTATATGGAAACACCAAATGTAGCACATAGAAAGTATTTGTTGAAATGATTATAAAACTATTTCACTTAGTAACATTATTTTACTATTGTAAACTTTATTATAAAAGACTGTTACATACTATATTACTGTGCAAACTATATGGAAACACCAAATGTAGCACAAAGAAAGTATTAATTGAAATGAATGTTCTACATTATTTCACTATGGTAAAGTTTATTATGAAAAACTGCTTACTTATAAGTGCTATGTTTTTACTTATTAGGTTTTAAGGAGAATGCAACAGGTTCCAGGGCCTCTTACCTGCGTGATTCATCATCCAGGTTTTGCACAAATTGTCTAAATCCCTACACACAGAACATTTATTGTACGGACTATAAGCCTTTGAGGTGCAGGACTAGAGTAAGTTTTATTACATTTTTAAACCAATAACACTAAAGTATCATTATAGTAACAAAGTACCCAAAAGAACAAAAGATGCAACTTTAAAGAAAATATAATAGTCAGTCAAAAGTTTTTTTTATTTATTACAAATATATATTTAAATGTTAAACAATATACAAATAAACATACTTTAGTAACCATATTGTGCTCTTGTTTCAAAAATTGTTCAATTCATTTCTTACAGCTATCTATTCAGATAAATGGCATATTAAAGCTTTGTCAGCTGGTGCTATCTAAGACGACACTATAAGGTTATCATCCTGTCGTGTGTTGTTCTCCAGATACGCTTGGAGCTTCCTGATCAGATCGGTCACAATTTTGGCTTTCGACGACCCCTGCACTGAAGATGGCATGCAATCACGTCCTCCTTTGAAGGTCTCTCAAACTGTGATGCCAGGTCCATTGGAATCGGGGTTTCCTTCAGCTTATCTTCAAATACCTCATCAAACACAAGCCTGATCACATCCTCCACATAACTGTAGAAATATTGCAGTCAATAAATCTTTTGTTTTGATCATTTATTTCCCTGCTTCATACATTAAGTTTTTAATTATGAATGTATTTGAAATAAAACATTACTGCTTACGGTATGTCACTTGTGTGTTTTGGGAACATAGCCTTGTACTTTCCCTCTCCTGCTTTTGTTACGGCTTGGTGACATTGTAATGGATGGCTGCAAGGTACAAATACCTGTAAAATATAAACAAGCAATTAATTTATTGTAAAAGTAAATACTACTTTATTTAACACAGTTACTAAAATACTTAAATACCTGCACAGCATTCCAATAAATGAGAAAATCACATTTTTTTGCTGCAAATCTGAAATCTCAGGCTACGGACGGCAAAGGCATCCACTGATGATGATGATGGAAACATTGTGAAACGATGCTACTGCCTGGGTTCCTATTATTATGCAGAGAAAAAAAACTTTGTCATCATCAGTTATACATTTAAGACTGGTAGTGGTTTCACTAGGTAAATACATAATATGTGTTAAACACCTTTGCTCCTCATATGCCAGTCTGACTCCTTGTACTGTGTGTAATGATGTTGCATGTTTGCATACAGTGTAGAAGGATGTGTCCAGCTGCGAATCTAGGATATAGACAAATAAAACAAACATGTATTCAGTCAAAAAGAAATATTATAACAATAGAGTACAACGACTATAAATCGTTAGACTATTCATTAAAACGTAAATGTATTACATATTACATGGCCCAACATTAGCAACACACATTACGTGTTTACTTGGTTTCAAAATCTAAGAAAGCTTCAAGTAAATACAACAGTAAAATACATATAACTTTAAACAAATCATCTGTACTTAAGAGTTTCTTGAGTTTGATCATGAGAACAAATTTTACCGGTAACAGTTTAGCTGGCATTTGTATTTGTATTTATCTTAGCAACTTAGCAAGTTTGTAAACATGTCTAAACCAACATCGATAAAAAAAACGAAAGCCTGCATAATTCAACATACACGTGTGTAAATATGGTACGTTGTTTATGAAATACAGTATTACAACACAAAACAATTAGCTTGCAAGCTTAGCTCTACACGCACATTATGTTAATCTCCGGTTACCGGTTACGTAATGTACAGTAAAAGGCAAATAATAAACATGAATACTTACAGTCTGTGATCCAGAAGTGCACAGTAATCCAACTTTCAAGAGGAGACGTCGCGCAAATCCAGCTTCGGTTCATGAGAAGCAGTTATTGTGAAAACTCCGTGAACAACTTCTGACTGGATTTTTCCGGAACCGTATTAAACATGATGTCCTCTGTGGAAGTCCATAAAGTGCTATTTTGCCCTCGCATCTAAAGAGACAGCGTCTACTCGAGAGATTTAATCGCTTAAACAATGAAACAAGAGTTTGCAAACAGAGTCAAAGCAGGGACTCCCAACCTCCGCCATTTTAGCTCTCTTCTGACTCGGCGCTCCCCACCCCACCCTCGTCTTTGAGGGCGTACCCAAGCAAAGCAGAGAGGGCTGAACTATGATAATGTTGGTCTTATCTACGTCACTAATCCCAGGAAGTAAACTGTTGCCTACAATCCGAGTGTTTTTTGTAGTCCTCGAACGTTAGAGACGATAACTCGCGTCATCGTTTTCTTTGAGGTATGTACTTTTTGAATATCGTTAGCATGTACTAATGCACACTTACACACAAAAGGATGTTTAAAAACGTGTATCCCATAATAGGTGCTCTTTAAAGATATGAACAAAAACAATTGACACACAATTTTTGATAAGACAGGCACATTTATTTTGTTGGCAGCCAGCAATCATTTGTGTGTTGCCTATTTAAAACAACGGCAAGAATTACGATAACGTTAGCGGTTTTCATATCGTAAGTGCTGAGGGGTAAGTTGTAACACAGCGTTACAATTAACCCCACCGAGTCAAAATATTTTCAAGCCCACCAAAAAAGTTGCTAAGAGCTGTAGACATATTTCAAAACGATGCTATGTTTTAGTCAACAAGACACTGATTAATATGACATTGAATTTGGTATCTTACACACCCAACTTAGAAACCGGGAAAAAGGCATATGATGATAAAAATGTACTTGCATGGCACCAAAACACTTGTTTATCAATAACTTTCTGGAAAAAACATTATATCTTTCTATAAATTTGCCGGAGATCGTCTTATGGCAGCGTGAAAAAATACTGGAAAATCAAAACGCTCAACCCTGTGCAACAATGTAAACAGTCGTGTTACAACTAACCCTGCGTTAGTGTTTGTCCCGCGCACCCCTATATAATAATACCATATATCCAATATTTTTTATAGCATTCTTGGTTATATACTTTATGCTAATTGTGAAAAGGGTATATAAAAATGGGAATTTTTAGCTTACCTGTTTTCTGTTTTCCAGTAAATGCTACTGTATTTAGGCAAAATGTAAACTAAACCTGGAAATAAACAAAATATTTTGGGATAAAAACCTAACTAAAGAAAACATAAGAAGAAGAACATAAAATGCAACCCATGCTTACTGGCCATATACACACTTTTTGCATAATCTAAAATATCATGCTTATGATGTACATATTGTTTCATAGAATGTCATCTAGAGGCGTTTGGTTGTTAAGTAGATGTGTGCTGTTTGGTACATACAGAATTTATGGACCTTTTTGCACAGATGTGCAGCATACCTAAGCGACTTAAGCTGTTCTTGCTGTTTTAAACACAGGCGACTAAACATACAGATGTATTTTGATCATTCATTACTGTTCCTCTTGTAAATTGCAACTATGCTTCCTGAAAACAACAACTTATTGACACAACTTGGCAGAATACGATCAAGCCTGATATTAACGACATCAGACATTTATCCACCACAGTAACAAAAGCATGAACAGAAAAAATACGTCAATAATGCAGCTTTGTAACCTTAATTGAACCCAACGAAGCACATTCAGTGCCTCTAATGGACACTCCAACCAAAAGATGCAGCGATGTACAAGGAACAATGCATTTCAGGTTAGGCAGAGGTACGTCATTTCAATGAACCTATAGGAAATACTGCTATTGTTAAAACCCCATTTGGTCATATATTTTTCCTTGCTCATTTATTATACATTTTATTAATTTTATGCTATAAGAACATAGTGTGTTTTTAGACACCATTGTCCACCACAGATATTTCTAGGGGCCTTTACCGTAAGGCAAAAAATAACACAAAGGGTTTGAACTTCAGAGATCTTACAATAAGAAATCCGAGTGGCAGGAAACAGCTGGATCACCTTAAGCTTTTGGACTGCCAGGCATTGTGGATGAGACATCTGTCTATACATTTCCCGTTTCTGGGCAGAAGGGATTGTGGGAGAGATTCTTGCTAGCACTCTGCTGTGTTTAAACAGATGGGCCCTCCAGCTCCAGGAATTGCACGCTCTCTTTCTGTATAACACAGACACGCACACACCACCAAACGAGAGCAGTGGCAGGCAACAAAAAAAGGATGCCCTCAGAAAAACATTGGAAGACACAGTGGCACAAGAGATTAAGAGAGAGCGAGAGAGCTGGAAACTCACTGGGATAGATTTATAAGAGGAACACAGAGGAAGTGGATGGAGAACAGTGCAATGGACCGGCTCCAGCTGCTTTTACATTGTGTTGTAGGATATTGCAGTTGGGTAAACACTGTGTCCTCAGGCTATACCATACCCACTCATGCTGAGAGCCAAACCAAAGACACTTCTGAATTGATACAGCGCTTGGCAAAAATACCTGAAACCTTCATCGACATGCCTCATTGCCATTCATTCTTTGTTTATTGCCAGCTTAGTATGTCATGAAAGCACATCAAGGATTCACAAATCATTCTTAAGAAGAAAATCCTTCTTAACTCCCATTATTTCTTATTCAAATTTTAGTCATTTTTTTCTTAAGGTTGTTTTTAGGAAAACTTCGAAAGAAGAAATTATATTCTTCTTATATAAGCTGTCTTAAATCTCAAAATGAAAGATTTATTTGGTTGTTTCTAATGTGACATGTATCGTGTTGTCATAAAAAGCAATTCTGACTGTTTAATATTGGTAATGATCAAGTTTTGAATTGTCAGAATTGTCGAATCTTGCCTATAGTTGACTGATAGTCGAATCATCTATGTGTGTGTGCATGGGTTGGGAGTGGGACCAGACCAGGTACTCAACAAATGTTTAACTTTTATTTATTTTTTTCACAAGTAGCACACAGAAACAACTTTCTGATAAAGTGACCAAAACTGCCTTTCAAGTGATGAACGAAGACGAAACTGACGATGCATTTTTATCTTTAAGTTCAATTGAAAGGCAGTATAAACATTTGTGATTGTAACTGTAAATGATAAAAACTAAGCTTTATGTATACACAATTCTTTAAACGTTAATTTATAACAAGAAAAGTGCTGAAATTAATCATTTTATAGACACTACACTCTATTATTTAGCACAGAAATACCTGATTGCCTATTTTGACTTTAATTATCTCTGTATTCACTTTAGGTACAGAAACACCTGATGATTATTATATCATTTGTTTCAGAAATCTCTTTTCTATCATTTGAAAATGAACACCGACTATAATATTAAATCACAAGAGAAACCGTGTCAAATAAAGGTTCGGAGCACATAGTTTTCATGTCATCCCCGAAGTTTAAAGAAATGGCTTACCTGTTTTGTAGCTTAACTTTTGACAAGATAAATACTCTGTTTTGAATAATTTTAAAACGTAACTGTCGAAAAAAATCAGTTTTTTGATGTATCATTTGAAGAAATGTTAAATATGATTTTAAATATGACAAGAAGAGCACCTAGCGCTTTTGGATAAATTGCATGTGCCAGCACGCAACTGCGCAACATCGATGCAACGAAAAGCAATCCAAAATTTACAGTTTGAAATTAGGCTGCATTCACATGGTACCATAATACGGTTGCCAACCCAATATTTGAGTCCTTAAAGGATAATTCCGGTATTTAACACTTTGAGTCTCATTTCTGGTTTGTTTTGACAATGGGTCGTGTCTTGACTTTTTGACTCGTTTAGAAGCGTCTCTTGACTGCTTCAGAATGGAAGTCAATGACTATGCACAAACATGTCATTAAAACAACACTTAACGTTCATTTTCAAAACTGTGCTACTCACCGAGTGGTTTGTGGTGTTCGTTGATGATTAAAAACAAGTTGTGTAGCGAAATACAGTTTCTGTCGTGTTTTATTTGGCATTTTGTAATATTCCATTGACTTCTCTTGGAAGAATCATTGCTCGCTGATATATCACTCCGCCGCCGGGAAACAGGAAAAGGGTCTGTTTACATGTGGTTGTAGTTTATTCGCTCGGTTTCTCTCAGAAAAAACTTTTCCCATATTTGATGGCTCAGTGACCAGCTTTAGGTTTGAAGTTGAGCTCGATTGTGACTGTCTATACGCTAGACACCGAGCGTACTTGTATGGCAAAGTGGTTGTCGCCATCAAGTGGTCGGGAGTGTGCTGACGCTTCAGACTCAAATATAGAGCGGAAGAATATACGCGGTTGTGAGCTATCTGAAAAAATTGTTCCACTATAGCAAATAACACGGATTAAAATCATACATCGCGCCAATATGTTTGTTTTTAATTAACGAACACCACAAACCACTCGGTGAGTAGTACAGTTTTGAAAATGAACGTTAAGTGTTGTTTTAATGCCATGTTTGTGCATGGTCATTGACTTCCATTCTGAAGCAGTCAAGAGACGCTTCTAAATGAGTCAAAAAGTCAAGACACGACCCATTGTCAAAATTTCAGTGTCCATCACTGTAGTTCATCCAAAACAAACCAGAAATGAGACTCAAAGTGTTAAATACCGGAATTATCCATTAAGATGGTTGCGTTCACAGGTAGGTCAGTTATTTAAGGGTTTGACAACCGCATCCTATTACCGACCTCACTCCCGTATTTGTTTGTGTTTCACAACCGCATTTACAAGAAAGTTTTAGTGTGTGAACGGAATCGCACTAGACAACTAGTTGTATGTCACATCATCCATTGCTCTCTATGTTAAGGTACGGTGCATGAAAATTACTACAAACTGCACAGCAGAATTGGTGCATAAGGTTAATGCAGAGCTCAGTTTATTTACTTATCTTTTTTCTTCAGTAGAGCAATAAAGAAGATATTTTGCAGAAACCCGACTATGATTCTTATAATGCAAGTCAACAGATCCGCCATTTTGAAAACTCAGAAAGCAGATATATTCAATACAAAAGTAATCCCCATGTCTCCTGGTGACATATTGACGTCTTGTGAAGCAAACCAATCGGTTTTTGCAGGATATTGAACGTTATTTACAAGATTTTTAGCATTAAGGCAGAGACTTGGCAACATATGGAGTGTGCTTTACGCTCCTGCTCTAAAGGTGGCGCTAAGAGGCTGGTTTGCCTGCTGTTTGCTAAGCATTCTCTCATTGCCACCTATAGAGCTGGAGTGTAAAGCGCACTCCATATGTTGCCAAGGTAGGCTATGTCATAAATTTCTTGCAAAAACGAATCAATTTTGTTTAAGAAGATGTCAATATGTCACCAGGAGTCATGGGGATTAATTTTGTATTGGATATATCTGCTTTGTAAATAAATTGGCTTTGTTTCTGGCCCCAAGGTTGGAGAATTGACCAACTTCTAGCTTGAAGGGTATTATCTATAACATTATATGTAACTGTGTATTTGCTTCAAAGACAAAATGATCTGTTTCTGAATATGAGTTTAGATGAAATCAGAACTAGGCCGGTCTCTGGAAATCAATACCAAATGGAAAAAACAATCTTCCAGAAACTTTATCCCTTCCTCATAATAATTATACATATATGAAACTATTACGTAACTAGGTCACAGTAACAAATTGTATTTGTAATCTGGCACACCCAAGACTGCTACAGACACACGTTTCAATGCAGCAGCAATATTGTCAAGAAATGGAGAAAGATGAAAGGTGTTGAGATAGAGGGAACACAGTGGAATAGCACACAGTCAGCTCAAGTGTTCAGATTAAGAGTACAGTATGTGAAACTCTGTTGGCACGACAAGCTGCTTTAGAAATAGCAGATGTACGCGTTCAGCTCTCACCACACCTGAATGATTATGCAGAGGTTGCTTAAAACACACACGCACAAACAGAGATGTTTGCATAAGCGGTTTATAAAATGCCCCGACAGAAGTATGTCCAGCAAAACATATGCACTGTTGGTTTGTAATTATATACTAATATGTGCTACAAAAGCTTGCCAATGCACATTAAATCCATATAATATTGCATAATTGAAGTTATCATTACATAATACAAATGTATTCAATTATTGATATAGATTATATAATATAATGCAATCTAATCTAATTTCTTTTATGACAACATGATGATCCAGGTACAGTACAAATGATATCAGCATGATTTAAAGGTACATTGTGTCTTGACAGAAATGCAATATAGTATACATAACTATATTATCAGTGGTGTATAAAGACCTGTATTGCTTTTATTACCTTAGAATGAGCCGTTTTTATTTACATACACTGCGTGTCTCCTTACATGGAAGTCGCAATTTCATGCCATAATGTTTCTACAGTAGCCCTAAACGGACAAATTCCGCAAATTATCTTCTATAAGGTAGATCGAGTTTGGTTAATAAATTTTTTCTCAGACAAGGATGTGTTTGTCCTGTGACTGCTACCATAGCTTCACTATGCGTTTCGAAAGGGAGGGGTAAGCTGTGGACTGAGCCATTGGTTGCAATGTACAATCACAGCGCTAGATCCCACATTGCACCTTTAATGTTGCATTCCCACCAACCGCGGTAGAGGCGGCAAAAAGTTGGACGCTTGAACATTTGAGTTTACTCGCTTCATTCGCGTGTGAAATTCTAGTCGTTCGAGAAATTCACATGGAAATTCGCGTCATGGGAAGGGGCTTCTGCGGCTCGCTTCCGGTAATCAAGTCACTACTACAGCAAGGTCCTGATTGGTTATTGCGGCACGGAAATCTGCCAAAGTTCAGATTTTTCAACTTGCGCGTTTCCTGCGGCAACGCTCAATCCGCGCGAGTCGCGTGTTCCGCGCCAATCACGCCTTAGCTATGCCTAACTGCATCTTTGCATTGACTTAACATGTAAATCACTCGCGTCTGGTGTGAACCCTGCATGAGAAAGCAAGCGTTTGTGCATTACATGCTTCAATAGAAGCAAAGAAATCACCTTTTGTTAAAAAGGATTAGGTGGTCAATGTTACAAGTTTGCTTATTAGCCTAGAGGTGCGAAATGTATGACTACCGAACTGAACACATTCCTTAATAAAGTTATATAAAAGTTATATTTTAGTACAAATATAAAAAAAAGAAACCATTGCATTTACAGTAACTTCTAGCACTAGGTCAAAAAGGGACGAACCCAGCAGTTGTTATTTAACCCATGCTGGGTTGTTTCAACCTAAAATGCTGGATTGTTTTAACCCATTGTGTAGGTTTCAGGTTTATTGTTTTCAGTACTTGCTTTACAAAAAAATTAAAAATAGAAAAGAAACAAAAGCAAAAATATACTACTATGTAGTGGTATAATGTAAAACTGATTTCGTAACAATATTTAATGCCTGCCCACTTAAAAATGTATAATAACCAAGGAAATAATCATTGAAACAACATGGGTGACAAATGGCTGTAGTCACATACTTTAAAAAGGTCCTAATATATGCCATTTAGGTAGAAATATGTATACATCCGTTACCAATATGTTTCTCTGAAGTACCGTTCAGTTACTATTATGCACTCTTTGGTAGCAACATATACCTGTGAGATACTAATATAAACTCTGCTGCAAAGGTGTACATTACTTTTTAAAAGGGTACCGCCCCAGTGACAGCTACAGTATGGTCCTTTTTTCTGACTGTGGGTAGAGGATTACTAAAATGTGTGTTTAAAACTCAGATCTGCCTTTCCATTCCACTACAAACCCATTTATTGTGAACAGTGTCCTGTACTATATCCTCGTGTCTTTCTGCATCCAAAAATCCAGACCTACCCGCAAAGACAGTGGACCACCCATGAATATAAATGTTCTCATTAGCTGCTCAGCAGCCCTGCACTCCTGCTATCAATCAGATATCACATCAGAAACATCTACACCTCGTTCCAAATTTGAACCCTGGACTCTTTTTTTTACCACCGGGGCACCAATAACGGCTCATATCAGCAGATGGATGCGGGTCATGACTTTGCTATTTCTCACATGGTTAATGCAGATCCCTGAGTTTCCACCTGCTGCTGTGGGTTTAGCATCGGCTTCCCATTGAGGGATGGGTACTCATTTACTGCTAAGTGTTCAGAACCATCCTCCTGCTGTGACTTCAAAGCTCATCTGCCGCCGTGCGAGGGTTTGAAGGTAATTAATCAAGCCACATTAGGAAATGTCCACACAAACGAAATAAGGACTAAACAGGCCAGAACCGAAAGGTTGCCAGGACCTAATGATTCTCCTATTCACTGATAATCAAATTAGAAATTAGTTGTGGGAGTGTAACTCACTGTAGTTTACTAGTAAAACATTCGGGTGCGGAAAAAGAGACAGTGTTCATTTTTCCAAAAGCATGTTCATATGAACAAAGGGAGCAAAGAAAATTGTTATTAAATACGTTTGGCTAGAAGTCTGTCTGGTTTATTTGGCGTTACCAAAAGAATTGCGGAATTTAATTGTCCGTGATTTAAACCAATGAACACTATTTAATCTCATGATTTGTTTAAATAATCTCTCTTTCTAATACCAGTAAACTCTTAGTTATTTCTAATCTGCCACGTAGCAAGGTCAGTGTTGTCAAAACGTTATGATTGGCCCAAATCTATCAGCGCATTCTGATGTCATCCATTATAATGCCAGCAATCCTATTTTCCTTACACACATTGCGCTTACCAGTTACTGATTACCAATTACTGGTAATCTTACAACCTCTCTTACTGGTAAATTGGCAGCACTGATTTACCAGAATAGTTCTGTTCACACATGATCTGTTAAAGTCGCAATGAAATTGAAATGAAAAACTATATATGTATTTTTAATAGTGTGGTATTATTAACAAATGACTTATCTGTGAGCTTCATTATTTTTTAAAAATTCGTGTGTGCTCATAATCTTTAATCAAAAATGCAAATCTCCTCCCCTCCTCAAAACGATCTCTCTTCACTTCCGGTCAAAAGTATGGCAGGTGGGCGGGGTCCGGGAGAAGATCGCAGTGATTAGCAATTAGCAACACGACCCAACTTCAAACGATCCAATCAGATCTCGATGGACAAATTCAAATCCAGCCCTGCCTTATTTCATCTCAAAAGCCGTTTCATTCGGATATACGTCACCACGGGGAAAATAAGGCAATCGCTACTTCCGTTTCATGGCGACTTTAACTCCAATTTACCAGTAATGTACGACTATACATGTATATGTGAAAGGGACTAATCTTTAAAGGTGAAGTGTTAACTAAATATACAAAATGCATTGCACCCCGGAGCTTTTAAGTGATTTGAAATGAACTTCATGTGCAAATGGGGTAAGCTTATGGAAATGGGGTGAATGTTTTCTTTGTCTAAGCCTTAGGCCTGTGAAGCGGCAGTAGAAGAAAGTTTGAGCCATTTGAAAAATCAATATGTGTGAATCAATGCAGAGAATGAGTAAAGTTTTAAACAGTGATAAAATGCAGCGATAAATAGTCACGTTCTTACTCAAGAAGATTTAATAAATTACTGACCTTTTTAGGAAATGTAGCATGAGGAAGGACATGAAGAAAAACATTGATTCTCAATTATGCTATATTGCACATGGTGGCATGATGAGAGAGAAAGAGAGAGGGGAGAGAGAAATAAAGAGTAAAGGAGCAGAAACAGGTTGGGTCTTTTGTTAGCTGAATGTAGAGTTGCTGAGAACTTATTAAAATCTTGCATCTCTCTCTCTCTCTCTCTCTCTCTCTCTCTCTCTCTCTCTCTCTCTCTCTCTCTCTCTCTCTCTCTCTCTCTCTCTCTCTCTCTCTCTCTCTCTCTCTCTCTCTCTCTCTCTCTCTCTCTCTCTCTCTCTCTCACTCCCTTACGTCCAATCTTTTATCTGAGAGTTTCCCATTTCAATTCAGTCCTTGTAATGCCTAGACTTTGGCGACTCCTAAACAGAGGAGATGATCCTGATGTGTTGCCAGGGTGGTCTGATAACACTTACACGCTGACTCATCTGTGGTGGGCTCTCTTTCCCTCCTCAGGTCTTAATGCTCCGTGGTTTCTTTGAATAGCTGAAGGATTTGCTTTAATTGTTGGTCTAGGTTATAATGGCACACGGGCGTCTTAATATAATGCTTATAGAGAAAACAGTATTGAGTATTTCCTTGAATAATGGCCATAGATTTTATAATAACCATGAGGAGAAAGCTACTGAGAACTTGATTACAAACTTGATCATCATGAAATCTAATTTAGGCGTGGAGAGGAATCTCATTTGCATCCAGATGGTAATTAATTTACTCAGGACGGAACCCAAACCCTGAAGTGTCAACTTTAAACTTTTAAATCTTCTGGATCCAGCCAGATTTACTGAATAAAATGTGTTGCTTGTGTCACTGTGTGTGGAACTGTGTCAAGCTGAAGGGGGGTATGTAGTTCACTTTAATATGCATTATAAAAGCTCATATTACATGATAATTATCATAAATATGTATATTATTTTCACCAAGCAGTAGTTGTACGTTTAGGGATGTAGTTACATTTGCTTTGTCTAGATTTAGATTTAGATTCAGTATATGTATTTGTGTGATTGTAGTCTTATCAATGACATTTCATGGTTTTTTATGAGGTGGCTTATTTGCATTAATTTGTACGACCATACACGTAATCTTTTTGTATGATTTGCCTTTTTCCCCAACCTCCTGTGATATTAGGGTTAGGGGTGGGGTTTTGTTAGTTTTGTTTCTTGATAATCATATGTTTTTGCATGATTAATTTCATACGAATCCATATGAACTTGTAAAATATGTACGAATTCTCTTGCGATCTGGCTGATTCTGATTTATTTAGTGTTAGGTGTTAACTGTAGAGTTACTTTATTTTTCCCATCATTTCCTTTATAAATTCTTGCTTTGTTCATATGTGTGTTTCAGTTTTGTTAGGTTTAGTTGTTAGTTTGTTATTGTTTGTTTCAGACAATGTTCGAACTATGTCAAAGATTATGGGGGTCCCCTAGCTAGCTCTCCACCCCCCGGTCATTATAGGGTTGCCGAGATTTCATAAAGTAAGTCTTTATTTTTTATTGGTCCTGCATGCTTTAATAGAAAAAGAAATTACCCTTAGCTCAAACCATAAAAAATACCCTTCAAATTAATGTGAATTTATAGTTTGAAAATTATAGTTAATTTTTAAAAGCCCCTAACCCAATCCTAAATCTGAATCTAGCAATCTGTCAATTCCTCCAGAAACAGCATAAGGCGCACTTGAGAGTTTACATATGTGGAAGCACAGCAAAGAATTTTAAATTCATGTAGCATTTTAATTTTAATTAAAACCAGGGAGACCCCATTCATTTATATTTTTGTGCTTTATAGGGGGTCCCTCAATGCTTATAAAAGAAGGAAGGGGCCACCCCAGGCCCCCCTCAATTCAAACACTGTTTTCAGTTTTGTTACCGATTATATGTTTTTATTTGAGTCTGTATTAAATAAAGACTTAAGTCTTAGTTGGAAGCTTGTGTTCCTCATTCCTCAGTCCATCAAAGCTAGGCCACATCCCATGCAGTATAAATGCAGTAGCCTGTTAATATAGGGAAAAATAATCCATCACTTTACAACTTACTTCTACTTCCGTCTTAATGGTGCAAAATAATTTAGTGAGCCGTGTAGTGGTTTATGTTAAGATTCAATCACACCGTGAATCCAGGTTTCAAAGGCGCATCTAAGAGGGGTGTATATCGACTATATTTACTGATGTATTTAGCTGTCTTTCTGCCACTGCGTTCATTCAGCTATAAGAGGAAATGCATCCGCATGATGTACAGCCTGCCATGGGCAAACACATCCCTGCCAATTTATCTTTAACCAAACACCTCGCCTGACGCCAAGAGTTTGACACCGCTAGCGGCTCTATTGACCACGGATTGTGTCGACTGAAAAAAAAGAGAAAATGAAAACAAGATTGATGCTCAAAATGGCTTTTTGAAGCGACTGGTGATAATTGCATGTTTTGCTTTTGTTCTGCTATTGCTGTCTGCTTCGAAGGTTGTAAACATCGTCAACGCTGCCCCGGACCGAATGGGGGGAAAGAGCTATTGTATAAAAGAGTCCAGTGGGTGGTTTTAAAGAGATGGTGAATTATCTAGCTTAGTCTCCATTAGAGGACTGTCATCAGAGTGAAAAAAGATAGCGAAACAAAACAGTGGAAGAAAGTGAAAATGGTCATTACAGCGAGTCTATTAGAGAGGTAATGATAACTTCACTCACCGTGGCTGTTTCTGTGTACATGCCTTGGAATTGATGATGTTTGTTTGCTATGTGGAGTGATAGCACAATACTCTCATTCTCACTTTCTTAACATCCATCAGAGAGGGGTGATAAATTCACTCCAATGAAGGGTTATGGTGCAACTGTTTTTCACTTGGCTTGACAGCAGCAGATCATCAAAGGAGGTTGATTTTAATAGGCATCTGGGTTGACATGATTTTTGGTTTCTGTTTGAAACATGGATCATAAACAAACGCAGATACAAGCTTAAGGTGGGTTTTCCAATGAATTAGACCAGGAGTCTTCAACTTCTCCTTTTCAAGGGTCAGGCTTTAAAAATCCCTCTGGGGTCCGACAATTTTGGGTCACTGGCAGAGGTTCTGACATGCTCCTACATTTAGTCTTTTTTCAGTTGCTTTAAACATATTAATGGGAAGTGTCTCATAACACTGCGTTCAGCACAAACTGGGCTACAATATTATATGAGCTACATATATGTACATGTTTGTATTTTTTCACAATTCTGTTTTTAACAATATTTAAATGCATTTCTGTAAGCGTGTATGAACTTTAATAACACATTGCATATGGCGACCATGTGCGCGAGTACTCAATATCCGCGTAAACAACGCGGTGCTCAAAAAAGTGTGTAATAAAGTGCAATGTATGGAATTGCTTTGCAAGTAAACAATATATGGAATTATACTAGTTGCCAGTAACTTACTGTAGATTTTACATTTATGTTATTTACTGGCAACAGTTTGTTCAAAGTTAAATGAACATGAAACATTTTCAGTCTTTATCTTTTACAGTAAGTTACTGGCAACCAGCTGCATAATTACAGCAATTTTTTACAGTGTACATCTTGACTGTGACATCACAGTTGGTGTTATGTTGAGATTGGCCTGTTTTCCAGCAGTCTTTTGCGTGCACGAGGTTTACATAAAAATGAGGAAACAAATCTGTTTCAGGTTCACGATATGTCAATACAATGTACAGAGCTTTTATTATTCATCAATGCCTCGGTAAAAAACATTTTTTTATTCTATGGCTCCTTTAATTCCTCCCATCATTTAATTGTTTGTGCCAATCCATGAATGCTCAGGTCTGGTTGCTTTGCTGGCTATAATTACAACACTGAAATGGAGGCGGTGCTGAGTCACCATGAAGGTCAGGTGAAACCACAATCCTGCAGTCCTGTCAATGAGAGGACAAAAGAAAAACATTGAGCTGTTCTCTTGACAGCAGCAACATGGGACATCAAACAAGAGACGCCTGTTCAACCATCTAACAACCCATGTCAAAGTCAACCGAGACATCATACTCTGGAGACAAATTTAGCATTTCATGGTGCATATTCAGCATGGCCATAAAAACAAGGCCGGCACTTCTTGAACCCTTAAACAGGTAAAAAAATTAAATATACTATTTAACTTCAGTTTATAAACAACATGGCAGCCTATAACAGGTTTCTTATTAACAGAGCACATATAGTGTTCTTTTATTCTACCATGGAAGTCAATGGGGCCTCTGATCGGTTTGGTCAAACATCTATCAAAATATCTTCCTTCATGTTCATAAGAACAAAGAAATGAATACAGGTTTGTTACAACGTTTTTACAACTACTATCCCTTTAAATAATTCAAAGGAAAATGAAATATCGTGTTGGTTATAAAGTTAAAGTGTATATATATATATATTCCACTTTTTTGTGCGCACAGAAAACAGCTCACTTTAACTTCTTGTTGCGGTCAAAACGTTTAAAAGGCTTGATTATTAACGTTTGGAAGGATTAAAAACACTTACTTTCTAAATAGTTGAATGATGCATATTTGAGCGATTATTATTAAAGATATTAGTATAATTTTTCTGTGATTTCTTCTTTTCCACAAAAATATTTTGTGCTTCTTTTGACTGGGTGGACCAGCTGTCAATCTGAGTGGGCCAGTGCCACCCTGGCCCTTATGGCCATGTCCCAAATGGCACTTCCTCACATGTCACTTTGACGACATCATGTAGTGCAGACTTTAGGGCAGTGGCGAACCGTGGGTACTTCAGCTGGGCCTTCAAAATATGCAATGAAGTGCAAATCCCTCTCCATCCATAATACTAGGCTATTCGTATTTCGTTAAATCATACAGTGAACGTGTAAAAATTCTGAGCACGCAAAGTTAAATTACAGAACGGGCATTGTCTGCCTTTAAATGCAGTTTTAAAGTTTAAAATTACTTTAATCTAACTGATAAACACAAATACAGATTCTGCTGCTCTGTAATGACAGGGGCTCTGTAAATTTGCATTTAACATGCTTAATTGATGTTCTTTAATTTATTTTTATTTTTTGGAAATATATATTTAGCTGTAGGATACCTTGTTAGTCTTTTTCTTAAGGGGAAATATAGCACCCTGCGTTCTCAGTGCACCTCCTTGAGGCTTATAACTGTTGTTAAAAGATATCCAGGGCTCACAAAATCGCTAGCCCGAGCCCCGAGGGCTACCAAAATGTATCTCCGCCCTGCCCATCGGGTATAGCGGGGAAATTTTTTTTTTTAAGTTTTCGCATTCTCTCAGATTTAGTTAGGAAATTATATATTGTATGTAATTCGGCGTCGTCTGTCAGTCATTACTATCCTCACGTAACAAGTGAAACTGTCAGGAAGTAAAAGTATAATTAAACCCATTATTTTTCTCGCTCGTGTCCGCGTCATATGCACAGTCTCCTCTGCACGCGCTTCTACCGGCTGTGCTCTTCACGAGTACGTGCTTAAGTAATTTCGTTTTACCTCCGCCCTATCAAGCTACCCACAACGTCAATCACGTTTTCCGCCATTTACCTCAACCACTCTCACCGCAGAGATTCGGGCCATTAGACTGTATAAATATTAACGGTCTATGATCTTCGTCTTTGGTGTTTTACGGCAGCTCGCATCCAGTTTGTTGCATGCTTAGGACTTCATGAAGGCTTACAATGTTTTGTTTTTTGCCCGCCCACTTGAAATCAAAACGTGATTGGTCGATTTGCCTGTCACTCTCCACACCAAAACACATAGCTTGGCCTTCCGTCGGATTCATGAAGTCCTAACCAATGAATGAGCCAGATAACCGGGCCTTAATAGAGACAGACGATTCTGATTGGATTAGATGTTTTCATGACATGAACCTGACAGTAAACGTTAGACCATAGATGAGAGAAAATATATTACATGTATTGTATTAAATTGAATTAAATAGAAATGTAAAAAAATAGAAACATATTTTTATTGAATACTATATTATTTATTTGTATTATTATTATAAAAAATATTTTTAATTAATTTTTTTAGGCCTTCTCTGAAGGCGTAGAAGGCCCTGAAGGTTCCCCACTGCTTTAGGGGCCCTTGATGTAAGTCCAAGAGGGTGCAACGGAGTCGTATTTTGGGACAGATTGAATTTTGCCAATCAGTGTGAACTCCTATCTGTCGTCTGATTGCTCTTTTGCAAGGACTTCTGGGTTGGTAAAGTGCATGAAGCCTGCAACAGTGTGGGCTTCACTAAAGAATGCATCAAGGGAGGAAGGGGGCACTGATGAGCACACTTCGGAGCGTAAAAATGACAGATAGGACACCCTACGGACTCGTAAACTAAGCTAGCCGGTGCAATTTAAGGCCACGAGACCAAAAGTCCACATGAAGTGTGCCATTTGGGACAGGGCCATAGCCTCGCCACTGCTTATAACCATTTCCTGGAGCTGCGTGTGTACATGGTACTTCTTCTTCGGTGCATATTGAGTTTCTGCACGAGAGCACCCTCTTGCTTTTGGATGTAGCGGCATTTCACCAGAATTAATTGAGAAACATAGCAAGTAAATCTCACAATTTATCGTTACACCCCTAACATGGTCTTACCTCCTTTGTTGCATGTTCCCTGGGGTAGAATTTGTGTTCATTTTGGGGGTTTGTGATGTCACTGTAGTGACTGTAGTCCAACCAGCCGTTTGCTGTAGTTTTGTTTCAATAAAATGATATGTCTGGGCATATAGAAATGAGCTAAACCAATAGCACGATTTTGGAGTCGAACTATCTGTTCAGCCAATAGTAGATTGAGGCAATGTTTATTTAGATGCAGTCATAACAGTCATCATAAACAGTCATTAATTATGTCAGCTAGTGGCAACAAAATTACATTCTTCACCTTTAATGTTAATAGCATTTTATATGATCAAGATTTTTCATCTTCTGATATTATTATTGCATTTATCACATCATGTTGACGTGTGGCTGCCTGTAGGCCCAACATGATTTGTGTCCCGGGTTGTAGGAAGGTAAAGTGTGTGGTCTTTGGCAGCTGTAGTTTACTTTCTCAATATGTGTTCTGTTGTGCTTCTGTTCTGAGGCTTTAATCTTGATACATTATAGCTGCAAAACGTTCAGTTACGAGTCTCCAATGAAAACTTTCAGAATGCCATTTCCAAGAAACTTTGTGTGTGTGTTTTGATATTGTTGCCATTCACTATCAGGGTTGAGTAACTTACAGGCATATTACGAAATTGAATGCCCCCTTGGTGCCCACTATTAGAAATAAATGTCAAGCCACACCCATAACATCACTGTGATTTTTCTAGCACAGTAAACTAGCCCTGTTAAAGGGATAGTTCAACCAAAAATGAAAATTCTGTCATCATTTACTCAAGTTACAAACTTGTATGCGTTTCTTTGTTCTGATAAACACGAAGGAAGATGTTTTAAGGAATGTTTGTAACCAAACCGTTCATGAGCACCATTCACTTCTATAGTATTCCATTTTCCTACTATGGAAGTGAATTGGGCTCATGATCAATTTGGACCAAGTTGTTGTTACAATTGTATGTTGTTTTAGGCCCATTCTGCATATACCAAGTGAATAGATAATATTATGTATAGTAATAAGGAATAAAAAGGCTCATGTAAATTCAATAGATTATGTTTTCAATTAACAAGTAAAGTAAAACACATGTGAGATAAACATACAATGTTGCATATAACAACCCAGTCTCACCCCATGTCGTCAATATTTGACGACACTTGACCATTCGTCAATATGTGACGCGGAGGGTATACCTTTCGCGTCATTTTTTGACGAACTGGGGACTTCAATACTATTACGTCCGTTGCATTCTCTTCTCCTATTTTCTTACCAATTTCGCGTCGGTTTAGGGTTAGATTTACATAATGACATCCCTACCCAAACCTAACTCTAACCCCAACGCCAGGTAACAACTGTTTCTAACCCCAACGCCAGGTGACAACTGTTTAATTTCGCGTACACTGTTTAATTTCGCGTACACTGTTTAATTTTGCGTAATCTAACCCTAAACCGACGCGAAAATGGTAAGAAAATAGGAGAAGAGAATGCAACGGACGTAATAGTAAGTCCCCAGTTCGTCAAAAAATGACGCGAAAGGTATACCCTCCGCGTCACATATTGACGAATGGTCAAGTGTCGTCAAATATTGACGACATGGGGTGAGACTGTGTTACATATAACACTGTCACATCAAATGGAAAATGGAAAGTTTCTCAGATTAGGCAAATCCATAGTTTGTAATATGGAAAGCCATTTTAATGTTTAAAGGCAAGTTCACAAGTTTGTAAATTATTTTCTATGCACAGCAACATCTGAGCATCATCAAAAAACTCATTTTATTTATATTTGATGCGTATGTGAGTCCTCATTTCTCAAAGATGATTGAAAACATCTAACAAGGATTAAATTGAGTAATCGCAACGATTCAACATGCCACGTTAAATAACAGTTAATGGAACAAATGAGCATGAAATGGGAAATTCATTGGGAAGGAACTATGCTCGGAGCCCCCTTTAACATTTTGCATACCTTGATCAATTAATTAGATAAAGTCGTATCCATCTTCTTGGAAGAGGGTTCGAGATTAAGATTTAGGGGGACATTAGATTAATTGTAGATAGCAGGTGGGAAAGCAGCACCCTGGGAGAGAGACAGTGGGAGAGAGAGAGAGAGATGAGGAAAAACGAATGAGGGAGAGACGAACAGATAACGACGGGGGGATATTTGTCAGCTCCTAAACCAAAAACAGGGAGGATTCAGCCAGGCGGATGGCTGAAGATCCTCAGCCCTTCTGTGTGCCACTCCCTGAAGAACGGTAGCCGGGACGTGATCCAGTAATGGCCATCTGCTCTCGCTGCAGTGTGCCAAAAAGCCAACACAACCTCTTTTCCATGTTTCTGGATGGCAGATATACGGCCGCGTGTGCGAATAAGTGTATTTGTTTAGCTGCTTCTATATTTGCGTTCATGTTGTGTAAGGAAGACGCCTGTCTTACTGACTGCTGCTATTTCATTGCTGAGTTTTTTGTGAAAAAATATGCACTCTTGCTTGCATATGCGCAAATGCAAGGGTGTGAGAGCACGGAGCGGATGTCTGCTAACCAGAACAGTCTGGCTGTAGAGATACCTTCTGGCTTTCTTTCCATGTCGCCAGGCACATCAAAAACAACAACAGCAAATCAACAGCAAATAGAGAGAGAGGGGGGGGGGGGTTAAAATGGGAAATAAAAGGAAGGTAAACAGGAAAGAAAATGACAGCACATAAAGATTACACTGCAAAATTTGTTTTCAAAGTCGATGCGTTAGAAGCAGGGAAAAATGGGCAAGCGTGAGGATCTGAGCGACTTTGACAAGGGCCAAACTGTGATGGCTAGACGACTTGGTCAGAGCATCTCCAAAACTGGTGTTCATGGTCTGCAGTGGTCAGTACCTATCAAAAGTGGTCCACGGAAGGAATAGCACTGAACCGGCGACAGGGTCATGGGGGCCCAGGCTCATTGATGCACATGGGGAGCAAAGGCTGGCTCGTGTGGTCCGATCCAACAGATGAGCCACGGTAGCTCAAATTGCTGAAAACTGAATGCTGGTTTTACGGGGCTGCGTAGCTGCAGACCAGTCAGGGGGCCCATGCTGACCCCTGTCTACTGCCGAAAGCATCACAATGGGCATGTGAGCATTAGAACTGGACCATGGAGCATAAAAGAAGGTGGCCTGGTCTGATGAATCATGTTTTCTTTTACATCACGTGGATGGCATGTGAGTGTTTGTTGCTTATTTGGAGAACACATGAACTGTGTCCCAATTCAAGTGCTGCGACCTTCTAAGGACCTTAAAAGACGAGCACTTGATCTTTGAGGGTGGCAGTCTCCAAAGTCCCCAAAGAGAACTTAAATGTGATGGTCTACCCTTCGGAGGACATATAACATGCGTCACCTGCTGTATGCGCCCACCACACCTGTCAGCAGAACACAGCAGAGATGTATCTGACTTATTAAAATAAATATGGAACCAGAAAAACATTAGGCAGGTGGTCAAAATGTTATGGCTGAAAAAAATTCTTTAGCTGGGTTTTCACAGATATCTGCAAAAGAAAATAAACTTAATTCAGTTTAGGTACTGGGCTTAGGTACAAGCTTACAAAACTGAAGTTTAAAAGAAAAAAAATCTGGTTTAAAGAGAGAACAGTACGTAGGATAAGTTGCATATATAGTGGAGCCACCAACTATGAAATGAAAAATGAACAGAGTGGAATAAAGATGGATGGAGAGCTCAGAAACATGAAAACGCAGAGAATGGAAGAGAGGAGTAAATAAGTGACCAATGTGTTGTGAGAACAAAGGAAAAGATCAGAAGAAGAAGTGAAGTGTAGAGAAAAAATGATGGAGGGAAAAGCAATCACGCTCTCCTGGAGATAGAGAGGCCGTGATTCAGCATGTCTACAGATGGCAGATTCTGACAGTAAGAGGTCCTCCACGCGTATCTCTCTCAATCTCAGATAGATTTCTGCTCTTTGATGCTCACAGGCCCGTGCTCGAGTCAGATCCTAATTAAGATTCACCAGCAGGGAACAAGAGAGATGGGGAAAATATAGCCGGGCGGAGTAGAGAGCTACCTTGGGAGGTAATCATACCAGATCTGTAAACTGTAAGGGTGCTCATCCCATGCGATTGTACCAAGACGTAAACCGCAGGTCAATAAACAGGCAAACGCGAATCACTGTGATAATTCTGACCCTGATGTTGCTGTAGTTTCAGGAAAACATTTGTCAATTTGATAGAGTACTGCCATTTTCATCATCACATCCAGAGGGAAGTGGCATGGCAGATTTCTGTTAAGGCATCAGACACAGATGAAAGTCTGAGTAGGACCGAGTCAGAGCGAGACAAGCAGAGGAGCGAGGAGAGATGAAACGTGGCATGAAAATCACTCCTGCAATTTGGCCGGCCCGAAAGGAAACGATAAAGAGAAGGGCACGCGTTCTCGCACGACCTCTTCCTTGCTGGCAGGTGGATATATTCATTCTGCTTTAACAGGATTGATGCATTCTAGAAAAGGTGTTGGTAAATGTTTGCACAGTTACACAAATGCACCCGAATGCCCTCAAATGCATGCGCACACACTTTAGCAAAGCTGTTTTCTCCAAGGCTGTAAAAGTTTATCTTCTGCGTGTCACACGATTTTTGCGAGACTGAGACTAGAGCTTAGCGCTAATATAATTATTAGCATACAGATGTACGGGTGAACTATGAGTCACGAGCAGAATGCAAAAGCAACATCTTTCTGTGAACAACATCATTTAAAGCACTTCAAACAACACTTAACGTGCCCTTTAGAAAATAAGTAGCTGCAATGCTTAGAAGACCATCTTGGATCACACAAATTTTCATGTTTAATCTGGTTAAGAGCTGTTTTGATGAACCATCATAGACGTGTTTTACACCAGACAATCATAGCTGTCTTTCCAGTGCAACAGGCTCTTAAAGACATTATTTAAAGCCCCCTTGTATTTGATTTGGTTTTAAAATTATTACTGGACTCAATCTACTCATAGCACCAGCTCAGACCATAGATATATATGTACATAGATGCCGCCATCGGTGGCGACACATAGCTGCTAAGGCCGGTTTCACAAAGGATACTTAAATTGCTCATTTGCAGAACATATTTTTATCTCAATTATGATGTTTACAGGTTAGGGCAATTACACTGCACATGTGAGCAGCTCGTGCTTGATGCAGAGCTAAAGCAGCAGTGCTGCCATCGTTTCAGCACCAATGGCATCGACACAAGATATATCTATGGCTCAAACTACCTGATGCACTCGTTCAACTGTCTTGCGTGATTAGTTAAATGATGAATTTGCATATGGTTTGTCTTAAAGGGATAGTTCGGCCAAAAATGATATTTAACCCACGATTAACTCACCCCCAAGCTGTCCGAGATGCATATATCCATCAGTTTTCAGACAAACACATTTTCAGTTATTTTAGAAAATGTTTTAGATCTTTCAGTTAATCAAATGTAAAGTTACAAAATGTGCATCCAACCATCACAAAATAAATCCAATGATAAACAAAGGCCTTCTGAGGGTAATCCGCATGGTAGAAATATCCAGATGTAAAACTTTATAAACGAAAATAAATACCTTCCGATAACGCCACAATCTTAGTCGCGTCCGCATTCAAGATGAGAGCGTACGCAGTTTACAGAGGGTTCTATACTGCTGCTCTGTGCCCCCGCCCTCCGAATTTGTCATATGTCACTAAGAAAAGTGGGTACACTATGCTTATACTTTCTCCTGAAAATACAGAGGAGTCTAAGATGGCGGCGTTACCGGAAGCTAGTTATTTTCATTTATAAAGTTTTACATTTGAATATTTCTACAACAAAACGGCGCGGATTACCCTTAGAAGGCCTTTGTTTATCATCTTGGAGCCGTTTGGATTTATTTTGTGAAGGATGGATGCACATTTTTGGACTTGAAGGATGTGGACCCCGTAACTTTACATTTGATTACGGTTCAAGAGATTTTGAAGGATCAAAGACATTTTGTAAAATAACTGTAAGATCTTGAACAGCTTGGAGGTGAGTAAAATTAATATAATTTTTGGCTGAACCATCCCTTTAAAGCATATAAAAACAGACATTTAAACAACATTAAAAACTAGATTTTTTTCCACAGAGAGGGACTTTATTAGTTACTTTATAACCCACCATGTTATGCAATAAGCTGTTAGGTAGATAGAAGTTAGATACATAGCACCAACTTTATCAATTGTATATGTTAGAGCCCCTATTACCTTGCTAACAACAATGCTATTTCATATTTGGTGTAATACAATGTGTTTGCATGGTTTATGGTTCAAAAAACACCTATTTTTTCCACATACCTTACATTATTGTTGCTCCTTTATGCCCTGCCTCTCTGAAATCATCGTTCTAAAAGGGTGCGGTGTGCTCCAATTAGCCATGCTATCCGGTGCGTTGTAATTGGCTGAATCTGAAATTATGATAATGACCGTTGTGTCTACATCAACAGGCCAAGGAAGTAAACTGTTGCCTACAATTCTTGCGTTTTTTTTTTTGTAATTCAAGTAAAGAGATTTCATTTGGAGAAGATAACTTGCGTCATCATAGACTTTGGGATTTGAATCTTTGCATATCATTAACATGTAATAACACACACTTACACACCAAAAGAAATGTAAAATCCTAAATCGGATAATAGTGGCTCCTTTACTGTTTGAGCTTTTAAATGAAATATATGTGATTATAAAATGGTTAGTTCCAGTCCTTGATTCTGACTGGTCAGTAGCAATAGCTATGCACCCAAAAATGATGTGTATCACTGCACCCTTAGCAGCCACCATTAGCAGCACTGTAATCATGTCAAACAATTTTTCACAGTTCACAGTTGGTCAGCCACTATTTTTTTTACCAGTGGAGGGAAGGCTTTTAGTGATTTTACTTCATAAATGTTGTATTGATACATATTTATTGTTTGCTTTAATGTATGTATTTTTGTGGTAACTGTTTTAAAAAAGAAAAAAGGTACTCGATGCTAGTGCTGTATCACGAATAACTCGCAGCTACAGAGGTTGCAGGCACTTAACTGTGTGCCTTCAACCGTGTCAGCTATGAAATTCAAAACTTACAGCTGAAAAAGCTAAAACATTAAATTACAACAAATGTTAAAATACATACTGTGTCACTACTACACAAACTAATGCATAAATTGGTGTGTATAGTCAGTTCCAGATAATTCCTTACTAAAGTAAATCAATGTTCCCAATGTCTAATGTATAAATATTGTTTGATTGTAACGTCTGCTTGCTCGTATTCAAGATTGCACATGCAAAATATAATGCATCATAAAGCAGGGCAATGATTTGTCAATTTACACAGCTACATGTTGCAGTAAGAAGCTAATTAGTGGAAAACTACATATTTGGCAAGATCTAAGCTATCTGTCACTCTACAGGAAAACTGTAGTGAAGTTGGCAGTGTTGTTTTACGCTCTTGCTTTCAGAATTCCTATCACTTTAGGTGAACAAACAATCTGTGGATCCAAAAATTGAATCAAGCCAAAACTACTTTTGAGTTAGTCTTGCAGTAAATAATTAATACAACGATAACAAATGAATCTTTGTAGTATACGCAAGGTATGCTTTGCAAACTGATGAGAAGCAATGATAGTGTGAACAGCAGCATGTTGTTATGTAGGTTGGGGGTTCGTGGGGTGCCGTAACACTTCACTGATTTCCGACTGCCTGGGGAAAGCTCATCATCACCATCCCAACAGGATGCATGCACACATTAATTATAATGTAAATCAACTCACCTACACACACAGTCGTGTATTCGTGTTGGTGGAGGCGTCCCGTAAACTGCACTCTTAAAGTTAAAGTGTGCGATTTATCAGTATTTATATAATAAATCATTTAGGTATAAATTAGCAAGGAAGACAGTAGGCTTTATACCACAACACACATTTCAAACAGTACGTTGCTTTATCAAAGGCACATTGCATGTGACTGGTGTTCATTTATAAATACTGGTAATAATTACAGTTATTATTGTATTTTTTCATTCAGTTTGATGTAAATCTAATTGTGGTCTGATTAAATCATCAGGCGTAACAGAGATGCAATACAAAAATCACAGCTGTAATTAATTCATGTTCACTTTTCACACTTCTGGGAATATACGTCAAGTGCATTGCATTGTGGGATATGATTTTCTGCACCATTTGTTTGGTGGTATATTGCACATTTTGGCTAATATTCTATTCTATCTAGATAGGTTTGCATATTAAGAATAACATACAGAAATAAGCATTCTAGAATATGTGTATGGTAATATTCTGAATATTTATTCAAAAAAGATTTCTATACAATACTACCACATCTTTGGTTGGTTTGACAAAGAGATCAAAAACACACACAACTGAGTTAAACCCCATTCACACATCACTTTGATCCCAGAAAATTTCTGCAAAGTTGGCAGAGAGGCTTCTGTGTGAACAAAAACACAATCGGTTCTGGGATCACTCCTGTAAAGAGGACCTAGTATAATTGCTGTAACATTTACGGAAAGCATCGTGTGTGAACAAAAACAGAAACAATGGTATAAGAGGATGCGCATGTCATTGCAACAAGAAGTTATGGTTCAGCTCTTTAAAACGAGGGATATACATGCAGATTAACACTGGTGCATTCCCACCAGCCGCAGTAGAGGTGGAAAAAACGCGCTGAAATTCGCATCATGGGCTTTTGCGACTCCGCCACTTTGCTCGCTTCCTGTTATCAGTCACTACTTCAGCAAGGTCCTGATTAGTTAACGTGGCGAAGTTCGGATTTTTCAACTTGCGCGTTTCCTGCCGTGACGCTCAATTCGCACTGCGCTTACCGCGTGTACCGCACCCCAAGATGCCTAATCACGTCTTTGCATTGACTTAACATGTAAATCACTCGCGCTTGCTGTGTCTACCGCGTCTGGTGCAAGCGTGCCGCACAAGCCCTGAAAAGTGAAGCCAAAAATGTCTCGATCGCCCCCCAGTGACTGGTCCCAGTATAGGTCATAAACCCCACCTCCCCATGTTATTCATTGGGACTTGAGACCAACTAAAAAAATTAATTACACTTCAATTATCTTTTTTCCGAAGCTGGTTTCTGTCATTTACTGTAGTTTTTATCACGCTGATGTAAATTCAAATGTTTGTTTTTAAAATAGGTTTGTGTTTAGTTAGTTATTTAATGATATAAAAACGGTGGTGTCACGTCATGATTGACAGCTGTGATATCGTGTGATATGCGCATTCTTCAAGAGCGAGGGCGGGGTTTTGACTTCGCTACAGTCTATGGTCTGGTGTAAATGCATGACGAGAAATGTCTGCTAACTGGACTAAAGCAGAGATCAGGGAGCTCGTCACTGCTCATTTATAATCTTATCATAAACAAAAATGCACACACGTTGTTTTTCAAGAGGGGACTTTAAACACTTCACATATCTTTACGGGATCTTCACGCAGTGTGTGTGAATGCACGCACAGATACCGGAAGATGATAAATAAATTCTGGATGCATTTTCCGTGTATTTTCCGTAGTGTCTGGTTAAAAAGGGCTTTAGTGTTGCTATAATAAACTGATCAAATCAATTATGAGCAAGCCACTGTTTTTACACTCATTGTCAACCTTTGAAAGGCTAAGGCCACTTGCTGCATAGTTGTCTCTGCACATTAAATGTGGATATGGGAAAGTATTTGTAATGTGGAAAAATCACACACTTCAGCTTTAATGTAAGATATCTATAACTGCTGTTGACTCTAATCTCAAATATTTAATCCATAAATACTACATTGTGTATGCAAACGCATCCACTTCGTCAAAACACAAATGTAGTCACACATGAACATTTTCTTATTATACACCACCAGATATATGACCTCTTCATATTTATAGACACATCAACGGCTGCATTCATTTCACACTCCATTGATAGAAATATGCTCAATAACCTGCGACTAATACACACGAGGACATTAGGGAAAAAATGCTTTGTATTTCCAGAATTCAATTAATGTGCCCTGCTGTGTTGCTCTCTTGCTATTCACGTTGCAATGTCGTGTGTAAAGTTCTCACACCTTGAGCTCAGGATTAATCTGTGAAAGTATCACCAGTTGTTCAGAGACCCACAACCAACACTCTAATCGGTAGTAGAGAGCTTATGTATGTACGCATGCATATATGTATACATTAGCACAAGTGTTTAGTCGACCGATATACATGTCGGTGTGAGTTTTAATTAGCTTGTGGTAATAATTCATTTCTCAGGTTGAGCTCACAACTTCTAGCTTGCCCCACTGGAATATTCTTCTTCCGCAGCACCTCCCAAAGACACAACCTGAATTTTTGTCTTTCATCTTTTGTCAGCAAAGTTTCTGTGCTTCTGACGAATTAAGTCTCGACACTCAAAAGCGTCTGCTCGGGGAATCTTCTCACTTCTGCAGCATGATGTGGCACAAAACAAATCAAGCTGTGTGGCAAATCAAATAGCAATCAGGCGCAGTGTGACTTCCGCCATGTTTCACAAAGTCCTATTCGTCTTGGAGGACACCCTACACGGTTTAAACAAGTAACTTAATCATTCATTGTGAATATATATATATATATATATATATATATATATATATATATATATATATATATATATATATATATATATATATATATATTCATGAGCACATCACTATTATACGTTCCACCTGCCCTCATTCACCTCATTTAATGCTTTGCTCGCTATGTTTTGTTAAACGTTTAATTTTTACAGAAGAACAGCAGTTTAGTGGTTGTATCAGCTCACTTTGCCCAGTATCTGCTGTTCCAGGCTGTCAGCGTATCGTAACCTCCTCATGTATTATTTCAAACATTCAATTAAAGTCTCCAGCAGATGATAAGGACACTCCCGCCCACCGCAGACGAACAAGCAGAGGAAAAAATAGGCCGGCCACAGTGACAGAGAGTAATCGACCGCGAGCAAGAATGCCAATAATTCCTCTGGAAAGGGAAATTAGGCAAGTTTTCCACTTTTATTCGATAAATATTGAATTGAGGCTGAAACAAGGTGCTTGTGAAGTTGTCAGACACGGGCTCAAACAAGTAAAGAGTTGCGATGTTTGCTAATAGTGGGGAGACAAAAACAGGCCATACATTTGCTGTACTGTAGTACTTAGCAGTTTTCTTGATTATATTCTGGGTCAGCAGGAATTGCTGTTAAGTAGGAGCTTTGGGAGCTATTTGGCACGTCCTCCAGCCGTATCGATTAATTTCTTATCCACTATATTGCCTTTATGAGAATTTCATTCAGCTTCCTGTGGCTTTTAATAAAAAAGTAAATGACAATTACATGCAGGTTATGTCCATGCAACGCTGATACATATTATAAGTCGGGTAGTAGATGTGTGGCCTGGCTCAAATGTGTTTAAGATGTTTTTCTTGATATAGTTTGAGCATTTTCAAAAGCGAAGCGTGTAATTGAACGTAAAGAGTAAACAATCTATAAATACCACGTACGTAACTCTTAAGCTGGGTTAAAGAAAGTATTTTACCATTGACACACTGTACCTTTAAATAAGATTAAAATGGCACTAAGATAACGAAATCATGATGAGATGCTTTCGAGTTTTCGTTGACGAAACGGAATGAAAATGATTATAAGTCTGATGTTCACAATGCATGACATTTCTGCCTATTTTGCGTGAAATCTGTCTGTTTTAGCTAAAAAGTATTAGAAATGCTGCCGCTTCCTATCCTTGTTTTGGGTGCGCCCGGCCACCACTCATCATCATGCCGCGCACACGTACCAGATTTCACTCAACAACAACACACCTGCGGCTGTGGCGAGTTCAAAGGACCGCGGCGGTGACGCCAATAAACGGAAACGACGAGATGATTTATGGACATACTTTCAGTATAATTCATCAGAAAGAAAAACGGAATGCATATATATTTTTAAAGGTAACTAACAAGTCACGCTGTTAACATATCATATACATTCAATTTTACTCGACAATCGGCTCGTGACACTTTTCATGGTAAGTTTAAGGTTTTACATGTATCTACTTGTCAAACCTAAGCCCATTTCCAATAATTTTTGTGGTGTATTTAAATAACAAGGCTAAGCACGCGTTTCTAAACTTTATAAGAGAGTTCTCAGCCTAACACACAAACTCAACATGAGGGTATATCAGGTCACCTTTTTTGTTATAACATGCGCAGAAGCCACAATGATTAAAACAATGGCAAGCCTTCAGGGACAACCTTAATGCACATTTCAATAGTATTAAATACACCACACTTTTTAACCTAAATTAATTTGTTAAAGACTACTTTTTTACCAAAATTTACTTAAACTTAACTAAAACCTTTTTGTGTTTTCATCAACTAAAACCTTATTGTGTTTTCGTCGACTAAAACTTGACTAAAACTATCAAGTTTATGAGTGACTAAAATGTGACTAAAACTAAAAAGCATTTTCGTCCAAAAGACTAAAACTTAAAGGGCTGCCAAAAACAACACTGATATGAAAGAGTAACAACACAAGTACAGTCTAGTCTAAGCCAAGTACATGAACCAACCTTACAATAATGGC
The DNA here is from genome assembly GCF_030506205.2 of Paramisgurnus dabryanus. Classification (NCBI taxonomy): domain Eukaryota; kingdom Metazoa; phylum Chordata; class Actinopteri; order Cypriniformes; family Cobitidae; genus Paramisgurnus; species Paramisgurnus dabryanus. Next base: position 9,674,342 of record NC_133345.1, on the reverse strand, counting down.
AATGGCTATAAATGCATTTACTATAAAATGCCATTCACACAGCACGTTGGTCCTAGACAATTTCCGTAAAATTGGCAGAGGCTTTTGTGTCAACACCCACCGCATCCCGTAAATGTTCTGGGATCGCTCCTGTAAAGATAACCTAATAAAATTGCTGAAAGCTTTCTGTGTGAACGAGACGCATAAACAATGCCGTAAGGGGCACGCCGTAGTGACTGAAGCAGAGATCAGGGAGTTTGTCACTATCCGCGCTGAAGCTGAGATCATTCACCAGTATGACAAAACAGAGCATTGTGCGCTCCTTATGATCTTGTCAAACACTAAAATGCATGTGTGTGTGTTTCTCGAAAAAGAAATCATGGATATTTAGCAAACTAAAAAATATGTCACAGGTCTTTACGGGATCTTTACAGTATGTGTGTGAATGCATGCACAGATTCCGTAAAATCATTGGCAGTGTGAATAATCGCATTTTCCATGTATTTTCTGTAATGTCTGTGTGAAAATGGTTTAGGCCTAATTGTAAACCCATAGTATAAAACAGTATAATACAATTAAATGGTAAACTTAAGTCTGTAATGGTGATTTCAATGACTTTAGGTCTATTTAAAGACATGCCTCAAGGACTGGTCAGTTCTGCTTTGCATAAAGCCGAATCATTTCAACACACAATCCATTTCAAACCATCCCTGTCGTAAGCCGCTGCCCTCCACGGATCTTTTGAAAAGGAGTCATTAAGATTAATGAAGCTTGGTGATTAATTTAAATAATGGGTGTACGGGGAAAAAAAGAATAGAAGTCTGAGCACAATACATTGGCGTACCCATGCTATAGTGATGACACGACAAGAGCTGCTTTTATCGTGAGCATGGAAAGTCATTCTCGCGCTCGGATAAGTTCGCACAATCTTTCCCGCTGTTTTGCTGCCTTTTCCCTTTTCTCATTTCCATTTTATGTGGTGTTCATCACTCCCTTGTTTTCTCTTTCCCTTTATTGCACCCTTTTGTCTCTCTCTGGGTTATTGACTGGGCTGTGTAACTTGGGACCGTAGGAAGTCATCCCAAACAGTTTGTATTGATTCTATATAAGTGAACACTGGAACATTATTTCCATTCTGTTACGCATATTCATCAGTCTTGAGGCGATTATTGTAAATACAGGACCTGACTTTAAAGTAACAAAGACGCTGAACAAGGTCCAGAATGCTGGGTAAAATTAAATGTCGATTTTATCATAAATCATACAGATTTATAAGTCAATAACCAAACCATATAAACTGTGATGTAAAGAAAGAAGAAAATAGGAGAAAAAAATAAGTACACTGTACACTCTCAGAAAAATTCAAATGAAAGTAGTCCCAAGCTGTCACTAGGGCAGTACCCAAAGCACCTAAAGGGGTGGTTTCAAGGACAGGGCTTATCCTATTCCCAGACTAAAATACATGTTTGAGCTGTCTTAAAGGTCATGTTCTTCCTGATCCCATTTTTCAGACTTAAGTTAGTGTGTAATGTTGCTGTTAGAGCATAAATAATACCTGCAACATGATAAAGCTCAAAGATCACTACCAGGCGATATATATTTTTTTAAAAGAATTCACCTTTCAAAGCCTAACGTGAACGGCCGGTTTGGACTACAGCTCTACTTCCCGATTGAATGACGTCAATATAAGAGTTTTTGACTAAACTCCGCCCACAAGGATACATCAGTCACCAGCTAAACTCAAACAGCACTGCTTAGCTAAGTTGAACAATGAAGACATCAGCCTGTTTTTAGGACACTGAAAACAGCGCTATAGAGATAAATAAGTTGAGTGAAAAATGATGCGTTTTTTTTCATGTGAAACTTGAACACAAGTTTATATTGTGCACTGTTAACACAATCAAAGCTTAAAAAACACAGGAAGAATGGGACCTATACCTTAAAAACACCTTTAAAATATTGTTTTGTCTCAAGATGCACACCAATAATGTTCTTTTATTTTTTAAAGTTGTGTTTGTAAAAAAAACTACTTAAATGTCCTAACATAACTAAGGCCTAGTCCTGGATTAATCTAAACCTTATTCGGGGAACTGCCCCAAAGATTTTATATAAGTACGTAGGAACATATTGATACCAAAAAAGCAAAACTTAGTACCTAAATGGTACATAATTGGATATTTTTAAAAGGCACTGCCCCAGTGACAGTTATGGACCATTTTTTGTAGAGGCAAAATATAAAGGCAATGAACAAAATTGTAGATTATTATTATATTTATTTTAATAATATGTATTTTCTGTGTGTCGCAAGGTCACTGCTATGCTCTCGTGGCACATATTTTTTGTTTCCATGGTAACTGCTACTCCTGTGATTGGTGGTCGCAGTAGTTTCAGGATGGTGGTTAATGTAGTTTTTTCTAAGGGAATTCAGCTTTTAAATACTATTTTTGTATCTTAAATCATATTGACCTCAGTATAAGCAAAAATCATCAATCTGTTTTGAAATGTTTATGCACTATAGTTCAAAATGTGTTTTCTTTAGAAAGAAAACAATCATGATTTTTTTTTACTTGTTAAACCCTACTGTTGTGCTGTAGAGGTAATGTTAAATTTTCCAGCAGCAAATGGTTTGACAGTCTGTCATAATTAAATATGCTATGTCAAAATATATGAGCTTCTTTTGTAGTCCACAGTGGGCTGTTTGATGAGATATCAATACACCATTTTCTAACACTAGTTACTATCCTATATGTGTTTATTAAAATAAACCAACCCCTCCGGTGAAAGGAATAAGGACTGGAATAAATGTAAATAATGTATTTGTGACGACAAGTTCATTTCGTAAAAATAATATCATCTTCCCTATAGAATAGCTTTTCTGTCTACTTAGAACTCATTCACATTGCTTTCAGCTTTATTTCTGGTGAATTGGTTTATGCCACGCTGTGAAGGAAAATGCGAACCGAAATGAAGAGAATATTCTTCTGAGGACAGACAATCACAGAAGTTAATCTAGCAATGAAACGAGAATTTGCACAGTTATGCTTCTGTTTAACTGAACAGAGATGGTATTGTAATGTTACCGGAGAAGCGCTGTTTTTTATATCCTTTTGAGAAACTAAAATATGTTATTTGCACCTAAAATTGATTGCATTCTGATACAGTTTTAATACAGAGGGCAAAACGGCTTCGGATCAAAGGACTTCTTTGCTCTTAGTCGACATCTGCTTAAAAAGTACCTGACAATCACACAATATGTCCACCTTGCGCAACAGGGCAACAACAAAACAAAAACACATTGCTAAAACACATTGCTACCTGTGTGGTTTGTGTCACTGCTGACAACCTCCTGCTGCAAAGCCAACCTGCTTCTACAAGGTCAATATTCTCGGTCCCCGCTGCTGCCTCTACCAAATGCAATATGGTCCCTGTTTCTCAGGGGTGCGATCTATTAAAACACCCCGCAGTGGAAACTACCCCTAAGGCTACACCCTGCTGGTGGAAGTCTGAGAGGGTGGTTTAGAAAAGCGTATTGGCTTTCTACAGGTATTTTTTTAAAGCAAACCGAACCGATGTGTTGTTGAAATCAGTGGTGGTTTGGACCAAAAGTTCAAATAAAATGATGTGCTTTATTAAAGTGCACCTATTTCATTGCTAAAAAAACAACGTTATTTTGTGTATTTGGTATAATGCAATGTTCGCGTAGTTTATGGTTAAAAAAAACATTATTTTCCACATATCATACATACATTTTGTAGCTCCAGATATACTGTCTTCCTGAAACACAATGAACGAATTTTTATATTTGGCAAAAGTATTTATTTTAGAAAATAATCATAGTTTTTATTGCCCTCATGTTCTGTTTAGTGTCTGAGGACATCAAGACCCTTTAAAAAATAACAACTTTTTTACTTTTAGAACGAATTATGAGCAGAATTTCTCGATTTAAATCTCTTAGAAATACAATTTTACATTACATAACAAATATGGTAAATAGGGACTTAGAGCTGAATATTAAGTACTAAAGTAAGGTATATAGGTCATATTCTTATAGTTTGAAGAGCTTGGAAATACGTTGGATGACAGAAGAGAGTAGGAGAAACACAGCTCTTTTTGGCCTGATGTTGGGTGGTTTTTCTGCTGTAGGGCGAATGATTTATTGCTGTCTGTGCATCTCGTATCACACAGCCCAGCGTGAGCTATAAGTGTGTCCCAGCTACTCAGTTAACACGTGCAGTATATCATTACTGCCATGCTATTTTGAACCATATGATTAGCAAGTCAAATAGTTCGAAGTGCATGTTATAACACCATCACAGCATGCATTTCATCCATTGGTGACAGAGCCTTCGTGTATCTCGGGAGAAATCATTTATAATGCTTTAAAATTAAAGTATGTATGTTGGTTCAGAGGTATTTATAAACACATTGTAATGTTCTACAGTATGATGTAAAGTTATACTGCACGATAAGTGCATTCTCAAAAGGAATTATAATGCAAGCATAATAATATGTTGCACTTTCTAATAATCTAAAAAGTTACAATACATTATAGTCCTTACTTACAGTATTTGTGGTTCTAACGGTAACACTTTACTTGAAGGGGTGTTCATAAGACTGACATGACACCTTCATAATCATGACATGACACAGGCCATAAAGCTGAAGGAGATTTTATGACAACTGTCATTAAAAGATTAGTCCATTTTCTTAAAAAAATCCAGATAATTTACTCACCCCATGTCATTCAAAATGTTGATGTCTTTCTTTGTTCAGTTGAGAAGAAATTATGTTTTTTGAGGAAAACATTCCAGGATTTTTCTCATTTTAATGGACTTTAATGGACCCCAAAACGTAACAGTTTTAATGCAGTAAAAAAGTTTCAAGGGACTCTAAATGATCCCAAACGAGGCATAAAGGTCTTATCTAGCAAAACGATTGTTATTCTTGACAAGAAAAATAAAATATGCACTTTTAACCACAACTTCTCGTCTATCTCTGGTCCTGTGGCGCGAACTCACGTAATTGCATTATGCCGTGGAAAGGTCACGTGTTACATATATGAAACGCACATTTGCGGACCATTTTAAACAATAAACTGACACAAAGACATTAATTAGTATCATTCGACATACAACAATGTCGGAACGGTCCTCTTTCTCCACACTGGGGCGTAGTTTCACGTTCGTCCTCTTGACGTGATGACGTATTGCGTGAAGTCGCACTGGTGCGTCACAGGACCAGAAGTAGACGAGGGGTTGTGGTTTAAAAGTACAACTTTTTAATTTTCTTGTCAAAAATGACAATCGTTTCACTAGAAAAGACCCGAATGCCTCATTTGGGATCGTTTAGAGTCCTTTGAAACTGCAATTTTATACTGCATACGTTTATACTGCATACTGTTACGTTTTGGGGTCCATTAAAGTCCATTAAAATGAGAAAAATCCTGGAATGTTTTCCTCAAAAAACATAATTTCTTCTCGACTGAACAAAAAAAGGCATCAACATTTTGAATGACATGGTGGTGAGTAAATTATCTGGAAGTTTTTTATTTTTTTAAGAAAATTGACTAATCCTTTAAGATTCTCATATATTTTTGAAACCTTATGTGTTTTTAACATGGACTTACTGCTAAAAATCATTCTAAAATGTTTCTTTATTAAACACCATACAAAACATGAAGTACCTTATGAAGTATATCTCCTATGAAGTAGCAAAAATGCCTCGAAGGGGGAATTTTAAGTATTCCCCTTTGACAGAAACATTAGCAATCAGTAAGTATTGTACAGTATGCTGCTCTGTCTATAACACGGAGTTTCTCTGCGTGCAGTCGATTCCAGTCTTTTCTCCAACACAATACGTGGGATTTCACAAGCTTTACCACCCCAGGTTCATATCTACTCCAAGTGCTCTCTGTCTGGTTTTTCAAGTGCATGGGTGAGTGTGTATGTAAGGTGAGGGAGCGTATCTTTGAGATAGGTTAGCATGTAGGTGGTCGGTATGTTTTGTTGTGATTGTGTGGGAAGAGGTAATGCACTTTTAGTCATCAAAGACTGAACGTGTGTGTATTTGTGTGCACTGACTCAACACAGTTAACCTGTCATTCGGAACAATGGCATTGTTGTTGTTGAAAGAAAGTAATTGACTGTTGCCTGACTTTAGCGGCCAAACTCTGACATAGCAGTATTAGCTTAGGGGTTATCATCATTTATTGCTACTATCATCATTTCCCTGCTACTCATTATCTCATAATGTTATAAAACCAGCTCCATGCCCTTATGTATAAACATTTAGACTGTTTTGGTTTCTCAAGGCCTTGCTTTAGCAGAGACCAATCATTATCTCTAAAAACTCAAGCCTCAGTGCCAAGAGCTAGAAAGAGAAGAGAAAAAAACTAAGAAAGGAATACGTCTGTTTGATGTCTGCCAAAAATAGAAGAAACAGTGTCCAACATGGCCGCTAACACGTTCCGCTTCTGAATGTCGGAATAACCAGAGGCTAATGTTAGCCGATCATTAGGATTCTGGTCCACACTGAGCTGACTAGAGGAGCCATGGGAGCGAATAGATACTCATTTTAACTCATTTTTTTTTTCTTTGGCTCTCTTTGCCCAGGAACGGCAGCATCTCTGCTAGTTAGCACTTCTGAAATGTAATAACAAAGGCCTCCCGAGTGACGCTAATTTGATACGAAGCTCTCTCTCTCTTTTCATCTGCTGCACGTTTTCCTTCTATCCTGAGGAAAGATTGGGCCTTCAGCTGATCCAGCTTTCAGAAAGTGGGGAAAAGAACACTTACATAGCCGAGCTGAACAAGCTATTCACACAGGCAAGGCCAGGTTGAGGCGTTACGCACAAAGGCATTCATTTTCTCACTGTGCTGACAGACATACAAGGGCATGTGTCGATATATGAAGTTAACTTGGGAAAACTGTTTAAGAGCCGCGGTAGTGGACACAGAGTCGCATTTGATGCTCTGCCAAGATGGTCTGACGCCAGAGTTCGGTTCAAAAGTGGTTTTCTTATTGCAGCTATTGGCTCGGGGAGCAGTTTGCACCTATTGCAGCATACTGTATCTATATTGCAGCAGAAAACAAGTGCTGATGCAAGTTTTGATTGTAAATCCAAAAGAGTACATAAATAACAAGTTTGTGAAAGTTCTGTCACTGAGATTGTTGAGAAAAGTTGAGAAAGTGTAGGGGTGCATGGGCACAAACTAATGTGGGGTTAGTTGTAACACGGACCATTTATTTTGTTGCACAGGGTGGAGCAATTTGTTTTTCTGGTATCTTTTTCACGCTGAAAGAAAGACGATCTCCCATAAATTTATGTAAAGGTATAATGTTTTTCTATGGAGTTATTGATGAACGAGTGTTTTGGTGCCATGTAAGAACATTTTTACATCATATGTTTTTTTTTCGGGTTTCTAAGTTGTTTAAAGTCCTCAGCAATAATGATATGAAAACAGCTAGCATTAGCGTAATTATTGTTGTTGTTTTAAATAGGCTACACATGAATGATTGCTGGCTGCCAACAAAATAAATGTGCCTGTCTTATCAAAAATCGTGTTTCAAAAATTATTTTTGTTCATATCTTTAATATTGATTGAATAAGGTAACATCCAAGATTAAAATCATAATGAAATGAATGGCTTAAATCAGATTTTCATTATCTTAGAATTTGCTTTTAAGACTTAAGTATGTTTTTTTTACATACTGGGTCACACATACATTTTTTAGACATTTTTAGACATTTGTACCTTTGTACCATAGATACCTGTCTATTATAGACAAATATATAAACAATATCCACTTCAAGTATATAGACAAAATAGTATTGAAATATTTGTCTGCAAACTTAATTTCTAGCAAGCGTTACAACTGCCTGTTACAACTAACCCCACCTATGGGGTAAGTAACATTTGTATTATAAAAATATAATTATTCAAACTCAATTTTTTTTAATGATTGAGCCAAAACCAACAAGCGTTAGGTTGTGCCCCGCTCTCCCCTACATTTTTGATCCCATACAGCAAAAAAAATATATATTTAAATATATTTTTATTATATTTCAAAGTATACAAAAATGGGCAAAAAATGTTTTTGCTGAAATATATTTTGGAATATGTTTACAAAAATAGAATTTTCACCAAAATATTATTTTGTGGGCCATTTTTTTATATTTTGAGATAGATTTTAAAAGAAAACACATTTTAATGCATTAAAAAAATATATTTAGCCCTTCATATATTTAAATTCAAGAAAATATATTCACGTTGCATTGGAAGAATATAGTTTCAACATTTAAAATGTACTTTATGAAATTAACTTATTTAGCATATCTTTAAAATATATTTTTGGCCAGAGATTTTTTTTTTGCCGTATGAGATGTAACTGAGATAAACATCCATTGTTCAGTGAGTAAAGGCGGAGCCGGGAGTGCATTTTGAAATCCAATTTTTAAAACAAAACGGTTCCTTCCGCACCATGAAAAATATCAGACGCATTACCATCCCTTACAGAGCTCTCTCTGGCATGTAGCTAGCGGCAGTCACACCCTGTAAATCTCTCACATTTTTCCGACCACACATAAATAGAAGAATATTTTCAGAAAGGTAAAACCACCAATCAAAACAAGCGTTTACTCACCTCATGACCTTGTCATGGGGTCTTAAAAGTTCCTCCGAGGTGAGTGTTGTGGTCTGGAGGCAAAACTGTTCCATTTGCTTGCTTTTTAATGTGAGAGTGTCTCTAACCGTTTTGTGCTTTATGCCTTGATGATTTGCGCCGTGTCCTGTTGCCTTTGCCCTCCAGCAGAAGAGCGCACATCCTACAGAGCAGTTCAACACCTTGGGCGGGCCACAAAAATAACAGCAACAACAGCACTGATGTAGAAAATCACAAACACATCACTCCTCTACTTCTCTTACTGTCTGTTATACTTGTCTGTTGGAGCAATGTTGACTGTTGTTGGTAGTGCCCAGAATATTATCATTTAAAATAACCTACAGTATGATAAATTAATTTAACAAAACAAAAATGATTTTACAAATGAATGAGTGTGTGGTATGAAAAAAAGATTTAAAGCTGACAGAATGTACAACTGCATTTTGCATTTGTAATTTTACAGTCGGGATTTTCGGGATGTTAAATTAATTACAATGTTGTTACAATGCTAAAAACAAAGTTGTGTCTGCTTAGTTAGCGCTATATGCTAGATAATGCTATATGCTAGTGTTTTGGTTAAAGTTTTCTGTAACTTTTGACATTACAGTTACATTTTGCAGGTCCATACTGAAAAAACAAAAAACACAAACTTAACACTCAGAAACATCCATTTCCAATCTCCAAACAATTGGTTGTTGCTCAAACTCTGCATCTTTGTCTGATAGGTTACATGCTTAAACATAAGGCCTGTTTACTTGTGAGCTATTGACATGAGCCACACTGGACTCATCTATTTCTATACTATAATAAGCATAATGTTATAAGGAACAGGTGTTGTGCTCTTTTAGATTTGAATTATTAAGTGACCATCTAGTAACCACCCAGCAACCCTTGGCAACCACATAATAATCTGCTATAAATACTCTAAACACCTCAGCGATCACATAGCAAAGCCCTGGCAACCATCGACAACACACTAGCAACTTGGCAGTAAGTTGTTCCTTTTTTTTTGTTTCTTTACAATATTTATATAGAAATCATCTAAAAGTTGCATTTCCAATAAGTACACATTGTTCGTACGTGTGTCTTATTTGTTAGAGCCCCCAGTAACGTTGCTCATGCTCTGAGCAGGTTCGGATTGGACCAGTTTCAGTTACACCAGTTAAAGTCAATGAGAGGAGAGGTTTGGGGATAGAGAGTGTGCTTGGGGGTGAGTGATGATGATGAGGTAATTACTAGCATTAATACTATTTAACATTTTGGCAGTCTGAGTGGATTACCATGACTGGAGCTCCTCACGCTGCTGCCTCGGTCCCATTACTGTCACATCTCAGTTCTGTGTCGGTTCAGGCCATAGGGCCCAAGTGCATGCAAGGTGCAGGCTGACTGAAGGCGGTCTGAAGACAGCTAAGGACGGGGAGAGAGTGTTTGCCTGTTTGTGTAATCAGAGTGACACACGGGCCCCTGCAGCCATGGTAGCGGTGACTGCAAGGGAACGCTGTGCTGATGGATCTGTCAAGCGTGTGTCCACAGACTGTGTGCGTGTCACAGTGTAAGCGTGCCAATGCACCTTGCCTGTCCATCTTGTTGCTTGTTTGTTTTGGCTAAAAAACAGGAACTGGAAGATATTGTGGGTTTTGTGATAGAATACATTGGTTTTCGAATTTAAACTGAGATGATAAGAAACAAAATGTATTCAATTATATTACTGTAGAATATGTTTCTCAACTGGTTAATTATTACAAATTGTGTTTCTTTTAACATTAAAGAAGTTAATCTTGAGTACCTATAACGTAGTAGTAGTTCCACCACATCCCAAAGATGCTTTTTGGGTTGAGATCTGGTGACTGTGGGGGCCATTTTAGTATAGTGAACTCATTGTCATGTTCAAGAAACCAATTTGAAATGATTCGAGTTTTGTGACATGGTGCATTATCCTGCTGAAAGTAGCCATCAGAGGATGGGTACATGGTGGTCATAAAGGGATGGACATGGTCAGAAACAATGCTCAAGTAGGCCGTGGCACCTAAACGATGCGCAATTGGCACTAAGGGACCTAAAGTGTGCCAAGAAAACATCCCCCACACCAATACACCACCACTACTAGACTGCACAGTGGTGACAAGGCATGATGGATCCATGTTCTCATTCTGTTTACGCCAAATTCTGACTCTACCATCTGAATGTCTCAACAGAAATGGAGACTCATCAGACCAGGCAACATTTTTCAAGTCTTCAACTGTCCAATTTTGGTGAGCTTGTGCAAATTGTAGCCCCTTTTTCCTATTTGTAGTGGAGATGAGTGGTACCCAGTGGGGTCTTCTGCTGTTGTAGCCCATCCGCCTCAAGGTTGTGCGTGTTGTGGCTTCACAAATGCTTTGCTGCATACCTTGGTTGTAACGAGTGGTTATTTCAGTCAAAGTTGCTCTTCTATCAGCTTGAATCAGTCGGCCCATTCTCCTCTCACCTCTAGCATCAACAAGGCATTTTCGCCCACAGGACTGCCGCATACTGGATGTTTTTCCCTTTGCATACCATTCTTTGTAAACCCTAGAAATGGTTGTGCGTGAAAATCCCAGTAACTGAGCAGATTGTGAAATACTCCACCATCCCACACTCAAAATTGGTTAAATCACCTTTCTTTCCCATTCTGACATTCAGTTTGTAGTTCAGGAGATTGTCTTGACCAGGACCACACCCCTAAATGCATTGAAGCAACTGCCATGTGATTGGTTGATTAGATAATTGCATTAATAAGACATTAAACAGGTGTTCCTAATAGACCTTTAGGTGAGTGTACATCCTGTTTTCTATGTCAGTTCAAGTTAAGAGATTTAAAGGTATTAAAAGGTATGAATATCTGTCTGGCACATAAGCTGCCTTATGGAGGCAGGCATATCTTTATTATTGAGGTGTTATGGTGTTTGTTTATTCGCGTGTATGTGTATCTTTGCAAAGAGAGGGTGACTTTATAGGCTATTAGATATCTCATAAACATTATGGATTTCTGTTGCAAGTGAATTCGCAGCAAAGTCATAAACACCTTGTAAAATGTGAAATCTGTCATGTATATTCACCTACAAAAGGGATACATCATTGCATTTTTATGGCTTAGCCTATTCTAAAATAATTCACAATAGACTAAAAAACATAAACCAGACTTCCTATTTGAATTAAAAAGATTATATAGTGCATGCGTAGTCATCGGTGGACAACAGTGACAACACAACATTTTAGATCACAACATGTTCATAATGCATGATGCAACCCATGAGCCTGGGACACCGAAGTTTAAATGTTTGCAAACTGTTGGATGATTGTGTCCACTGACATTTTATTTTAGCAAAATGGCTGTCAAAATACCAGAGCAAATGTGACACAAACATCTGTGCCCTAACACCCCTGTTGTGAAATCACCTTTGAGTGTGCACACACTGTGAGCGATTCGAGGTAGAATGCAAGCAGGTGTTGATGTCCATTGTTTAATGCAAACCAAAGGCTAATTGCTCAGCAAGCGTTTATTCGACCCGCTCCCTTTTAAAACCCCAACAGCCGCAATTATTCAACACTCAAATGGTCAAAGTACACCGCAACTCAACCGCATCCAAACCTGCCACTCGTGGATGTTAAAATCACGGATGGTTGCCTATTATGGGCTTCTAGTGCGCAAAGCTTTATTGGTCAGAAGTCAATATGAGAGACTGGGACGTAACAGTCCCACAACAGTCAGTTGTGCAAGGTAACACAACTTTGTTTTTGTTTTTTGGTTTCTGCAGCACTTTGTAAGACACTTGCACTTGTTGACTTTGACTTGTAATCACTTTTTGTATGGTCATTATGTGCGAGTGTGTTCATTTCAGTTGGTGTGTAGATGATTAATGTATCAGAAGCATCATGCTGCAAACATTCGTTTCTTATTTGTTCTTGCTTTTCAGTATAAACAGCTTAAGATAAATTTACTTGAAGCAGGGACTCGTTATACAGGCAATTATTATAACATGTAAAATTATCACACACTTAAGGAAAGTTTTGAGACTTGTTTTTGTTTTATTTTCTTATCCGAGTCATTATCTACACAAAATTTCTTAGATTTGTCTAATATATATATTTTTTCGACATCTTTTTGCTTCTTATTTATTTTGCTTTAATGAAAAAGATTTGTACTGTAGTAAAGCAGCTGGATGAGTAAACAATTCATTATTTGCATGCTTGTAAAGTAAAAACTGACAGTTTTCCTTGGAAAGCGCAGTGTGATCCAAGTGGAAACAGCCAGTGTCCTTTGAGGCGCGTAGTGTTAGCCAGGTTGAGGGCAGTGAAGAGGTCTTCCTTTTGTTTAAATACCACATCCTGCGTCTGTTGTTTACCCTGCTGTAAAAAAGCTAATAAATGCAGAATCTGAAGTAAGTTTAAAGCAGGTTAGGGATGGCGGACGTCGGTTCTGGAGAGCCGCAGTCCTGCAGAGTTTAGCTTAAACCCTGATTAAACCTCACCTGTCTATAGCTTTCTAGTAGCTCTTTAGACCTTAGCCTGTTCAGGTGTGTTTGATTAGAGCTGGAGCTAAACTCTGCAGGACTGTGGTTCTCCAGGATCGACGTTCGCCACCCCTGCCTTATGGCCTCAAAGCTGCTACTAAACTTCTGCATTAAATTACAGCATATCTAATATCTTATTTAACTTTAAAGAGCACCTGCTAAAAAACAAATTTCTTTTGTGTATTTGGTAAAATACAATGTGTTCGCCTGGTTTATGGTTCAAAAAACACATTATTTTCCACATAACGTACATTTTTGTTGCTCGATATCCTTGCCTATCCTGAATACCTCTGACTAGGGATGTTAACAATGAATCGATCTTTGATTAATTGTCGATAAGAATGAAATCGATAAAACTTAACGATTGTCGAAAAAGCAAGCACGTGTGTGCGGCACCTGCGCAAAGCACATACACAGCCGATGAAAAAAATTAAACAAGGAGCAGAAGTTAAAATAGCCATGATCACAATGATGCTCGATGCCAAACACACACCTGGGCTTTTTAACCTCATTCGAGACGAGGCTGGCTGCTAACGCAACAAAATGGCATCCGCAGTGGATCTGAGGGTCCTGTTCGAAAATGCAAATACAGCTAGGATACTGACAGCAAAGACCCTTTTCAGGGACGCCTGTAAGATTAGCATAGCAACACTGCTTTACACAGGGAAGGAGACCAGAAGCCGTTTTTGATTAACAGATTAAAATGTAATCAAAAATTCTTGCAAGAAACTAAAATGTAAACTGTAACTGACTGTCGTTACTCTCTGAACGCCCGCAACTTATATCATTGATCATTATTATTGACTGGCTGAGGCGCTACACACTAAACACTGTTGCGAGTTTTCTAATGGAAGGTTGAAATCTTCATTATATAAACATCTTTGCTGAAAGTACATGCAGGTCTAAGTTGAGGTGACAACGGGAAAAGTGCCCTTTGTGTGCTTCTTGGATATAATTAAAACAAGCGGTGTATCGACGACTCGGAAAGCATGGTGAACAGCTAGAAAAAGAACACCTGATGATCATGAAACTTTTATTTTGTAATGGACGCATGGACTTTCATCCGACAAAACACCAACTACATTGACTCATTTATTTTAAATCCCACTAGCATGTTATTTAAACAAAATAAAATATTTTAATTCGCGTGAGGAAGCTGAATTTTTAGGCACACTTTTATGTCATTGTCTATAAGCCACTGCTGTTATGGCTTATTGCATTATTACAGTTAACGATTATTCGATTGATTGATCATTAATTTAAACGATCATCAAATAAGGAAAATTTCATAAATTGACATCCCTACCTCTGACGTCAGCTGGAAATGTGACGCTCCTCACAATGTTTTGAGGATTAGCTCACAATGAAATACTGACAGGAGTTAATATAATCTTTATCAATACGAGCCGAATCTTATTCAGAAAATGCAGATGACCAAATTGATCGATCAACTACCGGAGCGGCTTGAGCAGGACATAACAGATTGGTAAGGTAACGATTACTAAAACATTAAAACCATGCATTTGTGATCGTAGAAACTACAAAACAAGTGTCACTCTGCATTGCACTTGTGTTTGAATCATGGTTTAAATAGTCAGTAGTAAATTATTTAAATATGAAAACATAGACTACTTACAGGCTGTGAGTCAAAAGCGGGCAGTATTATGATAATGACGGTCGTGTCTACGTCAACTGGCCGATGAAGTAAACTGTTGCCTTTAATCCGTGTGTTTGTTGTAATCCAAGAAAAGAGAGTTGGAGACGATAACTCGCATCACCGTTTACTTTGGGATTTGTACACCAGGGATGGGCAATTTTGGTCCTGGAGGGCCTAAAAGTTTCCCATCCCTACTGTACACTGTAAAAATTGCTGGGTTAAACTCCCTTAATTTTCACCTATGCTGGGTTGTTTCAAATATAACTTTTGTTTCTCTGGGTTAATTTAACCCAACGGCTGGTTTGTCTCTTTTTGACCCAATGCTGGGTTGAAAATAATCCAAAAATTGTTAGAGGCATACATGGGTGTTTGGTGAAAAACTAATTAAAATCGAATCCATTTAATGATGAAAATCTTGAGCTGTTCTTCTCTCTGTGTTATGAGTTAATTTACTGAATATATTAAAACTTTTTCTCATGTCCTCCTGCAAAAGGGAAAAAAATATATAACAGATGATACAACTGCCGACATTAGTAAGATGATAATGTTCATGTGGAGAGGGTCACAAAAGTTGTAATGAAAATTTTGATGAGAAATGTTTGAGTTCATAATAAGAAATTGCAAAACTCTGTGAGTGTGAATGCAGACTTTGGTACAATATCTCAGAAAAGTGTAAAGACGTCTTTTTAAGATCTTTTCTGAAACTTTAGAGCAGATGTGAGATTACTAGTGTCTGACTCACAAGAGAAAAATCTATAAAACAAAAGCCACATTTAATCTTATCGCTATTTTATAGAAACAATTCAGACATTACACATCTCTTCTGTGTATTTTTTCCTTCGTATGGGTTCACATCTGTGTGGTTTGGATCAGAATTTAAGAATTTAAGATGTTTTGGTTAAGAGAACATCAGCTCCTATCGATAAATTCACACTTGGCATGATCTTTTATTGAATAGCTTGTTTCATCATGTTCCCATAAATAAGAACAAGCAGAATTTCAATACCAGAGTAGACTTTGTCCTGAATTCTTTAAATAGCAAACTGGAGAGAGCAGAACCAGATCCATCCCACCTTGAACTTATGTATCAGTTATTAATAAATGATAAGATGAAATTTTCTGAACATTTTTCAAAGAATTGCACATTGTGTTTAGAAATACAGACCCTAAAATGGGCACTTAAAAAATTGGCTATTTTTAACTCAGCAGAAATCGTTTACTATTCTTCCTGCATTACTCGTCTCATTTGTTTTTAAATCTGTTTACCTCAATGGTCATAAAATAACTGCAGAATTTCAAACAGAAACATGCAAATGGATATGTATTCATGACTTTGAATTGTGAATGCACAATTATGACTTGTTTTGAATTAATGTATCTGAGAAATGCTCTGGCACACCAGGGGTTAATTTTAACACTGTGTCAAATATCCACAGAGCTGCCTGTGTCCTCTCTAAAATATTAATGAATTCTGTCGATATACAGAGAGAGAGAGAGAGAGAGCAAGCGAAGCGAGGCGGAGAGATAAAGAGAGGTAAAAAAAACTTGACCATGTTGACATTTCATCTACCACTAATTAAAACCTATTTGATGTGTTTTTACTGTAATTTGAACAATGTTTTCCAATTTATGCTTACATTGATATTTATATTTTACAATAAAAAAATCCACATGATAACACACATTCTTGGATTTCAGATTCAGTTATAATGACACGGCACGGTACCACGCTACCAGGTTGCTCCTTAATTTAAACACTGGCGTGGGTCCTAGGAAAATGGTTGCATATACTGTAATCCTTTGTTTTTCACTAATCCGGCCCATGCTGTGTTTGGCTCACTGGCTTTTACTGGGAGAGAATATCTAGCCAGTCTGGAGGAGGATAGAGATGTGCTTTAGTTGCAATAGTTTACTTATTCAACACAGCCTATATGTGAAATGCAATGCTTCACATTTTACATCTAGGTGCAGGGCAAGTGCACGAGCACAGTAAAGTGTTTTAGTGTATATCTGTCCCATCAGCCTGTAAAAAGCTGATGGTACGCTTTCAAAGTGGAGTGAGAGACTTCCTGTTTGCTCTACCTTAGTGCTGTTCTTAGTTAGTTGTCTGGATAATGGCCCTCTCTCGAGGGTTTCTGTGTTTTTTGTGTGTAATGGAGAGAGGGGGCTTACGCTCGCCTGAATGCATCACACCGCACCACCACCAAGCTCTGTTTCTGGGTGCTTTCGTGCCAACCGACACTGTATACACTGAAGCTCGATGTTTCCCCCTACTGGTTGAGAAGGTAACACCACTCACCTCTGCAGATGACTGCTTTCATCTCCCCAGCCTGAACCTTTTGATATTCATCGTGGCTTTGCAAGCAGTGAAAATAATCACATTTATGTGCTTTTACATAAAAGTTATTAAAATGGAATAGTATGCACAACCAATAAACAAAGAGCCTCGAATCAGATATTAACATTCATGCGAAGCAGTGGCATAGAACAATGATTCATATTCTCACTGCTCTTTTATATCATCTTGCGACGCGCATATGAATTTCTGGGGGGTAGAGGCGGGTGTCAAATATCCTGACTTTTGAACCGCGGAGGGCTATTAAAATCAGCAAACTGTCGAAGGAAACGTCCTCCGGGTCTTACTTTCTCCATCTCTCTCGTTCGGTCGTCTGAGAAACTATACCTGCCACCATCCAACCTCCCCACCACCTCCTCTCGCTTTTCCATCTGCAATTTCTGCATATGCTATTAGAGGCACTGACAGCAGTTTTATATAACGCCAGAATAGATGCCCGCATTAACACATCCAGACTGTGGCATAATATCTAGTAATCTTGTGTTCAACATCAGCTTCGGTGAGATTAAATAAGCAATATCTGAGTCTCATTGCGGCGTGTCTGGGAGGTTACAAGAAATGCCATCTTTCATTCCTAGCACTTGTTTTTTAAATGCATACTCAATTTGGAATTCCCAGACATTATGTAACCAGAAAATGATAATTTGCTAATTTGATTATGTAAATGTGCACGATGGTGAATGTAAGCTTAGTTTAGGACATTTGCAAATTTGATAATATTTGAAAGTAGCATAAACTCACCACTGACAGTAATGCCTGTTCAACTTTACCTTTCACTAATTTATACAAATACACGTCCTTAATAAAATTGTTATCTTTATGCATGTGAGAGCGTGAGTCAGTTTAATTCATCTCAATGTGCGTATGTGTGTGTGTTCAGGCGAGAGAGTGAGAGAGATTCAAAGGCAGACCGGAGATACCCAGCATGAGAGCTAAACCTTTTTCATTTCTGCTCTGTTTGTTGCAGGAGTGCCCCCATGGAGAGGCTGCTTCTATGCCTAGCTCTGTTCTCCTTATCGTCCTATGCTATGCAGTGCCCCAAGCGGTGTACCTGCCAGAACCTGCTGCCCTCCTTTACTGTCCTGTGTGCCAAAACCGGCCTGCTCTTCGTACCGCCTAATATCGACCGGCAAACCGCAGAGCTGCGACTGATGGATAACTTCATAACCACCCTGCGCCACAAAGACTTCGCTAACATGAGCAGTCTCATACACCTCACGCTTTCCCGTAACACCATCAGCCAGATCAGACCCTACGCCTTCGCCGACTTGCAGGATCTGCACGCATTGCATCTGGACGGTAACCGACTGACGGTTCTGGATGACACTCACCTGCAAGGTCTGGTTAATCTGCGCCACCTTATTCTTGCCAACAACCAGCTTCACAGCATCTCGGTTGGAGCCTTTCAGGATTTCTTAGAGACTCTTGAAGACCTAGATCTGTCTTATAACAATCTGGCGGATTTACCGTGGGACACTATAGCTATGCTCGCCAGCGTCAACACCCTGAGCTTGGACCACAATCTTATTGAGTATGTGCCTGAAGGGATATTTTCTAATCTACACAAACTGGCCAGGCTGGATATGACATCCAACAAGCTCAAGAAAATCCCTCCAGACCCTCTCTTCCTACGCATCCCTGTTTACGCTAAAATGAAAGGCTCTCCGTTGACATCTCTGGTGCTCAGCTTCGGCGGTAACCCGCTACACTGCAACTGCGAGCTTGTTTGGTTACGCCGTCTCACTCGGGAGGACGATTTGGAGACTTGCGCGTCCCCACGAGAGCTCGCCGGAAAGTACTTCTGGACCATTCGAGAGGAGGAGTTTGTGTGCGAGCCCCCCATGATCACCCGTCACACCTCTAAGATGTTCGTCATGGAAGGTCAAGAGGTCAGCCTGCGCTGTCGATCCGTCGGGGACCCCGAACCGACCGTCCACTGGGTCAGTCCTGACGGGAAGCTGATGGGAAACACCACACGCACTATGTGCTACGAAAATGGTTCTCTTGATATCTTAACAGCCACAGTGAAAGATTCAGGTGTGTTTACCTGTATAGCCTCTAATGCGGCAGGCGAGGCCACTGCACCGGTGGAACTGGTGGTAAATCCCTCGCCGCATTACGATCCCAAACTGGATCCCGAACCGGGACCATCGGATATGCCTACTTCCATAAAGTCCAACAGCAGCGGTAGCGGGGGACATGCACGCGCGGATCAGCGTGTCAGCGTTTCGGAAATAACCTCAAATTCAGTGATAATCCGCTGGCCTCCGCAAAGCCACATCCCTGGAGTGCGCATGTACCAGATCCAATATAACAGCTCCACAGATGACATCCTCATATACAGGTGAGTCGGTAACTAGTTTTCTGCCTGTCATGATAGTTATAAATCTCAGTCTTTGCCATTGAACGCACTTGTGTTCAAAATGTGTGCTAGTCAAAAGATGCTGTATAATTTGTTTTGTTAAAATTTTAATTATGTGAGCTGATAAGGATTTACTTCACTATATGCTCATACATACATTCACATGTATATCTCAGCTTTTGCGAGAATGTGGACGGTCTATTCACCAAAGTGGGTTTTGAATCTGGGTAATTCAGCATTAGATAAACAAATTGATTTTGTCTTTGTTCAAAAGGAAAGGCAGGCCTTTGAGACTGGGGCTGGTAATGGCATATTTCAGAACCCTATTCAGATTGTGGATGAAACATTGAAATTTCACTGATGAATAAAAATGGCCCTCGATGACTGCCAGACGCAAACAGACACATAATATCATGAATGCAATATATGTTGTACATCTATACTAAATAGATTTTTTTTTCTGTGTAATGGAAGGATTTATCCCAAAGGGACCAGCTGTTTTAAAAATCAAGGTGTCTGAAAGGCTCTTGAAAGATTTTCATTTGAGCACAGAAAGATTGGCTTCCAAGGTAATAGTTACAGCCTGATTTCAACTGAAACGATTCAAAGTGAATTTTCTAAAACACGAAGCGCTAGCAGTTGTACTGACATGCTTCAATAAATCACACTGCCTGCTATTTTACGCAGGTGTGCAGAGGAAGACAATAATAACAGAATTACAATGCAAGTTGCAAGTCAAGCGTTCATTTCGGATGCTTATGAAAGATTACAATAATGGAAAATTTACATTAAAACAGATTTGTTGAGAGGATCGGTTAATAGACACTTCACTGAGCTCTGCTTTAAAAGCATTAGCCATCTATCATACGCAAGTCTATGGAAATCCTTTGCGTTTGAATTAATTAGAATTTGTCAAACTTTTCTCCTTATTTGGTAACATTTCTAACTCCGCCTCATTTTTAAAGAAACATGCACAGTATAACATCAGTTCCAGTTCCTTCAAAGTAAATTATCATCAATAACTTGGAGCATTACATTAGCAATGCAAATGTCAAGGGTTCGATCCCAGGGAACACACATACTGATAAAATGTTGCTTTGGATAAAAGCACTGTGACAGTGGCAGCTCGTGACTGCTCATCCGAGGGTGTTCGGAGTGTCGTGTGTTACTTGCGTTTTCAAAATATGTGTTTGTTACGTCATGTGAACCATGTGCATCACGTGTTTTGTCAAAATAATTGCCTGCTGCACACGCGACAAAAACCTTTATGATAAAAGAGACGCTCACATTCACAAAATACACGCAAGACACAGTGGCGCTTCTAGGGAGGGGCAGCGGGGGTCAGTGCCCCTGTGACAACAAGCTTGGACCCCCTTGTGGGCCCCCTAAATGTGGGGCGTGAAATTATTTTTACAAATTTTTTTGCGATCGTTGTTTTTTACATCCGTAATTAGACAGTAACATAAACATGGTATTTTTGTCTTGTTTTCAGTAAAAAATATAAAAAAAAAATTAAATTAAGATGCTTTTCTTGATGAGCAAAACGACACAAGAATACCAAAAATATCCAATTTAAGTGATTTTTTGAATAAAACATGTATTAAGGAAAATGTTAAAGAAAAATGTTCAAGATTTTTTTTCTTACCTCATTGGCAGATTTTTTTTCCTTGTTTTATGCACAAAATCACTTACATTTGATACATTTTGTCTAAAAACTAGACTTATTTCTAGACTTAATTTTTAGATATTCTTACTGAAAACAAGACAAAAATACTAAGATTTTTTTTTCTAGAAAATCATTTTTGCAGTGCAGTGCAACCACATAATTGTAAATATACAGTATCAGAACAAAAATAGCAGATGCAGAAGTAACTCAAGAGCACTTACACTACCATAGTAAAAGTGTGATCAACTGTAACTAAATGGGCGGAGTTTATCGAAGGGTCAATTGCCTATACACTTTTCTCATCTGAAGGTCTTTTTACAAATGCACTATATTTTGCCTGTTATAGAGATTATGTCGTACATAAATCCCCCTTTTTAACATTCAGCCATGGCCCCACCATGATTTCTCATTGAAGGGATGTAATTAACTCCTGAGGTAATCCCCATGGATAGATTAAGAGAGAAGAAAAGATACATACAGAAGGCAATTTGCTATTAATTATGAAAAAGGCAGGGGGAGTTCATTGGTTTATAGAGCTGCAGAGTAATCTAAAAGTCTTTCAGAATCAATTAAGAAAGCATGCATCGGGCTCCCTGTTGACAGAGAACCAGGTTCAAGTAAGGATGAGTTAGATATGGTGTCTTGGAAACTGAGACTGGGAGGAGAACGTACAGTGGATGGTGTAGGTGAAAAGACAGGTTAGATTTGAAGTCGTGTCTAAGTGGAAAACTGCTGGAGGCACAGCGTGCACGCTGTGAAATGAGGATGGGAATTAAAAGTCAAATGTATTGTATTTGACTTAAATCAATATTCATGCTATTTGCTCACTTAAAGCAACTTGACAGGCAAGTGCACACAGTTATTTCACTGCTAATAATGGCTTAACTCTTTCCCCGCCATTGACGAGCAGCCCATCCTCACCCCATGGCGTCAATATTTGACGCCACTTGACCATGCGTCAATATGTTACGCGGAGGGTATACCCTTCGCGTCATTTTTTGACGAACTGGGGACTTCAATACTATTGAGTCCGTTGCATTCTCTTTCCTATTTTCGTACCATTTTCGTACCATTTTCGCGTCGGTTTAGGGTTAGATTTACATAATGACATCCCTACCCAAACCTATCCCTAACCCCAATGTCAGGCGACAACTGTTTAATTTCGCGTACCTAATAGTATTGAAGTCCCCAGTTCGTCAAAAAATGACGCGAAGGGTATACCCTCCGCGTAACATATTGACGCATGGTCAAGTGGCGTCAAATATTGACGCCATGGGATGAGGATGTGTTGTGACGAGATATCTCGTCAATTAAGAGAAAACGCTTCCCCGCCAATGACGAGATTTTTCGTCTATCCGCAATACCGCTATTATCCACCAGGTGGCGCCCTTCCGCAACTTTTTAAAACCGGAAGTATTGCCCTATGGCAAGCTGCTGCATGTCCGTGTCTGTTTAAAGATCGCTCTGAATTGGATCTCTATGAAAAGTCCGTCATAAAAATGGAATTATATCTGCTTTTTGCTCAAAATATGGTGTTTTTGCAAAAACCTACCCATATTCAAAAGCTGATTGCAAAAGAACCACTAAAGGTAGGATGAAACGGTTTTTTTGTTTGAAAGCAGAGGGTCTGTTCTTTCATTTGATATATTGTATGTTTATATATTTAAAGAAGAACATTTTCTGGAAGGCATTAAACTTTGGTGAAAATCATGAAAAACGCTGGCGCTGGCTGGCAACTTTTTTTAAAAACGCTGGCGGTGAAAGAGTTAATATATGAAGAAATCAGATGCCTTGCCTTATAAGTGCATCTGACATGTTTTCTTGTAAATTAGCATTTTTTATCAGGCTCTTATGTTTAGTTTCAGCGATTTCACTTTAATTGCAATGAAAATTATTAAATAAAATGCCATATTTTCACAAATATCACTTTTATTAATTTGATCCTTATTGACTGGCTTTCACTGCAAAACCCTCTAAGTACATGCATAAATCTCCACTTCTCCAGTCTCTCTTTGCTGTGCTTTCTGAGAAAAAGGCCCAAATATAAGTAACAAAATATGTAAACCTCCTTTTAAAAGGTAAAAAGCTCTTGCATCTTAATGTATGCACTCCATCCTTCATCCAATTGTTCTTTGGAGGACTTTGTAGATAAATCGTTGTGGTTTATAACAGATTCTGCCTACAAAGCGGTATTTCTGAATGGCCTGAGGCTGAGATTAAGCAGATTTGATGGTAAAGGATTTGATTAGGTAAAATCCATGCCAAGAGCATTTGGTCAATATCATTATCTCAATTTTGACAGAAGTGGCATTTAGCAGCTTTTGCATTTGAGATCTTCATATTTTAATTGAATTGAAACTGGATTAACAAATTTTTATATAGACTTTCCAACTAATTTGTTAATTTAGTAATTCACCAAACTTGAGTAAAATTATTTAATTGATTAAAAAAGTTTGTCCACACTATAAAAGTGAAAAGTTTACTCAGCTCAAACAATTACTTCAATTTTTTTCACTTAAAGTTAAATTTAAGTTGAATAAACGTAGATTTTTAGTTGTTACCAATTTAAGTATTTTTTTTAAGTTAATCAAACTTCTCACTTTTTACATTAAGAAACACACATAGAAATCAAGTTTGGATGGATTTTGAACATCATTGTTATTTTTAGCTACAGCATATTTTTGTTCTTTGGGGTTTTTTTAGGGGGGCTCCGATAAATGCCGATATACACTAATAATATGTGGCCAATAAAACTATTCTGAATCGCACAGCCGATATTATTCACAGCTATTTCATGAACTACGGCTTTTGTTTAGTAAGTCCTTATCAATCTGAAATCACTGTTAGATTGAGTCATTTATAACATGCATTTGAAAAAGCAACACTCGTCAAACATATAATTATATTCTTTATTATATCATGAAAATACCTGAAAAGGTTTGAAGAACAGCAATATAAATATATCCTCAAGACATTTCCTGGAGCTGCGTGTCATAGACTGCATCCGAAACGCATACTGTAAAGTACGTACTGAATGAGATGAACTACCTACTTACGGACAGTTAAAACAGTAGGTACTGTATAGTACGAATCCTGGTAGTATGAATGCGTTTCGGACGTACTACATCCGCCATGTTGATACATCACGTGACATACATCGTCATCACGTCATGTCATACCATCGTGAATACAGCCGTAGCCTCTTTCCGCCATTTCCTAATTTGATGACACCTATTCTTCTTCGTTGGATAACTCCCCTCCCGGGCATCATGGGACAGTGAAGTGTCCATCGTATGCACACTTCAAAATTTAACCAGAAGTAGTAGGTCATCCTGGTATTTTTTGCGTACAGTTTTTGTAATACTATGTATTCAGACATACTTACTCGCCTAATGCTTTTCACATACTATATAGTATGGAAGTAGGCGGTTTCAGATGTAGCATGTGTATGGTTCTTTGTTTGCAGCGCATATTGAGTTTCTGCACGAGAGCGCCCTCTAGCTTTTGGATGTAGCAGCATTTCACCGTATTTCATTGAGAAGCATAGCAAGCATCATCGGCCTATCGATCGGAGCATCACTAGTTTTTTTAATACTTCAAAATATTAACAAGTACACTTTTCTTCTTAATTGAAAAGACACAAAATCCCTTAGTTTACAAGAGTTTACAGATAAATAAATTAAAATCTGTCCTATTATTCTACACCATATGCTAAAACCAGATAAAAATGCTACTTAATGCAGTGTTATTGGCATATTCACATCTTTAAAAAAAAAATTGTTAAGATGTACTTACTCCTTTAGATGACACTGAGTTGACAGGGTCTCTGTTCCAAATGTCATTTCAAGAGAAGAGGAAGAGCCCACCCACCCACCTCCACCTCACTGTATTTACGGTGACAGCTCTGAGACAGAGGTTCAACTAAACTGACCCTTCGCTGCTTAAAGGACCAAAGCCTGCCAGAAGTGAGATGAATTCTGCTCAATATATATATATATATATATATATATATATATATATATATATATATATATATATATATATATATATATACATCTATTGCCTTGTTAGCAGATCCAGAGGAATATATTGAATACAAATGTTTATTAGAACAGTACTGTAAAAGCACAGATACAAGCACTGTTAACACTCTTTATTTGTCTATAAAGCATAAGAGGTAAAAGCAGTTAAGAGATAAAGTACTAGCGTAAATTGTCCTACGTTGTAATGTTTGCTTACTGTAAAGTACAAATACAACACAGTCGTTTACAATATTGATCACAGTATTTAACATTCAAATTTATGATTACTATATTACACTTTATACTGTATGTATATGAGTACAGCAATTAAAGTCTGTGTAACACATTTCTAGGTCACTTATTAAATTTGTGACATTGACCATGTATCCAGGACATAAGATCATGGTTTTCTCCTTTTTGAAATAACACCTCCACCTGGCAGCCTAAATCATTTTAAACCTGTGTCCTTATCACAGCTATCTAAAATTGCCTCTTACATGAAGCCCTCTCCTGGACGTTAGTTTTTCATTTCTTATCACATTTTCCTCCATAACTTTCATTGTTTCAAGTTGCACAACCCAGTTTAGAAATATTTTAAACTGATATGCAAATAGCTTTTTCTAAATCTTTTGTCTTTTTACTGTGTTCAGTGTGTAGCTAGTTGGATCAACTTTGATAGTATTAAATGTTACATAAAACGTATAACATTAGAAATAGGTATGCACTGAATGTTCGGCATCCAAAACCATTTGGCCAAATAAGTGAAAAGTCTGAAAGTCTACATTTTAAAGTTTCCAAGAAATATGCTTTTTTTGCTATTTCCATCAGAATAGTTTTGTTTGTCAAAGATTTCGGGTCATGCCTTATAGAAAAATCCAAAAATCAAAACATTTGAATCCTCTGAAATGTGTTGTCCCATCAAAAACAGGAATTTGCATCCGTTTAATCATTTCATGTATGATCATCCACTATCAAAATGTTTGTCAAAAGCTAACCAAGAGAAAGCAAATAGTTATCCACAGTGTATAAGCATTTACCAGCACAAACTATATATACATACAGGCCCATGCACCATTACCCTCACAGTCAACCACACACAGACACATGAAAAGCAGTCTGACAATTACCCATAGGGTCAAAAGCAAAAGTATGCGGTCATGCTCGCAGTCATACAAAGACATAACACACATGCACACCCAGGGCGAGCAGCGTGGCATGACTCAGGTCTTCATCTTATCACCTCTGTTCACCAGAGCGTACTGCAGTGCTGGGAAGAGATTTAAGCAGAGCCGAACGGGTCCTTGCTGAATAATGCATGCTTCATACAACTACAGCAGACCTGGAAAAGACTTATACCCATCCTTACAGCACTGGATTAAATAGATTTCACAGAACAACTTTGTAATCTTTGAATAAAGTTTGTCTTTTTGTGTGGTGCTTATTTGGGAAATTCATTGTACGATGATACAGTTTACTAAACAATAGAAATGTTTTAGTGAGCCGGCAGTCAGCACAGTGTATCTCCAGAGGCGCTTTCGAAGCCTTTAAAGTGCTTTTAACTTGACACATTGTATTAAAACAGCAAGAAGTGATGCAACAGCAAACAACATCCATCAGGATGCTTACATATACTAACAATAAAACTAAAACAGGCTGCATTGGGCAGACTATAGATTTAAGTTAATTGCTGTAGTGTGGGTTCAACACTTTACCCCTCTTCCACAGTAATGTAATGCGTTTTACACCTTGGCTACCTTTCTAAATAAATATTTATATGTGTAATAACTTTTGATTGAATATAATCTGTACATTATGTGATTCATATATTATTTAGTCTTCCGGCACTGTTGCACTTCTGGCTTTGTCCCGAAGAGCCAACATTTTCAAAATACTGAATAAAGCTGGCATCCTGCAGCACACACACACAATCTTTCTTCTGCAGATCACAGGGCCGTTTTATGCTTAAATTTGTCTTGACACTTGTCTCCTCTTGGACATCATTGGCAATTTTCAAAACACTGTGCCTTCATGACATCATCCTTGCACTGAATTTAGTGGAGTTTTACTAAAAGCTTTTTGCCCTTTTTTATTTTCAGTATAGTTTACCCCCAAACGAAACTTCTGTCATCATTTCTTCATGGAACACAATAGGAAAAATTGCTGGTCACTTTCACACTTTCATTCTCATGCAGTCACAATGCATGGGAACAACAAAAACGTTTTTGTACGGAAAGTATTGCTTTGTTGTCAGCATGCCTAGAAAATGTATAAATTAAGTAATATGGATTATTTTTAAGTTATACCCCATGGCTGTTAAATACTTTATTATGATTGGTTAAGAAATGTTTCATGGGTATGCATAATTTTTTTGATAAATGCACACCTGACTTTTCAAATGATATAAGCAGAATAATTGAATGCGGTCATTTACATTTTTTTCTGAATAATTCAACATTCCTTACATAATTTTTCAATTCCATTGCATTTAAAAATGTACATTCGCACTCTTTTAAATGATCTCCATTTATGTTCCATGAAAGAAATGTATGAGTTTAAAGGGGTCATGATATAAAAATTTGACTTTTTCCATGTTTAAGTGCTATAATTGGGTCCCCAGTGCTTTTATCAACCTAGAAAATGTGATAAAGATCAACCCAGTAACTTAGGTTTGGTAAACCATTCTCTGCAAGCATGTGAAAAAATAGGTAATTGAAATTTGGCTCCCCTTGTGATGTCAGAAGGGGATAATACCGCCCCTTAATCTGTACTATCAAACCACGGCACTGCAATTTAGTGTAGAGATCAGCTCATTTTAAAAGGACACATTGCTCACACCTACAAAGTGGCAATTTTAAAATCTATAATAAATGATCTATATGGTATTTTGAGCTAAAAATTCACATACGTACTCTGGGGACACCAAAGATTTATTTGACTTCTTAAAAAAGTCTTGTGAAATTTCCCCTTTAATTTTTGTATTTTTATTTTAGAAGCTTATTTGTCTCTCTACCTCCATTTAGTTATTTTTATTATTTCATTGATCAAGGCCTTTTTTGTTCCTTGCTTTAACATCCATCTCTTTTTCTCCCCCTCCCAGAATGATTCCTGCCTCCCACAAGCTGTTTTTACTGAGTGATCTGGCCTCTTCGCGGGACTATGAGCTATGCGTCTTGGCCGTCTACGATGATGGCATCACAGCTCTCACTGCTACGCGAATGGTCGGCTGCGTGTCATTCTCGACGGAGCGAGAGTTTCGGCACTGTCGCTCAATCCACGACCAGTTCCTGGGTGGCACCATGATAATCGTCATCGGTGGAATCATAGTGGCATCAGTCCTTGTTTTCATTTTCATCCTGTTGATGAAATACAAACTTCACAGCCAGCACTACAAGCAGAAGGCCGCCCGTGTCAGTAACGTTTGTTCTCAAACCAACGGCGGCCAGCAGGGGGCAGCATCAGGCCCTCCACCCAGGTCATCTTCATCATCTGGTTCTTCCAGCAAGCCCTCTGCCCCTCTTGGGTTGGAGAGGCAAGAAGGGTCCCGCGGCTTAGAGGCGGGTTACGGGGCATTGAGAGGTACGACGGTGGTGGACTTGAACCCGGAATACGGAAAATCAGTAAAAGATGAAGATTCCATATCGCAATAACACAGGGTCAAATCCCGCCTCCCCTCCCATCTTCACATCTCAACCCATTCTGTTTTATTTTCTGTTGCTGGGGTCCTGCTGAATTACTGAGGATTATCTCCTGTCCAAGGTGAGGATGGTTTTTTTCTCATTCTCTATCTGTTAAGGTTTGTTGCTAGGCAACTGGTTGTCATCCAGATCTCCCCACACTACAGTGTTGATGTTCCAGATCTGTTAATTAAAACTCGTTTAATGGATAAATATGAGGCGTGCTAACTCTGCCGTCTCTCTGTGTCAGGGCAACAGGCCTAAAAAGATTTACCAATTGTGCAGCACAATTGAAGTGACTATTTAAACTCACAGCCTGGTACACATTGTTTATCTCATTGGTGTGAATTTGACTTACAAAGTCAAACGATTGAAAATGATGAACCAAATTATTCTGGATGCCGCTTGGCAGCATGAAAGGAGTTTTACGGTTCCCTAAGCACTGCCGATATCAGCATGTTGAGCTTATGTCTATTTTATGCATATCCCTGCTGAGGAGGAAACAGCATGCTGCTATTAGTTTATTTTGTAAGGTGCAGGTCATATGTCTAAGTATCTATATTTTGCAAAGGCTTTATTTGAATTATCACTTCACCACAGTGTCCAAGTAGGAGAGATGTAATACTCTTTATTCAGCCCGAGTGGCCCTGCCCGCCCAACATGATGGCATTACAATGTGACTTTTGCAAATCTTACTTTCCATTAAAGGCACTACATTAAAAAATCTGTAATCTTTTGTCTGCTCTTTCAGCTCTTTTCGGCTATTTTGGTGCACTCTCAAAAGCTTGACAGTGTGGATATTGTAGCTCTTGTTTGGTAAATGCTTTTATCCAATGATTATACCGACCCTTGGCCTAAATAATAGACCACTATTACATCATTTCTTGTAAAGCTTGTTAATTAAGTTAGTTAAGAAGCCTGGTGGAGGGGTACAAGGGCACTCCACATACTAAGACCATCAAAACTGCACTCTAAAAATGTCTGGGTTATATAAATATTGGACAGAACACACCGCTGGGTTAAAATCGTCCCAATGCTGGGTTGTTTTAACCCAAATGCTGGGTTATTATATTCCATGGTTGCATAACAACAATCCAACATTGGGTCATTTACAACCCAACATGTGTTCTTTCCCATATATACCCATTATGAGTCAAAAATAACCCAGCTATTTTTAGAGTGTGGTCATTTCAGCATTAAAATGTAAACAAAAAGTAGTAAAACAACTTTTCGCATCATCTTATGACTCTTTTCATGCTGAGACTCCATTTTCTGTCCTGTCAAAACCATCATGACACTAGCTGTGCTTTAGGGATTCATTTGTATTTCAGTCAAAGCCCTGAAACCCCTTGTGGCTCAATCTAGGTTGCCCAGGCCCCTCAGAGCAAGGTGGATAATATCCAGCAGTGGCCCACCTTAGCCCACAAATTCAAGAGACGACTCCATTTAACATCACCAGGAGAGACCCATCTCACTGAATCGGTCATGGTTGCCTTCAATAAAAGTGCCTCTGAGGATCCCAGAGTGAGCTTAGATGGAAAGCAGTTGTTGCCAAGCACCTCTGTTATCGGGGAAATAGCGCCTCCATCAGGAGAAAATCTTACACTGCAGGACTGGGAGTTGAAGGGCACCTGTGTCAGTCAGGGTCAATGTCAGGAATATCTTCAAAAAGCTATTTTGACACCAGTGAGACATCTACTGCCTTTACAATCAGACGAACAAAAGAGGTGTTATCTGACCAGGTCGAAAAGACTTTTTTATTTTTTTACTCCATTTTTTTAAGGCTTAATTTGATATCATCACTAGCTCCCGTCACTACCTCTGGACAGAAAAATATAAAGTTGTTTGATGTTCCTCCATAGTCATAAGTAACTCAACCGAGTACTGATTCACGATCTAATGTTCTGATAGACCACAATAGATAAAAATTCAGTTCCTTCAGGCCCTTTTCCAAAAATGTAAGCAAAATTATGACACACCGAATAAAATCACTGCTTTTCCTATCAGCTAGATATTGATTTAAATTCATTTATGCTTGGCTCGAAGGGGGAAAGATTACGAAATGGGAATAGAAAAAACTAGGCCTGGCAGTGAACTGCGGCAGATAAAGAAATATACGCCATGATGGAAGAAAAAGGGCAGATATGAGTATTGTGACGGGGCTTTAGAGAACGAGATAAGGGGGTAAAGGGCCAGTGTCTCAGATATTGAGACAAATGGGCTAATCTCTGGAGTGGGGTGTTATAAAATACCAGCGGACCTATAGGAGAATGTAATTACTGTTTTTGTGCTTTAGAGAAAATGAGACGCAACCTCACTTCTCCCACCCTGCCGACAGCAGATCCCAATCCAGAATCCCTGCAGACTGCAGCAGGACATGCAGCGCTAAAAATAGTCTGAATCAGGCCTGGCATTAGAAAGCTGGTTGCAGATCGCTACAGCTGCAGCATATCAGGCTGCGTCCTTGCTTGCGATAGGGGCTTTGTTTGCTCTACATTAAATCTGAAGGAAGGTAATGAAGTCATTAAATGTCCAATTAGCATGCACTATGCGCAGTCATCAGCTCTGCCTGTTTATGCCGCGTCAGCTAATGCGGTGAGGAAAATTGTTTGTGTATCCTTGAGTGAGGTTTCCACTGATACGGAGATTCACAAAGCATTTGGCATGATAATGTTTGCAAAGATGGTGCTGGTACAAAACGTACTCTGTGATAGTGGTTAAATGGACACTTTGTCTTAGGTAGATGTGTCTTCTAGGCTTGCTTTTTCTGTTTTTTTTTATTCTGTTTTTGGAAGTCAGTTCGGAGCTGACTAATTTCATTGCAGTTCATTTGCCTTCCTGATGGTTTTGATAGTTGTTATGTTTATGTTGCACTGGCCAATATGGCATATGTCTCAACCAGTTACTGTCACTTAGCGTAGCTATACATTTTGATAATTGAGGCTTTCATGTAAAAAAGCATAAAGAATGTTATCTTAGCATTGCCAGCTTAGCTTAGCTTTCAAATCAAATTTATTTGCTTATTTATATGACTGGAATCATCATCTTAGTGAACATGATTTCAAACCAACATAATCTCACGGAAAGTCATGTTATAGTTACGAAAAAATTTATTAATTTATTTGTGTCCATGCCACAAAATTCAGCTTTTTTCGTGCCTTTGGCACGAATGTCTTTTTGGTGTCACTCGCACAAATTTCTATAAATAGTTTTTCTTGTCCATGGCACGACTTTCTTTTCATTTTATGTATTGGATTGTTTTTTTTCCTATTTTTAAATTATTGCCGCTTGTGGTTAGATTTGGGGTTTGGGTGTACTTTTATGTATTGGTTTCTACATGTTTTTCTTCCGCTGTTAAAACTATAAGGTGTGTTCGACTTCATGCGGCGCTGCGCAGACCAATCGTCGGCTGACTTAAAGCAGTGCATGCCGGTTATTATTTTGTCCGTCTTGAGCTGGCGCTGAAGGCACGTGACATGTCATATGGTTTTAAAGAACCGCGAGAGCGATTCGAGATCAGCCGCTTGAGTTAGCCAGCGCAGTTCGCAAAGAGGAGCTGCACGGGCGGTAATGACGACACAGCTGTTTCACGATTGGTCGGATTCACCACATGACAACAATCACGTGTGTTTCGTGTTTATTTTCATGCCCTCAGTTCCACGAATGCTCACAAAGCTGTATTTTTATAACAGTTAAAGCTCTTTTCATGTTGTTGCGATGTTTTTATTGTGCCATGTTCATCAAAATAAAATGGATAAAAAATGACTACATTTGGTATTTAAAGAATATATGTTTATGTTCAACTTTATTCTTGTAAAAACAGATGCTGTAAGCCTCTTCAGTTCCATACACGGACGTTCAAAACAGTATAATTCACTTTTTATGTTGTTTACATCTTACAAATCATGTTTACTGCGATAAAGCAAGCAAACGCCACGTGATCAGCCATGCCTGACGTAATGCAGCAAACTACGGGAAACACGGCGTGTCCGACTTCACATCTCCGTTTTCAGCCTGCACGAAGCTAATCTCGCCGATCGGTTACAGCCGATGTCGAACACACCTATTCTTGCATGGAGTTGGGGTTTGGGTTAGGATGTCTAAAAATTTAACAGAAAGTGATTCTAACCCCAACCCTAAGCGGCAATGGTAAGCAAACAAGAAAAAACAAAGGGAAAATAATACATAAAATGACACGAAAAAGAAAGTTGTACTACGTATATGAAAAACTATTTATAAAAATTTGTGAGAGTGACACGAAAAAGACATTTGTGCTCAAGGCATGAAAAAGCTGAATTTTGTGCCATGGACATGAATAAATTAATACAATTTTTTGTGACTATAACACGCCTTTCAGTAAGATCAGTCTGTTTCAAACATATATTTCAAACATGTTATTCATTTCTCTACACTCTTAAAAGTAAATGTTCCTAAAATGGTCTTTGTCTCGCTGTATGGATCCACAGGAGAACACAAAGGTAATGTGTAGATAAATGTTCTTCATATTATATAAAGGTAAGAAAGGGTTCCTACGCAAATGGTTCTTTGGAGAACCAAAAATGGTACTCCTGTGGCATCATTGTGAGGAAGCCTTTTATAACCTTTATTTTTAAGAGTGTAGGGATAGGTTTTAATGAGGGAAAATAGTTGAATGCCTGTTTAAAAATAATTTAAATGTCTCAATCACGTTGCCAAATCTAACATTTTTGCCTTTCTCATTTCTCAAAGGGCAAACTTCTCGGTCTGGAAACTACATGCAGAATGCCAGATTAAATGGGTTGAGGCCAATCTGTTAGTTGGACAAGCTGTGGGTGGACGGCAAATACAACAGCAACTCTGTGTTCAGTTCTTTATGCAAGACTCTCCCCCCATACCACGGATATTATGTGCTTCTTTGGAGCATATGAGCAATTTTTTTTAGAATCATCAGAATCCCTTTTATGGAAGTTGAAATCTAAACACATCCCCTTGAAAGGAAGTTGCGGTTAATCTTTATTGAAACGTGGAAAGTGTTATATTTAAAATATCAGTGTTTGATAGATGAAGAAGCTCAGATCCCAGCGATGGTCCAGTGCCAAAGGATTGACATGTTTGGATTGAATGTTCTCTGAAGGTTCATGTGGATTCAGACTTATCAAAGTTCAATGAAATATTGACAAGTCGGTATTGAGTTAACATTTGTGGACCTTCTGGAGCACTTTATTATGGATTCGACTGTATTGTGTAAGCTAATGACTCTGGCTCCCTCTCTTGCTCGCTCACTTTATTTGGAAACTGAACACATGGATCGATTTTGGGCTGATTCACAAACATGAGGAGTGTGTTCTTGGAATCTGGAGATTAGGTGGAACAGGGGAGGCACCACCAGAACATTGATCGTCACAGTGCACTAAAACTTTCAGACTCTGATGTGTCAATGAGGATTTACGGTAAGGCGGTGAACTCTGCGTCTGACAGCAGACTGTGAAAGGCCATGAAAAATATTCTGCAGGCCTCTTTCACATCCGGCCTGCTGAAATATATACTGTTCTTATTTTCCTCCGATTGACTGTATCTGTATTTGTATGTGAAGTACACCTTCAACCATCTCTGATTTCAATTGTTTGATTTCGAAGAGAAAATAATAAAAATATGGGATGGAATTTTATGCTTTCATAGGTACTCTATGTGGATTTATAAAGAAATAAAATATTTTTCTTCAAGGCTTGTGAAATGGCTTTTCCTTTGCCCAGAATTTGATTTTTTAGAAATTGCAGCTAAATTCTTAAAAAAATAAAGTTCTTCCAGCCTGAGCTCCATATTTTACAAGGTGGCTAATTTGTATGAATTCGTACAAAGTTAATTGTACAGAAAACGTAATATTTTATAAAAAAAAACAATAATGAAACCCCACCCCTAAACTCAACATCACAGGGGTCAAGGCAAATCATATAAAAGTGTATCAATGTGGTCGTACCAATTAATACGTATTAGCCACATTGTAAAATCTGTACAAATTTTCATGAGATAGCGTTGGTTCTTTGCAGCGATGCCATGCGAGAACCATTTTTGGGTTCTTCAAAGAAAATTTTAAGTCAAATGCTCTTAAAAGTCCCGTTTTTCCTGAGTTTTTGAAGCTATGATTGTGTTTACAGTTCGCAATATAACATATGTTCATGTTTCACGTGTAAAAAAAAAAAAAAACTTGGTATTTTTCACACAATTTACTTATCTGTATAGCGCTGTTTTCTAGCACTGTTGCCTCACAGCAAGAAGGTTCCCGGTTCGAGCCCCGGTTAGGGCAGGTGGCCTTTCTGTGTGGAGTTTCTGCATGTTCTCCCTGTGTCAGCGTGGGTTTACTCCGGGTACTCCGGTTTCCTCCCACAGGCCAAAAACACGCAAGTTAGGCAAATTGGAGATACCAAATTGTCCCTCCCCCAACTTGTGTATAAATCAACTTGTCTGAATAAACTTGTGTATGGATTACCTGGTTCTCGCCATGAATATAGCCGTAGATGCTGGAAAGGCGTTAAGAAATAAAGGAAGAAAGAAGAAAGTATAGCACTGTTTTCAGTGTCCTTAAAACAGGCTGATGTCTTCCTTGTTCTGGGAAGTCCCTCCTTTAGAAATGCGTAATAAGTTCTGATTATGTAGTTTGTTTAATGTGTGCGACAGCAGCTTAGCTTAGCAGAGCCGTTTGAGCCAAAGCTGGCGACTGACGTTTTCCTATGGGCGGAGACGGAGTTTAGTCAGAAACTCTTATTTTGACGTCATTAAATCAGGAAGTAGAGGGCTCTAGACCAACCCGGCCGTTCGCTGTAGGCTATGGCACTGTCCCAAATGGCACACTCTGGACTTGTGGTCCTCCTCAGAGTCCACACTTTGATGACATCCCGTAGTCCAGACTTTAGGGACCCTTGATGCGAGTCCACGTGGGTGCACCTGAGTCGTATTTTGGGACAGACTCGAGCATAAAAATGACAGATGGGACACCCTATGGACTCGTAGACTAAGCGAGAATGCGCAATTTAGGCCACGAGACCGAAAGTCCACATGAAGTGCGCCATTTGGGACAGGGCCTCTAAAAGGCGAATTTTGTTTAAGAAAATATATTGCCTGGCAGTGAACTTTGACCTTTATCATTCTGCATATATTGTTTATGGTCTAACAGTAACATTACACACTAACTTAAGTTTGAAAAATGGGATCGTGAAAACAGGACCTTTAAATAAAAGCATTTATAGTCTTAAGAACCCTTTGCCACTACAAAGAACAGAAAGGTTAAGTGGATGTCTTTATATAACCATACCAGCTGGACTTTCTAGGAGCCTTTACTTTTTTAAGCCTGTAGCTGCTGTTGAATATATTAACCACATGCTGATGTCTTCTAATTTCCCAATTTCAGTATGAAATGATTATTTCCACAACAAAGCATATTGAAACTGTGCCTTTATGTCATTTCATTTAGCAGGTCTTTGATGCATCAGAGCCAAGTCAAGCATTTGCACTTTTAAAAACAATGCAAAGTGATTTTAGTCTCATGCATTACTCATACTCTCAATATTCCAACGAGGATGGTGCTCTATGAAGTGTAAAATGTTTACAAATGCATTGATTTTTTTGTAGCCAAGGGCGTTTATGCTAATAGAATGAAGCAGTAATGACTCTTACAGCCACATGATGTCACTGCCTTTGCACTTCTTGTGCATGTTGTCCCATCTTGGCATGTTGCATGAGACCCACGCTGTGTGTTGTTCAAATTACATCCCGATTACACTATAACCTCATGAAACCAAGGGAACTTGAGGTAATAGAGTACAATCTTAAAAATTAAGGTGCTTAAAATTGTGCTTTGGAATGAGATGCCATTTAGAAAAAATATACTTGGTTCTCCAAAGAACACGAGGTTGAGTAAATGATGACAGAATTTTCATTTTTGGGTGGACTATCCCTTTAAGTGAAGGTATAATGTCAGCTTTGCATGGGAGTGATGAGACGAGAGACACAAACTAATTTCTGAATTTGGCTTTCAGTTGGTCACACTCTTTCAAAAACTGAATGAAGTCCAACCCAACACACCTTACCTCATTTAAATTCAGTGACAGCCTGTTATTATGATGCCAACCGTAATGTGAAACCCCTGCTGATGCTGAAATAGTATCAATAAAAATGACAACATTTGTGGCGTCCTGTGGTCTCATGCAGAGAGGTTAGAAATCAGCGTGCTGTTGCTTGTTATTACCCACCATGCATCAGTTTGTCGTTCTGGGGCAGTTTGTCTGAAAGAATGAGCAATGTAGGTGCCGGAAGCCGTAAAAAAGAGTATGGTGTCCTCTGATCGGCATGCTAATGAATCCTAATGCAAAAGTTACACAGATTTCTCACAGCCGTGAGGGAGCCTAGCATCTGAAATAACAATCTTTCAAAGCCATGCAGACGAACGCAATCTGACACAGATGTTCTGCAGGGGCCGTGCTTCTGAGATACTTTATAAACTTTTGTATTCTCTGTTGGTGGGTTTATAGCTACAAGCATCCGACGTAATGGGTTGCAAAATGCTCCGGGTACAATTTAATAGCAGGCCTTCCGTTTAACACACCTTATCACTGTATTTTATCCTCATTAAGAGTGTATACTGTTTGCACATCCAGTATGTTTTCCATGCGCTCCTTTGTCATCGTTGACTCCCACTCACAGCCGTGGCTTACAATGTAATCTGATAAGGCTCTAAACAAGCCTGAATGAAGAAAAGAGCATTTCCAATGCAGCTGAGGATGTGCTTGTTTGAAAGTCATTTACAAATCAATGCGCCTTATGATATGCCAAACCGGCATCCTCGAAAACGTTGAACGTGGATATGTCTTCAGGCCTGAATGACACACACACATCCGGCACCTACGCTCGTGTAGATGTCATGTCTTATGAAAATGCCTGAGACTTCATCAAAGCGCCGAGCTCGGTTAAACTCCATGATTAGTGAAGCTTTGTGGAGCAGCTGGTGAAGTGTTCGGTTCTGCTGTTAATTAAACTCCAGATTGTAATTCTGAGGTGCTGTCGTGGTGCCCCTGAAGATATTCAGTAAAACATGTCTTGTATTGCATCGTCTTGTCAATATGTAATAGTGATTGATGGATGTGGATCGCGTTTGAAAACCTAGTTAGACGCCGTGCTGTTTACACAGGCAACATCTAAACAAATGTAGTCTGTGTAACACATCGGGACACTACAAATGAGCACGTCAAAATATAGTCCCTAACTGAAACGTGCAGGAAAATCCACTCACTTCATTAGTTTGGCATGTTTGGCTATTTACTGTAGAGCTTTGCTACAGTGCAAGTTTGTGAAAAGCTCCCTTGAAGTAGATAAAAAATATTACACAAATATGGAGTGAAATATCCTGGTTAGACTAAACTTTTTCACTATTTGTGACCCTGTCTGTGAAATCCAGGAGCTTCAAAGTTTGATTTTAGTCATTGATTTCAATCTTAAGATCAAGATATCAAGATTATCATTTCACAGAATGTTCTTTACATTATGCAGGAGGATTTAAAGAGCACCTATTTTATTGCTAAAAAAACAACATTATTTTGTGTATTTGGTATAATACATTGTGTTTGCGTGGTTTATGATAAAAAAACATTACTTTTTCACATACATTTTTGTAGCTCCAGATTTCACTCTGTTCCTGAAACACATGGATTTGAAAAGCTCTGTGTCCCTGACTGGTCAGTTTATCTCTACATTGTGATTGGCCTGAATACCTCTGACGTCAGCCGTAAATGCAACACAGTCTCACACCCATGGCGTCAATATTTGACGACACTTGACCATGCGTCAATATGTTGACGCGGAGGGTATACCTTTCGCGTCACTTTTTGACGAACTGGGGACTTCAATACTATTAGGTACGCGAAATTAAACAGTTGTCGCCTGACATTGGGGTTAGGGATAGGTTTGGGTAGGGATGTCATTATGTAAATCTAACCCTAAACCGACGCGAAAATGGTAGAAAATGGTAAGAAAATAGGAAAGAGAATTTCGCGTACCTGATAGCATTGAAGTCCCCAGTTCGTCAAAAAGTGACGCGAAAGGTATACCCTCCGCGTCAACATATTGACGCATGGTCAAGTGTCGTCAAATATTGACGCCATGGGGTGAGACTGGGTTGGTAAATGTGACGCTCCTGAAAGATTCGCTCACAATGCAATGCTAACAGGAGTTCACTTACAGGCTGTGAGTCCGAAGCGAGAGGAATTATGATCATGTCCGTCTTGTCTACATCATCAATCCCAGGAAGTAAACTCTTGCCTACAATCCGTGTGTTTGTTGAAGTCCAAGAAAAGAGATTTACGTTGGAGATGATAACTCGCGTCATCGTTTACATTTGGGTATGCACCTTTTCCATATCGTTAACATGTACTAATACACACTTACACACCAAAAGAAATGTAACAACGTGAATCGGACAATAGGTGCTCTTTAATGTAGCAAATAGTAACAAAATATCTTTAGCTATGTTTTTCATAAGAAGGGTCACACTTTATTAATACTCTGCAGTACACTCTCAGTGATATAGGTACAAAAACTGTCCCACAGGAGGGCCCAAATTGTTTATATAACTACTAAACTGATACCCTATTCTAAAACTAAAATAATCTTGACAGACTGTATGTTGTTGGGAAGCTCTTAAAGGAGAAGTTTTCATATTTCATTTTGCAAATTGAATGATATGTAATTTTGAGAGTATGAACAGAGCAATTTTGATAATGAGAGTAATTTTGTAAAATATCACAGGTTGGCTCAAGTTGTTATTGCATATTTCCAACACCACTCTAATTCTAAAGAAATTGACAATCTATATATCATTATAAAGCTTTAAGAATGTATTTTTCATGTTTAGAAAACCTTTTTGGAGAAATAATAAGAATGCAATGAAAGTAATTTATTGATTTGTGACAAGAGTACGCAGCAAATCAATGACACCTAGTAGCCTCTGTTTGTGACAAAAAACTAATTTTGTGATTTTAACTTGAAACATCGATCAAAGCTAGTTGAGACATATGACTTTATTTTTGTAGCACTTTGGCATGAAATAATAAAAATTTGTTA
The DNA here is from genome assembly GCF_030506205.2 of Paramisgurnus dabryanus. Taxonomy (NCBI): domain Eukaryota; kingdom Metazoa; phylum Chordata; class Actinopteri; order Cypriniformes; family Cobitidae; genus Paramisgurnus; species Paramisgurnus dabryanus. The sequence goes on along the minus strand of NC_133345.1, from coordinate 9,634,345 downwards.
TTATGTTTTATTATGTTACATAATATTATATTATAATACTTCATATAATACTTTATTTCACTATTTTTTATTTATTAAATTAAACAAACTAGTGGTTAATTTGAAGGTACAGACCACCTCAAAGGGCGTGGGGCTACAGTTTAGTGGTTAAAATGGTACGATCCTGGTGACAGCTTTTGTATGTTTGTTTCTGACAGTGTATAAATTATAATCACAGTTCTTTATAGATGGTTTCTCAGACAAACGCGCGTTGTCACATTTAAGTGTCTGAACGGAATTAAATTCCGGTCTCTGTTTGTCTGGCTAGTGGCTAAGCTGAACTCTGGAACAAATCAAAAATAACAAATGTTTTGGTTTCCTAAAGATGAGGGCAGATGGCGATCCTGGATCACCGCTATGTAAAGGGAGGTTTGGCAGGCGATCTGTAATAGTACACACTTTACACAGTAACATTAGCTTAGTGTAGTTTTTGATATGCATTAACTATTAATATCTACTTGTTATTTATTTAGCTTTTTATTAGAAATAAACTAGTTTAAAAGGACTGTATTGTTAAAAATTCCATCTACATATTAGGAAGGCTAGGTGTTCTTCAGGTATGCTTCGCATGTGCGGCTGTGATTTCAACCACGTGTTTGGAATTTTCACATCATATAAACTGCCTGTGATATTTTTAATATGCCGTTATCTTTTATTGGCTTCACTGCAGATCACATACAATAATGATCATTGTAAAGCCCTTGACTATCACAGATAAAGTCCTAAAGGAACAAATTATTATGATTGTGTTTGTACCTGTTTGCTATTTAAAAAGTTCCCTCTTTCTGCCAGGGACTTTCCCTCTGTGGGCACAGCTATCCAAACAGATACCCATTTTTCACTGCATCAGTGCCAAAGTCTAAAAAAACTATTTCATGCTTATTAAGTGTCTTTCCTACCACCTCAAACAGACTTATGTGTTAAAACCAACTTCTCAGAGTGCGAACGGAAACTAAATCTTCACACAACTTAAAGGAACATGCCCACATTTTGGGAATTTAGCTATTCACCGTATCCCCAGAAGTTAGATAAGTCCATACATACCTTTCTCATCTCCATGCATGCTGTAACTGTCTGATGCAGCCCAAGCTAGCTTAGCTTAGCACAAAGACTGGAAGTGAATGGCTCCAGCTAGCATACTGCTCCCAATAAGTGACAAAATAATGGCAACATTTTCCTATTTATGTGTTGTGATTTGTATATTTGTTTTGTGATTTGCTACTTGGGTGGAGTGATTTGCTCGCAGCACCAGAGAAGCCCCCTGGTGAGTGGCAGAGAGTTCGGTCAAAGTTGTGCAAATCACTCCGCCCATGTAGCAGTGCTTCGCCTTCTGAGAATATAGTTCCCAGTATGTAAACGGTTAAAAGATGGCTGTTTCTCATATGACCTTATTATTTGTACACGTTGTGACTATACAAATCACAACACATAAATAGGAAAATGTTGGCGTTATTTTGTCACTTATTGGGAGCAGTATGCTACCTGGAGCCATTCACTTCCAGTCTTTGTGCTAAGCTAAGCTAGCTTGGGCTGCGTCAGACAAAGTTACAGCACGCAGGGAGATGAGAAAGGCATGTATGGAGTTATCTAACTCTGGGGGATACGCCGAATAAGCTAAATTCCCAAAATGTGGGCGTGTTCCTTTAAACGTACACAAAAATACACAAAAACAAACTAAGAGGTGAGATAAATAGTTAATTTATTTGATTTTGCCCTTGGCTTTAATTGATCTTAGTCTCTTTAGAAGTTACCAAAGTCTTAGACAACTCTAAAACCCGCTTATGTGAACAATTACAGATAGTATATCATCAAAATCGGCATTTAGCAAAAAGAATGAGTACAAGAGAAACACTATAATTAAATTTTAATACCGCAATGACCTTTTAGTCAAAATCCACTCAAAATCACGCTAAAACAGAAGCTAAATCTTTTCTACTATAATAAATGTCACGAATAGCAACCCATAATTTATTTTCAAGTTCTTACGGCTTCATTTTCTGGTCATCTGCTTCTTTTTCTCTTCTTCGAGCTCCTGTTATTGTGAAAGCCAAAGGTCTTGATGTACACTGAGAGAAGTTTCAATCTAGAGGCCATTCAGAATCTGTAAATGCCAAAGCCATTACAAGCTGGATGCCGGGCTCAGTGGTGAGCTGTCTAATTGAGAAAGCATTGAGCAATAGATGTATTTATTATTTTCGGTTAGGATATTTTATGTCATTGAATTGCTTCTGCACTCAACAGTTGACAACAGTGTCCCTTGTTGAGCGTCATGCGAATGACTACTGTAGAGAATTGTATGTTAAATCTGCTTATGTTTATTACTTGTTGAATGTGTGTTTGTGTGTACATAGCTCTTCTGTGTGGGTGACTTATTTGATCTCAGCCGTCTCTAAATCCCCTCTGTCGCTTTAAAAGCTTAAGGGTCTCTCGTGCTGTGGTGCTACCTGCAGGTCTTTAGTAATGAGACAGCTGAATTTAGCTGACTGAACCACTGACTCAGTTCATTACAATCACGTAGCTCCACTCGGCTTAACCAAATAACTCCCACCTTGTCTCTCTATGAGTGCTAACTACATCTTTATGAGCAGTAATTTATAAAACTAATCCCTCTAATAGTCTGTTGTGACTGTACACAAACACATTTATTCATTGAATGCAGCATACAGTGCTTTCAAGCTAATACATTATGTATTTCCTGATAATCGAACCTATGACCTTGATGTTGCCACACTACAAGCTGAGTTGCTGAAACTACAAAGCCATGCTTTGCTCAGATATTACATGGTTGATATGGAATTTTAAGAATATTAATGTGACCTTCATTGTCGTCAATGAAATGTTGATCTGCAGTGATTTATAACTTTTACCTTAGTGGAAAATTTTAAAGGTTTATCCATACATGGCTAATACATTATTGTAAGCAGCCAAAAGAAAGATATGCTAAATAAAATCACAAGCCTTCACATTTTTGTGACAGATGCAGATTCACCAAAAGATGAAGACTTGCTTGTGATGTTGCTAGCTGTCATTTGTGCTGTTTGTGCCAAATGAATAACTCATGCTATTAATAAAACAGCAGACCTCAGTCAGTGTACGTGTCACAATCACAAAATTGCATTAAAAATTTCCTCCAGCCATTGGCATTTAAACAGACATCATTTCCTTCCTGAAACTTAAGACATGTCAACAATAGCGAAAGCTTTTATATATATAAGCATATATTTATCAAAAGCACTGTATCATTTTGTAGTAACACTTTCTTTTTATCCTTTCGAGAAAAATGAAAAAAATTATCACACACAGACCTTCAACCAAATTGTCAGCAACAAGATTAGATGGAAAGAAAATGTCCTTAGATAAGATGTTAAAATGTATGGATGAATATCTCATTTCGAAACGCAATGAGAAACTACTGTAGCTGCCACAGGACAAACCAGACTGATCTCACAGAAAGTCGTGTTATAGTCACGCAAAATATTATTAATTTATTTGTGTCCATGGCACAAAATTCAGCTTTTTTCGTGCTTTGAGCACGAATGTCTTTTTCATGACACTCGAATTTCTATAAATAGTTTTTTGTGCCCGTGGCACGACTTTGTTTTCCGTTTCATTTTAAGTATTGTTTTCTCATAGTTTTTTCCTATTTTCTTATCATTGTCCCTTGAGGTTTGGGTTAGAATCACTTTCTGTAAAATTTTTAAACATCCTAACCCAAACCCCAACTCTTACCCAAACTCCAGGCGATTATAGGTTTAAAAGCAGAAGTAAAAAATGCAGAAACCAATACATAAAAGGATACCCAAACCCCAAATCTAACCCCAACCCCAAGCGACAATGATTTAAAACAGGGTTGCTGCAGGTTTCACCAAGTCAAATTTAAGACTTTTTAAGACCTTTTTAAGACAATTATGAGTGAAATTTAAGACCAACGTGACACAATGATCTAAGAAATTCTCAAAACATTAAATTTTTTATTTTTATTATATCATTTTTTTTTTTGACAAATAAAATCCACGAATATGGGAAGATCAGTATGGTCAGCTGCCTTGTTAACATGTTTTACACTTTCTCCACCCATACGTTATATGCATAAATATGCACTATAACGCCATCGCATTTATTCTCCTCTCTAATTACACAATAATTAAATGAAAATTAAATTTACCATTAAAAGGCTGTTCGTGGTTTGTTGTGTGTTGCTAACAAGGCCGTTTCTAAATCTGAAGGCTGTAGCCTCCAGAGGTCGCATTTGTAGGCTGCATACGTCATCAAGATCAAGGGAGTAACCGCGCATGAATCAGTAAAGTTAACAAAAGCTTCCTAAGTCAAAACTGTGTAACACTAAAGTTGACTCGTTGTTGGTGGCTCGGGACTCGACGGCCTGACTGTTTAAGTTGATTTTCAATAAAGCAGTGTTGATTTTTTCGCTTCTGGGTCCTCTGTTTCAGAATCTGGAAAATGCTCAGGTAAGCCACAGGCTAGTTGGCTAAATTAACACAGAAAAGATTTTTGCTTATACAAAACTGCATTTAAGGTTTGTTTCTCGCCAAACCTACAGTATACAGTCAGATCACAACTAATGAAATATAGCTTATGGCATGAATTGCATTGATTATAATAGCCTACATTTGTATCCTCTTTAAAAAAAATGATTAAAAACTGGATTGAAGTGCGATTCAGTGACTCGCGAAGTGCAGAACTTTTTTTTAGAGGCCCGCCCATCAAACACTTTCTTCCTCCCTCACTGATTAGTTCTAAAGCATTTGAAATTACTATTTTATTTTTTGCGGACAACGCTTTTCGGGAATAAACGGAGGTAAAAAATGTAAGACTTGAGTTTATTAAATTTAAGACCTAGGATGAAAATCTTGCAGTTTTTAAGACTTTTTATGGCCTTAAATTTAACTTTCTGAATTTTTGACTTTTTAAGACTTTTTAAGACCCCGCGGGAACCCTGTAAAAATAGGGGGCAAAAAGATAAAACAATACATAAAATGACATAAAAAAACTATTTATAGAAATTCATGCCAGTGTCACAAAAAAGCTATTTTCGTGCTATGTACACTAATAAATTAATACAATTTTGCGTGACTATAACACGACTTTTCGTGAGATCATATTGCATGAAACATGTCGTCCTCTAAGACAACGTAGGGATGAAACACGCAATATAGGTAAAAACTATACAAATCATAATGTAAGGTCTTGAAACTGTTTTTTTTAACCCAAAATGGGTAAATATTGGACATAAAATACTGTGTGCTAGGTTAAAAATTACCCAATGTTGGGTTGTTGTTGTGCACCCATGGTGTATAATAACCCAGCAGTTGGGTTAAAACAACACAATTGGGTTAATTTTAACCCAGTGGTGTTTTCTGTCCATACCCATTATTGGTCTAAGATAACCCAGCCATGTATAGAGTGGACTGATAATATAGTATAATGCATTTTTGTCAAGAGATCCTTCTAAAAGTTTCACAATGCATCTTCAGAGTCCAAGAGTTTTTTCAACCCACAATTGTCCCAAATGTTCAAAATGTTGGTTAAATGAATAACTCATGCTATTAATAAAACAGCAGACCTCAGTCTGTGTACGTGTCACAAATGCGAAATTCCATTAAAAACTTCCTTCAGCCATTGGCATTTAAACAGACATCATTTCAAAGCACTTAAAACATGTTATCAATAGCGAGAGTTTCTAAGCATATATTTATCAAAAGCACTGTATAATTTTGGAGTAAAACTTTCTTTTTATCCTTTCAAGAGAAAAGGGAAAAAAAATCACACACAGGCTTTCATACCAAAGTGTCAGCAACAAGATTAGATAGAAAGAAAATGTCCTTAGATGAGATGTTAAAAGTATGGATGAATGGGTAACCTTGTAACGATCTGTTTTCAATGCCCTGCAGCATTTATAAAAGCCCTTGGTTTGTTTCTAATAAATACATTTCAAAGGATTTGGGTGTATTTGTTTTACTCAAGATGTGGCCCTATACACCATCAGAAAAATGGTCCCAAGCTGTCACTGGGGCAGTGGCCTTGAAAAAGGTCCAAATATGTACCATTTAGGTAAAGACAGGGCTTTACATTTGGTACTAATATGTACTTCTAAGGTACTCTTTATAGGGCAATTTTAAAGGGTACTGCCCCCGCAACATCCATTTTGACTATTTTGGCACATTTTTTGGCTTGTGGCATATTTGCTCTAACATTCATTATACCACACTGAAATGTCTAATGTGTATATTTGGTTTGTTTATGTGTGTGTGTATCTCTTTTTTAGCGTCATGGTGCTGGAATCAGAGCCCATTCTGGAAATATGTGATGGTATGACTCGAAATTGTTCCCATTATATCGTAAATAACCTGCCTACACTTCAGGTTCTGCAATGCGCACAATCATTTGACAAGCCACCTGCTCCTATTTTTGTAAACACCACACAACTACTATTACCTGTCCATCTTAAACAAAAAATTGTTTATTCATAAATTTCATATCTATGAATTGATTGCTACGAAGAGCCCAATTTGTTATATTACTCAAAAAAGTCACACTCTGAATTACTTTGAATCAATTTTTTTTAAAACAAGTTCCCAACACTAAAAAAAAATATTTGTAAGCAAAGATTGCAATGTGATTTGTTAACAGGTTATTCAGCAACTCAGTCATGTACATTACAATCTCACTATAAACTTAGTAGAAACACAGGACAGTTCACAGATCTCTCGCCTGAGCACCAGCATAGCGCCTTCGGTGGAAAACAGGCATGTGTGTCTGTGCTGCCAGCATCTCCTCAGGCTAATGACCACTAACAAGTGCAGATCCTGAGGGCCTTTAATGAGTCAAAGAGAGTTGGATGCCACTGTCTGGCCTTCAGTTCATCAAGCTAACACGTTCTGCTGCTTTAATGGAGCAAATAGCTTTAAGCTGTCTGTACCTATCAAACAGACTACCTCAAATCAAAGAAAGGGATTGTGTGTCCATCTGTGCGAATTTAGCTACCATGGCTCGTAAGCAGTAAGTCCTGGAGCATAAAGTTAAACTGCATCATAAAAATATTTCTATTTGAACAATTAAATACAAACCTTAGGTAACCAAAGTCATGTCTATCAACAGTTTTATGCAAAGAAAGAGTATTGAGCATAATTATGTAAATGAACTCTCATGGCAGGTGGTATCAGAGGAATTTTTGTTTTCATTCCCATGCGCATCGAGAGGTGAGCGAGTTAAGCGCTTTCTATTGTGCTAAAATGGTTTTGAATGACATGGACCAGCAGTAATGAGGGACTCTGCTCATGAAACAATAATAGCCTTTTTTTTGTGGCTCTCCAGCTCTGTGCGAGAAAGGCTCTCTGAATCGCAGCCACATGCTTTGTGTCCTGAAATAGTTTTTTAATGAATTGTGTAACTATCTTGCAACATGCCGGCCAAACCCTGCCAAAGGATTTCAGTTCCGCTTCACATTTGAAAGAGGTCAGATAGTCTCTGTGCCAGGCCTGCACTAAAGTGGATTTCACAAATAAAATAAAAAATGTATTTAGTGTGGGAACACCTACACTCGCCTAAAGGATTATTAGGAACACCTGTTCAATTTCTCATTAATGCAATTATATAATCAACCAATCACATGGCAGTTGCTTCAATGTATTTAGGGGTGTGGTCTTGATCAAGACAATCTCCTGAACTCCAAAGTGAATGTCAGAATGTGAAAGAAAGGTGATTTAAGCAATTTTGACCGTGGCATGGTTATTGGTGCCAGACGGGCCAGTCTGAGTATTTCACAATCTGCTCAGTTACTGGGATTTTCACATACAACCATTTCCAGGATTTACAAAGAATGGTGTGAAAAGGGAAAAACATCCAGTATGCGGCAGTCCTGTGGGCGAATATGCCTTGTTGATGCTAGAGATCAGAGAAGAATGGGCCAACTGATAGAAGCTGATAGAAGAGCAACTTTGACTGAAATAACCACTTGTTACAACTGAGGTATATAGCAAAGCATTTGTGAAGACACAACACGCACAACCTTGAGGCGGATGGACTACAACAGCAGAAGACCCCACCGGGTACCACTCATCTCCAATACAAATAGGAAAAAGAGGCTAAAATTTGCACAAGCTCACCAAAATTGGACATTTGAATGTTTCCTGGTCTGATGAGTCTCAATTTCTGTTGAGACATTCAGATGGTAGAGTCAGAATTTGGCATAAACAGAATGAGAACATGGATCAATCATGCCTTGTTACCAGGCTGGTAGTGCTGGTGTAATGGTGTGGGGGAGGTTTTTCTTTCGTACACTTTAGGCCCCTTAGTGCCAATTGGGCATCATTTAAATGCCACGCCCTACCTGAGCATTTTTTCTGACCATGTATATCCCTTTATGACCACCATGTACCCATCCTCTGATGGCTACTTCCAGCAGGATAATGCACCATGTCACAATGCTCAAATAATTTCAAATTGGTTTCTTGAACATGACAATGAGTTCACTGTACTAAAATGGCCCCCACAGTCACCAGATCTCAACCCAATAGAGCATCTTTGGGATGTGGTGGAACAGGAGCTTCGTGCCCTGAATGTGCATCCCACAAATCTCCATCAACTGCAAGATGCTATCCTATCAATATGGGCCAACATTTCTAAAGAATGCTTTCAGCACCTTGTTAAATCAATGCCACGTAGAATTAAGGCAGTTCTGAAGGCGAAAGGCGGTCAAACACAATATTAGTATGGTGTTCCTAATAATCCTTTAGGTGAGTGTATATTATCTGGTTTTATCATTAACGCTGCTCCCTATACGCAGCAGAGCGTTTACAAAAAATAAACATGGTTTTACTACAGTTTACTACAAAAACAATACTGTAGTAAAACCATAGTTTTTCTAATAGTAATCAATACACCAAAAAACATGGTTGCACTTTTACCACAAAAACAAGGTTAATTTTCAGGGAGTATGCAGTTTGCATAGGGCACCAACTCCCCCTCGGTTTCATTTTGTATAATATGAATCACAACAACATACGTACTTGTAAACTATATGACGATATAGCATTACCCCTCGTTCAGACAGCCAGCGACGTTATCGCTGTGTGTCGCTTGTCTCTTTCAATGAGGCGTTTCTAAATCTGCTTGTCATAAACAAATGAGTACCATCCACGCCAGTAACTGACGAGAGAAGGGTGACGTGAACTCCACTGCTTTGTTCTCATTGGTAGTCGCTCCCGAAAGTCACTCGACATTTGCATAAAGTTAAACTTTTCTTAACTTTCTCGCGTCGCTGGACACATACGGTCGCCAACGGTCACTGTCGCTCGTGTCGCCAGGTTTCCATTGAAATTAATGAGATCGCGTCGCTCTGCTACTGCTTGTCGTTGGCTGTCTGAACGGTTATGCGGTGAATGCAGTAAGCAGATGATGTGACCGTTTGCACAGTAAGAAACGTCACAATTGATGGACAGCTATGCCGGGGAAGTAACAAGGAAAAGAAAAGTACAAAATAAAACCCGTCCATCATTTTCAGGTCAGTTCACAAGCCTGTAAAAATGTATAGACCCCTTGCACGTGACGTCACGCTCTACTAGCGCGAATTATGGACGCCATGACGGACGGCGGAAGTGCTATGTTGTAGACGGACGGCAAGCCGAACAAGTACGTGTTTGTGTTTGTTAGGGTCATAAAATGGTTATTTCGTGTTGCTATGATGCACCTATCATTACAGAAAAGTGGCATAAATACATTATTTTTACATGAATGTTATTGTTTAATGCTGCAGTGACACCATAAATCATAGCTGCTAACTCCCACGCATCGCAATTGACCCCATTCTCACGCCACACATCCATTTTCACGATGTAAATAGCTAAACCAGTGCTCGCAGTACTGACACTTTTATATTTTAGCGTACCTTCACTGTCTTTTGCGTGCCACCACTTCTCATGTTGCTGGTACTTTGCTGCAAAGAGTCAAAAAGCATTTCACTTTATGTGGCGCTGCGCAGGAGGTTCGGCAGCGAGGACATCAGAGTACCGCGAGAGCAAGTCGAAATGTTACAAAAGGGTCCGCCTTTACCTTTGCTCTCGCGTTACTCTGATGTCATACGCCGATCAGTCAGCTCCGCACCAGTCGAACACACAAAGCGTCAAGGTCTGGATGAAAAGCAGAGACCTGCCCGGATTCCACGCACGCAGATACCCTCAGAAAACTTTTAATCAACCATCACTCGCGTCACGTGTGTATGTTTGCAAGCAGTACAAGCCTGCGTGATGTTTGCGGTGACAGGTTTTAATAAAAGAGAAAAAAGACAATTGATATTTGACATCTATAAACAATAATATATACGAAATAAAATTATATGGTCTTGACATACACATTATCTGTTGCTTTAGTTTAATATAAACTACTCATTTGGTTTATTTGATTGTGACAGTCCCTCTATCACCAATCACAAATCATCACTTTACGCGGCTTCTCTTTTTTTCTCAGTGGATAAACTGAATCAAAGCTGCTGTTATCTGCAGTTATACATTTTACAGAGACCAGTAGCCTATTCATTAGATTTTAAGAACTTTTTGAGCACTTTTATCAGAAGGAAAGCATAATAGAAGTGTATAAAATAATAGTAAAGACTCTAATCTCAGGCATTTAAACTCAGTAAAAGCTTTTATTTCAATTTAATTTCTAAAATATGATTCGATTTGTATTGTGAACCATTTTAACTATTTAACACAAAAATAGCTAAAATCAACACTTATCAATTGGCAAATGGTTAGGACTTATATAAAAAATTATTACCACAAACCCCCCCCCCCCAAAAAAATCTCACTCCAAGCTGAACTCAGAAGTTGGCAGCTCTGCAGACTTTTAAAAGCAGATCAGCACCAGTGTATGGGGATATCCCGTTTACCACTCATGCGGGCTTAAGTCGGGCAGACTCGGCGTTTAATGAGGTCCGTGAAAATTGAAGGAGGAAGAAGGTAAGGGTCGGTATCCAGTCCCGCTATCTCTACCTTCTCTAAATAGCGCTTTTTGTGAGGACCTACCAAATGCCCTACCTCGACCGATAACGGCACAACAACTTCCTTAATATAAGAAGCCATGTATTTTAGTGTAATATATATTTAAACTGTTTAAAACTAATCAAAAATCCCGCTCGTCTATTACTAATCAACCTAGTGCGTCAGTGATTTTGCCGTCCAGCATGGCGTCGTCACGTGGTCTAGGTCACGTGTTTGCAAAGGGTCTATAGCTTTGGTATAACAATGTATTCAATTTATATAATGAAACTTTGTTTAAATGACATTCGTGCTGTGTTGCGTTTTGATGCATTGTAAATATATTTGTAAAGACATCCATTGTTACGATTAGTAAAACTCATGCACTAAATTTTGTTAAGCAATACCAAAACCACAAGAGACAGAACAAATGAAATGATTATTTATTCATTTAAAAACTTTTACTAACAGTCAAATGGGTTCATCTATAATGCTTTCATGGTGGTTTGAGTTTGACTGACAATCTCTATTCCCAACACTGTCAGAAAATGGTACAAAAAATAGTCCCAAGCTGTCACTGGAGTAGTACCCTTTTCTAAAGGTCCTTATATGTACCATTTAGATACAGATATATTTAGATGTGGTACTTATATGTAGCTTTGATGTGCCTTTGCACTTCATGGACTATGAAGTGCCAAAGGTGTACTTTTTGAAAGCGTACTTCCCCAGTGACAGCATTTTTGACAGTGTATAAGCAGTGTATAAGTGTACAGCGAGAGTTGAATGAACAATTCTTTTGCATTTCACAGAAATAAATGACAGCATTTGGGTTTGAACCGACCTGTGAGTACAATTTGACATCATTTTCACGTTTGAGTGAGCTATCGGTTTGAGATAACAACTACCCAAATTCACTTTTCACAGTGGATGCATGAGGAAATTAAAAGCATATTACAAAGACACACCTGTTTAGCGAAACGTTAAATGTGGATTAATGTGACAATGATAAAAGATGAATAAATGTAAATGATGTCAACTCAAGGTGTGAGTAAATCAAGGTGTGAAAATGAAAACTATGGTATAGGCTGATGGAACAACAATTCTGACAGAACAAAACAAAACTGTATTTACGTTCATTCATTCATTCATTCATTCATTCATTCATTCATTTCACAAATGTGTATAAATTATTTAAAATGGGAAATAATAAAATAAATCCGATTTATAGAAACGGTAACATAAAAATGCCTTAATAAATAGGCCTTCTTGTAAGTAGTTCTGGAAAGTACAAGCTTCAATGCAAGAGTACAGTCTGTTTGTTTAATAATCCTCATTATATGTGGCCAGCAGGGGGAAATCATTAACATTCTTCATATTTAATACTGTTGAATTGTTCTGTATTAAACAAAGCTTATTGAGATAAAGCAAGAACTTGACTTAATCTACACAAGAGAGTTTGTGAAACTTTATTGTGAAATGTTTGGTCTGCAGTGGAGTGTCAATATACTTATGATCCTCTATTGTTAATATTAGAGTTGCATTAACATTATCAATATTGACTCTTATTACAAACATTTTATATATTTAATGAAGTCTACCAAATTAATGTTTAAACTATAGTAAATAGTGAGACAGCAGAACTTACAAATCTCCCTGGCTTGGGTGTTAAACCAACAAATGAGACCATCAAATACTTTAAGTCCCTATGAAATTAAAATTTAAGTTTTGGGGCTTTTAGTATGAATATGTTATCCTTAAGGATTTCTGTAAATCTTCTGTGCCCCAAAACTTAGACAAAATTCACATTTAGAAGCATTCAAAACGTATAGTCTCACACCAATACGGATCAACAATATTTATGACATCTTTCTGAATTTCAGCTTCTTATCAGATTGCAGACTGTGATAAACTAAAGCCTATATAAGAAGGGGGAGGAGCCAATTTATATTTCTCACCCATAGTTCCTGTTAAAGGGGGAATTGTCAACACATCGAACAAAACTGCATACTTTAGGCACTTTAGTGTATCTTTATGGGGTGGTTTTCCGGACAGGGATTAGCTTAAGACTAGAGTAGGCCTTGGTTTTATTAGGAACTATAACTAGTTTTAACAAACATGCCTTACTAAAAACGTGTATTTTGAGGCAAAACAAAGGGCACTGATGTATTTTATGACATGTCAGTGTAAGTTGTTTTCAATTTGGACAGTTCTTACATTTATTTTAGTCTAGTCTAATCCCTGTCCGGGAAACTGGCCCTAGTGGTCTTTATTAAGCTAGTTTCAATAGTGTATGTATGTTTATAATTGTTAAAGAGTAACTAAACCCCTGGTCAGAGCCTGACACCACCCACTGCAATATTTGAAAAATGCAAGAAAAGTGGGCAGATCCCAACGGAGATAGAGGGGAAGAACTAAGTGTGTGGTGAGATCGTAACAAGGGCGTGGTGAGCTTGAACCTGCTTACGTCACGAGTTATTTCTTGGACCCAACATCCAATAGGAAAATTCAACTGCAGTAGCCACCGTTCAACCTCAAGAGGGCAGCACTCAGACGTTTTTACACCATATATTGTAGTATTGAAACACTTTATATACAAATGTCAAAAAACTTACTAAAATCAATGAACAGCACTAATAAATCATCATTCTTACAGATCATTAACTAAAAAAAGTTGGTTTAGGGTTTAGTTACTCTTAAAACAAACAACTGAATATTTTATATCTGATGAGCCTCATTCAAAGGCAATGAAATGTTGTTTTAATATATAGTTGTCAAAAAGGCTACTTTGCTTCTGTGCAAACTTTAAACAGATCTACTCAACATTGGAAAGCCCAGAGGCCACTATATCCCAACTGCTGTAAACATCATTTTTTCTTTCTATGATTACCATCTTTAATGGTGTTGCTAGGTCACCATCTATCATGAGGACCAGGTAACTGGATATGTTTGTTGATATTTTTAGATGAGCTATTGTTTGACATTTCTTATTTTTATGGTTAGAAATCACTTAACTTTTATCTTCATTTGACATTATAATATAAAAGTACATTAGGTTAAAGATGCAATTTGTATAATGCTGCTAGAGGGCGCACAATCAAAACAATAACAATGACGTATATTAATGATGTTCTGCAACAGCACGTAATGATGAGATTTGTCTTTAACTCAACCGCTGATGGCCATAAATCAGACGGGAACAAGAAATCATGTTAACACATGAGGTAAAGTAATCAAGTTTTATAAATGTTGTGTTTGATGACATTGATGACGTTTTATTTCATCACGTAAGGTTTCATGTAATGTTCAAAACGCAATTGTTAGTATAATGCATACATATATTTTGAAATATACAAATGTAAACGATGATCACATATACAGTTTTTAACAAACGTGCGTGTTCATAGGTGCCAAATTCTTTCTCCGCCGGTGGGTGCTCGTCACAGCGTCAAGCAACTTTGCAATGAAAGACACTTTGAAGAGGAGGAAAGTGGCACGGTCACGTTTTTCGCGGGGTTTTAGATGTGACATGTGAAGTAAATGTGAAGTAACGTATGTGCTTGGCCCAGGGGATCGGCGCATATCTGCGTGTTTATTGTAGCACTTCCACTCATGAAACAACAAGTGAGAAACCTTTTTGGGGGTTATAATGTTTCCAGCTGCACTGAAAACGCGTTCTGATGGTGTACTGGTAGCGCAGATTGATACTTTTTCGCAATTTTGAGTGACCGAGAGAGAACGGCCGTTTCTCAATCCGAAGGCTGCAGCCTCCGGGGGTCGCATATGCAGGCTGTATATGTCATCAAGACTGGTTTATTATTTTCAGACATTTGCAAGTCATAAGCATATTACAACAATGTATGATTAACAAAGAATATTAGTCAACTTTATAATTGTTAATGTTATGAAATAAGACAGTCTTGATGACGTACGCAGCTTGCAAATGCAACCTCCGGAGGCTACAGTCTTCGGATTGAGCACCGGAAAACAATATCTTGCCTCATTGTTCCGCCCCCAAGCCAGCGGGTCATCACTGATATCAGTTGCCTTCCCTTGCAAATAGCGCATTAACTCCGCGTCTGCTGGCTGTTTGCATTAACACGAACCTGAAGACATCTCACTGGGCGAGATTATACTTTATATTTTTCATAATTAGGGACGTGCACACCACCGCAGGGCGCACTTCCTGATCACGGGTCGCACTCCACCACTGCGGTGGTGCGATGGTAATATCAACCGTCCCAGCCCTAATTGTTAGTCATAGATGTTACAGTATTAGTCCAATACGATGGTGTGTTTACACAGCACAGAATAAAGTGTTCAGATTAACAAACTTACCATTAACAGGCCAGTGGCCAGACTGACGCTATTACTTCCGCATTTGTCCACCACACTGTTGTCATGTGGTTTCTACGTCAGTAAAGGCTGTAACAAAGGGTAACGTGGATATTAACGCAATTGACAGGCGACTGCACTGCCCCGTGTCACTGTTTAGAAGTGCAATTTTCTCATAACTTACAAGTAGTTGAAAACATTAGAGATATTGTTAGTAATCAGCTGGACAAAATATATAACACTGGACTAGTGTTTTTTGTATATTTTACAGCAAATATCTTACAAATTGTACCTTTAACATAGCTAACTCATAAGAAGCATTATGCGAGTACCAGGCTAACACAGAAGGGGGTTGTGTGTGTTTGTGTGTTTGTGTGTGTGTTACTAAATTGTACTTTTTCATTGATTAAAGACTGCCAACCTGATTTTTGTGATGGTTGGGGTTTGGGACTGGGGTACGTTAGGGGAATTAGAATATACGGTTCGTACAGTATAAAATGCATTGCGTCTATGGAATTGTCCAAGTAAACCACATGTGTGTGTGTGTGTGTGTGTGTGTGTGTGTGTGTGTGTGCGTGTGTGCGTGTGTGCGTGTGTGTGTGTGTGGAACAGCGTGAGAATGCTGTGACCCTGCATTGTGCTGCAGATGAGATGGGTGGGGGGACGGGGGACACTGAGCACAGCCCGCTACACTGTGACAAACGGCACATGGCATTGTACTGGTCCCTTGGGACGGCAGGGAGAGAACAGGCCACAGCAGTGTGCTGGAACCCAGAAAAGAAATGCACAAAAAGACATACGGGGAAAGAGTTAAAGTGATAAAGATATATTGACAAAAGAGTGAAAGGATGAAGAAAGAAAGAGAAAGACACAGAGAGGCATGTCAGAGCAATCAAAAGTTTTCAAAAACTGTTATGAAATACTGTGGGGAAAAACCTCGGTGTCATTGTCAGAATGACTGACACACGGATATTTTTTGTGATCCTGGTTACATAACCTCTCTATCACGCTCTATTCAGATGGATAATAAGATTATAATAAGTACAGATTACTCTCTCCCTCTCTCACTTTCTCGCTCAAACATATCAATTATATCTTGGAAAGGATGGAAATTGTTTATATAACCTAGGCTATAGACTCTATTCTCCATCAAAAGCTTTTCTTTTTGGTTGTGTAATTCACCCTTTGCTCCTTTAAAAAAATCAGAGATGCCAATTAATCGCGCTCTTCAAAGCCATTTGACCCATTTTTCCATCTCAATCTGTTTCAATCGCGCTCTCTCTTTCTCTCTGACTGGTGTAGTTCTGCCCTTAAATGCTTGAGATTAACCCAGATGTACGATACTTGGATTTCCAGCATCTTATTTCGTACACGCCCTGCTAAGGGGGGCACGGGGGCAGAGCGAGGCCAGTGAGGTCTCCAGAATGCTTAATAGGGGTAAGCCGTGGGAAAGCAGGTGAACTGATCTAAAGGGTGAATCAATATTAATAACAAGCTCCTTTCTCTCCCTAATTAGCCTTCAAGATGCATCAGTTTAAGGACTCAATCAGGCTGGTGGAAAGTCACATCTGAATACTGGCTGGTGAAATTCATTAGACATGAGTTAAAGACAAACTAGAGTATTAAGTACTTGTTGGGGAAATGTACTGGTTTCAGCGATTGTTTAGGCAAAATGTGGTTATCGTGGATTGTTTTCCATCTGATTAATGACTTTTGTGGTAATATATAGACATTGGTCGGTAGTAGTCATTAGTCAAAACCATTTAAACATGCCAAAAGCACACAAAAAAAATTATGTTGGGATTGTTTATTATTATTATTATTAACCTATTACAATAAAAAATAAAAGTTATTTATTAGTTGTTTTGCTTTTAGTCGCTGTAGTTTCACTATAGTTTAAAGTGAAAACATGTATTTCTTTTCTATATTTGTGGTCTTTCCTGACTGAGCGCACACACACATAAGGGAAATGAAAAGGCAAAGATCTTGTAAATTCTGTGCAAGTCTATAACCAGCGAGCAGCTCATTGGGAATGAATGCAGGTTTCTGGACTGAACCTGAAGCCTGTGGGATTTGGCAGAACATTTTAACACTGCTCTTGAGAGAAAAGATAGAGAGAGAGAACGAGAACAGAGGGGATTATGGGACTGGATCTCGTTCAGAGATGGAGAGAGGCAGCTGTCAGAGGTCATGGCCTCTTTCTCCGCTCCGGCTGCGGGGTTGCCATGGGCCGTAGGTTCTGTGCCGCCAACTCAGTGTGTCACTGATGCATGAAACGCGCAGACACAAACACACAAATAGTGTGTGTCTTGCCTACGTCATGTCCTTTGTTGTGGCTTGCAGATGTTCACTAGAAAAGCCTTAGAATGCCTCCAACATATTAATGAGGGTTTCATTCTGGAGGAACCGAGTAGAAACTGACCTAAATGTTCTCCCTTTGCTCCAGCTCCACTAACAAACAGATGAAGTTTAGCCATTCGCACTGTTCCCACTGAGTTTTATTAGATATTTGAATAAACTCCAAAATATACATAATGTGTCATATGAAACTCCAATCCCACATTATTAAAAAAAAATTCCTAAAATTGTGAAGCTTATTGAGTGCTGTTAATTTTCTAAGTGATTTTTACTTAACAAATGATAAAACCGGCAAAAAGCTGTATTAAATCATCTTCAAAGTAGTCAGCATTTTTCTAAAGTTTGCAGAAACCTCATCTTGAAATAAAAATTGTCATTGAAGGAAGTTTCCTCTATTTCATGATGGATGCTGCTTCCTCTTTCTAAAAAGACTAGCTTAAACCAGCCTAAGCTGGTTGGCTGGTTTAAATTGGTCTCCCAGCCTGATTTAGCTGGTTACGCTGGTGTAGCAGGTTGGTATTAGATGGGTTTTGGACACGTTGTATCTGGTTTAACCCTTTAACAACCTGTGTTTCATATTCATAGCTGTGAATGATCAGAAATTTATATTTCTCAGCAAATAGTAGATTCTGACAACATAATTTTTTTTTTTTTGTAAAATTATTAAAAACATACTAAAGTTTTTGGCACCAAGTAAAGTTAGGGCAGTGTAATATGTCAAAAAAATATGCTTTCCTTGCAAAATGTCACCAAGATTGGTTCACATGGCAGGAGTGATTTCTTTCTCTCTGACATCCATCTAAGAAGAAATGTTGTGACAAGTGCTGTTGATTGACACTTACATATAGTGGATTTTTTGGCATAACATAGCTCAACCAAATAGTAGAGATGGCCCCATCAGCTTAAGCCCGGAATACACTGCAGGATTGTTCCCTCTTATAAGATCATTAAGTTATCAAACTGTGCGACATGGATCGTTTAAACTCGGGTACGACAGGCATGTAGACTGTACGATGATGACACGGAAGCTTCGGCGGAAGCGTCACACATTGCGCGACGTCATCAGCATGCGCTCGTGGTAAACAAATACCAGTATGCAGGTCGTAGCAGCAAACACACTTTGCAGTGATCATGCTGAATTTCTGACACTGTCAGAAAACTATCATAGGCTATCTTTGGACCCAAGACCGGGGAAACGGGCGTCTTTGAACTTCTCTCGCTGTACGACATATAGGACCACCGATGAAGAGCCACGATAACAGAAATTGCGGCGATTGTTTCACGATGGCAATCTTTCGTTTGGGACAGCCAATAATCGTGCAGTGTATCCCGGGCTTTACTGTAGGTACTCCTCTCAATAAAATATCTTGACTAAAAATGTGCTCAACCATTTGTTTGAGGGGTAGTTAAAGGGTTAAGATGGAAGTAGCTGGTTTTAGTAGTGATGGGGACAAAACCGCCTATGCCGAGTCCGAGTCAAGAACGATTCTTTGAAGGGTCGAGAGAAAGTCTGTTGGTTTTCAAATACAGTCGAGGCCGAGTCAAGACAGAGTCTTTGGGTGTTTTCACATCTGTAGTTCGGTTCATTTGGTCCGGACCAAAAGCAAAAAATTATACATTGTAACTTTTTTAGCAGTTTTGGTTCCTTTTCACACCACACTGATTGCTCTGCTCCGCACCAGTTGAAACTAACTAATATTCTGTCATGTGATAACATCCACATCACTAATTGGCCACATGTATTTTCCTAAACTGCTTCTCGATTGGTCAGAATCAGCGTGCCCGAAATTCCAGCGGAACCCCGGAAGTAAACAAAAAGAAGGAAAATACAGCAGACACCATGGACAGATGGCTGCGTGCTGTAATTATGTCCGTGGTTGTTATACAAAGTTTGTATACAGCACTCTAGACAAACCGTTCATTTTCTGAATAAATCGCGTATGCGGCTTGAAAACAACGTGTTAATGCAGTACAAACGGCAAAGACACCAAATTGCTGAGGCTCCGCTCACATCTCCTCGCAACTCCAGGTATGTCCGCAATCTGTCATTGTGCTAATATTGCTAATAGAAACTGTCAACAAACACTTCCTCATGCGATAATGCACTGCGCAGCTGACTATGGCAGCTGGTTTAGTCAAAAAATGTGCAGTACTTTTGCAGTTAGGTCAGTTAGATCTCTGATTGTGTTCTCACCACAAACGAACCGCTCTAGAGTTCAATTGAAAGCGTGTCCGCTTGTTTGGTCCGCTTTTGGTGCGCACCAGAATTCGATTGCTGCATTCTCACCTGCCCAAACGAACCGCACCAACTGAGCAAGCGAACTTTGGTACGATTCAACCGAACTAAACAAGGCAGGTGTGAAAGCAGCAAGTCTGAGTCGAGACCGAGTCAAGACCAAGTTAATAATCAACAGTTAGGCCTACAGACTAAGCTAGATTGGGAGCAGTCTTAACGTCTTAATATGGAAAATGCTTTTACTAAAAAAGTCCCTACCACATGCATCATCTTCTGCCTATTTTTCTAGAGATAAATAAATGGCTCGGATGGCAGTATCTTTGTATTGCACCATGGGATGTCATTTTCAAATAATGCCCGTCAACACTGAATTTTATTATTATTGTTATGTGTTGAGTGTTTTTTTATTTCAACAATAAAAAAAATTGTTGGTCTCGAGGGCTCGGTCTGAAATTACGAATCCTTCTCCTCCCACTGTGGTCCGAGACCAAGTCAAGACCGAGTCTTTGAAGGAACAAGTCTGAGACGAGTCAGAGAAAGCAGAAATCCGTCTCTAGACCAATCTCAAGTCCAACAACGGACTAGTACTACATCACTAGGTTTTAGCTGGTCAGTGGTCCTAATGCCTAGTCAAGCTGGTGGGTCAGGTGCTTTTAGCTGTTGGGCCAGCTAAAAAAGTGCCCAAAGTCCCTCTTAAACCAGGGAAAATTAGTAGGGTAATTTTCTTAATTCCAAATAATTTTTTTATTTGTTTTTTATTTTAATAAAATGAATTTTTTTATGAAAGAAATTAATGTGTCGGCACAATTATATTTTGTCTACAAAAGTTATTTTTAAGATCACGAGAAGCAATTCTGTCAATTGATCAAACTTTCAGTTGGTAGAGAATTAAAGGATAATGCCCTAGCAACCACATAGCAACCTACAAGCAATAACTCAAACCACTGACATTTTCTTTAGAAAAAGTTGGCTTTTGAAATTGTTGTAAACTTTTATCTCCCCTCACAAAAACTAAGGACCTGCACCGTGGTGTGAAAGTGAATCCATTACATCCAAATTGTTCCTCTCCTCTAAGAACACAGAGGTTGCAGATGTGATCTAAGAACCCTCCAGCGGGGGAAGGAGAGTTGTAACAGAAGAGGCTAAAGCAACATCAGGACAGTTAGCAAGGAAAACTTGAATCCTACAGGTGCCCCGTGGCCGAGACACCTGAACCGTTTCTCAACAAACAAGCGTTCAGTGTCTCCCCGGCCTTCCTCTGTTTTCTTGTACCCTTTTCTCCTTGCCCAGGTGTATAGTGCTGATGCTTAGTCATGGCAGAAGGTTTTGAGCTGAAAAAGGCTAAATCGTTGGGGGACGGGGGTGTACTGATTACCACAAACACTGCACTTTGACTCAGGAGCTGTATCCTCTCCCACCACCAAAAGGCATCATTGTGCACGACTCCCAAAGGGACCTCGTCTAAATGCCGCTTTTCAGCATTCAGCGCGTTCGATGGCAGAGAGGCAAACTTGTTTTGGGGGGTGGTTGTTTTAAAAGATTTATGTGAAGCCCCCTTTTTCCCAGGACACATGGTAATGTCCAAAGGGCCCTTGGGGCAATTAGGCAACAGATAATTAACTTCATTGAAATGAGTGTGTGAATGGGATCTTTCTTGTGGCGATGTCCCTTTCTCCGTTCTTCTTCTTCAGAGCAGCAAGTACCGATGCAGAAAGAAATGGCCATGAAAAATTCAAGATCTCAAATTGTAGAGTTTAAGAGTTTGGTATTTTTGCATCTGGCTGCTGTTCTTTCCTTGAGCAACTGGACAGTTGAATGTTTGTTTATGGTTATTTTTTTTAAACCAAGTGGAACTGAGCTGTTATATAGGGAGGAAACACTCAAGTATTTCAACACTTAACAGTGTTTACATGGTTTTATCTCATACTTCTTAAATTATGCAATACATTAAACAAAACAGAACAAAGCTCTGAAACGATCACTCTACTATTGGGAATTGCAACATTTTAGGGGCATTTAGGAAGTGAAAGTAGTAGTGCTTACTAAACTTAACAGTAATGGTGAAGTTAAACCTAATGGTTAATAGCTTGAAATTAGGGCTGCACGATTCGTGCTAAAATGTGAATCATGATTTTTCTCCATGGAAATTGAGATCCCGATTCTCTCAAACGATTCTCATATTTTCAACAACAACAGCAAAAAACATTTTTTTTGCACTCAAGTAACAAAAATGTGCTACACGGGACTTTTAGTTATAATAAAGTGTCTTCAAAGTCTCTTTTCCTTATTTTAGAAGATGAGTAACTTAAAATGTGTTAGCTGTTAAACATAATCAATAGAATGTTGACACTAATAAATAAAAGTCATTGTGCAAAAAAGCACAGGTGCTATTTATTTCAATCAAACTGGTCCACCTTAAAACTTTAAAAACACGAAACCGTTAAAGAACTACAGAGGCCATTTCTCAATCTAAAGGCTGCAGCCTTCTGGAGGTCGCATTTCTAAGCTGCATACGTCATCAAGACACTCTTATTTCAGAATATTAACTATTATAAAGTTGATTATTATTCTTAGTTAATGGTAAATTGTTGTAATACGTTTATTAGTTGTGAATGTAATGCTTAGTTAAGTTAATCCAGGCTCGATGACGTATGCAGCCTGCATATGCGACATACGGAGGCTGCATCCTTCCGATTGAAAAACGGCCAGAGGTAACTTATTACCTTGCCTTTTTTCTGAACCAATATTGTTGCTTCGTCGCTCCCTCCTCTGCCACCAGGATTTTCCGCAATTGCGCACGTTTTTCCTCTCACTTGTTTGAAAATTGCCGCTCCAAATCCATCAAGTAAATCAATGTGCTTAGGTTTGGTGCTTTGTTTCACGTCACACGAGTGACAGCCAAACGCCGCAAATGAGGACAAGAGAGGATAGAAAAACTGACATAACATCTGGATTGTTGTGATGTAAATACGTGAACGCAGTATCTGAATACAGGGAAATACTGTACATGTAAGAGAATCGCCGTCATTTACAAACAGGATCGCGTGTATGTATGAATCGAGATTGGGATTCTTTTTCAATCAATCGTGCAGCCCTACTTGAAATTTACAAACTAATATTCTAACATTAATAAAAACACTGTGGTCAGTGGAGGTGCTACTAAGCAGTACAATATCCTAAGAGACATTAAAAGTGGTTAGAGTCAGATTATGGATTTAGATTCATTTAGATGCTCAGACTGGTGAATATATAAAACCATTAAAGTTGCTTTGCCTGGTCAGAGTAACAATGGTAGAATTTTGAAATTGTTAACAATTGTATCTGAAACCAAGGCTTTGAACCGGTTCACGGAACGAAAACGAAAACCAGAAACGTTTGATGTTTTGCAAGGAACAGAAACAATTATTTAAAATAAAGGTAACAGGTTAATACCCTTATTTTTTTGGTTCGTTGACAAGATTTCAGTGCAATATGACTCGGTGAAGTTCACTTCTGGTCGTCATTGACTCATCTGAGAAATGAGAAGCTTGCCACCAGCAAGTAGTAGCCTACTCAAGCCCAAGTCTCTATTGCTCAATCATATAAGGTAAATGTTGTAAGCTACCAAATATCTCAAGATGTTTGTTTTTTTAATAGAATTAGTGGTGTAACGGATTGCAGATGATCCGTGATCTGCTAGCATGCGATTCTCGGATTAATACGCTAATTTAAATAGGGTGAAAGTTGATAATTTGCACGTGTTTCAAAGGCTTGCAAATGTTAACACTTAAGTGATTTAAAACAATTTAACCACAAACAGGCACTAAAGTGAGCAATTTTCTTTATGCACAGATGCACATGCGGTTGAATGTGTCTGGTCCAACTCCAATCAAACGTGATTATCCCTATGCCCTTTAAAGATCTGAACTCTTGATGTGTAAACTTGAGAGAGAGTTGCGCTACTAGTCCATTAAAATACATTTGGTGAATAAAGCACTGAAAAACAACGTAATTTTCACTTTATATGGATCGACTGTTTATGCTGCATCTTCTTCCCAAGCGTCGTTTGGAATTCGTCTTCCGTCTGTGTGTGTGCGCTTGTTTAAGTACACTCAACAAATGGAGGCATACATGAATTACAGTTATGCCGCTTACATAAAGTAGCCTTTTTTAATTTTTGATGACAAGATAGAGACTTAAGGAAAATTGTGTAGACTAATAATTTAAGTTGAATGTCTTAATGATCAGCCTACTTATTTGTACCTCCCACAGATAACATAGAAAGTTATTAGTTTACTCAATGATTGTTGGTTTTTTTACATTTCTGTAATCGATGTTGAGTATTACAATATGTTTTTTTTTTTATCATTTCTGTAATCAATGTTGAGTATTACAACATGGTTTTGTAAAATAATGATTCAAAAACAAAAGATCATGTTTTATTCAAAACACATTGGATTAAATGTATTAATAAAATGTGTTTATTAAAATTTGTTTTATTTAAAAGTTTTGTTAAGATTCAAATGTAATATTATTTTGTACAGAGTGGAACAGTTGAAATAAACTTTTAATGAATACACTTGACACTTTTCTATCACCTCTATCAATGAAATGCAAATGAATGCTGTGTGTCATATGTCGTACTGATACTGTGTTTCCAATGCTTCCAATGTTTGTTTGTTTTTTTAAGTAAAAAATACTTAAAACTGATATGTTCCTTAAAATATTTTAATCATTTTCCTTTGTGTGCTTTCATCTGTGTCAATGAATCTGCTTGAAAAGATCAGTGGAATACATAAATTATTTTTATGCATATTTTCACCGCAGTGGTATAACTGTTGATATCTGCCTGACGGCTTACATAACACAATTCGTCTGGGGCTTTGATATGCGTTGCCCTCTCAGCAGCAGTTACAAAACCTCTACTTCAGAAGTCATGACCGAGTTAACTGACAGTGGTTTGGGTCGTTAGCTTCTTACGCGCTCCCCTGTTATAACTGAGCAAAAACTAACCGCAACATCTTGCGTGGTGGTTATGGATCTGCACGGGGTGGAAGTGGGTATGGGGAAGACAGTGTCTACAGGGCTGAGCTTATCAACAACCCACGGGCAACAGTAACCCACAGCGCACCTCCCTGTGCCAACCAACTGACATCGTCTGGCAAGATTTTACTAACAGTTCATGGCTGTAAATATTATTCATATCTGGTATGAACTTATGTACGGTATTTCGAGGATTTGTACATGTCTGAAAGTGTGCATGTTGTTTAGCATCATTATTGTTTAAAAGTAGCAGAAAAGAATCAATCTGCAAAGAGTTTACTTATAGATATCCGCTTATATTTTATTTTAATGAACATAAAATGCTTTGATTATGCTCTTTAATGGTTTTTGACTTAAGTAAGCACATTTAAAATATACAAATAGTTCATGCCTCCAAAGGTAAACTATATTTTGTCTTGTCAAATAACAAGAACTTGAAAATGAAGCAATAGCTAACAGCGGTGCTTATTTAATCTGTAAGAGCCCTGTTTGTCTGCCAGGCACTGTGTGTATGTGTGTGTGTGTGTACACGTCTGTTTGGTCTGCCTGAAAACAGCACACAAACCATCAGAAACCAACCAGACCCTTCCCTGCCTTCCACAGCAATATCTCCTGGGGCCTCTGGCAGTCTTAAAAAGACCTGCTGACAGTCGACACGTGTGGCAACAAAACTCAGAGCCAACATTTCCCAGGGCCGCTACTGATCCATTAGCTACAGCCCAGTAGACCTGCCTTCCTGAAGCCGTATCTGAAGCTTGTTAAATTTAAGTGCCTGGTCCTTTCAAAACTCTGTGAGTTTGTGTAGATCTCCGAGTCGGGAGTTTGACTTATGAGCTGCTCCTATAGGTTGAGGTAGTTAGCAATAAAGGTGAATGAAGCTGTGTTGAATTTGGACTTGGGCCTAGATGGACAGGCTCGGCCTATGAGTGCATTTGTTGAACTTGGCCCTGTTAGCACAGTGAGTGTGCATGTGTGTGATCAACATGTTACATGTTATAAATTCATAGTGAGGGACTTTAATATCCTTCCAACTCATTTAGAGTCTGGCTTCAACCAGCAAAATGTCTAGACTAGTCACTAGTAGTAGTTTTTACATCCAAGCCTTGCATTGATCTTCCAGACTCCAGAAACACGTTCTACGCAATGAACTTTACACCCGGGGAATCAAAAGAAAATACATATTAGTGGATATATTTTCAAACATGAGGTCACCTCTACAGAGGAGAGCTGAAATCTCAGAACTGCTGATGTTTGTTTTTCTAGCGTAGACTCGTAGACGTAGGGCCCAGGTGTATATACATTACTTACACGTAGAAGTCTCTGGGAGGCTATTTAAGGTATGCAATATTTACCGCCAATGTTGATATTAGCCAAAGACCTCGCAGCAGGAGAACTGTAGCTGAAACAAGTGAGAGCAGTTTTTTGTGTGATTAAACACTGAGGCGGTAATGCCACACATTATTATAGCTGAAAATGAACAAAATTGAAGACTAAATTCTCAGGCAGAAAATAAATTTTATTTGAGCAAGAGATCAAACATGGCCACATAATATACAGTTACAATTATTGTTCCAATAGTAGGTTTTACCTGTTATTTCTCTAAAAGTGCAGCCTTAATATACTCTACACAAACATGCAAACAGAGACACAAATGCTTGTTTACTTGGCATGCACCTTTATATATACTTAGCATTCACCTTAATTAACATGCACCTTAACTTATACTTAGTATGTATATTTACTTATACAGAACTTAGGGTGGCCATTCGTGCCAGTTCCGCCGGACACATTCCGAACATGTTTTCGGGTTCGGTCTCCGGAAGTCGCGTTGGTCGACCGCATACGTCATCAAAGTTTAATACTTCGGGTTTATTTTCAGAAAATCAACCGTTACAGAATGAAACTACAATGATTGTAAGTCTTAAAAGAAATAAATCTTAATTTTCTAATGTATTTTAACTGAAATGTGAGAACCTCAATGACGTATGCGGTCGAGCAACGCGACTTCCAGAGAACGAACCCGAAAACATGTTCGGGACGTGTCCGGCGGAACTGGCACGAATGGCCACTTGGCATGCACCTGCATACTTACTTTGCACCTAAACTTACTAACCATCTATCTTTACTTATACAGCACACACCCTTTCTTAAAATAGTTAACATGTACCTTTATTTATACTTAGCATTCACCTTTACATAACATATTTAGCATGTATCTTTACTTAACATAGCATGCACATTTACTAGCTTGCATCTTTATCTATACACAGTATTTTGCATGCACCTTTATTAACATACTTAGCATGCACCTTAACTTATACTTAGCCCGAACCTTTACTTATACTTAGCATGCACCTTTACTTAGCATGCATCTTTACGTAACACATTTAACATGCATTTTAAAGGGGACATATCATGAAAATCTGACTTTTTCCATGTTTAAGTGCTATAATTTGGTCCCCCGTGCTTGTATCAACCTAGAAAATGCGCTAAAGATTAACCCAGTAACTTAGTTTTGGTAAACCATTCTCTGCAAGCATGTGAAAAAATATAGGTCATTAAAATTTGTTTCCCCTTGTCATGTTAAAATGTGATAAAACCGCCTCTTAAGGGCTCGTTATAGTCGTGCGTAAGTCCTACGGCGTAGCCGCGATGGCGTAGGTTCCGCGTCGGTTTTCATTTATACTTTTGCGTCGTCGTCCGCGTCGACGTGCAAACACACGCGCAGACCGCTGGTAGGCAGTAACCACACGTGTAACCACAGTAGCAGCGCAAAAGTCAATGAAGAAGAAGCTTGGCAAGTTAACCCACAAACGAAGAAGAAACAGCAACTTGTTGTGTATAATTTGAGAAGACCAGCAATGATGGTAAATAAGTAAATAAACAGCGACTTTTTATGCAGTTTGAGTTAAATCACTCCTCAACTTGGCTCATCTTTGTTTTCATCGTCATAAACGGAAATACCTATGACGCAGTTTTTTTACCTGACGGGAGGGGTTCTGGTCGACCAATCACAGCGCTTGCAGTCCGCGTAGATCTGACGTGCTGTTAAAATTTTTGTGAGGTGTGCGTCAGGCAACGCAGAGCTACGCACAGGCTACGGTTAGCCTACGCTGTAGGTACGCACCTACGCACGACTATAAATCAGGCTTTACTCTGCGCTATCCAACCACGCCACTGTCATTTAGTGCAGAGATCAGCTCATTTGCATTTTAAAGGACACACCCAAAAACAGCAAATTTTGCTCACACCTACAATTTTTAGCATGCTATAATAAATTATCTATATGGTATTTTGAGCTAAAACTTTACATTTGTTTTACATCTTGAAAAAGTCTTGGGAAGTGTTCCCTTTAATTGTACTTAACTCATACTTAGCATGCATCTTTATTTGTACAGTGTCATTTTCCATGCACCCTTACTTAACATACCTAGCATGCACATTAAAGGAACAATGTGTAGTTTTTTTAAAGTATTTTATTAGTCAAAATCAATGTCTTTATTTAGTATGTCCTCATTGTTGTCAAATGACCCCTGCCAATGATCAGATTTTTCTTTGTAAGCTTAGAAATTCTTCTCTTTACTTACATTGAACGGGTAAGTCCAAGGAGGCTTCCATGTCGTTCCGCCATATTGAAAAACTAGAATAGCTAAGAAGGACAAAAAGCACTAGCTTACCACAACTCGTTTCCAAGCTGAAACGGACAAGGAGATCAGTGAGTACATAGCGACTATCGTAGTTGCAACACGCATTTGGAAAAAGCGAGGCTTTCGCACATTAGGCAGATACTTTTATAAGCGACTTGGTGCATTGAAGCTATACACATTATCAGAACATGTGAACGTTATCCCATTACTAAAAACTTTTAGTAAAAACTTGTTTAACTAATTGTATGTCCTTGTGATTAAATGCTTGTGTTTTTATACATTGGGAGTCACTTTAGATAAAAGCATCTGCTTAATGAATAAATATTTATGTACATTCTGTGACTTTTAAAGATTTTTATACAATAGTGTTGGCAGGCCCACTCCATTCTTCCCTTTAATTAAAATTGGCCTGTGAATCAATATGGTATTTGCTTGCTTACATCTTGTGGTGCGGTTATGGTAATCTGAACATGAGATGAGACTAATGAGAAAACCGTCTCAATGGGCGATGAAAGGAAAACAAGTGCTTACAAAACAGAACAATGCTGTGGAATGCATGCGGTCCACCAGAATGTGCACAGATGCCGTTCACAATATGCATTGTAGTTTTAACATGGGTGGGGCGTTTAAAACGGAAGGATTGAGCTATAAGAATGTCTGAGTTAATCAGTGGGACTTCTGTAGTCACACCACACTTTCTCTCCTCATCTTTGTTTTGTTACTCTGTACAAAATACACAAATGTATTATCTTTATTCTTTCGTCACAGTCACACAATAACTAATACAGTCTTATCTTTTTCAGATATTTCGCCTTTGTGTATCCCAGTCAATCTTTTCAACCTTTATCAAATCTGTCAACAGGTGATATTCCATGACCACATTCACGTTATCACAAGTTCTTCAAGGCAAGTTACATGAAGTCTACAGTAAGATCTGAACAATAACTTTATGTACTCAGCTGACTTATCTTCATTCATATTGACACTACATGTATTACTCATTCAGGTAAAATGGTCATTATGTCCCATAGTAAGAGAATTGTAGTACACATTGTAAAAATATTCCTAACTCAACTACATTCCTTTATATATATTGACCTTCTGGACAATTTGGGTTTTTCACTTCCCTTTAGAAACAGGATGTGACCATTTGATGTCCATTCTGTCTTCTCTGGTGTGCAGAGCCAAAGTGGAAGTGCAGTGCGATGATTGTTGGCCAAGACACACATACACACTCATATACACACACCCCTCTATCCTTAAAATAACACTGTACCAGCTGTCAAGAGTGTCTAACAGCACAACAAAACACCTCTCTAGAGCCGCCACCGGTCTGTCATTTGCTATGCAGTAAGAGTGTCTCTGTGCTCCAAATGACACCTTACTACACTGCACCTCTTATGCAACAGATGGTCGCAGACATAAAACAAGATCCCGTATTTGAGATTTAACTTTCAGCCTTGTTTATGTCTCACATATAGGCTAATCATGTCTTCCAATGTCAACATACGGAGGGAAATGTTATGGCTCAGATGTTGCTCTCTGGAGATTTAATTTCTCAGTTACGTTTATTTACAGTTATATCAACCTTCAGATAGACACAAATTAGGTTACTTTTGATATACAAAAGAACAAAGAGTTATATTGTAGATGGTATAGCTCAGATAATTTATTTGAAAATTTTACTTCATGCATTCTTAAAAGTTTTACCTTTTTGTCACTGGGGTGGTACCCTTTAAAGGAAAACACCACAGTTTTATATATATATTTTACCATGTTCTTACCTTAACTTAGACGAATTAATACATCCATATCTTTTTTCAATGCGTGCACTTAATCTTTGGACAGCGTGTCGTGAATGTGTTAGCATATAGCCTAGCCCCATTCATTCCTTAGGATCCAAACATGGATGAATTTGGAAGCCACCAAACACTTCCATGTTTTCCCTATTTAAAGACTGTTACATGAGTAGTTACACGAGTAAGTATAGTGGCATAAAATAAAACTTGCCGATTTTTTAAGATAAAAAAATGAGAACAATATTGTATGGCGGAAGAGCACTTAAGGCCTCGTTATAGTCATGCGTAGGTCCTACGGCGTAGCAGCGACGGTGTAGGTTACGCGTCGGTTTTCAATTATACTTTTGCGTCGTCTTCCGCGTCGACGTGCAAACACACGCGCGACCGCTGGTGGGCAGTATCCACGCGTGTAACCACAGTAGCAGCGCGATCGTCAGAGAAGAAGAAGCTTGGCAAGTTAACCCACAAACGAAGAAGAAACAGCAACTTGATGGAAGTAAATAAACAGCGACTTTTAATGCAGTTTGAGTTAAATCACTCCTCAACTTGGCTCTTCTTTGTTTTCACCATCACAAACGGAAATACTTTTTAGTTTTTTTACCTGATGGGAGGGGTTCTGGTGGACCAATCACAGCGCTTGCGGTCCGCGTCGATCTGACGCGCTGTTAAAATTTTTGCAAGATGCGCGTCAGGCTACGCAGAGCTACGCACAGGTTACGGATAGCACGACTATAAATCGCCCTTTAGTTGGCAGCACTTTGACCTTGGCGCGCAGAAACATCATCACTGCTGACTACTCCCCATCTCGCTCAAACTTCCTTCTATATTACTGCGCTAAGTGTTCTTCCGCCATACAACATAGTTATACGTTTTTTATCCTCTTAAAAAATTAACTACTCATGTAAAAGTCTTTAAATAGGGTAAATATGGAAGTGTTTGGTGGCTTTAAAATTCATCCCTGTTTGGATCCTAAGGAATGAATGGGGCTAGGCTAAATGCTAACACATTCACGACGCGCTGTACAAAGATTAAGTGCACGCATTGAAAAAAGATAACCATGTATTCATTTGTCTAAGCTGCGATAAGAACATAGTAAAATATTGAAAAACTGTGGTGTTTTCCTTTTACAAGGTCCTTATATGTACCATTTTGGTATAGATATGAACCTTTGAGGTAGAAAGGTGTACTTTTTGAAAACGTTTGTACCTTCATGTACTTTTTTTCTGAGAGTGTGTGACTATTGCTTTAGGAACTTGAAAAATCAAAGCACAGTTTGAGACATCGTTGAAATATTAAACAGCTCCATTTCCATTTCTATTGGCAGTTCAATGCATCATATAAATGGAGAGGGTAACTTTTCTAAATAATTGTGAGATCATATACTGTAAATCTTATATACAACTTAGATCTAAGCACATTGCTTAATGGTATTATCATATATTTAAACTAAGACACATAGTTTTGGGGGAAAACTGAGAAGTTAGTGTCAGCCATTTTTTATTTATTTGTGTCCCATCTGTGAAATCCAGGATAAAGTATTTATAATATAATCTAGTTATAAGTTTTGAAGCATCAAAATAAAGCATTTTGACATTGATTTTAATCTTTGATATGACCTTACTTAAAGATATCAAGGTTATATTTACACAGAGTGTTCTTTCCATCATGTAGAGTGATTTTATGTGCAAAAACTTACTTTAGCTGGATTCTCAATTTTACTTTAAGACATGTAATGGAATTCCAAGTGGTGATTGAAATTGTGCGATGCACACAAAACCTGTAAGGAAATCCTGAGGGATTTCTGGATTCTTCCCAGCAACTCACTCAATGTTCTGGGATTTTTAGGATCAGCAGGTTAAAACCAGCTGAAAACAAAAGGAAGAAAGTATAATGCTCTGAGAGCAGAGGAAGGATGGGGGTTTGGTGGAGCTTTTGTTTGGAACCTGTCCAGCGTACTAAGTCCACCTTTTCACTGGTCAACATGACCATCCTGACCAGCTGCACCAATCTCCCATAGCAACCACTGCATCAAAATCCCATCTTGTTTCATGTTATATCTGTCTTTTTGCCCAAAAATAATCAGTTATCAGATGTTTTTTTCCAAAGCGACTTATAGTGCATTTTGTATGTGTGTTTTTATAGGATTGAACCCACAACCTTTGCATTGCTAACACGATCTACCAATAGATCAATGGGAACATCATGCTTGCCAATGGTTCAGTGTATTTAAATAGTTGTTTTTACACATACAATATTTAACTGAAAATCAATGCTTTTAAGTTAAGCACAATGTATAATCAATTTTTTAACATGTACGTGAACATATGCACACAGTCGAAGATGTTGGACGCATGCGCATTGCGACAAAATACACTGCATCTACATACTACATTCTATTGTAAAATAATGGACCATACTTCAGCCTTTAGTAGTTCTCATAATAAAATGCAAATTTGTGCATTGAACTGTGACTTCGTTAATTGCAAACCTATTCAAATATTTGATTTTTGAAACAACCGTACTTGGATGGCCCAACAGCAATATAGCTCCGCCGAATTCTGCTACTGTTCGTTTCTAAAAGCAACATTAGTCCAAATCCCTCACCGTCGCTGTTAAAAGACACAGTTTAGAAAAGTTAGCAAGGACATGACAAGCATGCGAATTCCCCACCCATCTACTGTCCCAAAACAGCATCAAAACAATGAGCGCCGTCTATGTAAACGCAAAACCATTCACAGCTCTTCAAGTGACTTTACACATGGAAATGCGCTAATGGAAATAAAGAGGGTGTGAATGGTCAGGTAGAAGGAAGCTCAGGAAATGTGTGTTAAGGAGAGCCATCAGTGCTTCCAACTACACATGCACATTTACATATGTGTGGATCTTGTCAAACCCCAGATGGCCTGAGATGCCTTTTAAAGGCCTTTATTTTGCTGGATTACAGTGACTTTATAAAGGAACTACCAGGAAAACATTTTTAGCGTTTAGGTGATGAATATTGAATGTTGTAGAGGAATGTTCAAAAGTCTTTGAAATGCAATGGATATTTATTTATTTAAAAAGAGTGTTTTTCCTTTTTGTGGGTATGAATTACGCAATCACACTTTTTGTTTATTTTACGCTGTTTATGCTATTCGTTTGCAATAGTTTTCCGTCCCAGTCATGTCAAGTCGGGTCAAACTTTAATGCTTAATAAAGGGACCATTAGCAAGAATAAAATGAAAAGGTCAACTTTTAAAATCATACAATTGGATCGGGTACTTGGACATGTGCAGTAAGTTGTAAAACTGCATTTCTTTTAAACCAAAAGGGGTGTTATATGGCTCAGAGGTCAGTATGTGTTTGTATGTGTGGGAACTTCTCCCTGGACTGTGCCCAGGACATAGGTGGGATAGCTTCTATAGACCCTTTGCTTCTCGTATTGATTTAGCAACGTTTGAGCTTACAACTCTGTCCCACACCCCATTCACACCAGTAAAACTCTGGCCTGTGCCTCCACAAAAAAAACCCCGTCCCCTCCCTCCATAACCTCCCCCCACCCTCCAGACCAGACGTGTTTACGGCCAGAGCTGGGGGTACGAGTCTTTGAGTTCCTTGTCTGGCATATGGAGCCCTGCAACAAAAGGGCCCTTGTGGAGAAAACACAAAGCAGGTCGGTCCATGTTCCAGAGGGGGTGAAGTCAGAGGGGTAGTAAAGCTGAGCTGATAGTTTGCGGAGGCGGCGCTTCCAAGAAAGAGGGGCGACCACAACTCTGTTGGTATGGGAACACGTTCTGATTGACAGGAAGAAAGTATTATGAATCATTTCTCTTTTTAGGAAAAGAGATTAGTGGGTGACTGTTACTTTATGTAAACAAACAACTTTCTTGCGCACTGAAAAACTACTTGAAATAAAAAATAGGTCATCTAACAATAAAACATTTCTTGTGAAGCAAAGCTGAATAAAATATTAGGAGCTTTTTTCATGAGAATACACTTTGTATTAAGTTTTTATGCCACTGGCAAATTTTACTTGTTTTAAGTGTAAATCTAATATTTTAATCATTTTGTGATGTTTATGCTTAAAACATGCAAAGGTGTTTGTCAGTGGTGTATAAGAAAAATACATTTTACTCTTAAAAGTCTTAGTCAAACATGATTTAGCTTGTTATATAAATACAATATGTACACTGTAAAAAATGCAGGATGAAGTTTAAAAAACTTAAAGCAATACTCCAGCCAAATATCAAATTTTCCCCATGATTTACTCCCCCTCAAGTAATCTGAGATACATATGTCCATCATCTTTCAGACAAGCTTATTTGCAGTTATTTTAGTAAATGTCCTTGCTTTTCCAAGCTTTATAATAGAAAACAGGGATCATGGAACAACTTCTGCCTTTAACCTCCTAAGACCGAGCTTTGTTTTTTTTTTTTTTTTTTTTTTTAAATTTTTACCAGCTATTTTGGGGTTTGGAAGAACCAATAAATATAATAACCAAATATTTTTCTAAGAACATGAAGTAGTGTATTTGTCCACGTTTGTGTACAACAGGTTCCCGTCACACAGAATTAAAAACATATCCTCCAACCCATATGATTGCTTTGGTCGTTTGTCCATTTCACCAAATACGACCAATAGATGCATTTACTAAATTAGCGCCTCTACCGGCAGCAGGTGAAACTTAACATATTAGGGTATAAAATTATATTTTGGGGGGTCATTTTGTTATGATGACATGTACTGGGATAAGATTTTCAATTTAAATCGAGAGGATTAATTGTATTTTATTACACATTACACTATTCAGGCATTTAGGGCAAATAACATACCCATTTGTTATACAAAACAGTCACAACTTTTTAAAAATGAACTTAAAATATTCCAAGTGTACCGAGGTCTCACGCTCAATTTATTTTAAGAAAATATGCAAAAATGATGACAATCCGCTGTAAATATCCGGTGTAGACTGATTCAAAAACTGCCGCCAGAAGAAGCGATAATACATCATCTATGATTGTGAAAAGGCATTGGTGTGTCTCGTGACCAATCGCATCATTATGTTAGCTAAGAATGTGAAGCGCTATTGGCTCCTGTGACTGACTACTACATGCTGGTTTATATTTGAATGAGATCTGACTGTGCGTTCTTCATATAAAGTAATCGTATTGCTTCAG
The DNA here is from genome assembly GCF_030506205.2 of Paramisgurnus dabryanus. NCBI lineage: Eukaryota > Metazoa > Chordata > Actinopteri > Cypriniformes > Cobitidae > Paramisgurnus > Paramisgurnus dabryanus. Next base: position 9,598,765 of record NC_133345.1, on the reverse strand, counting down.
TTCGCCAGGTTTGCAACGCGAATGGTTTGCAATACTTATATACTGTTTTATGCAATAAATACCTGACTGTACTTTTACTTGCGTGTTGTGTTTAATATGGTTGAGAAGTGGTTGTGTTTAGGGTAAGGGTGTGGGTGGGGTTAGATGCTCCAAAATATCTTTAAAACCATAAATGTTTATGAAACCGTTTCTACATTTACAAATTCATAAAATTAAATGTGTCTAATATGATTTATAAGGCAAAAACTGTAACAACAGGTTGTATAAGCTACTGCCGCTAGAGGACACTAATCCCTTAATATGTTACTTTACGTCAAATGACCCATGAGGTCATTATTTTTTGGAGGACAGTCTCAGAATTAAGTATTATATTGCAAACATCAATAAAACATTTAGGTCCACATATGTGGACATCCAGGTCTTAGGAGGTGAAACCTCAAAAAAGTGCATTCATCCTTCGCAGAGGTAATCCACGTGGCTTCAAGATGTTAATAAATGTCTTCTGCGGGTAATCAAAGCGATTTTGTAAGAAAAATATCCATATTTCAAACTTTATAAAACTATAGACCATTTCATCGGACGCACATGCGCTGATGCAATACACGTCTTGATCCGAACTTTACTTCCGGTTTCGTTTTTTTATTGGTCTGACTAGTTGCTAAGCTGATCTCTTGAACAAATGCCTCGTCGAAAATAACAAATGCTTTGGTTTCCTATGTAATCTAAGTGTTGTTTTTTTGCTTGTTATTTAAATAAACTATGTTTAAAGAACTTTGTTGTTTATTCTTAGCTGAGTTTACCGGAAGTGGGGACCACGATAGCCCCTTGTTTATGTTGTTACTGTTGAAACCGTCTATAGCTTCTGGTTATGACGCCATCTTGGATTCACACGATTCACCAGAGAGTTTTTGCAGAGTAAGCTTTGATTGCCATGGGTACCTTACGCAGTGACTCTCGTGAATCACAAGTCCAGTATGGTTTCGTTACTAGAAGCTAGTTATTTAAAGTCAGAAGTTGTCTGATCCCTGTTTTCTACCATTACAAAGTTTGGAAGAGCAAGGACATTTACTAAAATAACTCCAAGGGCCAAATTTACTTACAGCTTGCGCCACCGCAAACCATAATTTTGGCGTTAAATAACGATGTCGAGATTTACAAAAGACACTCAGTGGATCATTAACACTGAAAAGGTGTGGTCCAATTGTTTTTGTGACTGGTCTTATTGCATATGCATTTTAAGAGTTTCCCTTTCAGACGCTAAGTTTTGGAAGGAGATTATTTATGATTGATGCAACACGATTTACTAATGTTTGCGCATGTGTTATGACTGGTATTTGCACAATTATTTAGCGCCTGAGAAAAGGCATGTTTTAAATGACATTGCGCTTGAAATGGCTGAAATTATTGCAAAAAAGAGGCATCACAGAGAGCAGAGGATTGTTTTAACATGTAAAAGGGAAGAGGAGGAACATATTATTCAAAAATATTTTTTTATTTGCTGAAGTAAATAAAATAGGAGGCACGACAAGTTGTCACGTAATACCAGGGCCCTCATGTATAAAACTGTGCGTAGGATCCTTACTAAAAGTCTAAAAAAATGGCATACACCAAAAATTATGAAGACTTCTAAAACAAAGCAATGTTCCCTTTATAAATAACAGATCACCTGCAAGTGTGCGTACATGAATCTTCCTAATACCCCACCCTGCAAGCCCATTCTCCCATCAAGTTTGTTTTTTTATAAATCACAACTTTTGCGTGGGAACTGGCGTACACACAAAATGGGACTGGAAACGTGTGTATGCCAGTTCCCACGCAAAGGTTGTACATAAGGCCCCAGGTGTTTCAAAACTTCTTGTAAACTTTTACTTTTTAATGTCCACTGGCTTTGTAAGCTGTGATGTCCGTGGTCTTGAACGTAAGCACATCACGCGTTAACTCATCAGCTCAGCTTATTTGCGACTCTGCATTAATTTGCGCTGTTCTTAGTAAATTATGTTGATCATTATGGAAATCAGCTGTTGCATCTGTGTTATTTAATTTGCGCTTTTTTATTAAATAACCCGCAGATATTACCACTCCCATCGGCACATTTTTTTAAATTGCGCTTGCGTGCTAATTTGCCCCGTTTAGTAAATCTGGCCCCAAATGTGTTCATCTGAAAGATGATGGACATGTGTATCTCCGATTGCTTGAGGGTGAGTAAATCATGGGGTCATTTTGATATTTGGTTGGAGTATCGCTTTAATTATGTAAGAAGATTCAACCTACTTTTTTAAGTTTTGACTAGCGATAAGTTAACATAACTTAAAAAAACGAGTTGAAATTGTTGATGTCATTTTTACAGCGTAAATGCATTTTTGACAAATATGCTAATTACTAAATATAATTTTTCAAATGTGTGAGTGGTTAGATCAAACATAGGAAAAATTTGCATTGCAAAACCATTCTGATACTACTGAGATACTTGTGAACCACAATTTGCAAACATTTTAAGGTTCAAACAATTACGACCTTCTGCATTTAAACAGGAGCGTTTGTTTCTTTAGCATTCAATACAGCTGAATGTCACTGAACTGCTAAATAGTCATCTAATGGTTTTTGGGGGGTTCAATTGACGTTGATATGTTTACATCACTAAATTCCTACATGTTATTTCAAACCCACATTTCTAAGTGGCCATTATCGTTTCTCATCCAAAGACAATTATCACAGTGACTTTGTACACTTGTTCTCAGAATCATTTAGCGTTAATGGGGCTCAGGGAACATTCATTCCATATCAAACAGTCCGTTAAACCAGCTTGTGATGAGAGCCAACAGAGAACAGGTCAAAACCTCACAACTACAGTTGAACCTCCTCAACGGCTGGCTGGAGGGTGGGTGGGTGGTTGGTGATAACTCGCTTGTTTTTCTAGGTTATGTAAGGCATCTATAAGTAGCCAGGCAACTTTCAAAATCCTTCCTGTCTGAAGTAAAACGTTGATTTTGACTTTGTGTCTGGCGGAGGTTCAACAATCTCACTGTTATTAGGCCTAAACAGGTCATGAAATATTTTGCATAACATTTTATGTGTGTGTGTGTGTGTGTTTGTATATTAAATGAAAAAGAGAGGTTTTGTGTATGTGTAGAGGTATTTACATTTAAATTTGTAATTTTCTCTTTACTGATGCAAATGACAGCATATCATTAAAATGAAAGAAAACCAACAGTAACAGAAACTCTGTTTGCATATATACACACGCAATCTGTTCGCTTTTATTTCGTCCAGAGGTTGAATAGCCAGCCTGCATCTGCATAAGCTCCATGCTGACCGATCCAGCATCACCGCTCACCCTCCAGGAGGCCTTTATGTCACATAATTGTTCTTTTCTAAGCTTGGACGTCCTTGTGTCTTTGCTTTTCTACCAAGCAGCCTATCATTGTTCAATCTCCTCCATCTTCCCTTTTTCACTTCTGACATGTTGTTTCAAAAGAGGCCATTCAGTCCAGTGGGGCACAATACCTGCAATTAAATCAGGGCAAATACGGAGAGTTTGAGTTTGGATAGACACAAGAGTACGTGCGGTATTAGTGGAGCCAGGGATCTTTAAAACACTCCTCACAAACACCATTTCATGACTCGCTTTGCTTTCTCACCTTCTCACAAAGACAATAGGCTTTCTAAGTCCTGAAGCATTCAGATGGGCGTTAATCTTGCTTACTTGCACAAATAAACCCACGGTTTCAGTTGTGCATCTCCCTGCCCAAATTTAACTTCCCTAGGCTTTATCAGCCACAAAGACCGAGTGCTTTCAGGGATAGCGCTTTGTTTACGCAGCCCTATCATAGCAGAATTGTATGAGGTGTTGACGCTTCAGTCTGTGATAAGACTTCATTGTGTGTTAAAGGGACAGTAGTGTCTTTTCACCATAGCTAATATTTAAAGTGTCTCTTTCACAGTGGCTGATGTGGTGAAAACTGGTCGTGCTTGTTTCTAATCCAGTAAACAAAGCAAAGAGGAAGAAATTACTTTCAGTGACTCTTAAGGCAGAAGTATAATCCATTTTTGATGTTTACGCGAATGTCCGCATACAGTGCTTGTGAAGCCAGTTTCGTTATCAGATGAGCACGATTTTTGATATCCGCGTACATTTTATGTGTATGGTCGCGCATGCGTCAACAGAAGAATGTAGTATGAAGCTAAGGAGATGCATTGCATTTTGTCCGAATAAGAATGCGTTGGACGTCTTTGTACACGAGTCAAATAAGCTTTGCAAAACTTTGAGGTTTAGAAATTAAGAATAACAGACATGTAGAAAGTAGTATTTAAAATCAAACAACATATTGTTTTGTTTAATTGTTTTAGCAGCTCTTGAATCGTGGTTTTGATGCATCTTGGTGGCCTACATTAATTAAGATCTTCTGACGCCAAGGTAAAAATGATTTTACAGTCAAACAGCCCACACAAGGTAAACAAGACAATCTTACATGTGCAATACAGCTATCATCTAACTATTCTGTAATACTAATAATAAACCTTCCCACCGGAAAATCATTGACTCAGAATAGATGATAATAGACTATTATGTACAGACGATCAATCGGTTTAATGCAGCCAAACAGCCTTGAATCCCTTTAATGAATTATGACACTGCTTCATTTTTATTATTCTAACCTTGTCTGGGAATTCCCATCTATTGAGAGTAATATAAGGACAAAATTGTCCACCTGATTTACTGCACGTATGATGGTTGTTTCAAAATGCCATGCAATGATTAAACAGGAAATACAACCAATGAGTCATTCACTCTCTAACTTGGTTTTGCAAGTCATTTCAATCTACTATTTTAAGTTTTGACTTGTGATAAGTTGAAATTGTTTAACTTCATTTGTTAATGTTAAGTAACACAAAAATATATGTTGATTTGACAAAAATGATGCATACTTTTACAGTGCACAGATGAAATACGCAGATTTTAATACAAATTAATTTAGGTGTACCACACAGTAAGATTCATATTTTTATGTGTTTGAAAATTAAAGCCTAAGATGATACAAAATTATATCATGCATATTGGTCAGGTCCCTGTGAGATTTACACTTCAAGCGGTAAACATTGTTGCTTACTATTTTAATTTTAATTTGGGCTTTGCTTGCCATTGTAACATCTGAGACTAATAACTTTAACACCAACTTTTTACCTTGCTCAGACATTTAGTCATATTGTGTTTGTGGCCGATATATTTTGCAGATGCAAAACGAGCAAGCCAGTTGACACCTTTTGAGTAATTAACTTACACCCCATCTAAGATGACAGTTTTAGAGTTTATGGTACTTTCTTTTATGGTACTTTCTTTTCTGTATATGTCTTTTATTTCTGTTAAACACAAAAGAAGATATTTTTTTATAAAAAATGGACACAGTAGACTGTAGCCATTGACTTCTATAGTGTTGTTATTCCTACTATGAAAGTCAATGGGTACAGTCTACTTTGTGCTTACCATTATTTGTCAAAATATCTTCTTTTGTGTTTAACAAAATAAACAAACTCATACAGATTTAGAACAACATGAGGCTGAGTAAATAATAAGAGAATTTCATTTTTGGGTAAACTATTCCTTTACGTACATTTTTCAAGTGTACTATCAATGTTTTACTTTGGACAAGAAAACTTCACTACATTCCAAAGCATGATGTAATCCTTTAACTCCACTATTACATAGTTTACTCAAGAACATTAAAAGTTTAGTACTTTCTTACTTTTACTTAGCCCTAAATAAAACTTCTATTTATGTTTACTTCAGTAAAAGTAAAAAGGACTGGATTTTTAATGTAATTAGGTATTAAATAAAATTGAATTAAATGTAGTGGAATAAAAAAAGTATGATACTATGCTTAAGAATGTAGTGAAGTAAACATTTCTTAAAGAAACTTGTTCAAAAATGTAGATACTTCCATTTCACTTGTTGATATGTAGCCTATATATTGAATCTGCATGAGGCGAGCAAACTAAAACACGCCTCTTGAAGCAGTGGGCGTGGTTATAAGTTCAGGGTATAAATGAGAATCCAACAGCTCGGTTGTATTAGCAGTAAAATCAACACTTGCGAGCAGTTCAACACATTTCTTAACTGCACATAGAAAATCACAACAAGGCATCGTGACAATGCCATCAAATTTTCTCACGCCCTTCCTTGAGTTGGACGACGAGTTTTGCAAGGTAAGTCAAAAACTTTTAAATTGCAGTTAACTTTTAAAAGTAAACTTTTCAATTTTATTTTGCTAATGCGTTTTCACAAAGTATGTTAGGGGTGGTCTTCTTAACTTTAAGTGGTCTGTGCAACAGCATTACCCCTGTAAAAACTGGATAAAACACTACAAAGTTTACTAAGATTTCCCTCTCTCTCCCTCTTCCCAGAGTTTTCGCAGTATTGATCTGACAGATGGCGCACAGCAGCAGCGCACGGTGGGATTCCAGCGCAGACATTCCTTATGTCCGGTCACTCTTCCCAACTCCAAATTCAACGACAACAGCCCGTGGCCTCTCCAGGGCATCAACTGGAACCTCGAGCAGAAACAACAGCTGCCCCGTTCCTCCCTCAATCACATCCCGTTCAGAGTCGACAGGTCTGTTAGTATGATCGAAGGACACGTGAGCGGTCTGGGGGCATGCGAGCCCACCGCGCCCCTAGCTCCACCGCCCGGCCTCAGCATCAGCAACAGTTCCCTGTCCTCTCCAAAGGGTCTCAGCGCCACCACGACGCCAATGTCCACTCGCTACAAGACGGAGCTGTGCCGCACTTATGAGGAGAGCGGCACGTGCAAATACGGTGCCAAGTGTCAGTTTGCGCACGGGATGGAGGAGTTGCGAGGCCTCAACAGGCACCCGAAGTACAAGACCGAGCCCTGTCGCACTTTTCACACCATTGGCTTTTGCCCTTACGGCGCACGGTGTCATTTCATACACAACGCGGACGAGATGCAAGGAAACGCGCACGGACAGAAGAGCGCCAGGGAGCGACCTCAGTTGCTTCGGCAGAGCGTCAGTTTCAGCGGCTTCTCATCGCAAGCCCTGACCGGTTTCCATGCCGTGCCGGACGCGCTGGCCTTTTCCAGGTCATCTTCTGTGTCTCCTCCACCATCCACAGGTAGTCCCGACCTGCTCTCCCCTCTCTTTCCCGAGCCCGGTTCTTTGAAGCATAGCTACCCCTTCGCGGATGTGGGCAGCAATGACGCTCCGCGTTTCTGCGCCATCACTGACTCCAAGTTTACCAGCAGCTGTGCGCAAAACCTGGCGTACGCGCTGAAGGGCCTGACGGCTCTCCAGCGCAGCTCATCCGCGGACTCTCTCTCAGACCAGGAGGGCTACAGCAGCTCCAGCAGCCTCAGTGGATGCGACTCCCCAGACATTGAGGGCAGGCGTTTGCCCATCTTCAGCCGCCTGTCTGTCTCAGACGATTAGTCTAACATTAACTGTGCATATTGCATTCTTACTAAAGCAGTTTATCTGCTTTGATTTTGTAAAGTTTTAGACCTATTCTTTTTTTATATGAATTTGTTGTCAATGTATACTGTTGTATACTGGTTCCATGCTGCAGTGGGTACTTCACCTTAGATTTATTACATGTTTGGGACAGTTCTCAAAAGTTCACCTTGTTTTCTGCCCATTCTACTTAAGGTGACAGGGCTGTAAGAAGAAGCGCAGATGTTCTGGGCAATTCCCAATGCACCCACATTATATAGTCTAACCAAAGCTGAGCAACTTAGAGTATATACATATAGTGTAAAGTCTAACCCGCTCTCTGAACATACTGTAAGCAAAATGTAGCCTTTAGTTAAGGCATTTTTTTAATCGACAGTATTATCAAGTAGTTTAACCTAGTTTAAAACCTATTTATTGCTTTTTTATAATATGCAGTGATTGCCTTCTTTGTTTGGGTTTATATGCATTTTGAAGAAGAAACAATGTAGATAAAGCTTTTTTGTCTGAGCCCGTTCGTCTGCTTTGCACGAGCTAACCCCTAGCTTTAATTCAGACCAGATGCACAGAGTCTAAAAGTTGGAGTCTCAGGAGGTATTGATACACTCCACTATTCTGTATCGGCCTGACAGTCTTTATCAGTAATAATATTCAGAGATATCCACATGACATTTTTATGCAAACAAATGTGAATAGTGACAATGTACCAGAAAAGAGTGAAGTTATAATAGCATGGTCTTCGTCTCGTGCACTCTTAGTTTTTATTTAAGAGGCGAAACAGGATATTTTCAATGTGTACATTTCTGCATTTGTGTACAACCGAGAACTTAAACATAGTTCATCACTTGGAAAAATTGAACTGGGTGTTCTTATGTTTGTATTATTTCTCTGCCTGTTTTGCCTTGTGACATAAGACACTCTTTTGTTAACTTAAAACTTATTTATTTTGTTTTTTCAAAGTGGGAAAACAGTATATTGTGTTGTGCTTTCGTTTCATGTTTGTTTATATATAATTTAAATGAACTGTTTACATTCCTTGGTATGGCAATGCCCATTTTCATTATAATATATTGTTTTAAAATAAACTTTTGAAGATGATACAATGAATTGTTTGCTTCCTTTCATGTAAAGTTTTCTGAACTTCATTGCAAAGTGTTGTGTTTGTAGTCAACAGTCGGATGTGAGGCCCTCATATAATTTTAAACACACAAACACGGTTGAATGCCTCTCCTTCCATCTGCCTATTAGAAAGAAAGAAGAATGCATACTTGACAGCTATTTTAATTATTCAAGCTGAAAACGCACACACACAAAAGACAAGTGAACAGATGAAGGCCTTTGTGTGCTACTTTGCTCATTGTTCAAGCATTTGTGCATGGAAGACCAAGAAACATCCCACTGTCCCATACGGTCATGGACAATAGCCAAAGGTCTCGATGCCTTTTATTGAGACAGGCCCGGGCAGTAAATGAAATGCGGGGGCATTTCTCACATCAGGGCTCCTTTGTAAGGCCACTCTCCTTTTCTTAACAACATCTGTATGCTAATAGAACGGCAGAAGGGAGGAGTAATTTGCAAATGTATTGCAGAGCAGTAGGTCTTTGGAGCAACTTAACCAGACACTGCTGGGTACACACTTGTGGACGGGAAAGCGGGGGATTTTCTGAATAGCCCAATCACTTAGATTGGAGCTGGTGAGATGCTGTGTTTCTATACAAGAGGCAGGGATGCAACCGTGAACTTATAAAGGATTTATGATTTAAATAAATAAAAGTTACATTTCCTGGAAATTTCGTTTATTCTTGTGAGGTTTTTGGATATTTTCTTGAATTCAGTGATAGTCAAGAAGTGCTAAGATGCTGATAATAGCAATTTAGTTATTCAACACAATTCACAGAGTTAGTTTGTAGCTACTTAAAACTTGTGGCCATTACACAATTATCCACACAGGATCTGTGACATACTGGGAAATTATATTTATGTTAACGTTAATACTGTAAATTAGTCATACAAATATGAACAATGGGATAAAGAATAATGATGTAGCGATTAACAGAAAAATATGTTTTACATATTTATTAAAAAGGGATTTCTCAGTACTCGTATCCAGTCAAAAAAATCATGCAGTTCACCTTTTCAACCACACGATGTCGGTAGAAGTTTGAAATAGAGCCAAAATATTTCTCCATGGCAGCAAAAGTTTGTGGCTTGTAATTCTTTCCTACAGTACAAATGTTGCTTTCATTCAGACAGCCAAGTATCCCATTCTCAGTGCTTTTTATGTCTGATTGGAGACATATGTACCTTAAATGTTGATTTAAATGTATTATGTTAATACTTGTATGTGACATTCAAACCTGCTATGGCAATCTTGTTATATTTATGTCAGGGTCAATTAACTATTTGTATTTACACATTTATAGACACTTCATTTACAGCAACTTTAAATGAGAAAAATACAATAGCAGGTAATCCAAGCGAGTGCTTTCATAAACATGCTGTATATAAGGCAAACTTATTCTGTTATATATAAATAAATATATTCACTATTCAGTGGTGTTATGTTTTTATTTATGCTAATTTGTTTGTCATATAAAGACCAAAGGTCAAGTTAGCCATGTCGTCACCCCTAAACTAATTGCCTAAGTCATTTTTTCAGGTTTCTCAGAAAACACAAATAAATGGAACTAACTTTAGAGGTTGAGTAGATTTGTGTTCTTCTTGATGCAGCTGCCATTTAGAAAAGCTTGTAAAATTGCCTAAGTCTCAATGTTTTTTGACAAAACAAAACAGCCACATTTTTGGCAATTAGTTTAGGAAGGTGACGATGTGTTCCTTAAAGGTGTCTATTTTCAGTGAAGACTGCAAGAAATGTGTCCTGTCTTTGAAAACAACCACATCTGTATCCTTACATACAAAGGCCTTATTTTTGCTTAAAAGTATGTCTTAAATCCGAAATGATAGGCTTCCAAAGCACAAGGTAAGTGATCTTGAACTGGGCCGTAACCACAAAAGACATTTAGGGGGACTTGACATTGCAAGTGGCAATTTAAACATTATGATTTTAATGTTTGCATGCAATAACGCGTGCAGCAGCAGCCTATCACATCATGTGTTTTGTTGGCATAATAAAATAAGATGCATTATTTATGTGTAGGTGTGACAGAGTTAGAGTGCCAAAAAAGTGAGATTTAACCAGACAAATGTTTAGTGACTGTAATGCGTAAGACCGACCATTTAAGTGAACGGGAAAACAAATAGAAATTAACAGTAGGGGGGTAGTGATCCAGATGACTTTTCTAATTGGCCAGGCATGATGACATTACTTTCCTGACTTCAACAGTCACATGCCAGTAAAACATAGTTACATAGCAGAATACCAAGCTACACCCAAGACTTTAATGAGGCAAACGCATAAGCTATTTTTTAAAGCACAATAGCGCCCCCTCGAGGAACACGTCTTTGTTTTCGTTATGACCCAGCAGAATGTTTGTGTTTTTTTTTCCATCTGTGCATATGTCTAGTTTCAAAAAGGGGAAATGTCGACTTATCACAGGTCTATTGAACATTCAAATGACCAATACAAAGTTATACAAATGTGGAAATCATTCAGTGAAACTAAAAATATTAAAATTTGGAACTTCAATAGACACACAGTCATGCTGTTAAAATGTAACATCAACGACTAAAAGTGTGTTAATGATTAAAATGGAGCTGGACGTTAATGCATTCATATAAAGTTAATAAATCACCCACTACTATTGGCCTATATAACAGAAACATAATACATTTATAAATCAGGTCCAAATATATGGTATGGTACTGATTAATCGTTGGCCCATCTAACCCATTTCATTCCCGCTGGTTGTTTTCTTTCCATTGTGCATCATTTTAAAATTGAAAACATACCAATAAACACACTGACTGAAAGCTCTGTTTTTCACACATACAACCAACTGCAGAAAAATATATGAGATAAAACAGACTGTGGGTTAAAAACACAGATAATGTGTGACAAGATATTTCTGTAGTACCCAACAATGCAAGAACAATTTAATGTAAAATGGGAAGGAAGTGCTAATGTTAATAATACTAACAACAAGTCTGTGAGAAAGTACATCTGGTGACTGCCTAGAGTAGACGGTGGGAAAGTATTAGATCGATATATCTTCACATGTGCTGTAGAAAAATAATGCATGGGTTACAACGACCAAAGCATTTGTCAGATTGTGATTGTACTCATTTTAGATCAGTGGTGTCTTTAAAGAGGAAGGGGTTTGTAGATGTGAGTCTAATGAGGTTAGATACCCACAAGGATTAGGTTTAAATGATTTCTGCGCAACACAAAATAAAAATATTAAAACTGTAGCTGTATGTATAAGGTTTCAAATAATAAACCCGATTTTATCATACCAAACATATGCAAACAAAGGCAAAAATTCAGTTTGTAACAGGAAAACATAACCCCTCCCCTCTGTTACACTCATCAAAGTGAACAAAGAGAAGGAAGGAAGGGTGTGTTTTTGTATAAAATTTTCTTTTTTGGCGCATGCGTTTGTGTGCAGTCTAGATAACCAAAGGGTGTAACTGCGAATTGCAAAATAATTCTCCCTGAACACTTTTTGGTTGACGTTTCTTGAGAGCGACCGTAGTGTAACAGCGCACTTAATATTTTGGATTCACTTATATAAAATAAATGATTGGTATGAGAGCTTTTCCATTATGTCACAGCATGACATTAAATGATGGCAAACTGTAACATGTGAAAGGGCTTTTAAGTCTAAAGACCTTGATAGCCATCCCATACAGGAAGTGAAATAACATCTCTGAGCAAAACAGCGATTACTGACTCTAAAATTAAACTGACAGATACCAGTTTTGTGTGGTGGATCGCTGAAACGAAGAAGCAAAGTCCTCCCACTGGTTTTGTTGTTTTTTTAGGACCATGTTCAAGGTCAAATAGATGTTTACATAGTTTCTGGGTTACAGGCAAATGGGACGGTATTTACTTTACAACAGGAAACCAAAATTATAACATTTTTTAATGTTTATATCATGGTAATCTTTTAAAGTAACTTTGCAGACTTTGTATTTCTAACTGTTTGTATGTTTCTTAAAAGGGACATATCATGAAAATCTAACTTTTTCCATGTTTAAGTGCTATAATTGGGTCCCAGTGCTAGAAAATGTGAAAAAGATCAACCCAGTAACTTAGTTTTGGTAAACCATTCTCTGCAATCATGTGAAAAATAGGTCATTGAAATATGGCTCCCCTTGTGATGTCAGATGGGGATAATACCGCCCCCTAATCCGCACCATCCAACCACAGCACTGCCATTTAGTGCAGAGATCAGCTCATATGCATTTTTAAAAAGGACACTTAAAAACACACCCACGTTTTTGCTCACAACTACAAAGTGGCAATTTTGACGTGCAATAATAAATTATCTATATGATATCTATATGTATTCTGGGGACACCCATGATTCTTAAAAAGTATTGTGAAATGTATATGAAAGCGGCACCCTTTAATGTTTAGGTGTCGCTTTCACTGTCCTGTCAGATAACTTATGTACATTTATATTTTTGGCAAAATTAAAAATGAGATTCTTGCATACTGTACATACTTTTTATAACACATGGAATCAAGTAAGTATTTTCTATCCAAATTATTGTATGTTAATTTAATTTGGGCTATAAGTAGCCTATGCCTTCAGAAAGGTCACAGGTTCACAGTTGTACAGTTTTTAAATGACATTTCAAGACTTGCTCTACATAACGAAACTTCAGTCTCACAAGACCCTTAAAACAGGAAACACCTGAACTTGCCTCTCCTCTACAAGCACTCAACCATAACCATAAAAGCACTTTATTGACTTATGGAGAAAGAAAACAAATAAATTAATGATCTTACTACTGTACTACTAGCTTCCACACTTCTTGAACCTTGTTTGTGTGATATTGCAAACATACCAAGACAAATTGCGAATTATGTGGCCAAAATATTTCCTTATCTGCAAGTCGCATACATGGGTAAAAGCATCTGCAAAAAGATGTGTGAAAGCAAACCACAAGCTGCTTTTTAGAAAAATAAATAATTTAATATGTTAAAGTTTCAATGTTTGCACGATACAGTACAAAATAATGGTATGGATTTTATATTACAAGACAAGGGAAGACTATTATTAGATTAACAGATGTAACAGAGCTTAACTGGGTGGGTGGAAGGGAGGGAGAGAGAGAGAGAGAGAGAGAGAGAGAGAGAGCATTTAACCCAAGATGGTATCTTCATATAGCACCTGTGACATTGTGCAAGCATAGCTGTGCATTACTGTACATTATAGTCAAATGCTCCAACTTTAAACTTTGTACCCCTATTATGGATTTGTATCGCATGCTACCCAGCTTAGCATTTTGATTTTTATTTATCCTCTTATTTTGCAAATAAATGTTTTTGTTTGGGTCAAATTAGAACAAACAACCTCAGATAATTCACTTTTGGATGTGTTAATGCATTTACATGGGTTATTGATTTATTATAGGCCTACATGCCTAAGGATTTAACAATTTGTCAAGGTAAAAACTAAATGTTCATATATTATTATACACATAATGATACTAGCATTAGTATGTTCTATACAAATGATTAATAAATGAAGAATGGACAGATATTCTATAAAGTTGTTTTTGTCAAACGTCCAAAATTCCAAGTCCCGTATGTGCTTTAAGATTCCCCTTTTGCACTGAAGTTAACGCTTGATAAAGTTTTGGAGGGTTGAGTAACCCCGAGTTACTCAACAGCATCACACATCTGAAACATTACTGTATCATTTCTCTATTTCGACAAGACAGTTTTGAAGGAGTGTCAGCTAAAGTCCACGCGCAGTATCCGCACGTCCACCTGCGTGACCATAGGAAAATACAAAAAAGGCTGTCATCAAAAAAGAAGAAGAAAGTGGAAACTTAAGATGGCAGTGCAGAAACACTTTGCAAACTCGAGTCGGATTTGTGGACAATGTATTTCAGCAAGTCATTATAACTCTACATGAAACGCCTCACGGGATATGAGCTGACAGTGTTTTTCATGTACGCACATCACTTTGATCGGGATGTTTTCAAAAGGTAAACGCTTCACAATGTCATTATTATCTCTCATGTTTTATGCATTTTAACAGTACCGCTATATCCCAGAATTAGCCACTTTCGCTTTCGTTTGATGTGGTCGATTGCTTTAAAAACACGCGTAGGAATAAAATACCAATGTTAATCGCTTGTGGCGTTTAAAAACACGTTATGCTGACAGTAAAGGTCTCAAATAACCTAATAATCGATTAAACGTTTCGTATTAAAACTGCGCTGCTTTACAGGAAGTGATGGGACCGTTACAAAGGCGCGTGTGCGCGTAAAATCCCTAGGAAAATTAAACTCAACTAGAAGTAAAACCGTAAAAAACGTGGTTACCAGTGGAAAACCATGCATTTGGTACAGTAACCATAGTTTTAGCATGGTTGAGAAGCGTTTATTCATTTTGTTTGCTAACATTATTGCGGGTGTTTTGCCATATAAACCTTCTTTAGGTTTTTTTTTTGGCTGATTTAAGATGGACTGGGTGAATTAGGTGTCTCTGGATATTAAAATGACTTTTTAAAATGCAAAATTATTGGATAGTAAAACAGGTATGCAGAATCTTTGGTAGCCTGTGTAATTTGTCATGTTAAAAGGGAATAACTTTATATAATAACTGGAATTAAATATGGCAATGATAGTAATAAAATACACATATGGCAAAGTATGCAATAAACCTAAATTCATATTTTAAACAGGATAAATGCTTAAAAGCTATTAGAAACTGAGCAGCCTTTCATTTCAAGCCTATTCCAGCAGTCAAAGACTACTGTCAATGTTTAGTTACAGCGTGTTACGGCTTGATACGGCCTAACAATGGAGACTGAGATAAAGACACACAGCCCAACACAGTATTACAACTTAAACGCTTTACCACCACAACTAGAATCTAAAAACGGTTAAATGTCCTTGATGTGTCTTTGTACAGTTTGGTGCACTTTATTTCTCTACACAGTGTTGATATGGCAGCAAGTTAATTAATGGAGTTTCGACATGCGGTATCTGTAACTTATTAAACAATGTGCATTATACCTCTACATTAGTTAATGGGCAGTTTAAAAAAAGAAATAGCTGCTGAACCTGTGCTGGACTGGATAAGTTTATCTTATAGCATTATTTCTAATAGCACGATTAAAAATAGTGTACAGTTGAAGTGGTACTTTAACCCTGTTTTAAACAAACCTTAAGATAATGCAAAAATTCATGTAAGCATTACACTGTAAAAACAATTCTGTAGAAATTACAGTATTACTGGGTATTACTGGCAACTAGCTGCCAGTAACTTACTGTAGATTTTACATTTATGTTATCTACTGGCAACAGTTTGTTCAAAGTTAAATGAACATGAAACATTTTCAGTCTTTATCTTCTACAGTAATTTTTTACAGTGTACACTTTCATGCCATGAATGTCTAGATAAGTGACACAGCGGTTTTATCGGCAGTTTCGACCGAAATGCTTTATTACACCATAAAGACAAGCTCTGCCACTTTATCAAAATAAACCCAAAAACATTCAATGTGTGATGTGTCAGCAGATTATATTTATCTTCCCGTTTTTTTTTCCATTAGAAACTATCAGCATACTATCAGCTATAGCATGAAAAGCTTGGTATATATAGATTACTATTTAACTTTGTGAAAGCCATTGATCTATATTAATGACTGGATTGCGCATAGACAGTTAACATAATAGTGGGAGGTGATGCCACCAGCAGCCATATTGGTATTTCAACCTACAGAAGGCGTTACTGGAAAAGCTACGTCCCAATTCGCCTATTTATACTAGTATATACTTATGTCCTAATAGTTTGTAATGTTTTTTTTAGGGGGAAAGTAGATGAGCGCAAAGGCGAAAGTACCTTTTTTTTTCCAGAAAAAAATAATTTAAAAAGATAATGTTTTACACAGAGTGGTCAATAACTCACAAGTGTGGTCTATCAATAGGTGTAATTTTAAACAAATGTAAAACGACTTCAGTATAAATTAACTTTGAACTTAAGTAGCCCATGTGTTACTTTTGACCCTGTTAGCTGGGATGAAAGTAACACACAGGTGGGTCAAAAGTAACACAACAGAAAAAGACAGATTTTTGTGTAACACTTGTTTTTATTAAATATACATGACTATGACCTTGTTTATATGTAATTTCAAACATAATTTGTAGTTTATCTTTGCATACAATAATGAAATTCCATTTTTATTTTAAATTTCAATTTCATCAAATGTTTCAAAAGCAACCTGACAGTATAAACTTGAATTGTTGAGAATTACACAGTTTGAACACTATGAAAATAAATCAAATTAGCATAATATAAATTCTGAACATAATGCAGCAGTGTTAGCAGTGGGACAAACATAACAAGCTTAATTTTCGTCCTGACGGGAACTTCTGACATTTAAACCTGATTTACTTTTATTATGAAAAAGAAGGCAAACTTTAAGGATGTGTCAGAGCACTAAATAACCTGTAGATTGGTCAGTACTGTAACACATGAAACAAGAATCACAACTTGTTTTTATTAGAAAAAAAATACAGCTTTAGGCATTTACTTACGATGGTCGAAAACAGCTTTCCGGACCTATACGCGGGAAACGATGACGATTAAACACGATATTTGTCAGCTGCGTGCCAAAGATGCTGTCTTGGTTTGGAATGCAAATGCAGTCAGGGCTCTGAGAAAATCACTTTTTTACTTTCATCCCACGTTTCGTCTCATGTAATGTTTACTCTTTAATTTTATTAAGTGCACACTGCCTATTTAAAACATGATCAAAACAGTGATTAATTTGTATGCCAAAAAAAAAACTTTTGGTGCATTACTATATTTAAACATGCAATGTTTTGGTACAAATGCCCATAATTCTATTGCATTATCATTCTAATTCTTTATTTATCTTGGTTGCTGTAGGAAAATGTGAGGTGAAATATGAATTATTGGACAATGCATCAGAATCAAATCCTTCTTCTATCAAGAGGAGTTGTTTACCCAAGATCTGTACTATCATTTTGGTTTTGGTTTTTATTTTGATGTATATCTTAGTTATTCTTCCCAAAATACGAGAAGAAATCTCTAAACAGTACAGATATCCCAAACCAGTTGGACCAAAGCCAAAGAATCATGAAGCAGCTACAAAAAGTCCTCTCCCCTCCAAAGTGTGCAATGCCGAAGTTAAAAATGGTCCATTGATCAAAGTCGGCAGTTTTAGAACATATGTGATCGGCTCTTACATGGATCATCGTTACGAACCAAGGCAAATAACGTCTGTTGCCATCGCCTATCGTTTTGAGGATGTGCCTTACCATTGTATGATGTGTTGTGACGGGGGGAACATTTCTTCAACCAGGGCCATGCATTCAATTCATAGCGACCACTATAACTTCGACTACGGCACTGCTGATATCACATGCGAATTCAGTCCTGACTGTTATTCACCGACACACGTGGCAATCACATCCAGTGACCAAGCTGGGAGTATAACGTCCTTCCAACCAATCGGAAATCTAGTCATTCCAAAATCTTTCCCTTTCACCTTTACAGTCTGCATCTCTGTTATGTACAACTACAGCAAAGTGTTGAATTTAATCCAGGCTATGGAGATGTTCAAACTGCTTGGAGTCCAAAGGGTGGCGATTTACAAATCCAGCTGCGATTCAGACACGCAGAAGGTTCTCGACTACTACGTGAAAATGGGTTTTGTTGAGCTCATCCCATGGACCGTTGAAGATTACATCAAAGTGTCTATGGGATGGCAGAAAGATAAATCTCCAGGGGAATTGCATTACCACGGACAAGTGCCTGCACTCAATGACTGTGTCCATCGATATATGTATCAAAGCCACTATGTGGCCTTACAGGACCTAGATGAACTCATTTTGCCTTTGAATGTAAGAACTTGGACTGAACTGTTGCTAGAGCTGGAGAAGATGCACGGCACAGAGGTGGGCTTTGAGTTCGAGAACAATGTGTTTCCGTTCACGGCTAAAGCTCAAATGAACTATGAGCAAAAAAGCTGGAATAGCATAGAGGGAACAAATGTTTTAAAATATGTTGACAGAATACCCGTTAACCCATATGTGTTTAACAATATCAAAGTTATAGTGAATCCTCGCCTGGTGCTCGAGGCTACTGTACATGGCCTGCTAAAGACTGTAAACGGACACTCTACAGTCAGAGTAAACCATGACATTGCACGCTTGTACCACTCGAAAGACATTGAATACCCATCAGACACACATCTTATAAGAGATGAACGTCTCTGGGAATACGCAGAAGATCTAATACCAGCTGTTTCTAAAGTTTTACAGGACTGTGGATTCATTAAAACTTAGATGCCAAAATATTGCCTTTTAATTTTAATGCTCAATGAGCATTACTTTTGTCAAGTAAATTAAAAAATGATAAGTAATGTAATATTAAGCGACACTGCACTATAATAACTGCTAAACGTTAAACAGCTCTTGTGCTTGTGCTGTAGCAAAAAAATAGTACAGATCAGTAATGTGGCCATTAAGTAAATTACAATATAATGAAAGTATAAAGAAGCACTTAGTTTGTATGATTGATCTTCACAGGTTAATTCTTTAACATGTACTGCCATACCTTCAAGCCCTATTTGAATATGCTGCAAATCTTCAACCAGTTGTGACTTATGCAAAGTTGTGATTGTTTATTTGGGATCAAGGACATATATTAAAATGAGATTTTATTTAAAGATAACACGACGTTTTGAGATGATACTTATTTTTACAACTATTGCTTATGAAAAAAAAAATGTAGGCCCTGTTTCACAGACAATGCTTAGATTAAGACAGGATTAGGACTTAGTTAAATTAGGATTTATAAGTAGGTTTAAAGGAAAACACCACAGTTTTCAATATGACGAGAAGTTGTGGTTTAAAAGTGTATATTTGTTATTTTTTTATCGTATTGCTAGATAAGACCCTTATGCCTCGTTTGGGATTGTTTATAGTCCGTTGAAACTCCGTTGAAAAAAAAACGTTAAGTGTTGAGTTAAGTATTAAATGTTGGGCTCTATTAAATTCCATTAAAATGAGAAAAATCCTGCAATGTTTTCCTCAAAAAACATAATTTCTTCTCGACTGAACAAAGAAAGACATCAACATTTTGGATGACATGGCGGTGAGTAAATTATCTGGATTGTTCTTTTAAGAAAATTGAATATTCCTTTAAGCCTTGTCTGTGAAACCTGGCCTTTATGTTTGCAATGTTTAGTGAGCCGAACACATAAAGGGGAAGTTTACCGGACATGTTTTAGATTAATCAAGCCTTAGTTAAAATAGGGCATTTAAGTACTTTTTACATTAGTGGTGTGCATCTTGAGACAAAACAGTGGCACTTTATATATTATAAGATCAGTGCTAGATGTTCTATAAATTTTGTTACAAAATCCTGTCATTTACTCACTCTCATGTTGTTAGAAACCTGTACACATTTATTTGTTCTGATGAACACAAAGGAAGATATTTTGAGAAATGTTTGTAACCAAAACGATCAGAAGCCTCGTTGACTTTCATTGTAGGATAAAGAATACCAAGTCAATGGGGCGTCTGATCAGTTTGGATGCAAACATTTCTCGAAATATCTTCCTTTGTGTTTATCCGAACAAATAAATGTATACAGGTTTCTAACAACGTGAGAGTTAGTAAATGATGAAATAATTTTTATTTTTAGGTGAACTATCCCTTTAAGGCAGCTCAAACATGCAGTTTAGTGTGGGACTACGATAAGCCCTGTCCAGGAAACCGCCCCAACGTTTAATATCACCGTCTACTGTTTTACTGTGCATGCAAACAACAAACTGAAGGCACGTTTAAAGTTATGCGAGCATTCATAACCCACAGTCATTTCCAAATTAAGAAATATTAGACCATGAACCTTTATATTGGCAGATTTTGCCATAAGCCAAATAAAGCAGGTTCAATATGTTACCTCAAAAACATAGATAAATATGATCAGAACCATCCTGAAAGTCTAAATTCCTGGTTTCCAACAGTTGCTTCCTAACTACAACAAAATGAAAACCAGGGAAATCTTTGTGCATCCATAATAGGGTCTACATAATACCAATATAAAATAATACAAACCAGCTTTCCATTCAAAACATCTTTTATTTCCAAATTCTGGAAACGACTGAATTGCAACAGAACATTAAAAAAGTATGATAATTTATTCAAGACATATTTCAAGGGAGGTAAATCCCACTTGTGCAGTATGTTCCTATAAAATCTGAGTTAGGCATGTATTTGTCCAACCTTAACCATCCACTGCTGTGGCATTCAGAACAGAGTACTTTACTACCTTAAAATAATCACTACATGTAGTACACAAAGCACATCACACAGAGCGAGTTTCATTTGGTTAACATTACCAAACAGTCACATGTGTGGCAGATAATCTGCCAGCGTGTCAAATCTAACAGTGGCAGCCTGGCAAAGTCATATAACAGAGCATATGGACAACATCCCTTGTTTGCAAACACATAAAAAAATACAACCATACAATACATCATTCAAACATAAAGCAATAAATCCTAGAAAGGTACATAATGAAAACATACAAAAGACAGCTGAGCGATTAATATTGTGTTGTGAGGCTCCACAAAGAGTGTCCAATTTTTTTTTAATTAAATGTGTGCAAATAGGTTCGTCTCCACAGAAGAGGATCTTTTTCTTTGTGTCTGCTATGGTAGAAACATTGGTTGTTCCTCCAGTTACTATCTGACTAGGTGAAAGGTAAGCCAGTACATGAACACAGGTTGTGCAGCAGCAATAGACATTGTTAGATACATTCGCAGCTGATTTTTTGCACCTCGCACTATCCGCCCCTCTGCAGCTGCCTCAGACAGGATCTTCAACCGCAATGTGCGAATCTGTCACATAAACACAACTATGTGGTTATGTCAAATTCTACAATTGACCTTTTTCTAAAGCTTTATTCCCATAAATTGAGATTTTAAATATATTGGATAAGAAATGTAACAAATGAAATCTAATTCTAGGGAATAAAGTGAGAGTCAAGATCCAAAGACAGTTCAAACTTACATAAAATGCTGATTAAATATATATTGAAAGTTAAGAAAATTTCTTAGTACGCACCATAAAGACAGAAATAGAGATACAGCACCAGAGCAACGTGAGGTAATAGCTTGTCCGCCCAAACAGAAGCCCTGAAACCACACCCACTATCATCCTGAGGAAACAAAGAGTGCATTGGATTTACAGCTTTACCATTTCCCATTAACACGATATGCAACTCAGATTTCCATGCATTGTTTGCTAGCTTTATTATCAGGAACAGCTAGATGGGTCTGGCTACGTGTGATAAGTCAGTCACAAACAAAGGTCGCAAAATGACTTCATGTACGCAGAGAGCGGCCAGTGACCTTACCCAACGTATTTGTATCCAGAAAAGGCCACCAGATCAATAGTGGTGAGGTCGGTGTTTACTGCCACTAGATAAAGACTGAGAAGCACAGCCAGCACCTCAATAATAAGCCACACCAGAGCTGAGCTCGCTTGCATGCCCAAAATCTCTGGAGAAAACCTGGACAGAGAGGAAGAGAAAATCGTGAAGACGCTGAAGAGGAAGGACGAGGCCAAGACAATTGTAGGAAATTCCTTTTCGTTTTTTTCTCACTTCCCATTCCTTCTGAAACCAATGCATCATCAAAACCGTTTATAAGGCATTTTTTAGATAAACAGAAAAACTCTGAGATCACAATAGGAGCAATTCACAGAAATGCAAAGGTTATTTAAAAGCTAAACATAACATCAGTGTTGTTGAAAATCTTCTTAAAGGGATAGTTCGGCCAAAAATGATATTAAACCCATGATTTACTCACCCCCAAGCTGTCCGAGTTGCATATGTCCATCGTTTTTCAGACAAACACATTTTCTGATATTTTAGAAAATGTTTTAGATCTTTCAGTTGATTAAATGTAATGTTACGGTGTCCACGACCTTCAAGTCCAAAAAAAGTGCGTCCATCCTTCACAAATGAAATCTAAACGGCTCCAGGATGATAAACAAAGGTCTTCTGAGGGTAATCCGTGCGGTGTTGTTGTAGAAATATCCATATTTAAAACTTTATTAACGAAAATAAATACCTTCCGGTAGCGCTGCCATCTTAGACTCCTCTGTATTCAGGAGAGAGTATTAGCATAGTGTACGCACTTTTCTTAGTGACGTATGACAAATTCGGAGGGCGGGGGCACAGAGCAGCAGCAGAGTAGCCTCCGTAGGCTGCGTAAGCTCTCGTCCTAAATGCGGACGCGACTAAGATGGCGGCGCTACCGGAAGGTATTTATTTACGTTAATAAAGTTTTAAATGTAGATATTTCTACAACAACACAGCGCGGATTACCCTCAGAAGACCTTTGTTTATCATCCTGGAGCCGTTTGGATTTATTTTGTGAAGGATGGACGCACTTTTTTTGGACTTGAAGGTCGTGGACCCCGTAACGTTACATTTAATCAACTGAAAGATCTAAAACATTTTCTAAAATATCCGAAAATGTGTTTGTCTGAAAAACGATGGACATATGCAACTCGGACAAGTTGGGGGTGGGTAAATCATAGGTTTAATATCATTTTTGGCTGAACTATCCCTTTAACAGCTTCATGGTAGATCTTATAATATTATTGATCTCAGTATGTGAACCAATGCACTACAGCTGAGTAATAGCAGTGAAATCCTTGTCCATAGTCATTCATTGACAAACTCTCACAATGTTAAAGGCTAACTCTATCTGGTGCAGATAAACTCTTACCGGTTTTGCGTGCCCAGGGCCAGCCCTGCAACCAGGATATATGTAATGAAAGCCATTACTGTGGAGTGGAAAAAAACACATATTTGATGTCCACAAATGAAAGGTAATGTGCTTAGTTAGTAATTAATGTACCATAATCCAGAATGAACTAAACCACTCATTATTAGAATTGTCTGTGACATACCAGGAATGTAGAGATCAGGGGCATTGATATCAAACCGTGGGGCAACTGGTGTGTCCTGTTGATAGCTCACCTCCCAGTTCTATAAAAAATAGAAAATTTAAACCTGCTGTTTTTCCTTTTTAAACAATCATGTCATTTTTCAGGAATGCAATGGCTTATGTATTTAAATAAGAAAACTTATTATGATAAAGTCTTACTTCATGCATGTAGGGAAATACGAGCAATCCAAGCTTCTTTCCGACATATACTGTGTCTACTGCAAAATAGTACTTTAGCTTTGAGATAGGGATGAATCGATCCAGCTATGGAAAACGAGAAATACAGCACTTAAGACTTCCAAAACAAAAACATCCCATACACGGACAACTCAAAAGCAGCAATAAAACATAAAAGCAAAAACAAATTGCATTACGAATCATCCTATCAGTCCTAATTCCATTTGCACAATAATAAAACAAAACAGACATTGTTTCAGTACAATGTCACATGTTTAACAAACACACAGATGTCTATTCATTAATCCCTTAATTATCTCAGCTCAGACTGCTGTAAATATCTTCACATACGTTCTTATCCATCATCTCTTTGCCATGGGAGGCGAGGCTGGTGCCGTAAGCCATAGCCAGGTTAGACATGGGGTCTGAGAGGAAGGCCTGTCCAGTATAAGCATCCTGGCCCTTTCCCATGTGTTCATGCTTGTGTACCCCAGCGCTAGTGTCATCAAATAATGGACTGGGACCACTGGGGTCCATAGGAGAGCCTCGCATCCTGACATTTGCTTTAAGAATAAACAGAATGACATATAAGTCAGGTATCATTAAAATCTAACAAGAACAATATAGTATACTTTTATGTAGTATATTTTAGTATTTACTACAGCAAAAAGTAAAGGAGTAAAATTTAAAAACACTATGATGTTCTTAAAGTTTAAAGTATACCACATTATTTACTTCAGTTTATTGATTCACTGTGGTTAATACTAATATTGATTCACTGTGGTTAATACACTGGCAAAGAGTCCTGATATATATACTGCAGTGCAGTTTACTATAGTAAACACTCATGATGGATTACTTGTATAAACAGCTGTAAATAAGCTGTTTAGTAAGAGTCAATAGCAATGCTTACATCAGCTGACTCCAAAGTTGCTTCAGCATTATTTTTACTTAGTTATTAGCAGCATTGTATACAATAACGACACTCAACAAGATGCTCGTGATAACATTTATTTTATATACAATAACGTTTTACTGTGATCTATTTCAAACCGACATCTAGTGTATCTAATAATAACTTTAAAAAGGCGGAAATTAAACAAGAAACAGATCAAGAAAAGCGATCATACAAAAATGCTGAATTTAATTCAATTTCAAACAGAATAGTGGGTATAAAATACTATCATACAGTAATATAGAAATCAAACGTAAGACCTACACGTCTGCCTATAAACTCTACACTTTACAATGAAATATGTATTTAAGCGAATAAATAACATGTAAGAAAAACGATTCGAGCACATAAACCGGATAATTAGGACGTTAATAAAGTATAACTCAAATCACGAATCCCACTAATCACGTACGTAACTTACGCTGTCTGAACGCACTCTGGTTTGGATAATCCATCTCTCCAAAATATGTGTCTTCTGTAAATAATGATATTACGGAAATATATAAATATTTATTAATACATTTTAGACTTCTAACGGAGAAGCTACCGGTAACGAAACTAAAATTAGCACACAGGAGGAAAGGATAGCATGTAACATAAACCACTTCCGGGTTATTTAAAGGGACCGCAACATTTTTTACATATTAAAAGCTTTGTGAACAAATCGCAAAGGCAAGGCAGAATTAAAATGAGTAAAATGCAAATATTACATAACATTACCACAGAAATAACAAATAAAAGATTATTAATACAGCGTATTATTATTTTATTTTTATAAAAAATGCTGCATTCAGTTTCAGGCTTTTGTATTTTTAGACATAGTACAACACATTATGTAGAGTTTGTCTGCCTGACAGTTTTGTTTTATTTTATTTATTGATTGATTGCTATGTTTAAGTCATTCCCACTCCCACAGAGGTATAAGGTGTTAACAATTTCAAGAATTTATTGCACTGCATTCACACCGAGGGGCAACCTTCCGATCTTCAATTCGAAAGTAACTTAAACTGGCTCCAGCTTACAGCAAATAATAATGTTTACAGTTTTTTATCTATATAGCTAATTTTGCCCTTCATGACAAATGTTAGGGGGTTGTTTTTTGTAACTCATCCGTTTAAATTATATTAAGCCTTGAAGTTCTGCATAATTAAGGGCGTGGCCACTTGAGTGACAGGTGAACTGCCACTGCTGTCACTAGAGTTGAGCTAGGCGGGCTTGGTTCTGCAACCAGGTACCTCAGCTTCACCCACATCCCCCAAACAAAGGGCACTGATGTATTTTAGGATGTGAATGCAAGTTGTTTTCAGTTCTAGGCCTACACTGTAAAAAAAGTCCGTGGATTTAACGGTGAAAGAATGTAAAATAGTGAAGGAAAAAAAACGTAATTCAAAAAACATGAAATTACCGATAAATTGACGGTGTAATGCTGTTAATGTAAAAACAAGGACATTTAACAGGTTTCACATGATTGCTTTGTAAAATGTCTTTTATTTTACCACCAAACAACAGTAAAGCACACAAACAAAATAAACAGAAAATCACTGTATTGTGAAAATTTCTGATGTATGCTGTTAGCAGTATGTTATGCACTTGTGTTTTTTAACAATAAATCAAGCAGCTTAAAAAACTAGTCTCTCCCATAATAAAATATGAAATATTACATGAAGTATTTTAATTGCAATGACTCCTGATTTAGACTCCTCAATAATGTCACTGAATTCTGAAATTAATATGAAATGCAATATGTAAAAGGTTTTAAAATCCAAACTTTATGTTATTGTTTTTGGTTCATATGCAATATATTGCATTTATATTACGTTGCATCATATTAATTAAAAACATTTTTAAAATATGGTAATTTTTATGTTATGTTAAATTAAGGCTTTACTTTATGCTACAGTCTTAATTTTATTAGTTGTCCACTCAGTACCACGACTTTGTATAAAGTGAAGGATTTTTTTATAAAATGTATTGATTTTTGAATTGTCCAATCAGCGCTCACGTTGCACCGTTGCCGAAGCCGTTGCCTAGGCTTGCTCGTTAGGTTGGCGCCGGTCTTTCTGGAACACAGCCAAGCAAAGCATCGTGCTGCTGTTTACTCCTCTGATTTTAAGTGTTATTCGTCTCGTTGGTGAGCACATATAAGCACAGTTTGTACATTTAAGATATAATAATTGCCTTTGTTATCAGTTTTAGTTATGGTTATATTCTGAGTTAAGTTGCTTGCAAAAATATTTGTGAGGTAAACCATATGCGCGAGCCCGTTGGTTTGGCGGTCTTTCTGGAACACAGCCAAGCAAAGCGTCGTGCTGCTCTTTACTCCTCTGGATTTTAAGTGTTATTCGTCTCTTTGGTGAGCACATATAAGCACAGTTTGTACATTTAAGATATAATAATTTCCTTCGTTATCAGTTTTAGGTTATATTATATGGTTATATTCTGAGTTAAGTTACTTGCAAAAATATTTGTGAGGTAAACCATATGCGCGAGCCCGTTGGTTTTGCGGTTTTTTTTAGCTGACCCAGGAAAGGAAGGCTACGTGCTGCTGTTAACTCATGAAATGTAAATTAAATGAACCACAAAATCTCTTTGGTGAGCACATATAAGCCCAGTTTGTGGTATTAATTGTCTTGTTGTATAAGGTTATGCGGTTGTGTTTTAAACCGTTTGGTATTTTTTTATGTAATTTTTCAAATCTCAAGATTAAACGTGTAACGTTAACCAGCTGGATGTCTACTAGTTGCTAATATTTTAAACGTTTAATATATAACCTTAACGTTACACCCTAGTAGTTTACTAATTCGCTCGGGAATTTGCTTGGTTTCTTTGTCATTAAAACATTTTGCGACCCATTTATCAATCTGTTTGTGGGGCTAAATGAATAATAGTGGAGATTGTAATTAGAGCATCATATTAAACCATTTGTAAAAGCCCTGGTTTCAAGTTTAAAAGCTTTTCTTGTTTTATTGTCATTTTAGTTGTCCAGTCAGTGACACTGCGTTGCATAGTATGTTTTATTTTAAATGAAAGTTATTTCTTTTATTAAAAGTCTTGTCTTTCTATTGACGACCAGTCCCGTCAGCACTCAACACGTTGCACTGCCTGCTCTGTCTCGTTTGTTTGGTGGTCTTTCTGCAACACACACAGGTAAGCAAATGTTTCACTGTTAACTGAATGGACAGTGTGAGCTCAGAGTTCAGTTCAATGTAAATCACTTTGGAATATGCTTTAAAAATGTACACTTGCAACTTTTGTAGTTTAACAGTGCACAGTCTGAGGGACTATGTCTTGCACTGTAGACTGCATCGCAACGAACCACATGCAATTTTCAAATGCGCAGCTGTTGATTGCAAACAGTCATTTTCCAAATATGAAGCATTCAAGAGTCATTTTTATCGGGGACATAACACCTATGCACATAGAGTAACTGATACAGCCTTAATATGCAATGTTGCACTTTGTGGTCATCAGTGTAGCGATGTGCCTGGTCTTGTTGCTCATTTAAAGAACCATTTAAAGGAAGGTCGTGCAGTTAACTGTCCAGTAAGAGGGTGCAAATATACTTTTCAAATTAAGTCTTCTTTTACTTCCCATATGTCTAGGAAGCACAGGAATTGCTCCTTTAACAGCATTGATCATTCACATCAACAATCTGCACCAGAGATTGCATCTGTTTCAACTGAGCAATATCCTGCAGCTTCTGACCTGGATGTAAATACAGGTGAGTCAGAAGTTGAAATTGGTTCATTTGAAAATTTTGATGATTTATTTTTAAAAAATGTTAGCTTATTTTATCTGAAATTACAAGGACAGTTTCTTCTCGCAGCTTCTACAATACAAAATATTGTAGATGAGATGCAAAATATTCATGAATTGGGACAAACATATACTGTTAGTAAGCTTCATTCACTTTTGCAGAATGATCTGTCACTTCCAGAGGAAACAATTTCTAAAATCCTTGCTACAGTGAAAGAATCAGACTTGTTTTCTATGTGTCACAAGGGACCTTTGCGAACAGTGTACTCAAGGAGCCAGGCATTTAAAAAAGTATTCAGCTATGTTGAACCAAA
This sequence comes from Paramisgurnus dabryanus, assembly GCF_030506205.2. NCBI lineage: Eukaryota > Metazoa > Chordata > Actinopteri > Cypriniformes > Cobitidae > Paramisgurnus > Paramisgurnus dabryanus. Next base: position 9,569,963 of record NC_133345.1, on the reverse strand, counting down.
AAGAATACTTTTAGGTAGAGATGAGAACCGGAAAGAGCAGTTTGCATATTATGTTCCTGTAAAAGAGACATTGAGGAGTTTGTTAAATTCAGATATTGGGAGGAATTACATTTCAATGCACCTGACTGAAAACAACTCTGACATTCTTTGTGATTGCTCTGATGGCCAAATACTTAAGTCCAGAGATTTCTCTGAAGACAATCCAAGCCTTCAGCTACTGCTCTATCAGGATGCTTTTGAGGTGGTTAACCCTTTAGGGTCTGCACGCAAAAAACACAAAATTTTGGCTGTTTATCTCTCTCTTGTTAATTTGCCAGCTCATCTTAGGTCAAACACAGAACATATGCAGCTGGTTATGTTGTGCAGGGAGAAGGACTTTAAAGACTTTGGCCATGAAAGTGTTTTCTCACAGCTAGTAGCAGACCTGAAAGATCTTGAGGAAAATGGGATTTCTCTGTCAGACCAGTCTGTTATTAAAGGCAGTCTTTACTGCATCGCTGGAGATAACTTGGGATCACACTGTATTGGTGGGTTCACTGAAAACTTTAGCCAGTCCAAGTACTTTTGCAGGTACTGTCTAATTACTAAAGATGAATTTCAGAGTGTTGACCCAAATTCATGTGGTCCACTACGTACTGTTGAGGGATATGAATCTGCTGTTAAACAGTTACAGACAGAAGGCGTTACAGAGGTTCAAGGCATAAAGTTCAGTTCAGTTTTCAGTTCTTTGAAAAACTTTAATGTGTGCCAACCTGGCTTGCCACCTTGCCTTGGTCACGATGTTTTTGAAGGCGTGTTGTCTTATGATGTTGTCCTGTACCTGAAGTATTTTGTTAAGAAAAAGTGGTTCACTTACCCAGTTCTTAACCGTCGAATCTGTCAGTTCAAATATAGTGGTTCTGACGCTCTCTCAAAACCTTGTGAGGTCAGTCCGCATGGACTTAAGCTGGCAGGTCAGGCCATTCAAAATTGGAATTTTTTAAGGCTTCTACCTGTTATACTTAGTGACAGAGTGCTAGATCCTGCAGATGAAGTTTGGCAGTTAACACTTCAGCTAAAGGAGATTGTTGAACTGATCTGTGCTCAGAAAATTTCAGTGTCACAGGTTGCTTACTTGGATGTTCTCATACAGGAATACTTGGAGTCCAGAAAAGCAGCATTTCCTGAAGTAAATCTGAGACCAAAACATCACTACTTGCGGCACTATCCAGGTCTGATACTCAAATTTGGTCCATTGATAAGGTTATGGACTATGAGATTTGAAAGTAAGCATAGTTACTTCAAAAGATGTACCAGACATATAAAGAATTTTAAGAATTTGTGTCACACCCTTTCAGAGAGGCATCAGTTGTTTCAGGCCTACTTGGCATCTGGTTCTTGTCCCCCAGTATTGCAAGTGAAAGGGAGTTCTCCATTTTGTTCTGAGCTTTACAGTGAAACTGTCAAAGCTGCTGTCAGTCAGTTCAGCTTTAGTGAAACACAAACACAGGTTTCTGTAGAAATACAGTATAAAGGAACTGTATTCAAGAAGGGCCAACTGGTTGTCATTAGAAATGATGAAACCATGGAATTTGGTGAACTTTTGCTCATGTTCATCACAGACGAGCGAGTTGATTTACTGACCAAAGTGTTCATAGCAGACCTTCTTCCTGAGTATCATTTGTACTCGCTAAGAAACACCAGTGAGAGGGTGCAGTGTTTGAATATTGAGGACTTGCTTGACTTTTATCCTTTGACGTCTTACATGATGCAAGGATGTAGGGTTGTCACCCTGAAACACAGTGTAGTGTCACATTAGTGCATAACAGGTCTAGCATTGTTATAGCACTTGATTGTATTTATAACCAATGCTAAAACCCAAGTAATACAAATGAAATAATCTTTCTCAGTTTGTTGTTTGTGTAAGTAACTAAACACTACACATTTATTCTTTTTCAATACACTAAATTGATGTATTTCTGTTTTAGTTATGGATGAATCACAGCAAAGGAATGTAACCAGTGCAATTGTTCGGGTACTCCCAGATCTTTCATCTTCGGTGCTGGCATCAGTTGTGGAGACACTGAACTCACTTGGGGTAACGACACCTGAAGATTTTCAGTATGTTCAGGAAGCAGATCTCCTTCCAGTATTACGACACATTCAGGCTAGGAAACTGGTATCTGTCTTGGGCCAGAATCGTAAGTACATTTCAACATTTGATTTTATAATGTATGTGTTCTTAATCTAGTTTCAGAAGAGTTCAATTAAGGTTTCCTCTTTGATTTGTAGAACAAAGCACTGGTTGCGCATCAAATTTGGCAGAAAACAGTGACAATAATTTAGCTTCGTGTTCGTCATCTTCATCACATCTTGTCAAGGTTTCCAAAGTGCCTTTAGACTGGGCAGACAACTATAAAATTCCATGGCAGAAGCTTCCAGAAGAAATTATTCATTGTTTAGAAAAAAAGAAGAGACTAAGTCCTCGATTACGTCGAGAAATGATCAGAATAGTGGTTTCTGACATGTTGAAGGTATGTGATGGTCCCAGTAAACAAAGTTCAACAACCATTGCTAAAAAGATGGTGGCCAAATACCCTGCATCCCTGCAGGATGTTATTGAGGGTGATATAGTTGGTTCAGGGTATCATTCGCTGGTGAAACAGCTTCAGAATCGTGTAGAAAACATAAAGAGATCATATGTGCCAAAAATCAGAAAACGCAACAGAACAGAAGACTCTGACACAGACGAGATTCCTGGTGAAAAAAAGGCAGCAGTTCAAGACACTTATGGTTGTGTGAATTGGGAATTAAAACTTATGCCACTCAGTGAGACTAAAGAGAGCCAGTTGGATAAACAAGAACAGATGAAGATGATGTCTACAACAGCTAATGCTGACCCAGAAGTAGTAAGGAGTCTTTTGAAAGCAACATACTATACACAACGCAGAGACATAAACAACGGAACAAGCATGCAACAGCTTTGTGAGACCTGGCCTTTTTTGTTTCGAGAGGTTGGCATGTGTGTACACTTCAAGTTGCTAACAGGAATCGATCTAAAGGAGACGCTCTTCAACAGCTTGGATAAAAAGGGACAGCGGCTCCTTAACTTTCTAAAAACTGTTGGTGCAGAACGGAAGAAACAAGTACTTCAAGCTGCTGCAAAACTTGAAGTTATGAGGGGACAAATTGAGGGATGTTCTGAAGATATTAAAGACTTGGTACTGCTCCTGCTTGCCTACTTCGATGAAAAGGAAGAGATGATGTTTCACTATGTTGAAGAGTCTTGCCTTGTTGAAGATGTACAGCTAGATAAGTTACCAGCAACACCCTGCATCGTTGTCTGTGGTAAGTTTTAATGAATATCTATAGAATTTCTGCTGTGTTTTTCATGTACTCTGTTGTTCGGTGTCTCTGAATTTTAAATGATTAATTAAAGGAAAACACCACAGTTTTTTTTACATTTTACTATGTTCTTACCTCAATTTAGACTAATTAATACATACCTGTCTTTTTCAATGCATGCACTTCATCTTTGCATAGTGCGTCGTTAATGTGTTGGCATTTAGCCTAGCTCCATTCATTCCTTAGGATCCAAACAGGACTGAATTTGGAAATCACCAAACACTTCCATGTGTTGCCTATTTAAAGATTGTTACATGAGTAAATATGGTGGCACAAAATAAAACGTGGCGTTTTTTTAAGCGGATAAAAATTAGAAATATATTATATGGTGGAAGAGCACTTAGTTTACAGCACTTTGACCTCTGCATTTAACATCATCACTCCTGTGAACTCCACCCCCCCCCCCTGTCTGCCCAGTCTAAAGGCACTTTGGAAACCTTGACAAGATGTGATGAAGATGACGAACACGAAGCTAAATTATTGTCACTGTTTTCTGCCAAATTTGATGCGCAACCAGTGCTTTGTTCTACAAATCAAAGAGGAAACCTTAATTGAACTCTTCTGAAACTAGATTAAGAACACATACATTATAAAATCAAATGTTGAAATGTACTTACGATTCTGGCCCAAGACAGATACCAGTTTCCTAGCCTGAATGTGTCGTAATACTGGAAGGAGATCTTTGTTTTATTTTGTGTCGCCATGCTTGTGTAACTACTCATGTAACAGTCTTTAAAAGGGAAAACATGGAAGTGTTTGGTGGCTTCTTAAGGAATGAATGGGGCTAGGCAAAATGCTAACACATTGACGATGCGCTGTTCAAAGATGAAGTTAACGCATTGAAAAATGGGTATGTATTAATTTGTCTAAGTTGAGGTAATAACATGATGGTGTTTTCCTTTAAACTTGTAGTGCTATACATTTTTGTGGCTTTCTTTGACGCTTTAAAATGCTTCCACACTGCTGACATATTTGCTTCATTTATAAAGCGTATGGCTCCTTTTTACTCATTTAGCCAAACACCGAATATGCAGAATAGTCGGTGTATCCCTAGTTAAAGGAACACGCCCACATTTTGGGAATTTAGCGTATACACCGTAACCCCCAGAGTAAGATAAGTCCATGCATACTTTTCTAATCTCTGTGCGTGCTGTAACTCTGTCTGACGCAGTCCCCGCTAGCTTAGCTTAGCACAAAGTCGGGTAAGTGAATGGCTCCAGCTAGCACACTGCTCCCAATAAGTGACAAAATAACGTGAACATTTTCCTATTTATGTGTTGTGTTTTGTATAGTCACAACCGTGTACAAAAAACAACGTCACATGAGACACAGCCATCTTTTAACAGTATACATACTGGGAACTATATTCTCAGAAGGCCAACCACTGCTACTTGGGGCTTTTTGGGTGCTGTGAGCAAATCACTCCGCCCACGTAGCAGTGCTTCGTCTTCTGAGAATATAGTTCCCAGTATGTATACTGTTAAAAGATGGCTGTGTCTCATATCACCTTGTTATCACAACACATAAATAGGAAAATGTTTGCATTATTTTGTCACTTATTGGGAGCAGTGTGCTAGCTGGAGCCATTCACTTCCAGACTTTGTGCTAAGCTAAGCTAGCGGGGGCTGGGTCAGACAGAGTTACAGCACGCACAGAGATGAGAAAGGTATGTATGGACTTATCTAACTCTGGAGTTACAGCGAATAAGCTAAATTCCCAAAATGTGGGCGTGTTCCTTTAAAGATTAGTTCTGTAAAGAACAATGTCAGCACAATGAGATAAGAATTTAAAAATGTATTATTATGTCACAACTAAAAACCTTTACATTTTTTCCTTTAGGCTCTTCCTGCTACACATCAAAGCTGTTCATGGTGAGCATTGACCAAAGGATAACAACTCCACACATTTCTACATTCATCTCAGCAATATGCATAATGTTTGGCAGCTTCTACTGTTTCAACATTCATTATCCTTTGGAGCTGGGTTCTACTCTGGAATTCCTGCAAAGGTAAGCTCAAAAATATTTTTTACATTAATTTATTTGAAAGTTCATTTAAAAATGAAACTTTGGTGTTTTTTGCTTATTCTAAGCACATTCGGAATTCTGCATTTCAAAAAAGATTTTTTTTAAAGAATGTTGGATAACACTTTCCATGAATCCTGCATTTATTATTTACAAGGTATTGAAGTTATGGATTACAAGGTTTACATTTTTTTATCAGTGTTTTCTTTTGATAATTCGCGCTTCTATAATTAAAAACAGTATGTGAGCTCTTAAAGGAACACGCCCACATTTTGGGAATTTAGCTTATTCATCGTAACCCCCAGAGTTAGATAAGTTCATACATACCTTTCTCATCTCCGTGCGTGCTGTAACTCTGTCTGACCCAGCCCCTGCTAGCTTAGCTTAGCACAAAGTCTGGAAGTGAATGGCTCCAGCTAGCATACTGCTCCCAATAAGTGATAAAATAATGCAAACTTTTTTCTATTTATGTGTTGTGATTTGTATAGTCACACCGTGTACAAATTACAAGGTGATATGAGACACAGCCATCTTTTAACAGTATACATACTGGAAACTAAATTCGTAGAAGACGAAGCACTGCTACTTGGGCGGAGTGATTTGCACAACTCTGACCGAACTCTCTGCTCCTCCCCAGGGGGCTTCTCGGGTGCTGTGAGCAAATCACTCTGGCCAAGTAGCAGTGCTTCACCTGAGAATATAGTTCGCAGTATGTATACTGTTAAAAGATGGCTGTGTCTCATATGACCTTGCTATTTGTACATGGTGTGACTACACAAATCACAACACATAAATAGGAAAATGTTCGCATTATTTTGTCACTTATTGGGAGTAGTGTGCTAGCTGGAGCCATTCACTTCAAGACTTTGTGCTAAGCTAGCAGTACACACAGAGATGAGAAAGGTATGTATGGACTTATCTGACTCTGGGGGTTACGGTGAATAAGCTAAATTCCCAGAATGTGGGCGTGTTCCTTTAAAAATTGAAGCCTTTAAATTTAGGTCTAAATGCCATTTTCCAAGATATTACATTTTATAGCATCTAATGTTTATTCTTCCAAAGAGATTGTATGCTTAAATTGAATTTAATCATTGCCCACACTAATGTGGGATTAGCAAGTTGCAAAATGCTGTGATTCGAGAGGTATGCAGCGAGTCTGTCCCAGAGCAATAGCATATATGTCCTCTTTGTGACTTAAAAACCTATTAAGTTCTAATTTTGTCACTGGAGAAATTAAATTATATATTATGAACGTTATCTTGCATATTTCATCTCACCAGCAGTTTCTAATTCATCTATGATGCATGTTTGCTATTCCCATCTTCTTAAGGGACAATACTTTAGAAATTTGTATATTTTAGACTAGTCAATATGCTCCTGTATAGCAGTATAGATTTACTGTCCTCTCAAAATAACTTGATTATTATTGTCCAAATAGCCTGCAACAAAAGTGAGTACACCATATGTGATAATCATTGTATATCGTTTAAAAATTATATTCAGGGTACCCGCAGAGTCTTAAAAGTCTTGAAAAAGTATTGAATTTCACTTTCCCATATTAAGGCCTAAAAAGGTATTGAATTTCACCTCAAAGTCTTGAATTTTTCACGGAGGTCTTAGTTTTTCAAATGATCAATAGATTTATATGCTGTTAATTCAGACACAAAACTCGCATGCACGAAAACCACGCGCAAGCGACAGATACGAGCGCAGAACACTATCCGCACGCAGAAAAACGTCCTCCCGAGAGCGCATGCGCACCTCTGCTCAGAGCGCCCAAACACAGTCACGCGAGCAAAGCAAAGGCTGGGATGAGCGCTCGCTCGACTCTCTCTATGCGCTCGCAGCTGCACAACACGCACTTGCTCGATCAAGTTGACTTTGGGACTGTGGGGGCGGGACAATGACGGGTGTCCTCGCACCTGTGATCGATTGTTTGATTTCATCAGTGACGCACGCACACAATCTTCTGTTCCACAATCCGTCTCTAATAAATCAAGGTAGAATAGACACGTTTTAATATGATCATTATGTTGGAGAAGGTCATTTATGTGTTAAACAATAGTCATGTGTGATCCATGCAATAATAAGCTGCAAACAATAACGCAAATTTAAGCTATTATATATTTTGTTTACTGTTTAATTAGTTAATATCATCTATTAAATCTATTTGATTGTTGGTTTTGATTGTTGGTTAAAGATAAGGGTTAGGGCCTTGGACTCAGCCTTTCAGAGGCATGTTGTCATGAACACTTGTAAATAGTAATTATTTAAGGTATATTACGTTATTTAAAATGATTTATTCTACCCGAATGGGTGCGATGTAGGTATTAAATTTAATTTGAAGTGGTATTAAAAAGGTCTTAAAAATCCTTGAATTTAGGTTTGACAATCCTGGGGGTACCCTGTATATTAAACCCATGATTTACTCACCCCAAGTCACGGCGTTGTTGTGGAAAATCCATATTTAAAATTTTATAAATGAAAATAACTAGCTTCCGGTAACACCACCATCTTAGCCTCTGCTAAATTTGCTGTGTACTTGTTGAATGTTAAAATGATGCAATGCAAGATTCCATTAAGTAGCTAATTCAAGTCATTCAATTTCCCTTCTTCTCCAGGTGCTTCTTTAGCATAAACCCAGAGAAGGGCACCAAAGTTGAATGGAAAAAAAACAAAAAACAGCTCCCAGTGAATCCCAGAGTCCTTACACTCATAGCAGACCTTGCGGACCATGAATGGAGAGCAGATTAAGGTTGGACACTGCTATTAGTATTTTTTTTTTCTTTTGAGAAATTTTACCAGTGTTCAGTTCACTTTAAAGATACAAGTTTGCAAATTTGTATTTGTTTACTTAATTGCAATGTTAAGTCACTTGCTGATGCTCAGACTTTGTGTTGGAAATTTCTGTGTTGTGTGTTGAATGTTCCATCCTACAAACCTATTTAATGGTATTATGCGCCTGTAGTCATTTGAAAAAAGAAAATATATTTGTAGCTGAAATTAAATCTGTTTTTAAAGCCAATGAAATTCAGAGATTTTAAGGTTTATGCGGTTATGCTGTTTTGTGTACTGTCAATTTATGAATTTGTATTTCCCTACGAAAAGATACTTTTTGATATAAAAAAGTTAAAATCTGTATGCTCTCTATACATGAGTTGTGTATACTTTTGGTGTTCATGTTTTTTCATTAACATGGCTAAACCATTCTGATGATAGAACGTTCTGCTTATGTTTTTTTTTTAATGTTTCTTTCTGGTAAATTTCTGGTATTTCAAAATGTTTGTTCTGTACTCTTGAACTGTTTAATGAAAAGAAATATGGATGCCTAAATGCTGTAACTCAGTTTCAGGATGTAAACGATCTTCTTGGCCATTTTTGTGGGACAGTAAATCTAAACTGTTATACAAGAAGTACATTGACTGCTCTACTATAGAAATTAGTTTTGAATATTTTATTGTCCCTTGAGAAGAATGAAATTAAATCTGCTTTTAAAGCCAATGAAATTCAGAGATTTTAAGGTTTATGCGGTTATGCTGTTTTGTGTACTGTCAATTTATGAATTTGTATTTCCCTACGGAAAGATACTTTTTGATATAAAAAAGTTAAAATCTGTATGCTCTCTATATATGGGTTGTGTATACTTTTGCTGTTCATGTTTTTTCATTAACATGGTTAAACCATTCTCATGATAGAACGTTCTGCTTATGTTTTTTTTATGTTGCTTTCTGGTAAATTTCTGGTATTTCAAAATGTTTGTTCTGCACTCTTGAACTGATTAATGAAAAGAAATATGGATGCCTAAATGTGTGTTTACTAAATTAGTGGTATTTAAATAAAAATGTATCTAGTATAAGGTGATCTAATTGTTTTGCTTTATTCTGGAATTTATGAATCACAAGACTTTGCTTTTTTACAAGTCTATATGCAACCACAGCTGAAAGTTTTTAACTGTAAATTTTGCAGTTCACTCTTTATTATACCGTAAACCAAAGAACATTTCTACCGTTTTTTTTACGGTGGATTTCTGGCAACCACAGCTGCCAGTTTTTCACCGTAAATTTTACGGTATATTTTTTTCCAGGCCGTAACTTGATTAACATTTCTGCCGTTTTTTTTACAGTAGATTTCTGTAGCCATAGCTACCAGTTTTTACCGTTAATTTCACAGTTTACTCCTTATTATACCGTAAACCAAAGAACATGACTACCGTATTTTTTACGGTGGATTTCTGGCAACCACAGCTGCCGGTTTTTCACCGTAAATTTTACGGTTTTTTTTTTACAGTGTAGTCTAATATCTCTGTCTGCAAAACCGCCCCATAAGGTTTTATATTTTTGCAATGCAGTAGGCTACATACCTACACAGGATTCTATATATAATGTAAAATGGGCGTCTATGAAGGCTTATGTAATATCTTCAATAAAGAACTGCATGTGAATGCAACCTATTAAGGACTCAAATATGGGTTTGACAACTGTATTCCAGTGCTGTGTGAACATACCAGTGCATGTAGTTCACTTCCGGTTCTCCTGCTTGTGCTAAAAGTGTTTCCTGCTAAGAGGAATGTAAAAAAGTTTTTAAAGTTTTTACATATTTGTCAATTAGTAATGCATTGGAAAACCACTATCAATTGATTGTTAGAACACTGTAAAAAATTCTGTAGATTTTTTTTTTACTATTTTTTACAGTGTATTTTGGAAACTTTGAAATTCAATATGGTCAGACTTGAAGAGTAGTGTTGCAAAAAAACTTTAGGCTTTAGGCAAAAAAAAAAAAAAAAACATGCTTTTATTTGTGTGTGTGTGTGAATATTTAAATAGAATATTCACTTCTGGAATGATTTAGCAAACTCTTTTATTTACATTGTTTAATTTTTTACAGTGTAAAATAGAATGTCCAGCATTTGCTTTTTCATAAAATCATCACTTAGATAAAAAATGATATGTGCAACAATAGCATACAGCATGAAATGCAATATTTACAGAAAATAATACCTGAATTGTGCTTGCAAACAATCTGTAACATGGTTGAGTGGTAGATATTTTACTACATTTTATATGGTTTATTAATTTAATTATTTTTACCACTGTTTTACAAAAATAGTAGTTAATACAATGTTTTCTTCCAAACTTTTATTTGTTGCATGAGATGGTCAACATCTCACACTGCAGCATACTTATTGAAAACTGAAATAATTATTAGAAGTTTTAATTGTTTGATTGATTAACACTAGATTAGTTTAACTCTTTATACTGTATTGTTACCACATCTACCTTACTATTACATCTGAAAATTAAGAAAAGTGTATAATATACTGTACAAATGTTACTGCTTGATGCATTTTTCAATGTGTTATTTAGCATTAGACATGCTTCATTTTCAATGAATTTATAGTATTTTCTGTAAACAACAGTTGTGAGATGAAATAGTCTGTGTTCAACTACAGACGTGGATGACTTCATAGCCTACAATGACATTAGATTACTCTCTTTCACTCCACCTGTTCTTCATAGCCACAAATAACCCCTACATCCTCATCATGAGAACAGTTATTTTTGCCAATTTTGGCATGTTTGCAGTGCAGCAGAGTCTTTTCCGTCCCTTCGCACTCCACATCATCCAGCAGGATTGTAACCTGAATGCCTGCAGCGCCCAGCTCTGCTCTTTTAGCCACTCGTACGGCCAAAGGAAATCCCAGCTGCCTGCAGACTACAACCGCAGCATTCATGTTAAACATATCATCACAAACTGTGCACCATTCACCCCGGAAGAAGATCTCCACTCTGCCACGGTCTTTTCGGCCATCTGCACTGACCAGCCTTACTGTCCCGGCCCGAGACCTGCCCCTCCGGTCTCCCTTTTTCCTGGGCTTGCCTCGATCTTTTTTACCATGCCTGTCTCTTTGGGTCTTTGTTGTGGGCTTGGGTGCAGGGGTCAGGAAGGTGGGCCTGGGGGTGGTCAAAAACGGAGGCCTGGGCCGTGATGTACTGTGGGGATAACGTGACTGAGGTGTCGATGGTCGGATCGTGGTGGTTGGAGCCGTCCGCCGAGTTGTCATTTGTGGCACTCGTGGTTGTGGTGTTGGGGTTGTACTCGGTTTGGTTGGTTTTGGCTTGGGAATAGCAGTCGTTGATGGTTTTTTGTTAATCACAAATTCTGTAAAAATAATTTTAACAGATAAAACGCAATGACTTATGCCTTTAGGGTACGTAAGGTATGTTTCCGGCCTCTTACCTTCCTTAGGGCTAAAATGAATCAGTTTGCCCTTAATGTTGACTGGAGTCGGCTTGTAAGTACACTTGCCTGGAGGGGCCCTCCTGAGTAGTAAAAAAAGTTAATTTCATAACAAACATGCTATACATCCTAGCATAACAGGAAACTGCTTTAACCGTAATTGAGTCAGAGGCTGTTCTCAAAACATATTTATTTACATTACTGCGGCTTAACATATGGTCAGGATTTGTTTAATCCCTCAAGTTACGTTGTTGGTTAGGTATAATAAGGACAAGCTCACTGGGTTGTTTTACCCAAAATGCTGGGTCAATGGTTTGGTCAAATATTGACATTTTATAGGTTAATTTAAATTAAGGGTTGGGTTTGTCCATTGCATGCATGTTTTAAATGTGTCCACATTTTAGCATGTTTAATGTGTATTATACTTCATTTTTGAATTTATCCTGCCCCATATGTGCTACAGACATGATAGAGGGGAGTGTTATTCCTTTAATTAGGGCCCGAGCACACCGGGGTGTGAGGACCCTATTGTTCTTCAAGGAGTTATTAGGGCTCGAGCACCGAGGAGCAGGCCAGAATGGCCTGCACCGTAGGTGCGAAGCCCTATTGTTTTTGCTCGGATTATTATTTTTAGGGCCCGAGCACCGAGGAGCAGGCCAGAATGGCCTGCACCGAATGGTGCGAAGCCCTATTGTTTTTGCTCGGATTATTATTTTTTTTTATTTTTTTTTTATTTTATTTTTTTTTTTTTTTTAACACTTTTGGCCATTTTGGGTGCCTAAACATACTTGAAAACTCTTGCAATTTGGCACACACGTCAAAGTCGTCCGTCATTGCGACCGGGCAAAGGCTGGAACACGGGCGTGGCACGGGGGCTCTGTAGCGCCCCCTGTAATGCAAAAACAAACATTGTTGCGCAGATCGGGCAAAAATGTGCGCACATGTACGAGAGTTGGTACGCATATAGATCTCATCGACCCGAACAACTTTCGCCCTCTAACATTTAAGCTCCGCCCAACAGGAAGTCGGCTATTTTGGATTGTTTAAAAAATGCATGCGTTGAACTTTTAAATACTCCTCCTAGAGGATGCATGCGATTGACAACAAACGTGGTGAACATGATGTCGAGACATTGGACTTGCTAAATTGTGAAGGGATTTTTGATATCTCGAACGGTGTTGCCATGGCGAGGCGACAAATTTATGGCGACATCAGAGAAACAGGAAGTGTCTAATATCAAAGGCAAAAAATGTCTTATTGTGATGACACGCGGTGTGTTTGTTCGTCCGAAGATTCCGATCGCATCGATGTGCCTATTGTGACTCCCGGGTATAGCGCCACCACCAGGCGCCAGGAAGTGTGTCAGTCACAAAGGTGGATTTTTTTTGACAGTTCCATGCGATGATCTTTTAAATACTCCTCCTACAATGTTTATGCGATTGACACCAAAAGTGGTCAACATAATGCCAAGACATTGTAGATGATAAATTGCGAAGGGATTTTTGATATCTCGAACGCTGTTCCCATGGCAACCTGTCAAACTTTACTTTCATTTTTAAGGCATATTTAAACCTTCCAGCTGCATGCGGTAAACTTTTAAATACTCCTCCTGGGGAAATAATGTGATTGACTCCAGAAGTGGTCAACATAATGCTGAGACATTGTAGATGATAAATTGCGAAGGGATTTTTGATATCTCAAACGCTGTTCCCATGGCAACGCGTCAGATTTTACTTTCATTTTAAAGGCATATTTAAGCCTTTACAGTTGATGCCGATGTTCTTTTAAATACTCCTTCTAGAATATTCATGCGATTGACGCCAGAAGTGGTCAACATGATGCTGAGACATTGTAGATGATAAATTGCGAAGGGATTTTTGATATCTCAAACACTGTTCCCATGGCAACGCGTCAAACTTTACTTTCATTTTAAAGGCTTATTTAAGCCTTTAAGTTGACGCCGATGTTCTTTTAAATACTCCTTCTAGAATATTCATGCGATTGACTCCAGAAGTGGTGTACATGATGTCGAGACATTGTAAATGATAAATTGCGAAGGGATTTTTGATATCTCAAACGCTGTTCCCATGACAACGCGTCAAATTTTACTTTCATTTTAAAGGCATATTTAAGCCTTTCAGTTGACGCCGATGTTCTTTTAAATACTCCTTCTAGAATAATCATGCAATTGACACCAAAAGTGGTCAACATAAAGCTGAGACATTGTAGATGATAAATTGCGAAGGGATTTTTGATATCTCGAACGCTGTTCCCATGGCAACGCGTCAAACTTTTTACTTTCATTTAAAAGGCATATTTAAGCCTTTCAGTTAACGCCGATGTTCTTTTAAATACTCCTTCTAGAATAATCATGCAATTGACACCAAAAGTGGTCAACATGATGCCGAGACATTGTAGATGATAAATTGTGAAGGGATTTTTGATATCTTGAACGCTGGTCCCATGGCAACGCCACAAACTTTACTTTTATTTCAGGCATATTTAGGACTCTTGGCGTGCTTAGATTAACCTAAACGTTGGCACACACATCAGAGTTGTCGGCTGTTCAGAGTGGACAAATAGGTCAGGCAAAGGCGTGTCTCTTTAGTGGCTCACTAGCGCCCCCATTTGTCTAAAATGTGGGGTTTTTCTTTTACCTACAGTCCCCAAATGGCTCAGTAACAACATTAAATAGCCCACTTATGTTTACCCACTTGATGCCCTTGCCCACCGGGCATCGTTTTCTCGGACGCCTCGTGTAGCGGTAAAAAAACGTGCGAGGGCCCGCCATTGCTGCTTGCAGCTATATTTATTATTATTTTTTTTTTTATTTTTTTTAACACTTTTGGACTTTTTGAGTGCCTTAACATACTCGAAAACTCTTGAAAATTGGCACAGACGTCAGAGTCGTCCGTCATCGCAGAAATCCAAAGGCTGGAACACGGGCGTGGCACGGGGGCTCTGTAGCGCCCCCTGTAATGCAAAAACAAACATTGGGGCACAGATTCGACAAAAATTTACGCACGTGTACGGGAGTTGGTACGCATATAGATCTCATCGACCCAAACAACTTTCGCCCTCTAACATTTAAGCTCCGCCCAACAGGAAGTCGGCTATTTTGGATTGTTTAAAAAATGCATGCGTTGAACTTTTAAATACTCCTCCTAGAGGATGCATGCGATTGACATCAAACGTTGTGAACATGATGTCGAGACATTGGACTTGCTAAATTGCGAAGGGATTTTTGATATCTCGAACGGTTCTGCCATGGCGAGCCGACAAATTTATGGCGAAATCAGAGAAACAGGAAGTGTCTAATATCTAGGGCAAAAAATGTCTTATTGTGATGACACGCGGGGTGTTTGTTCGTCTGAAGATTCCGATCGCATCGATGTGCCTATTGTGACTCCCGGGTATAGCGCCACCACCAGGCGCCCGGAAGTGTGGCAGTCACAAAGGTGGATTTTTTTGACAGTTCCATCCGATGTTCTTTTAAATACTCCTTCTAGAATATTCATGCGATTGACACCAAAAGCGGTCAACATGATGCCGAGACATTGTAGATGATAAATTGCGAAGGGATTTTTGATATCTCGAACGCTGTTCCCATGGCAACCTGTCAAACTTTACTTTCATTTTTAAGGCATATTTAAACCTTACAGCTGCATGCGGTAAACTTTTAAATACTCCTCCTGGGGAAATAATGTGATTGACTCCAGAAGTGGTCCACATAATGCTGAGACATTGTAGATGATAAATTGCGAAGGGATTTTTGATATCTCAAACGCTGTTCCCATGGCAACGCGTCAGATTTTACTTTCATTTTAAAGGCTTATTTAAGCCTTTAAGTTGACGCCGATGTTCTTTTAAATACTCCTTCTAGAATATTCATGAGATTGACACCAGAAGTGGTCACCATGATGCTGAGGCATAGTAGATGATAAATTGCAAAGGGATTTTTAATATCTCGAACGCTGTTCCCATGGCAACGCCCCAAACTTTACATTTATTTCAGGCATATTTAGGGCTCTTGGCCTGCTTAGATTAACCTAAAAGTCGGCACACACATCAGAGTTGTCGGCTGTTTAGTGTGCACAAACAGGTCACACATAGGCGTATCTCTTAAGTGGCTCACTAGCGCCCCCGTTTGTCTAAAATGTGGGGTTTCTTCTACCTACAGTCCCCAAATGGCTCAGTATCAACATTAAATAGCCCACTGATATTTACCCACTTGATGCCCTTGCCCACCGTGCATCGATTTCTCGGACGCACCGTGTAGCGGTAAAAAAACGTGCGAGGGCCCGCCATTGCTGCTTGCAGCTATATTTATTATTATTTTTTTTCTTTTTCTCCAACTTCAGCGGGACTTTAGAGGGCCTAAACATACTCGAAAACTCATGAAATTTTGCACAGATGTCAAGAGTGATGAAAATTTACATGTGGTGTATGCTTTAGAATTAGGCGTGAGAAAATGGCTCTATAGCGCCACCTACAAATTTTCAACGAAGCAGCCCTCGGACTGTGTTTGACGTACAATTACGAAATTCGGTACACGTCTGTAGCATGACAAGACCTACAAAAAAGTCTCTTGGAGCGAAGCCGTAAACCAAACAGGAAGTCAGCTATTCTGAGTTATTTTTGTGATTTGGGCGCAGTTTTTGTCATTTCCAGGCGTCATACTTTAACTAACTCCTCCTACAGTTTTCGTCGGATCATCTTCATATTTGGTGAGTGTCATCTTAAGGCCTTTGTGATGCTAAATTGCGAAGGATTTGACTCTACGTAAAAATTTGTGTCGGTTCTGGCCCGACAAAGTTTGATGTTTTCCAATGAAACAGGAAGTTGCTGGAACTCATGCATACAGTGTCCGATCTGTCCAAAATTTCACATGATTGCTAAGAGTCCTGACCTGAACACATCTACATAACAATTTTCATTTATAGCCATAGCGCCACCAGCTGGCAACCTGAAGGAACATGTTTTAGCGCCACTTTCAAATATTGAATGAAGCAGCCCTTGGACTGTGTTTAACTTACATGTACGAATTTCGGTATGCTCATGTATTATTACAAGCCCTACAAAAAAGTCTCTTGGAGCAACGCCCTAAACCAAACAGGAAGTCAGCTATTTTGAATTATTTCTCAGATTTTGGCTCAGTTTTTCTCATTTCCAGCAGTCATACTTTAACTAACTCCTCCTACAGTTTTAGTCGGATCATCTTCATATTTGGCGAGTGTCATCTTAAGGCCTTTGTGATGCTAAATTGCGAAGGATTTGATTCTATATTAAAATTTGTGTCTGTTTCGGCCAGCCAAAGTTTGATGTTTCGCTATGAAACAGGTTGCTGGAACTCAGGCATACAGTGTCCGATCTGTCCCAAACTTCACATGATTGCTAAGAGTCATGACCTGAACACATCTACATGTCAATAGTCACTTATGGTTATAGCGCCACCAGCTGGCAACAGGAAGTGACATGTTTACAATGATTATCCAATGTCTGATCTGTCCCAAACTTCACATGATTAATAAGAGTCCTGGACTGAACACATCTACATGTCAATAGTCACTTATGGTTATAGCGCCACCAGCTGGCAACAGGAAGTGACATGTTTACAATGATTATCCAATGTCTGATCTGTCCCAAACTTCACATGATTAATAAGAGTCCTGGAGTGAACACATCTACATGTCATTAGTCACTTATGGTTATAGCGCCACCAGCTGGCAACAGGAAGTGACATGTTTACACTGATTATGCAATGTCCGATCTTTCCCTAACTTCACATGATTAATAAGAGTCCTGGACTGAACACATCTACATGTCAATAGTCACTTATGGTTATAGCGCCACCAGCTGACAACAGGAAGTGACATGTTTACACTGATTATGCAATGTCTGATCTGTCCCAAACTTCACATGATTAATAAGAGTCCTGGACTGAACACATCTACATGTCAATAGTCACTTATGGTTATAGCGCCACCAGCTGACAACAGGAAGTGACATGTTTACACTGATTATGCAATGTCCGATCTTTCCCTAACTTCACATGATTAATAAGAGTCCTGGACTGAACACATCTACATGTCAATAGTCACCAGTGTTGGGCAAGTTACTAAAAAATTAGTAATTAGTTACAGTTACTAATTACTTCTTTTAAAAGTAACTGAATTACTCTACCGGTTACTGTATATCAAAAGTAATTAGTTACTTAGAAAAGTAACTTTTAAGTTACTTTTATGTCTGCTTTTTAAATGTAAATATGAACAGTACTGAACAGTCAAACAGTAAAATGATATGGATGGGCTATTTTACACATAAGACTCTAATATATCACATACTGTAGGAGCCTATTTTGCTTTAGATTCAACCTTTGAATATTTTTGTTAGAAATTATCTTAATATTTAAACTTAGTTTATTTATGTATATCATTAAGACCATTTAGACAAATATTCTGCATGTTTACAAAAATATAAAATGTGTTAAAATTGTGTAGTGTCTCTTTAAAAATTTGGAGACAATTGTGTCAACATGTCAAATTTTCTAAAATAAATTATAATTTTTCTGATTTCATATTTATTTTAATAAGTTAGAAACGTCTCCGCTGTGTCCTGCTGACAGGCACGATGCGTGTGCAGCAGATGAGGCAAATTATGGGTCCTCCGAAGGTTAGACCGTCTCATTTCAGTTCTCTTCGCGAACTTCTGAGCGCCTTGAATGGGCAAGTGCTCACCTTTTATTGCATGCTTAGTAGGGTGCAGCACTTGAATTGGAACACAGCTTGTGAAGCTTGCCACAGGGACTGCGCTCTTTGGTCATATATTGTTTGTTTTCTGTTGGATTTAAATGATACACAGGATTAAAGGAAGATATTTATTCAGAAAACGGAGTAGGCTACGTGGATTGTTTTGTCGGACGGACACAGAGCGAGTGGATTGTTTTGTCAGATGGACACAGAGCGAGTGGATTTTTTGTTCGGATACGGAGAGACTGAAACTAAAACTAAAAGCGAGCTCACACATACTATGGAGTTTTAACACGGGTGTACACAGCAGTGTGAATATTTTAGTGGAAACAACAATCGCGGATCGTTCTCTTCCATGAAGCCGATGTAAACATCTAAGAATATATGATCATTTCTTAGATTTATTACCTTTGTGGACTACAAATGCAAGTTGATGTCATACTGCGATTGCTTGGTGAAGATAATTTACAAACATGAGACCGGATGGATTATGACTTGCGCACAATTTTTAAACAAATGTATGTTGTCCCGTTTAGATTTTTCATGTTCATTCTATATGCACTGTCAGCTATGATGAAGTGTAATGAATCATTGCGCCACCAACTACAGTCCTGCGACGTCAGATATGTCTTGTCTATTTTTTACAAAATAGAGTAACGCGCGTAACGAACTCATTTAAATTTCAGTAATTGTAATTGCGTTACTTGATTTAAAAAAATAGTGGAGTTACAGTAACGCGTTACTCCCATCACTGATAGTCACTTATGATGCCAATAGTCAGTTACGGTCATAGCGCCACCAGCTGGTAACAGGAAGTAACATGTTTACAATGATAATGCAATGTCAGATTTGTCCCAAACTTCACATGATTGATAAGAGTCCTGGACAGAACACATCTACGTGCCAATATTTACATGTAGTCACTCATACACACACACACTCGCTCACTCACTCTCTCTCTCTCTCTCATGCTATCTTACACGATGCTACCTCGCTGTCATTTGTAATTAGCAACAGGAAATGTGGCACATTATACTACACTTTTAAATGGTTCACCTATGTTTACATGCTTAAATGCCTATTTACTACTGTTCCCTTTAATTCTTCTCATGCCACGGCGTGGCGGTGTCAGGTGTGCGAGGGCCCTTCCATCACTGCTTGCAGTTTTAATTCAGTTATAAATCTGACTTGGCCTGGGGGACGGTTTTCAAATTACAAAATCAAATTTCCTAGACATTGATACCAACCATCAGTGATGGGAATAACAGAGCTATAAATAAACGCCATTACTTAAGCCTTGCTTTTTTCAGTAACAAATAAACAAACAGGCTGTTTCCCCGTGACCTCGTCGTTGCCATTACTGACAATAAAATGCTGCGTGTTACTATAATTGATCTTAATTAAAAGATTTTCATCTGAGAGACGGCTTTCTTTCAGCCAACGACCTGCATTTTTTTCTCTTGTGTGTGTTGGCGGCTGGGAAACTACATAACTGGGGCACGTTCAAGTTCAAACGTTTTGCTTTGGTTTCCGGGTTGAACGCATAGGTTGAACGACATGTTTCCTGGAAACGGTTGCGCACCAGTGTGCAAAGGGGTTTTTATGTTTTCTTTTGTTCGGTGGGTGTGTCAAAACTGCAGTGACTGTAACATAAAGCGTATTTTACAGTATTAAACACGTATGTATAGTGATTTCATCAGGCTACGGAAACATTTAAATAGGAACTCAAAGAATAGCCTTCTTCTCAGTTATAGTAGATGCAACTCTTGCGTCAACAGAACAGGGTGTTCAACTCATCATCATTTCTGTTTAAAAAACGTGCAACGTATCTACAAACATATCCACAAACCAGAATATCAAAAGGACTTGGGTTTTTTTTGATCTGCACCTGTAAGTAACCACAAGCTAGCGACCATATAGTGACCACACAGTGGTCCACTAAGAAACCACTCGGAAAACCTTACCGCGTAGCGACAACTCAGAACAACCTTGTTGCATGGCTGGAAAGTTTGTACAAATCTATGTGAACCTTTTGTGAAATCCTTTTTGTGTTTTATGTTTTTTAACCTTGACGTTTTTAATATAGTCTAAGTAAGGCCGTGTATAAAGTTGAAATCAATGCAAAATTAAACTTTATTGCTCCTAATCTCACAATTAGATAATGAAACTTTAGCATAGATTTCACACTCAAATAGGGGAACCAATTTAAGTGCCATATAGCACCTATCTGTGTGAAGAACCTTATTGTGCTATGCAGAACCATAAGTGGTGCTATATCGCCACTAATGGTTCTTCGTAGGTGCTATATGTGTGTGCTAAAAATGGTTCCCCTGCGAGTCTGAGCTTTTAGTGCTATTATGTGTATGAACATGTATGACATTGTATTTGAATGTACAGTATGTGTACCTAGATGGATCCACTATCTTGTAGACCACTCCTGCTCTGGAAGTGGCACTGGCCGCTCCTGTTGCAAGGAAGTAGAGCTCTCCTAAACACAGAGGACAATGATTCATCTAAATGTGTGTCACTATGTAGAGATTTACGTTGATGAAGCGAAACATTACAGTATATATCTAATAAGAGCACCTGCGATTCTTCAAAAACACATTTTAAACACATAGCCGCTCCTCAAGTTACCTGCCTCATCTTCACCGAAAGATATGATATATTTATAGTAGCTGTTGATGAGTTTAGGGAAATTGCAAGTTTTGTCATTGCCCATGCAAATCTCCTTATAGCTCCATTTGCCAGTGTCAGGATTCTCCCTCAGGGACATCAGCCGACTAGAAATAATTGGACAGGATGGTTATGAGATGTGCTTTAATAGGTTTAAAGTGATGCTACTGAAATTAATAATTTTTCAAGGGGAATATTTGCCTAAAACAACGTTTATTTCTTTGCAAAAAAAGAAAAACATACCCACTCATGAAATCTCCAAAGATGTACAGACCATTAAGATTTGGCATTTGGCAGCCTCTGTAGATGTAGCCGCCAGTTACGGATTTGCCAATTTTATGTGGATACGCAAATATTGGAAGGATGTCATCTAAGAAAAAGGGTTTTTACATTTTAGTAAAAACTGAATAAATCGACTTTTAGATACAACAACAGCAATCAAAACTGGCCCATAAATGTACATAAATACATAAAAACATGTTGTTTCTTACTTAGTGAAGAGTTAAAGCACAGTTTCCTGTCATAACAGGAAAAGCCCTCTTTTGCCCTCCATCCATAGTTCCCTCCTTTTTCGATGAGGTCAACTTCTTCATATTTATTTTGCCCAACATCTCCACAGAACATTCTGCCCCGCCCCTGACCAGTTATTGGGTCGCCCCTGTCAATGGAACACCTCCACATGTTTCTCACACCATATGCATAGACTTCTGCCTTTGAGTCCACTTCTCCCACAAAAGGATTGTCCGCTGGAATACTGTAGGGGGCGCCAAAGTCATTGTTATCCACATCAATCCTCAAAGCCTTGCCAAGAAGAGTGGACCTGTAAAACATATTTTTGTACTTTTATGAAATTAATGAGCATTTTCATGACATAAATAACTTATTTAAGCAGCAAACAAGGTAATTTACTATTTACTGTGTTACTCTCATTACATTTTATTATGATGGATTGCTAGTAGTTCAGATATGTCTCTCTCTCTCTCTCTCTCTCTCTCTCTCTCTCTCTCTCTCTCTCTCTCTCTCTCTCTCTCTCTCTCTCTCTCTCTCTCTCTCTCTCTCTCTCTAACTTCTCATGGCCCACAATACCCTCTGTCAATATTTACATTGGCATTGGCTTGAACTGTCTGTGAAGAGGTGCATGATAATTTTTCCTCCTATGAAAACAACTGAAGCTTAGATCTGTCTTTTATTCTACTTTTATCTCTTTTATTACTTTTCGTCTGACAAGCATGCTACAGACCTTCAATGCAAATGCATATTATGATATGTATTTTGCAATCCTGAATATATTCATATTTTGGTTATTGTGTCATTTTTTTAATGCTACGAAACAAACTTGTAGATAAAAGGAGAGCATTGCTGAGAAAACTGAGAAAATTACAAATCCAATCTCTACGTGCATGAGCACCACCAACTGGTTCTATCAGTAATTGACCAAAGTAAGAGATGGAAGCTGTTACCACACTTGTGACCGACCAAAGCGGAAGTGATGTGAATGAAATTGGCAAACTGAAAATAACACCTCAAATAAGGGGAAGTTAGGGTGACCATACGTGCCATTCTTCCCAGACGCATCCCGTCCAGGATTTTGTGTTCGTCTTCGGAAGTCGTATTTGTCGACCGCATACGTCATAGAGGATTATTATTACAGAAAAGCAACCGTTACATTTTGAGGTAAGAATGAAACTACGATTGTATATCTTATGTTTTTAACTGAATGGCGTATGCGTCAACAAATACGACTTCCGGAAGATGCACCGAAATCCTGGACGGGATGCCTCCAGGAAGAATGGCACGTATGGTCACCCTAGGGAAGTAAAGTGTAAGTGTGTAATTTTTTAGGTTTAACCAATGGGACAGTTCAAATGAGGCTGATGCTAACATCTAACTTATTGACATAAAGCATTAAAGCAGAGACTTGGACCTTTATCTCATTATAGCCCAGGGTATATTTGGTGACTGACTAAGACTATGTTTTACATGCACAAAAATGCATTACTTCCCTACTGAAAATTCCACCTAAGACCAGCATAAGCTGGTGAGCTGGTTTAAGTTGGTCTCCCAGCTTGGTTTTAGCTGGTATTGATGGTGTACCAAGCGGGTCTAGCTGTGTTTTGGTCACCTTTTAAGTTTGTCTATCAGGACGTAGCTGGTCAGGCTGGAAGATAGCTCTCTTAGGGTGGGGGATTTTAAACAAGTGGTTTTGCACCTATTTGGCTCCCCCTACTGGCTTAACTTGCAATCTCATTACTGATTGGCTGACTTTGCTGCCGCTCAAAAAATTTAGCCAATAATTTTAAAATGGATGGGCAGTTAGATGCCTGTGATTTCATAAGCATCAGTTTCTCGGATTGTGCCGTTTTCTGGCTGACATTTCTAAAAGAGGAATTTCTATGAGATTGAGATGTTAAGCATGTCTAGCACTTTTTGTATGTTCGTGAATGCGGGTAGACTACCATTATTCAACAAAGACAAGGTAAAAATGGTTTTTCATTCTCTGTCCCCTTTAAATCAGCTACTGCCTTAAACCAGCTAAAACCAGCTATCAGCTTATGCTGGATTTTTCAGTAGGGTTTTGCTTTGTTTACCCCTGGCATCCACACTACTCCAGCGTTTCGACTCTTATAAACGGGGACTTGTAAAAATAAACCATCGTTTTATTGTGGTAAAAGTGTAGTAACCATTTTTTTTTTTTTTTTTGTATATTGATTAATATCAGCAAAAACATTGTTTCACTACATTAACCATGCTTGGTTTTAGAAAACCATGGTTATTTTGTGGTTACCATGCTTTTGCTACAGTAACCATGGTTATTTGGTTTTAACTGTAGTAGAACCATGGTTAATTTTCATAAGGAAAAGAAATCTTACCATTTCTTACTCAAATTTGAATCAGTACATTGTAAATATTATTGAAAATTATCATCAGCACCACAGCTTGTACATGTGTACATGCCACACCTCAGGCATTTGCGTGCATCTAACCTAAACCAGAAAAACCTTAGTAATAAAAACAGTAAAACAACATTGCTCTAGCTCCACATTTATTATTGAGATTATCATTACTGTCATTTTCTGCCACACTGAATATAGCTGTTTCACAGGATTTTACTAATGAGCTTATAAAACTCATAAGATAAGTCAGCCTGAAGTCTGCTAACATTTTATGTTCATCAGCAGATCATGTTGTTTTTATCTCAGGCCATAATGCTTCAACTGATGATGTCATGTCATTATTGAGCAAATATGCGAGTATAGTCACAACAACACAAAGTGCAAAACAAAGACAAAGAATTAAAGAATTATTTACTTGTTTTGGGAATTTCCAAACTTTCCAAAAGGGTCTCCCGCCCTGCCACCATCTCCAATGAAGATGTACAGGTACCCATCCAACCCAAATAGTAGTTGACCTCCATTGTGATTTGATGCAGGCTCGTCGACCTCTAAAAGTATCCTGTGAACCAAACAGGCTTCAATAATATCTCTAATAGTATAATAGTTAAATATTTATATTACAACATGATCTCATGGAAAATTTGAACTATATGAGTCAATTTTGTATGCATTTGTATGTGTATTATATTTAAAAGCAAGAATGTAGCCCCAAACCCACTGGGGTAAAAGCAGATCAAACTAAAACATGCAAATGAGGTCGTACAAATAAATGCGAAAATGCCATCTCGTAAAATAGTTATGAATTGCTACGAGATTGTTTTGAGTTTCCTCCCCTCACCTTTCAGAGGAATGATCCAGCATGTTGACATCTGATTCAGACAGTATGAACTCACTAATCCTAATCCTCTCCTGCTTCTTCACAGACACAGAGTAGTAGACATAAGCCTTTTTCACTTTTGCGAATCGAGGATGTAAGGCAATGCAAAGGAACCCTCGCTCATCCCCCGCCCAAGGTGATGTTAGTACAGCCTTGGTCAAGTTCAAAAAGGGCCTGTCGATTCTAGAGCCATTCGGCAGGTAGGTCCACACATAACCCAGTTGCTCCGCCACGAAGAACCGATGGGTGCCATCATCTGCATGTACCATGGCGACGGGATTTCGAAGACCGTTCGCGACTTCTTCGAGGCACAACTGTATGCAGCCCTCTGGATCTGCTTGAACATTACCCAGGTTTGCGTTGAGCTCATCGCTCAGGAGGACGTTCGGGTAACAGTACTCGGGATCCTTTAACTCCAGGTATTTGCAGAACTTCGTTCGGTCTTCCTCGATAGCATAAGATTCGTTATGATTGATCAGAAGGCTGAGTGTGTAACGACAATGGAGCCAGTAATCACTACAGTAGTTGCCACAAAGACCGGGAAGCTCTCGCATTGGGGTGTTGGCATCCTCTGCATCGTAAAGGTGAGCTGCATATGGTGAGCATTCCTGAAATAGTGAGATCACAGAAGGGAGATTTAGGGAGCAGTTTGTGAAGGGTTGCAGGTCGAAACCCAGAAAACACAGGTTGCTCATGAACCCAACCAGGACAAAGGTCATGGGTTTGATTCCTACTGAACACACATTTTAGTAAGTCAATTTAGATAAAAGTGTCTGCTCAAATACATACATGTACTGTAACTGATTAAAGGGGTGAAGTAATATAGAGTTGTGGTTTCAGACAAAGTATGACCATAATTGATAACTTTCAGTTACTCGGTCACGGAGCACTTACATTAATCCTTTATCTGCTTCAGCCAAGCATATTTTAGTTTGCTGTGTAAGTCTTTCTGTCAGTCTCCTCCTCCGTATAGTCTGGCAAACGTGGCAGTCTGCACGTATTCTCTACAGATGGGAACTCAGGATTCAATTTAGCTCATGATGATCGTTTAAGCTATAAATACAGTAACCCATGGACGTTTTGGACCAACCAAACCCTCATTAAGTTGTGGCTACAACACCACACCCATCAGAGGAGTGAGCCAGCCCTGGCAACAATATTGCCAGCTCTGGACTGGAAATCATTGGAGATTACTCAAATGAAATTGGACAAATTATGGACCTAAAAGTGGTTTGGATCTCAGGAGTTCATAACACACATTGTAATGGCAGCGTATTTAATGTACAACACGTATGGTTGCGTAATATCCTGTTAGGTTTGGACAGTTTTGGTGTCTACAGGAAAAACCCTGCAAAGACGTAAGTTGGACTGAGCTATTATGTCAAGGAAACTCTCCAAAAGTTCATTGCAGTTTTCAAGCTCAATAAAAAAATTGTAGGTCATCCAGTTAAAGGAATATTCTACCCTTTTGCCATATTAAACTATGTTATTACCTCAACCTAGACGAATTAATACATACCTATCTTTTTTCAATGCGTGCACTATACAGCGCGGTGTAAATGTGTTAGCATTTAGCCTAGCCCCATTCATTCCTATGGTACCAAAAAAAAGTTTTATTTTGTGGCACCATACTTACTGGTATAACTCCTCATGTAACAGTCTTTAAATAGGGAAAACACGGAAGTGTTTGGTGGCTTCCCTGTTTGATACCATAGGAATGAATGGGTCTAGGCTAAATGCTAACACATTCACGACACGCTGTACAGTGCACGCATTGAAAAAGGTAGATATGTATTAATTCGTCTAAGTTGAGGTAATAAAATAGTTTAATATGGCAAAAGGGTAGACTATTCCTTTAACATTTCAGGATAACACACAGTGTCAGTGATATATGCTCTCGATATAACTAGTTGAAGCAGTCAATGCAGGTAATACAAAATAAAAAAGTTATATTGATAATTAAAGGGCCAATATTATGCAAAATTCACTTTTACAAGGTGTTTGGACATAAATGTGTGTTGGCAATGAAACAAATCCACTCCTTTTTTAATCCCCATTAAACCAGAGCAGTCTCATTAGACATCCTGTTTTGATTCTCTTGATTCACGCTAACAAAGCCCCGCCCACTGCTTCTAAATGTGTTTGTTAGCATGTTGTAGCGCTAAAGCTTATTTGCATAAATGGCGCTTGAAAAAAAACTGTTTGGTTTGGGTCATCTTACTTTTGTAAGGTTTTCCACTGGGTGGAGTATGTAGTACTTGATACTTTTTTTAGTACCATCTTGGTCGGGGTTCCAAGAGACCCGAGCTGATACCAAAATGTGACACGAAAACATGAGAGAATCGTCACTACCAGCGTCATCCATATAATGTAAAAGATTAGCTTTACCTTCGTGCTAGCTTGCACTTGTGCTCTGCTTTAAGTTCCCAAACTCCCTTTTAGCGATTAAAAAAACATCAACAGATTGAGAATCAGGAACACCATAACAGTTTTTTCCAGACTTGCAGTTTGTGGCGCTCCTGTTAGCATATATGCTTAGATGCAACTTAAATGAGTGCGACGACTGACGCCACGGGTGTTTGAACAGAAACTGTCATGTGAGACAGAGGTAGTGATAAATGCAATGTGCAAACATCTATTTGTGATGGTGAATTTTAATTTTGTGGTGGACTGAGAAATAAATGATTGTATGGTAATGTACAACAACGCTCTCACTTATGATGTCACAGCAGTAGGCAGCGCAAATATAATGACACGCCTATAATCCCTCCCACTCCGAAGTGTTACTAAACTCGATGGAAAAGCTAACCACGCCAAAGTGAGGTGAGCTGACCCAACCTGACCCAAACCAAACTGTGGAGTATTATGCAATGGAAAAGGCCATTAAAGGTACACACATGAAAGATACCAAATTGGGGCATTTTGGAAATGCTATTATAAATGATCTGTGGCGTATTTTGAGCTGAAACTTTACATACACTTTCTAGGAACACCTGCAGTAGGCACAAATAACTGTATATTTCTCCCAGCTATAGCTTCTCAATCTTTTACTTTTTACTGTTGTTTTTGAGTTGTTGTCCAATCATCGCTGCTTGCTTTCTTGTCTCCCTCTTATCATTTTGTTTATATGGTTCGGTGATTATGAGGCTCCGCAGGAGATCAGAATCTGTGATCTTATCAAACTCAACATGAGTTTTGTTCTGCAACAGATGGGCTCAGGGTTTGATCTCTCATCAACACCATTTGCTTCACTTCAACAGGCCTTAAAATCCATTAGTTTGTTCATTAGCTTTTCATTAGTTCAGATCTTAGGCAATTATGAGTTTGTGGCTTAGCCTTAAAGCTCTGCTGCAATGATTTAAAAAAAGGAGATGTAGGAATTGTTATTTTTTTAATAATAATAAATGAAACACAAGCCTTATATTCTGACTTTACTCTGATTTTGGATGTTTTGTGGTAACACTATAATCTGTAGAAACCACATGTAAGTTTTCTTAATAACAGAAATCACAAGGTGTCCAAAAGTGACCAAAATTACATATTTGTGATTACATGATTTTGTTTGACCTCATCCTATCGCTTTCTCTGTATTTACAGAGGAAGTGTATATTTTGCTTCTCTCTAGGGTGAAGGTGGAAACACAAGCAGGTCCCTGTATAAATATCATAACAAAGACAATCATTGTGCTCAACTTCCCTACTAAGTAGCCAAATAAATCAGATGTTATCTATGCCAACCACAAGCCCAGGGCAATCTCAACACTGTAGGGTAAAATATAATAATTTAAGTGAATCTAGATCCAACGGCCCTGCAATGATGGTGATTATAGGGCTTTATCTGAAACCAAAGAAGACACATTAAAATTTAAACATTTGGCAAATTATAAGTGTGATCCTTGGGATCAAATACATGCCCGTTGTGTCATTTTCCTCTATTATGCAATAGAGGAAAATAAATCCATTTAGGCATTACTTGTGGTCATGGTCCCAAAATAAAACAACTCGGTTTTGCCAGTCAATTAAACCTACTACTGTATTTTAAGTTTTGACCTGTAATAAGTTGACTGTAATAAGTTGAAATGGAAACCTTAAGTTGAAATTTACCTTAATTTGTTAAGCTAAAGTAAATTGAAAATATATGTTGATTTGATTTTTTTTACAGTTTGCATTGCTCAAAGTTAACTTAAAGGGCACATGTTATGCAAAATCCACTTTTACAAGTTGTTTGGACATAAATATGTGTTGGCAGTGTTTGAACCCTACAAAAAAAATCCACCCTTTCCTTTTATAATCCCCATTAAACCAAAGCAGTCTCATTAGACATGCTGTTTTGATTCTCTCGTAAATGTGATGTCACACAAACGAAGCCCCGCCCACCGCCACGGACTGACTGGTCTATTTTACCTAAAGCTTTTGTAAATGTGTTTGTTAGCACATTGTAGCTATGGTGGCCATTCGTGCCAGTTCCGCCGGACACGTCCCGAACATGTTTTTGGGTTCGTTCTCCAGAGGTTGCGTTGGTCGACCGCATATGTCATCAAGGTTTAATATTTCGGGTTTCATTTCAGAAAATCAACCGTTACATTTCAAGGTAAGAATGAAACTACAATGATTGTTTGTCTTAAAAGAAATAAATCTTAATTTTCTAATGCATTTTATCTGAAATGTGAGAACCTCGATGACGTATGCGGTCGAGCAACGTGACTTCCGGAGAACGAACCCGAAAACATGTTCGGGACGTGTCCGGCGGAACTGGCACGAATGGCCACCCTAATTGTAGCGCTAATGTGGCTAAAGATACAAATGTCTCGGACTGTATTGACAGGAATCTGATTTATTTTTAAGCAAACATGCGTACCGTCTGTTGGTAAGGGAATAAGGAGCAGTAGCTCATTTGAATTTAAAGGTACACACATGAAATAGGGGGCACCCAAATAGGGCATTTTGGAAATGCTATAACAATTGATCTGTGAGGTATTTTGGAAACTCTAAAGACATGTTTTAGGCACACCTGAGACTTATATTACATCTTGTAAAAATGTAAGATTTCTTTAGGCATCTTACAGTCTATATAAGATCCACAGTGCTCGCAGCACACAGATTAATTAATGAAATGTGAGTTTTCTGTAAATGTTTAAAATTAATGTCATTCTTTAACGTAAATACAAATGGATTATTTACATGAATTAAAACAGTATATTTAGGCTTGTCAAACCATATAAAAAACATGTCAAATTCAGTGGCGGCCGGAGACTTCTTGTTTCGTGGGCGCACAATGCGAAGTTTGTCACAACATAGCCCGTCATGTGTGTGGCTTGTAATTTCAAAATATGTGTTCTGCGCGTCGAGTAAACCTGTGTGCATCACGTGTCTTGTCAAAATAAGTGCCTGCTGCAGATGCATCTAAAGGGTTTATGATAAAAGAGACTCTCGCGTTTGCCAGATACTCGCATAATCTTATGCGTAATGAGAGTTTACTGTTAATGGAGTGTCTTGCGTGTATTTTGTGAACGTGAGCGTCTCTTTTATATTATAAACTGTTTTGACACGTGTGCAGCAGGCACTTGTTTTAACAAAACACATGATGCACATGGTTTACATGATGTAGCAAACACATATTTTGAATTTGCGCCCCTCAGAAGAGCAGTCACAAGCCGCCACTAGTCAAATTAAAAATATAAACAACATTATTGCTTGAATTTTGCAATAAAATTGGTAAAAATGTACTTACATTTATCTACAGAGTAAACCTCACATGAAATGAATATATTATTTCATACTGCTAAGAAATAACACTCTGCTAATGTAGACATCATCTAGACTTCCAGAACCAAACCCCCAAAAAAACTGATGCAACAGGCGCAATGATGTAACTTCCTTCATAATGTAAACACGGATGAATGAGTCTTTAAAAGCACAGTCTGTATTACATAAAGCACTCATAACTTATTCAGTTCAAAAGACTTATTCAACTAAACAACCAATACAGTTTATGTTAGTTGCCATTATAGAAATGTGACCCTGTCTGTGAAATCTATAGGCTAGAGTCTCATATCTAAATATTATATTAGGAACATCAAAGTTTGATTTTAATCATTGATTTCACATTGATTTACATTTACATTATGTATGATGATTTTAAAAAAATGTTTTACTTTAGCTGGGATCTCACATGCAGGATCACAAATACAACAACATTATAAACCTGTTCTGAATCTCACCTGGCACAAAATGCTACGGATGTATTTCCCACAGGCCATGAATCCAGTGTGATCAAAGTAGTCCATGATTTGATAGAAGCGCCGGGATATTTGGTTATCCTTGACTAAGTCACAGCATCCAAATTTGGCATACTCCTTGCAGAAGACCAGGGGCTCCTGAGGCTGGAAAGGAGGCTTGTAGTCCAGACATTGCGGGTGGGCATTTCCCTGCGGAGGTATCAGGAGGACCACCAGAAGAAAGCTTTGAGAAAAAAGGCAAAAAACTCTCCACAGTGACATATCATTCATTGCACAGGAGAAAACTCAGACGTTTGTCTGACAAAGGTGGCTTGTGCTAAGACCGTGAAATACCAAAGGTGTGTAGTAGTCTGTGAGCTGTGGTGGCTGGAGGTCAGCTATCTCCTTCAGACGTGTGCAGATACACACACAAACACACACTACTGACATGTGGCTCTTGGAAAGAGAACGCAACCTGAAAACTGCTACACAAGGCCCACTCTCATTCAACAGTCTGAGCCACAGCCATGCCACAGTCACACACACATATACACAAGCAAATGCACACATACACATCTTTACACATAGGCTTCTATTCCCTCCCCCTTTCCAGCGTCTCCTCCTTTCCCACTTTTTCCTCGCTTTCTCTCTTTCTTTTGGCAGATGCATTCCTTCTTTTGCGGCTGGCCTGCATCACACGCTCGTCGCTTCCCTCCCCCGAATTAACCCGTGCCTCTTTCTCACAGAGCTCTTTAACTGCATGATCATTTTCCTGAATAGTCATTCCACTATTGTTTTTTTATTTGGAGTCATAAAAATTCATCATGAGATCATTTTTGTTTACATTGGAATTGTGTCAATCTTAAAGCGCTTACACTTTTAACACTTACAAGTATGTGAGGACCAGCTAAGATTTGTTATCTATTAAAAAAATGTTTTAATAAGTATTTTCTTAAACATCTGAGGGCTGAAACACCACCAGTGGCTGTATGATGCAACTTCCTTCATTTCATTTATTTGTTTTGTATTCTAAGGGTTAGTTGGTTATTTGTGAGCTCTTGATGATGTAAACTTTTATTAATGTGACTTATGCAGTATTCTGGTCAGTCTATTCCTGGTTATTTACAATATATTATTGCATGAGCTATACATTACATGATAACATTTAAAAGCGTCTCACATCTGTTTTTAATTCACATGTCAGACAGCCCTGGAGGAGCATCTCGTTCCACACGTAAGCACTGACCAAACCATTACTAAGGTCTCTAATCAGTTTGGGAACTGAACAGAATTATAAAAATGGTTGTTTTTAAGAGTTTTAAATTTTCTACTGTTCTCCATTGTTTGGACAAACAGATAGTCCCAACCCAAACTCACTTTGGTTGAGCCAGTGTTGTAATGTCTAGCAAAGTTATTATGTTTAAACAAACAGATTTCAGTTTGGAATTGGCCAAATTGGTGCAGAATATATGTAAGGAATAATTGACAATGGGTCGTTGAATAATTCGAATATAATGCACACCCGAGGTGGTAATGCACCAAGATGGTTACACGTTGGCTGGAGTCAATTATTCCTCTTGTACCACGATTACCACAAACATTGCTCTGGTGCCTATTTAAAGACATTTAACAGGTTAGGTGTGGGGTTTACAAAAGATAATCAACCCTCATGAAACATTTCTAAGCCAACTAGAATAAAGCATTCAACAGACCTGTGGTAGATGAAGAGTTTGGTTCCAAAACGCATAGACTAATTTCAGTAAAAAAGTTGTACCAAGAAAGTGACAAGATAAAAACCACTATTTTCTGTTACAAACTTTCACATAGCATCCTTAGGTTATAATAACAATTCAAATACATAATTTGCTTTTCAAAGATTTATTATAAAAACTGATTATTTTTCCAGCAAAATGCAATAAAGAACAAAAAAGTTTTTTTATTTTTCAAAATCCTATAAATCTATTGAATCAATATATACCAACACAGTCTCACGGCAAGTCGTGTTATAGTAACGAAAATTTTTGATTAATTTATTTTTGTTTGATGACACGAATTTCCGCTGTTTTTTGTGTCTCTGGAGACGAATGTCTTTTTCGTCCTTCCCAGCACGAATTTCTATCAATGGCTGTTCGTGTCTGTTACACGACTTTCTTTATCGTGTCATTTTATATTTTGTTTTCTCATCGTTCTTTCCTATTTTTAAATCATTGTCGCTTGGGTTAGATACGGGGTTTGCATTAGGATGTAATTTTTTGCATTGATTTCTACATGTTTTTCGTCCCCTTTTAAAACTATTCTCGCCTGGAGTTGGGGTTAGAGTTGGGATTTGGGTTAGGAAGTCGCAAAAAGTGATTCTAACCCTAACCCCAAGCGACAATGGTCAAAAAATAGAAAAGAACGATGAGAAAACAAAATATAAAATGACACGATAAAGAAAGTCGTGTCACAGACACGAACAGCCATTGATAGAAGTTAGTGCTGGGAAGGACGAAAAATACATTAGTCTCCAGAGACACGAAAAACAGCGGAAATTCGTGTCATCAAACACGAATAAATTAATCAAAATTTTCGTTACTATAACACGACTTGCCGTGAGACTGGGTTACATATACAGCGGGGAAAATAAGTATTTAAAACATCAGCATTTTTCTCAGTAAGGGGATTTCTAAGTGGGCTATTGAGACAAAATTTACACTATCAAGCCAAATATTGAATTCATACAAAGAAATCAGAACATTTAAGTATACAAGTTGAGTCATAATAAATAAAGTGAAATTACACAGGGAATAAGTATTGAACACATGATGAGAACAAGGTGCAAAATGGCATAGAAAGCCAGGTGATCACCTGAAATCTGTCAGTATTGAGAGAGAAACCTTGGACCCTATCAGTACTAATTGATATCAGCTGCTTTAGTCCTAATTGATGGCCTATAAAGGCTTCTCATTACCCAGGAGAAAAATCATGCCAAAAATCTTAAGGTTATTATGTAAAGACCCATTAAGATATTTAGTAAATTTCCTACCATAAATATATATTAAAACTTTATTTAGACAACTTTAAAGGCAATTTTCTTAATATTTTTTTTCAAATAGTTGTATCTCAGCCAAATGTACTATCCTAACAAACCATACATCAATGGAAAGCTTATTTATTATCTTTTGTTGATGTATAAATTGCAATTTTAAAAAATTGAAAATAGGTTTTGTGGTCCAGGGTCACATTTATGTCGATATCCTTGATTTTTTTAGCTAGTGAGCCTTGCATTAAAGAGCACTTATTTCATTGCTAAAAAACAGAGTTATTTTATATATTGTTTGTGTTTGTTTTAGTCCAAGAAAAGAGATTTACATTGAAAACAATAACTCACGTCATCGTTTACTTTGGGGTTTACCTTTTGCATATCGTTAACATGTACTAATACACACTTACACACCAAAGGAAATGTAAAATCGTGAATCGGACCATAGGTGCTCTTTAATAAACTCCACACCAGAGACAAATATTAAAAAATACATAAATGAAAAGAAAACTACGGTATAATGTTAACCATATACTGCAAATTTGTCGTTTTTATGCTCATATTTATACATCTTACTATTGCACATCCTAGTCTAAAGCTATTATTACTAAAGTTGAAAGAAAAGATAAATCCTTGCCTGCATATTTAACCAAAAATAAAGCAACTGCAATATTTTAAAAACCTGACAGGGGCTTAATACACTTGAACTCCTGCTTAAAAAGCATATCTGAGGTTGATACGTATCCCCTTGTGTCTGAGAGACGAAAATAGAGGCGGTTTTTGTATATGGTGAATTTAATTTGTGGAAGGAAGTCCAGTAAACTGAACCCAGTGATTCAGCATCACACCATGTGGAGACCTTCTGGGAAATTGCATCATATGGGGATCTTAATGACTTCTGCCAGTGTGACCAAGACTCTTAAACACTGCGATAGAGGAGATGAATGTGTCAGTGGTATGTTTTGGCCAACACATACTGAGTAACATTTCTAAGAAGACCATCCTGAATAATAAGAAGACTTCTGGAACAGAGCTGCCTCTTAATGGCCTCATATCTGCAGGATACTGTATGGGATCAGAGATGAAGAAATCCTCTTTGGCATCAATTTCAATTTTTTTAAACCTCTCTTCTCTTCCAGTGGAATATATTTTATCATGTGAGCCAGTCTGTTTGCTTTAGACAAAAGAACAGTGTGAACTAGTAATCAGTAAGATTAAGAGTCCAGATTGAATTTTGGGAAAACAACCGTATTTAGGCAAATGCTTAGGTCACTGTTTATGTTATGACCAGACGTTTAGAAAATCCTTGAGAATAAGCATAATAAGTTAAAGACTACAGATTAAATAGATGTTTTGACAGGCCATGATGACACAAAAATTATAAATGTACAATGTGATTGGAAAACAATTATCACAATTGATATACTTGTAGACATGGTGATTGCATCCCACTGTTGATTCATCACCAGATGTCATCACTTTGAATACCCTTTTCCTGCATTTAAACCCATGGGTAAATTATAAGACAAATTTGGATATGTCTTCTAATGCAGGGCCAAGGAGTAAAGGTCTGCCTGGCTGTTATGATCCATTTAGCCCATGCTATAAGATGTCCAGCCTGATCTCATGGGAATTTGTATTTCATGAGGTGGCTAATTCCTATCAATTCATACAATGTACATTATACAAAAACATGAAGCACCACCCCCAAACTGAACGTCACTGGGATGTAAACAGATTGTATAAAATATATGAATAAGATCATATGAACTCACTCAAATAATTTGTAAAATAGTTATGAATTGCCAAGAGACATCCAATAACTATGCTATTATTGGTATATGTGTAAGAGAGATGGCTTGAAAGAGTTACATTTTATCCATGTTTCTTTTTTCAGTGATCGCTGGTGTTTTGTGGTGTGCAGTTACTTGCTGAGTGGCTATTAAATGCACAGACGGCAATCACACAATTGGTTTATTTCCTGCAGATGGTAAAGCGTTCAGATCAGAAGAGTCAGAGAGAGGACACAGGTCCTTTCAGGTCAAATGCATGAAAGTAAAGAAAAAACATTGTGCTGAGCTTTCAAGCTAAAACAGACCTGCCTTTTTTCACCAGATCTGTGAATGTCCATATGACTGCACATATGCTAGTCATTTCAATTTATTGGTGAAAGATGTTTGTGTAAGTAAATGGGATAAATAACATCAAAAGCAGACTTCGATCAAACTAAAGAACATGGGTCCGGCTTCAGGAACTAAGGCTTTTAACAATTTATTTAAAGAAACGTATGGGAAACTCAGTATCAGTGTAAATAAACAAAATATATTTCATAATCTTAAATGCCATGATCAAAGACAAAATATATACATACACTATATAAATAAACAATATTAACTAACAAAATAATTGCATTAATGAATACTATATCATACTGTATGACTATGTCATGTTTATATTAACAATGTAGAAAAATTTATTTGCAATTAATTAACAATACAAATGAAATGTTATACATTATTAAATAATGAATATTTATTTTATCACTGGATAATGTTTGTAACTAAACTCAGGTGTATTCTTTAACTGCTTTTCCCATGCATAATAACTTAAATAAAAATAAAGACAAAAATAAAGTTTAAAATTGACATATTATGTATATAATGCAAAGCATGCTAAAGAACTTTAAAATTATTTTTTATTTAAATTTCACATTGACAACCACTGGAACAATATAATACGTTCTGTATGTCTCTGTTCATTGAGTGTCTTTAAACAGGTTCCCATTGCACTTTGGCAGCAACCAAGCACTCTTTGTTTTGAGTTGTTTGTTCGTATAACACAAATGTCCTTTAGGTTAACATGTTTCTTCTAGTCTGAAAGACAAGAAGAAATGTGTTAAAAGTCACATGAAGATTGCAGAACTTAAAATATTGCAATCAATACTGTAAATAAACAGCAAGCAAAAATGTTGCATGCTTTGTAGTTGCCTGTAACAATTGATGAAGCCTTATTGCGACCTTGTACTTTTAAATCATGTTTTTGTACTTTGGATATCTTTTGTTTATGCAGAAATGAAAGACTGTTTATGATTAAAGGTAAGTTTATGGCTGGATAAAAAATGTATGGAAAACATACAGTTAGAAGGTCACAAAATTTTTTAGGGCGATTAGGACCCTGACTCAAGGTTAAAGCAGTTTATTTTGGTGTAATGGCCGACTGCGTCAAGCCAATGGTTTTATAGTAGGCCTATAAAAATATAGTTGTTCATTGTTATTGTTGTTAATGTTAGTCAATACAGTTTCTCATTATAGTTCATGGTGCATTAACTAATGTTAACAATTTAAACGTTTGATTTTAATAATATATTAGTAAAAGCTAAACTTAACATGAACTAAGATTAATAAATGCTGTAGAAGTACTGTTTATTGATAGTTCATGTTAGCTAATATTTTAAAGCAACACTATGTAGTTTCCATGTAAAAATGACTTACAGCTCCCCCATGTGGTTGAAAAGTGCAACAGTGCCGGGTATCAGACACTCTTCTGCAGGCAGGGGGAGGGGCGGGGCTGTGTTTCCTACCCTCCACCGCCACTTTCAGAGTGTGCTTGTAGCAGCAAGGAGGCTGCTCAGGTTGCAGCAACAGTATAATTTGTCCAGTTAAAAGTTGTTCTATCACTGAAATAATTTTAGAGACATTATTTAAAGGTAAAAAAACTACATAGTGTTGCTTTAACTAATTGTTAACAAATACAATCTTACTGTAAAGTGTTACATAAAGAAATAAAAAATATTTCAGTTCAAATGCAAAAGCCGCTAAATGCCAGGTAATAATATTGACCGAATGGTCTGAGCAAACATAAGGGGCCTTATCTTGCACCCAGCGCAATTGACTTTGTCAGTGACGCATGTATCATTCGTATTTTGCACCGGCGCACAGCGGGTTTTTCCCTCCAAAGACGCACGTTGGCAAAGTAAGGAATGAACTTGCGCTTCCTGGGCGGTTCAGCGCAAAAAATGAGGCGTGTTCCGGCGCAAACCATCCCTGGTGCTATTTTGCAGTTTCAATAAACCATTGCACCACTGACCAGAAAAAACTAGTCTAAAGTCAGTGGCGCGTTGCGCATGGTTTATTATGCTATTTTAAGGGCGCATGCCTGACTATAATGTATAGCGTGCACAACGCGCATACACTTTGCTTATCTAATCTACACAGATGCAACAGTTAATTACATATATAAAATACATATATACATATATAAAAAATATTAACACATGAGATAAGGGAAATCATAGTGGTGAGCATTGTGGTGATAGTTTTTATTTATTTTGTGTGGCTGCGTTAAAAAATATCATGCAAATAACGATTAAAATTTTTCATAAGTTTGTTGTGTGGCTGTATTACGTTTATTTTATCTAAATAATAATTAAAATGCTTTCATATGAAACCTTAATGTATGTGAACTTGATTTGTAAGTGTACTTTGGGGTTGGACTGCTTGCGTTTCTTGGCTTTCAGCGGTGAGGGTGGACGCAGCGATGTCCTCTGCTGGCGTCAGGCCCTGTGTAGAGGCAGATCCACCTCCCGTTACACGACGTGCCCGATTTATGCTGGCAAGCTTGGGATTGTAGCGCTTGCGGCACAACGTCCTGGGGATGCCAGCTGATGAGACAGTGGCTATTTCCTCCTACGCCTGTTTAACCAACGCTGATTTGGGCGGGTTTCTCCCATACAAAACAACTTCTCTGTCTTTGACTGCTCTTACAAGAACGTCAGTCTCCTCGGCTGTGAACCGCTCCTGGCGTGCGCCTGGTAAATCCATCATAATAATAGCAACCCGCCATGGAACTTGCGCCCTTGCGTTTAAAAGGAATGTTGGATGACGTTCTGATTGGTTTATTTGACGTTACGCCCAAACCACACTTATGAATAATGAACCTACTTCACACCAACCCCTTATTGATTTGCGCCTGGCGCAAGAGTTATTTCTCCCGCGGGAAAATAGCAACAGCGCCCAAGAGCCGCCCACAAACTCACTTGCGCTTTGCACATCTCACTTGCGTTTTAGATCTTTAAATTAGCCCCTATATGTTATGTATGTATGTATGCACTTAGAGGGTTTTGCATCTGAACTCTCATGAGAATTTGTACATATTTCATGAGTTTGCTAATGCTTATGAATGAATCGTGCATAAACATACAATTCTCATGAAAAAAACAACAATGAAACCCAACCCTAACCCCAACGCCATTAGCCAACTCGTAAAACATGTATGAATTCTTGTGAGATAGCGTTGAGTCTTTAAATATATTTTGTCTATTATAACACAGACATTACTTGTAAAGAATCTAGGAGACAATATAAGAAACATTTACCTCGAAAAAATAAGATTTAAATTCCATTGGAGCATTTGAGATTGGCAGAATGATATTTCCCTAAGGCACAATGCAAAGTTGAGTTTGGTGGTGTGCCCCTGTGTCTCCTGGAGCCAAGCACACAACCTGTGTTAATCGGACACTCAATTGTGTCACATTTCTAAAATCACTGAACTAAATGCATTTATCTGTTTGATAATATAACCTCAGACCTCCAGAGTTTAATCAAACATTGTGAAACACATTATTTCTCACTTCTTAGATCCAGCAGAGCATTACTAATTTACAAACAAAGGAGAATTATAGGTATTAATAAATGTGCCAGGTGTGAAATAAAGAGGTGGCATGCCTGTAACCCGGAAAAGTTGAGATTTAGGTTTATTCATGCACTGATGATATTTTGCACATATGTGCACATTAAAATGTGTGTGCACGGATACACTGAAGCTGACAGAGTTTATGATTAGCAAAGTTTGTTAATGTTATAAAATGGGACTGACTGAATTAATACCCAACTAAATGGAAAAGACGACGACTCGTCATTCATAAATCATCTGTATTTGTTTCCTGCAGCATTATTTACCATTCATTTGAAATTTTTCCATGTTTAAGTACTGAAATCTAGAAGCTATACAGTAACTCCAAAAGTGTAAACAACACTGTTGCTCTGTGTGCTTATAACCAAAGTGGTCATGATTTGTCTGGACATCATGAGCAAGTGAGCCTCTGCTGGTAGAAGCTGGTTACTGCACCATTCTGCTGCCAAAAAGCATCCTAAAAAAACGTGTAATGTGTAGACCCACTGGACAACCACCACATGTCCCTAATTTAGCGTTAACTTACACTCAACAACACATGCACTTTGATGTGCCTTATCCAGAGACATGTTCCCGGATTTGGTTTAAAAACAGAAGGATTTAATAATCACATCTGGAATCCGTGTTGATCTACAGTACACTGGACTTTCGAAGGGGATTTACATAATACCAGGCTTATATAACCAAATTATTAATAGAATAAGTGGTAACTTTTAAACTTAAAGGAATCTAAAGGTTGACATATAAAGCATTATAATTTAACCTTGAAGTTGACCATTAGGGAAACCTCTGGCGAAAGGAGACAATGAGGTTACGGCATACTGAAGTATGAAGGATCAGGTGGTCAGGCTGAGTTCTTGCACACTACGAGGTCTAAAAGGCACAGGCACACACCACGGCTACCACAACAATGTTGCCGATAGTTGCAATGACAGCCACCCACAGCCAGATGGCATCGCTGGAGAACTTGCCCTCTTCTTCCTGTTCGGCTGGTCGGGAGAAGTTTGCATTGAGGTTGGAGGTGGAAGTCTGATGGGATGAATTGTCATTGCATGGAGAATCCATGAAGGCCCCGCTGACTGCTTGAAAATGCTGTAAGAAGAGAAAAACCCATAAGGTAAGGTACAAATTGTAGCACATATTATCACTGGGAGCGAAGTCAAAATGGCTTTGAGCAGTTTGATTGTGAAAGCATTTAATAATTGCTATGTTTATCACAATATTTTTTTAGAAAGGAAACGTTTTTCCCATCTGTGTCTGGTAAATGATGTCGGGATCTGGAGAAACAGGAGAATTTATTTTGTCCTGTTGCTTCCCTGATCACTGTAAAAATTCCTTGTTGCACTTACATTTTTGAGTTTAATCAACTTGAATTAA
Source organism: Paramisgurnus dabryanus (assembly GCF_030506205.2). Lineage (NCBI taxonomy): Eukaryota > Metazoa > Chordata > Actinopteri > Cypriniformes > Cobitidae > Paramisgurnus > Paramisgurnus dabryanus. Next base: position 9,528,816 of record NC_133345.1, on the reverse strand, counting down.
CAATTCATTTCTAATGTTTTGACTCAGCTGAGTACAAAAATACATTTGTCTAATGTAATTTTAAAAGCTTTTAGCAGTGATAAATGGTAATGCTCACTTACTGTAGGAAGGGTCCTCCAAGAAAACATACATTTATTCAAAAAATGAAAGATGTCTGTATGTTCTTTTAGAGCAGTCATGCTTTAGGCAACTATCAGTTAACCAAACTCATGATTTAGCATGACGACAGAGAAGGGAATACCACCACATGGCTTTTCAAAACATTGTCCTAAAAGGGGGCATACCATGAAAATTGGACTTTTTCCATGTTTAAGTGCTATAATTGGGTCCCCAGTGCTTTTATCAACCTAGAAAATGTAATAAAAAGAACAGCAGTAACTTTATTTTGGTAAACCATTGTCCACAAGCATGTGAAAAAATAGGTAATTGAAATTTGGCTTCCCTGGTGATGTCAGAAGGGGTAAATACCACCCCTTAATCTGCACTATCCAACCACGCCACTGCCATTTACTACAGAGATTTAAATAATTAGCATTTTTAAAGAAACCACACACAAAACGGCACATTTTTGCTCACACCAACAAAGTGGCAATTTCACATGCTATAAATTATCTGTATGATATTTTGAGCTAGAACGTTGCATATGTACTCTGAGGACACCAAAGTTTTATTTGACATCTTAACAAAGTCTTGTGAATTGGCTCCCTTTAAGACAATTAATCATTTTAATAACTTTCCTGTTAATGTTGAGACGCATGAGATTACACTATGCAGCCGAAATCTGAAAAATAAAAATCAACTCTAACCAAATCAACAGAAATTTAGATGAACTGGAATGACAACAAACAACAAATTCCCAATCTTTGCCTTTACAAAGTGCAGCTTTTTAAAAACTTCACTTTAAAGCTGTGAAAATGTCATTTACAAAGTTTCCCAACCTTTTTTGTCTCTGTTGACTCCACAACCCCATCATAAAGAATACCAAACAACACTAAACCAAACCCACTGTAAATATCTTCCTTTCCATAAAAATGGCATGAATGTGTTAAGATGATTCATGCAAATAAACACATCAGATATACAAGGTTACCAGAGTTTGGAAAAAATCAGCAATTTCAACATAAACTCCATCGTTAATAAAATCAGACCACCAAACGATCTTTAGCATTTGCAAAAGCATCAAACTGTCAAGTCATGGATGGATAAAGTCAAGATAATGTAAGGTGCGGATGTACAGTATACATACATGCATATAATCACAAACACACGCAGACACGCCTTGAAATTTGAATAGAGGTTAATTTTACAACAAGGATGACATAAAGGAGAGACATGCCTATAGTTATACATAAGCAGGAAATGTAAGTTAAAACAAATATAATTAAAGTACCTTTAGTCAGCTTTCAGTTCAAAACAGGCTGAAGAGTAAGATGTCTAACACATCACTGAGACAGATTGTATCGAGATCTGCATGTGTGTAAGAGCGAGAGTAATCTGACTGCAGGGGAATTGCTTCAAACAGATTACAGTCATCCTCTACTGATCTGCTGTCTTTATTCATCACACAGCAAATCCCACATTATTCAGCTACTGGAACGTCTATTACAAACAGCCAAAGCTGATTTTCCTGCTTTATCTAACCACCCTTTCTAGATTCACATGCATAACTACAGTATGTGCATATCTACATGTGTATTTAAGTGTTTGTGTGTCAGACAGTATGTGCTTGTGTATTTGATTGTTAGAGCATGTGTATGTGCTAAAACATCAAGGTTTGGGTTCCCTCTTTCTAGCTCAGTCAAAAAACAAGTAGTGTGGGTAATAATGGAAAATAATCAGCAAATGTACACTTTAATTGGTCAGGTATAAAGATAACCCGGTTTTAGGAATTCTTACATATTTTAAAAGTGGGTTTAAATACATATGAAACAAAAATGTATGATTATTAATAATAATAAAAAAGCAATAATGATACCCCAACCCTAACCCCACTCCTAAACTCAATGTCACAGGAGCAAAATCAAATAGTACAAAAAGTTGGCATCATATTAATTACCAAATATGTACAAATTGTCATGAGATCATGTTGTCTCTGCACAATAACTGCGATAGGAAAAAGTATATTTAATAATAGAAAATCACAAAGAAATAAAACTGGTTTTAAATATAAGACTCTCCTGCAATGGTTGAAAACATGTTTTTTTTTACTTTTATGTTGTAATTCAGAGGAAAACATTATGGTGCAGTTTCCTGGACAGGGTTTATCCTAGTCCCAGACTAATGGCACTTTCCATTGCATAGTACCCCACGGTTTAGTTTAGTTTGGGTCAGGTCAGCTCACCTCACTTTGGCGTGGTTAGCTTTTCCATCGAGTTTAGTAACACTTCGGAGTGGGAGGGATTATAGGCGTGTCGTTATATTTGCGCTGCATACTGCTGTGACATCATACACGTGAGAGCGTCGTTGTATATTCTTATACAGTTATTTATTTCTCAGTCCGCCACAAAATTTGAATTGATCACCACAAACAGATGTTTGCATGTCGCGTTTATCACTACCTCTGTCTCACATGACAGTTTCTGTTCAAACACCCGCGGTATCAGCCGACGGCGCTCCGCGGAGCCTCATTTAAGTTGCATTAAAGCATATATAATGCTGACGTGCTCACCGCGAATGTTACGCCACAAACGCAAGTCTGGAAAAACTTTTATGGTGTCACTGATTCTCAACCTGTGGATGTTTTTCATCGCTAAATGGGAGTTTGGGAACTTATAGCAGAGCAGATGACAACATGTACTGCACCCAATGGAAAGCTCCCAAAAGTAAGCTGACCCGACCCAAACTAAACCAAACCGTGTGGTACTATGCAATGGAAAAGCGCCATAAATGAGCCTATTTTCAAAAAAGTGGAGTGTTCCTTTAATTTAACATATCTTTATATATATCAGTGCCAGTAAGGTGTGTTTGTAAAAACTACTTAGATATCCTAATATTAATATAACTAAGGCCTAGTCCTGGATTAATCTATACACTGTCCACATCTTAAAAATTTATCAAAATAGCCAAAATAATATACACCCCAGTGAGCAACTTTGTAAATAACATCTGTGTACTGGGATAAATGGTGTAAATCTGAAACATCATTTTTCTTCGTCACCTCTTTCCTGTTTATTTGTTTCATCTCTCATTCTTAGTTAATAAACCAGCTTAGATTTGCTCTAGTGCTAGTTAGATCTTCTGCAAAATGCATTAAATATCATCCATCATCAATGTAATCCAGTTAAATTTCACTACATTACTACAGCATGTTTCATCAAGACCTCAAGGCATACTGTACTGTAAGTGGAAATATCTATCCAACGGTTTTGACAGTCAGATTAAAGAAAGTTTTAGCCTCAGGTAAAACAATATTTCTCATTTCTGCATGTTTATATTTGAATGTGTAAAGTTTTTAATAATATAATACTTACATTTTAGTATTCATAAACACACAATTTTGCTTAACAAAGTCATGAAATCTGTAATGATATTTCTTTGATCAATGGTTTAGAGATGCTATATTATATACAAACTCACTTGAGGTCTTGAGACTTTTTCTTGATTTTTCTTTAATTTGCCAGTTCTTCAAGTCAAAGATTGTAAAACCATTTTTTAAGTGTTTCACTAAATCTTTTAAGGTAATGATTTTTGGTTTGTCAACTTGACATCCTTGTTTGTTATTGACCCATGTAAAAGCTAAACAAGTGACACTTGCATGTGTGAAGCAGTAGAAAAAAAGTCTTGTAGACTAATGTTTGGTAAAATAATGTCACTATATCTATGTGACATGAATAAGCACTACTCATTCTCTATGAAAGTTCAATGTTGCTACCTATTCTGGATGAATCAGCTGGATGAGTGAGAAAGACCCAGCCTGCCCAATTCCCTCCGCCCTCAGATGCTCTGCCTCATCTGTCACTGAATTATGTTGCAGATATCGCTGTGACCTGCTGGGATAGATATGGGTGGAGCTGGATGACATTGCTTCTCACTGTCATTTCCTGCCATTGAGCTGCTTATGAAACTCTGAGATGCCTTTCATCTAAACTTTAGGAAAGTCTTTTGCACATTAGATCATATTTACTGTGTAAAGGTGGCACCGAAGCTGCATCTATGACACTTAGATGAATTTATAAACATTGTTAAATGTTGTTTAGACGTGGTACATGGATTTACACAGCAATTACAATAGCATGAGTTTCATGTTTTAAATATATATATATAAACATGTAAATGGGCATATAAACATATACAAACAATGAACATATGAATTTGAATGAATTATATAATTTGCTGGTCTGTTTTAATTATATAAGGTAATCAGCCAGACATTATTAAAAACACCAATATTAAATATATGTGAATTAAATATTAATTAAATTGTATGTATACCATTTTATGTAGCCTTAACATGGTGTATTGTCTGTTTGAATGCATACCAAACATTTCATAGTTTATTGTTTATAAACAGCCAGTCTGTGTCTATGGCACATCCAATCTTATCCAAGATGTAGACATGTAATTGTCTGTAAATAATTAGCAGTTATTTGCACTATACTCAAACTATGCATAACACATAATGAATAACTGATCATTTGCATTACCTTTCATAACACAAAACATGACTCTGATGTGATATTTGGACTCACTTTTAATCACACGCCACAACTATAATGACTTTTCCTAATTTTCCACATTTTGCTTTTCCTATTTCATAAGTTTAGTGTCTTGGATTAATAATGAGTATAGGTAATTTCATTTGTTATATCTTATATAATATATACACTGTACACTGTAAAGATTATATCATATGAACAAATTGATGTTACAAATTAAGTTAAACAATTTCAACCTAAGTTTACATAACTAAGTCAACTTATTAGAAGTCAAAATGTAAAAAAAGTAGGTAGCATAAGTTTGTACAAATGTGACGTGCAGTTGTTATTACAAGTTGTTATCATTTATTTATTTATTTATTTCATGTCATTTAATAAACTTAAAAAAAAATGTTTTAAAAATATTTCACTGATTATTAATCAGTGATTATTAGTATTACATTTTTTTATTACATCAATACTGTTTCTTAGCAATAGACTTACAGTACATGAATACGCAATCCTATACAAGATTAGACTTTAGTCAAAAAAAGCAAAAATTTAATTTCATGAGTTATTAAAAATACTTTAGCCAGCAAAAGTTTCTTGTACATAGTAGCCTACGTTACCTTGAAAACAACATTGAATTATATTACACAATATATAATAGCCTATGTGGCACCACTGAAATCTTTCCCAAAGATTATTCATCTAACAGCCTGACACGTCACATCTGTATAAACTTATGCTAATTATATTTCACTATAAGTACAAATACAAACACATGCACCCTTAAAAATATTCTGAACCAAAGAGAATGTAAATCATACCTGCGCTGCGATCAGTGATAACTCCATGTTTATCTTCTGCTGTGTGTCTGTGGTATGTGGAAAGATAAACTCTCTTCTGTGCTTCTCATTCAGAGGCGCGTCTCTCTCTATGCGCGCTGTTGCCCGGCTGCGCGCACTTGAAGTGAGTACAGCTGCGGACATGCACGAGCGCGAGCACATCATCCTTGCAGAATTATTTATGCGATTTTTTTCTTTGACAGTCAAATCATTTGACACTGCCCCACAGAACAACAGAACTATTGGAGTGTGAACAATATTGCTTTTATCATTTTGATGAATTATTGATTCACCTTTAGTAACATTAACAAAATTGGAGAGATTATAAAACTGTTTCCTTTAGCAATGCTTTTTAAAAGCTTTCTTAACTTCTATGTTATTTAAGGCTATGTAATGGCTTGTTTCTATGCAGTGAATGCATATTTCATTCATTCATGTCATTTAATAAACTTTAAAAAAAAATATATTTTTTACTGATTATTCACCAGAGATTATTAGTATTAAATTGTATTATTTCATCAGGTTTCTTAGCAAAACTTTAAAAACAATTAAATAGTTAGAGCTGCATGTTAAACTATTTGAAAGCTTTTATAACATGACATTATGCGCTTTAAAGAATATTCACATAGCGAATAATGCAATAGAAATATCACTCAGCAACACTTAACCCTTACAATTCATATGATGTGAAACAATGGCTTTGAACGAGGTGAAACATAATGACTTTATGAATCATCAAACTATTTGTTATTCTTATATGTTACAAAGCCATTTTTAGTTTTTTTTTTTCTTAGAAATGTCACGTTCCCTTTAAATTGTGCATTGAGTCTCCTGGGTATAACAGCATCTGGAAAATGACTGCATAGCATCACTAATTTTCTAGGGTTACTGTATATCTGCCAAACAATTTGGCACATAAGTCACAGGTTTACTTTTGACCAGATGTGTAATGGGTATATTAAAAAAATATATGCACGTTTACTTCTATGTATAGAGCAGAAATGCTTGTGTTATGAAGTAAACCTTCATGGTTTAAAGGAATTCTTAGTCATTCTGATCCAATCTGTTATTCACAGATGTCTTATTGCTAGAAGCTTGAATCACTTTAAACTGTTTCATATTATTAATCTTCAGGCTAAAACAATTTTTGCGCATTTGCTCTATTACTGTAAGTTATAGCAAAAAATGAGGAACAACTTCAGGATGATGGGAGCAGACGCCTCATGTGGACAAACAGCATTGTAAAATCAGTGTTGGAGAATAAGTGTTGAAAGAGAGAAATAAAATCCATTATAATGCCTCCAACACTATAAAAACAAGAGTTACTTTAAGTGTTTACCACCCCTTTATTAGTTACCTTACGTTTATGCATTTGATAATAACCTACTGTGCTACAGTCAAGTTTAATGTCCCGTTTTGTGGTTCTGTGTTTATAATACTGTACAGTGGACAGTAGATACAGCCACAGGCACTGGTGTGAGCCCTGATCACGCATGATGAGATTCAATGCTGTGCATTGGTGTGTTTATGTGCCCAGTCTACCTTTGACTCAAATGTTCATCATGTGACATGACATTAGCAGACCTGCTCTGTGTGGGATTGATGGGCTCATCACGTTGCAGGGTTTGTTAATGCTTCATGCAGTATACAGTACTGTGCCAGCTGCTAATCTGTGTGATATAACAGCATGAGACCTTGAGATGAGATTTGAGCTGGGAAAGCGGGGCTTCATGCAAACGTCTGTATATTTAGTTTTGCCTATATGTTTATGCATTATTTAAAATGATAACAGTGTTAGAGATATAGCAAAGAATTTGTCTACATTGTTTCATAAAGTTTAAATTAGAGCAGGTAAACAAAGCCCACCATATTCAAATTTCAAAATTTGTATATTCCTTAGAAACTACTGAAGTTATTAAAGCAATGCAATATGAATACGGTACTTAAAGCTATTGTAGTATCTTGAAGAATTTATTTCACTAGAACCATTTATAGGGACATAAAACAAATAATAAGATAATAAGAATGCAGGAAGTAAACAACCAAATTAAACATGGACTGATATGAGGGTAAGACACTTTGTGCAGGAACAGATGGGACTCCTCAAGATCACAGAGCTCCCACACGCACACACATACACACACACGCGCGCGCGCGCACACTCATTTTATGAAACATGACAGAATAAAGGAACAGAATGTGTCTTAAACTGAGATGGAAATAAATTGGTTTGGGGTGTTTACCCAGCACTCCTGTCAACAGGACAGAAAGAATGATGGGTGCATACTGTTTAGTGTGAGTGGCATTGTGAGAATAAGAAATGGATTTAATATTCATATTCTGCAGCACAGCACTTTAATCGGACATCTGTAAAAGGACAGCACATTTGGTTTTTACAAATTTAAAGATATTTTAAGTCAAAAAGCAAAATAATTGCTAACATGAAGTTTGTATAACACTTAAATTTCTCCTTCAGTAAACTGTCTTTGGCAAAAGTTTGAGAATTTACTGTGAGATTATTTTCAGATTATCTGCCTGCCACTGCGCCGCAGGTCGTTTCTCAATCCAAAGCCTGCAGCCTCGAGGTCGCATATCTAGGCTGCCTACGTCATCGAGAAGACTGTTTAATAAGAATTTAACTATTATAAAGTTGACAATTATTCTATAGTTAAAAAATTGTAGTAATATGATTATGACTTTCAAATGTAATGCTTAAATAAACCATGATTGATGACGTATGAGCCTGCGGAGGTCGCATATGCAGGCTGTACACGTCATCAATCATGGTTTATTTAAGTTAACGCATTACATAAGAAAAGGACATAATCTTGGTTTACGTTGTACCACTGATTGAGAAACAACGATTTAGAAAACTTTAATCAATATTTTTCTTTAATCAATACGTTTCTGTTATTCCATTTTTGGCAACTAGTCGGCGCTGGATTACAAGAAGTAGGCCTATGATGCAACAAAAACTTTGAATGCTGAACGTAAGAGTCTTTCATTTTTGTGATGTCGTTCTTTTCTTCTTTGTTTCTCTATTCAGTTAAGATCGCTTGTGTACAATATAACGCATCCTGTGCAAATAACACAATGTAGCCTACTGTGATGACTATTTTGCATCTTTATACTTTTTGCAAATACACATGCCGTTTTATAACATAAACAACAGAGGGCGCAATAGCACTGATTAAATGTGATTCATTTTCAAGAAAAGAATCCACAGAAATACATCTCTCTCAGTTTAAGCTTTTGAGGATTATTGAAAACCATTTAGATTACACAGAACGTGTGTTACAGAGACAAAGTGTTTGATTAGTTTTTGTGGATATTTTGCTCATACTGTTAGTTAGTTATTGTTAAAGATGATTTTACCTCTTGAATGTCTTTGCACGCACCACAAGTCATTTTAACAAACCCTACAATCCATAATGGTTTAATGATGTGCTATTTTAAGCTTGTTGTGTTAAAATTGATTGTTATGGTCTGTCAATGTATAGATAAGATGTAGAGTGCTTTCATTTATTGTTATAAATTAATACTGGGTCCAAGGAAATCAATAAGTCAATGTATAGATCACTAGTCACTTTCTACAACCTATCAGATATGACCACCACAAAATTTGATGCAGGTCAATATTTCCTACAATGAAATGACATAGTGTTGTAGTACTCGTGACTAGTGGCCTTGTCTCAGTCTAGACTGTCTTGTCTCTGTCTCAGCCACTCAAAGTCTTGGTCTTGACACTCTCTGGTGCTGGTCTTGGTCTCGGTTTAGGTTTAGGTGGTCTCGACTACAACACTGGTTTCATGTTTTGGGAATCTCTCTGAGGGAAACACAAGAAAAAGTCTTTTACTATGTTGGGATTCCCATGCACCCTGACATTTTTCTCTAGTTTGTGACACTCTTCATATCTTTTACAATGTGGCATCAAAGACCTCATTCATAGACAGTATAAAGGGCCACACAAAATCAGCTTGTGTATTAGCAAACTTATGTGAGAAACTTTTCTCCAACAACCACAGTGTTGGTTTATCATAAAAAAATTGTAAATGTTTAGTTCTGTAGCAATTATAAGCATGTCTCACAGTGAATGTGCCGTGCTTAGTGCAGGGCTACTGGTGGGCCAAATGCGGCCCTCCAATCATCTTTTTCCAGCCCGCCGGTCATCTTTGTCTAATTTAAAACCAGCGTGGTTACTTTTACCTTTCCACTGTACATGACAAATGATGGCGAAAAACTGGGAAGAGAAGATCAGAAATGGGCTGCGTGGGATGCCAACCATCTGCAGGTGCATAATTATTGGATCCAATTTTGAGCTTTGGATGCATAAAAAATAACCTTGTGTAACTACACGTGATCTTCGCTCGGCTGATGCTGGTCTTTTAATTGTTCTGGTTACACGGTTAAGAACAATGGGTGATAGGGCGTTTTCATCGGTTGCCCCAAGTTATGGAACTCTTTGCCTTCTGAGATCAGAAATGCAGCTTCCCTGAAAAGGTTTAAAACATCACTAAAAAACTCATTATTTTAAGGAAGCATTTGGGTGATATAGTGTTTCTTGTGGTTTTTATGGTTGTATCTTAAATGTTTATTTTATGGCTTCTAAGTGTAAGGTTTTTTTTTTACTTTTATTTATTCTTCCTTTTAATTCTTTACTTCCATTGTTTTATTATGTGTTTTTTATCACCATGTCTATTTTATATATCTAACTTTTTTACTTATGTTAAGTGCTTTGAGAAATGAGTTTTAAAGGCGCTATACAAAATAAAGATATTATTATTATTATTATTATTAACTAAACCGCATGACATGCTGACCAGAAGTGATGTATTTCAGTGTATTCCAATCAAAACACTGTGTGCAAGGTGAAAATTATTAAATCTTTTTAAAGGCGGGGTGCATGATCTAACCAATGTTGACATTTGAAATCAACTAAACAAACACGCCCCTACCCCAATAGAATCTGGACCTTCTTTTGATAGGCCCGCCCTACACATATGTAACCCAGGCGACAGTGTCGGTTAGTAGACACGCCCCTTACTCCTGATTGGCTACAAGTGTGTTTTTGTAGTCAACCAACTCCCTTTTCAAAAGTGTTTTTCAAAAATCACGCACACCACCTTTAACTTTATCAGTAACACTTGAATCCTTTAAAAACGATTGATTAAATAAATAAGTATAAATACATTTGTAGATTCTTCCACGTTGACACGGAATAAACTGAAATTTCATTACAACTGCCAGTAGGGGACGAACTCCGACCATCGTGTCTGGATGTGGTGTAAAATTAAAAAGATTAAAGGTTAAACCTATATATCTTTAAAATATTAAAATAGAAAACATGAAGTGCAATTTTAGTCATTAGGAGAAGACTGGCGATATCTTGAAAAAAACTAAAATGTAACAATTTATAAAAATTAAACAGTTATAAACAAAAGAAGTTTAAGAGATCTGCATGTGTTGATTATTTACACTTGCACTTTTTTGTGCAATGTTCATAGTTGAACTATAAGAATTTGGTTCTTGCAATGTTAAACTGCAATTGTTTTTAAATGCTAAACAAGAAAATATGTTTCAGAAATTAAAAGGCAAAAAACTGGATACAAGAAGTGTGCATCTTTTTGAAAATGCATGTTTTTTTTATTTATACCCTAATAATATATAATAATATTAATAGATAATAATAAAAGATTATATATTAAAAAATATAGACCTAAAAGGTAAAAATAGGTGTAAAAGTTTGACCCGCATCATATTTACAATTTTAAAATCTGTCCTTCGAAGAAAAGATCTCTGGTTTAGGGTAACATTTCCCTACTGAATGATTTAATGAATGACTTTCGGAAATGTTTACGCAGACGTCCTTCATCCGGCACTGTCATATCTCTCTTGAACACCACTTAGTCCTTATCAGGACCTTCATATTAAATATTGATCATAAATAGTGTCATAGCATGTAAGTGCTTTATTAAAAACCTGCAAGGCCAAAACCTCTTACATTTTTTTTTTTTTTTTTTTAATGCAAACCAATGAGATTAAAAGAGTCAAGTAATGAGTCGAATACCACTTGATGATCTCCAATTTGCAAAGTCAACAAACGTTTGATAAAAAGTGAGAAATGATTAATTCACATGCACTGTTCACTATTATTAACATAGTAAATCTAGTGTAAAGAGAAGTGTGTGAGACATTATCCTGCAGGTTTGCTTGGGGCAACAGTGTTTTCGCGCTGGTTTTACCATTGCAATGCGAATCTTGCGTTGCACCCTGTGAATATTTCATCAGCCTCTCTTCTAAAAATAAAAGAGCCTGTATGAAACACAGATATTTTGATGGAATTCGGCAGGACTCCGCCTCCTCCCCATGTTTTCTCATTCTGGCATATGTTACGCCTCTGTCCCCTCTGTGTCAGCTTTATCTGTCTCTGCATACCTACTATTTCTCTCTCTGTGTCTCTTACTACATCCTTAGTTTCCTGACTCACATGTCTTCAGCAGGCTGCTTTTGATGCGGTAAAAGTCTCCCTGGAGGCAGTTGCTAAGCAACTGGCTACTGTTGGATTATGGGTTAAATCAGAAGCAAGAACCATGGGAGATGGTCTGTTATGTGTGTGTGTGTGTGTGAGGCTGACTCAGGCCAACTGAATATGGTAGAGACCTCATTCCCCGAAAACTCTGTAATAATGGATGTTAATGGAGGAAATTTAGCATCCTAAAATATCTGTATCCCTGGCAACAGCTTTACTCCCTGTTGGCAATATTTGTCCATATGATGAGTGTTATGAAAAGGACAGTTTACTCACCTGTGCATATGAGGAGTTTGAAAAGTTGAAAAGAAAGTGCAGATTCATGGTAGTCGTTTCTTATAGACAGCAATGCATTTGACAGCACAGAGACTTAAATCTACATCTAAGATTACTCTCTTGAGAAAAAGATCTTAGTAGTTTTGTATATTTTAAAGGTACATTCCACTTTTTGTGAAAATATGTTCATTTTCCAGCTCCCCTAAAGTTAAACATTTGATTCTTACAGTTTTGGAATCCATTCAGTTGATTAGCGGGTCTGGCGCTAGCACTTTTAGCATAGCTTAGCACAATCTGTTGAATCTGATTGGACCATTAGCATCAGGCTAAAAATAACCAAAGAGTTTCAATATTTTATTTAAAACTTGACTCTTCTGTAGTTACATCATGTACTAAGGGTGACGGAAAATTAAAAGTTGTGATTTTCTAGGCAGATATGGCTAGGAACTGGCATAATAATCAGTGACTTTGCTGATGTAACATGGCTGCAGCAGGCGTAGTGATATTACGCACTGCCCGAAAATAGTTCCCTTGGTTATTCTCAATAGGAATATATATATATATATATATATATATAATTATTCTACTGTCAAAAAAAATGTCAAAACTGGTACCTTTGTCACTGGGGCAGCACCCTTTCAAACAGTGCACATAGTAAAGAGTCCATATTAATACCTTAGATGTACATTTTGATCCAAAAAGTGCATATTAGTTGCTCAAAGGTACATATTAATCTTAAATATATGCATTTTTTACCTACTGTAAATGGTTTTATATTAGGACCTTTAAAACGGGTACTGCCCCAGTGACAGCTTGGGACCATTTTTTTGACCATTTGTTCTGGCATTGTATCTACAATCTATAGCTTTATACTCTTCCATTAAGTCAATAACTTTCTAAATGTCACTCATTTATGCTTAAATTAACCATAACTTTGATGTGAACTCCCAAGCTATGAAGCAGAAACTTGCAATGAAATATTTGGACTGATATGGGCTCATATTGGCATAAAAAAAATATAGTAATGGGTGCTATAAAAACTGAAATTTGCTGCATTTCAGAATATTTTTCAGTTGGACAATTCACAATCAAATTTACATTGTATTTGTTTATATGTGCGTGTGTGCATGTGCATGCATGCATGCATGTGTGTGCATGTGCATGCATGCATGCATGTGTGTGCGTGTGTGTTTTGTGGCCAGTGATATGAATGAATCAGTCTGTTACTGTCTCTGGGATCTTCCATGTGAACCGAGTGGGGGTGGCGATGGTAGGGGTTTACAGAGAGTGGGTGAGCAACACAGAGGAAGAAAAGAGCAAGGGAGGGAGTAACTGATGAAGAGAGAGAGAGAGAGAGCAGCTCTGAGCAACACTGAAAGGAAGAGTCACGTCGAGAAGATGCCAGACAAAATACAAAGTGAAGAGGAACAATCGGAGCAGATAACTTGTATGCAAATATAGATGGGACTGATTTCTCCCGCACGGACGAAAAAAACTTACCACAGATTCTTAAACCAAAGGCTGCAGATTAACGTCAGAGCAAATTTGGGACATTTCAAGTCATCTGGATATTGGTTGAGGTAACTGATGTTTGCTCTTTTATGTCGGAAGGGATGGAGATATTTAAAGCCTGAGCAAAATGGTACCCTGATGCCTCCACCTCCCACCAATCCAGCTCTCTTTGGGAACTTATTGCAGGATCGTTCTGACCTTTGACCGCTTATCTTGCCATCTCTGTCTATTTTTTCCTTGGCTTGATCTTTAGGTCTTCCAAGAAGGCGTCTTTCAGAAGCAAGCAAAAGCTGTCTTCCAGTAAAAAGAGAATCAATCTTCCATTAGAAGAGTCTTCCAGCTTGTATTGCAACATAGAAGGAAATCGTAATTACTTAAGTTCCATCTTTAAGTGAAAAATGACTGGCATTTCTGAAAGAAAGCAGAAAGGATCATTTCTTCAACCAAGAATAACAACTTCTGTCATCCTACATTTAGACACAGTTGATTAAATTCAACACAAGCTGGCCAAGGCGAGCATCCAATGCCTACTTGACGAATGAGGGCAGCAGGATCGACGAACTTCAGGATGACGACTTTACAGCAAAAAATAACACAACCATAAACCAGCTTCGTCACACAACACATCAACAAGCTACATTTCTCTGCACATTCGGATGCTAACTCACTTTTGTTCTCGAAAAAGATATTGAGTTTTAGATAAGACGTCAAGAACCAAAAAAGCAGGAGGATTGATCTAAAACATCTTTACAGCTAAGAAGAATTTTTTAAGAAGCAGAATCTGGTGATAATTGTGACAGAACTGGACCAGGCGGACGACAAGGTGCAGGGGCACAGGACCAGGGCTGCAAGGGGCTTCCAAAGGCTGTCACAGGTCCTGAAAGCATGGATCCAATACAGGAATAAACAACAGGACGGGAAGTATCACCTTACCGACTGGTACAATGTGTGGTGAGTAACGGCACTGTGTGAGAGCTTCACATGAGTTATTTGGCTGGATTCATTTGGTTTTATTCTTTAAACAATAAGACTTAATGCTTTATAAACATTAATGATAACTAAAGGGGTTGTGTAGTGGTCACCATCTATCACTGATTGATTTAATTCTGTGAAAAAAAATGTAATCATTATATCAGTTTTTACAATAACCCTCTAGCTTAAAATTATATTGCAGAAGGCAAATGATTTTTCTGAAATACTTAGGTATGTTAATTCATCTTTGTTTGTTGCATTGCTGTCAATGTTATGGTTGGAGTAAAGGACATGAAATGTGTTGGTTTCTTGTACATATGCCTCCAAATGTGCTTCAGCTGACAGCTGAATTATGCCAAGGTGGATATTCATTTCCTTAAACTGTTGATGCTGTACGATCAAAAGATGTCATGACTTCAGGTCAAGGGATCCCTCATTTTTTTTTTTTCAAAATTGAAAATCCTGTTATCATTTACTCACTCTTATGTTGTTACAAACCTATATCACTTTCTTTGTTTTGATGAACACAAAGAAAGATATTTTGAGGATTGTTTGCAACCAAATCATTCATGGGCTCCCATTCACTTCCATTGTATTATTTTTATAATCCTGCTATGGAAGTGAATGGGGCTCATGAACGGTTTGGTTGCAAACATTCCTCAAAATATCTTCTTTTGTGTTAATCAGAACCAAGAAATGTATACAGGTTTGTAACAACATAAGAGTGAGTAAATCATGACAGAATTTTGGGTGACCTATCCCTTTAAGTAAACTGTTCAATCTGATTATGGGTGTCTAGCTAGTTAGGGCACAAATTAGTGTCCTTAAGCCATTTCTAATGCTGATTTTCCAGTGCAGTGGAAAGAAGACAACAGATTTATGATTTCTTTCCTGGCTATAGCTCTACAACAGGGAGTTTAAGTGAAGGGAGGGGGTGGAGGGGACTTGATCCTTGAACAGTCTGAGCTTCATCACCTCTAATGGCCTCGAGTGATTGTACACAAGTTATTGATGCCCATAAACACCCCCCTGGGTGTTAGAAAATCTGTCCTCCTTAAGTGTGACAAATGTGAATCACTGTGAAGGCAATGATCAGGCATTCGTCTTAGTGGGAAATTTCTCTTCTCATGTAACAACTCTGTCTTCCTTACTAAAAGTATATATAATTTACCAATTATTTACATTTTACTATAGATTCATATCTCCATGAATTCTCACATTTGAGAATCATTTTGTGGAATGCTCATCATAGTAACAAAGCTCTGGACAAATTAAAATATATATAAACAAAATGTAAATATTGTAAAAATAAAATAGCCTACTCATCCCAAAAAGACACCTAAATCAAAGGTTTGGAGTTACCTTAAAGCAATCAATTAATTGCATGCAGAAGTTGATTACAATCATCTCTTATAATCTGTAAAAGTTCATGTTAATTTGGTAGGACCATGTCTGCCAAAGGTTTCCATACAGGTGTGCAGGATTGGTTTCATATGCATCACTGCATTACTGAAGAAGTTGATTACAACCATTTCTGCAGTGCCATGCAGGAGAATTGATTCAAATGGTTTCAATTAACTTTTTATACCATTAGCAAAACATTTGTTTAATCATTAGTAAGAACTCTTTGCTACCAGTGTAAGAATCACAGCATCTCCAAATTGCATAGGCAGTGTTTGCTTCAGGACCAGTGGCGGCTGGTGACTGCTCTTCCGAGGGGGGCAAATTCAAAATATGTGTTCAGAGTGTCATGTGTATTGTTCGTGTTTTCAAAATATGTGTTTGTTGCGTCATGTGAACCATGTGCATCACGTGTTTTGTCAAAATAAGTGCCTGCTGCACACGCGTCAAAACTGTTAATGATTAAAGAGACGCTCACATTCACAAAATACACGCAAGACTCTCCCTTAACAGTAAACTCTGATTACACATGAGATTATACGAGTATCTGGCAAAGGCGAGCGTTTTTTTTAATCATAAACCCTTTAGACGCGTCTACGGCAGGGACTTATTTTGACAAAACACGCGATGCACACCACAAACATGACGGGCTACATACATGTTGTGACGAACTTCGCATTGTGCGCCCTCGAAAAAAGACGTCACTGGCCACCACTGTTCAGGACTTACATATGACATCAGTACTGGCCCCCCAATGATTCACAATACAAAATACCAACAATATTGTCAGGCTAAAATTGATTAATGTTTGCATGAACTTCCTAGAAATGACAATATGCTAAATTATGAACATGACATGTTGAGAGTGCAAATAAATTAAACAAACACACCATTTACATTTATGCATTTGACCGACACCTTTATTTGTGATTTGCAGTGCATTTAATCTATGAGCTCTATCTTACACCCGATGCAATGCAGCGCAATGCGCAACGCAAGTGTCTTTTGCTAGTTTCCAAGCTGCGCAATTATCATTTTCAAGTTTAGCGCCACTTTGTTTAAATAGCAAATGCATTTGCGCCCCCTTTTGCGCCCATGGGCGTTCTGGTCTGAAAATGAGGTGTGTTCAGGCGCATTGTTGGCACGTTGCTATTTTTAGGCAACTAAAATAGACTACGCCATTGACCAACAAAAACCTGGTCTAAAGTCAATGCCAATATGTTTTTTGTTATTTAAAGAGCGCATTAGTAATATGCTTAAAAAAAACTGACGCTGTCCAAGTGCTGAAATGTGCGGAGAGCCGTTTGTAAATTCTTTATCTCCTGTTTGTTACAAATAAAGTATTTTTAGAGTACAAACCTTTTCTTGTAAATTATTTTTTGATGAAATTGGATAGCCATACATTTAAAGCAATTAAAAGCCTGCTTTTTTACTTCCATGAGTAAAAGAAAACGGGTTTTAAAGGTTTTAATAAAAAATAACAATTTCAACACAAGTGAAAAACAACACAATTAATTTACATTAATCTTAAACTGGGGATCTTCTTCCTCCGCTTAGTTTTTCAGTTTACAAAGTCCGTCATCTAAATAGGGATTAGGCATAGCGCCAGCGCAACTGGCTTTTAAAGGGGATGAGAGCTGAGACTCTCATTGGTTTATTGCACATTACACCCAAAATACTCCCATTACTCATTAAAAAAAAGGACCAACCCCTTTCGACCATGCGTTCGGCGCACAAACCATTTTTCCCATTGTTAAATTAGCATAAGTGGATTCGGACACGCCCATTTAGACGTTGTGCTGTGCGCTTTAGACAATGTGCTTAGATTGTTAAAATAGGGCCCTAAATGTTTAAATGTGTGTTCACTGGTATTTGAGCACACAACCTTTGTTTTTTTTATCGCAATGAGTTACCATTTGAGCCAAAGTAGCACATGGCAAAATACTATTGCAAATTTGCATCAAAACACTGTATTGTAGAGATTTAATGTATTGCAAAACCTATTGCATAAATGATGAGGAATGTGTAAAGGTTTTCTTCCATTTTAAGGATTATGTTTATTTTGCGTTTCCAGCTGTGCACTTTTATGTTGCTGGCTTGATTTTATTATTTGCATTTTTCCCATACTGCAGCCCTATAGAATGTGACCCAGTTTTGGCTTGCAACACACCATGTGCATTAGCATGTATTTACATTGATATTTTCATTGTGTGCTTTGTAAAATGTCTTGAAGCCCAATTGATTACCACGGATGTAACCACTGCTCCAGCTGTGACACAAAGCTGAACATGACAGGAAAATTTAATGAAATGTAAAAGTTATAATAAATTAGTAAAACGATCAATCCAAATCTTGTGCTCAGGTCTCTTTTCGCCCCACCATGGCAGCATGAATCATCAACTCTCTGCGTGGGTGTATTGGTGAGAGAGAGGGAGAGCGAGAGAGAGAGAGAGTCTGTGTTCACATGTACATGTTTTTGTGATGTATGTGAGTAGGATGCTGAGAGAATGACCACATTAGTAAATATTTCTGTTATGACACATTAACGTGTTTAAAGTTTTCCTTTTACAAATACGGCACACAGTTCTAGTACTTTAAGGAAGTAACGATGCACAATCATAAGTCTATTCTCACTTCTTGGGAATGCCGTTGTTGTGAAATTCTCACTTTCTGTGGGCCTTAAGGTCTTCAGCATTGACTTGGTTCAGTGACCCATAGTAATCTCATTATTTCCTCTGTTACACAATCACCCAAAACTCTGTGTGCTTTATGCTCATCATTTCAATGCAGTGGGTGTGTTTTAAATCACATCTATGCATGTATTTGCCTTATTTACATCTTTTCCATGGACCTCTCTCTCTGTCTGTCTATGAACTAACAAACATCCTAGCATTTTAGCAGCCCAGCATCTTGCATGTATATTATAAGATAGATTCTTATTCTCTCTCTCTCTCTCTCTCTCTCTCTCTCTCTCTCTCTCTCTCTCTCTCTCTCTCTCTCTCTCTCTCTCTCTCTCTCTCTCTCTCTCTCTCTCTCTCTCTCTCCTCTCTCTCTCTCTAATGCACTAAATGGCAATGCCGTGGTTGGATAGTGCAGATTCAGTGGCAGTATTATTATTATAAGATCCCCTTCTGACATCACAAGGGGAGCCAAATTTTAATGAAACATTTTTTTTCACATGCTTGCAGAGAATGGTTTAACAAAACTATGTTACTGGGTCGTTCTTTACACATTTTCTAGATTGATAGAAGCACTGGGGACCCAATTATAGTTCTCAAACATGGTGAAAGTCAGATTTTCATGATATGTCCCCTTTAAAAGACGTCTAATAGATGTCCAAACAGCCCAGATTGGCTTAAACAAGGCAAAATGGGTCTGTCAGTGAAAATTTTATAGATGTCTAACCATAGCCCAAAACGAAGAAAATAAATAAATAAACCCAAACCAGTCCCTCCAGAAAAACGTGATTATGCGATCGCATGATTTAACACATATTTATGTGGGGGACGCATTTTTGTTGAAATACGCTGTACTTTCACAGCATAAATTGCAGATTTCAGTGCACAAAATATGCGTGGCTTGCATAATTTCATAATCTCTGCATTTTCGTAGCAAAAATCACATATATCTTAGCAGAAAGTTGAAAACTGTTGCATTTACCTCACACAAGTGCAGCCATGTCCCCTCTTGCCATGTGAATGTTATGAAGTGATGTGATTATGTGACGTAAAGATCATTGAAAAGCTGCAAAAGTTCCCGCAATTTTTGCAAGTTCCCGCAACTATCACAAAAAAAAAAATTCTGGAAGGACTGCCAAACACCTTGTTATCACTGTTGACTTTGTTTACATGGTGGGATACATTTTTTTTGCAAAAACAAAATGTAACCAAATTCAAGCTTATTTTGGCTATAATGCGTTACTCATACCGAACTATATCTGGTCTTTAGATAACCTAGATGGTAAAATGATGGATAATGGTTGCTGGGATGGTAGTTTTATTATCATATATAATTGATTAAAGGATTTCCGAGCATCTAGATTTCAGTCCAGTTTGAAATAATGCTAAACAAAGTTACTTTGAAGTTACCACGAAGTTCTACTTTAATCGTTAGAGGGAATTCAGTTCACCTTCTAAGGTGAATCCAACCTGATTTTTAAATGTATTTAGAGACATCTGCTATGTGAATGTCCCCAACTTGTCTGGTCAGAGAGAGTAAACCAGCTTGGTGACTTTGAAGGCAGGCAGAACTAGGCCATAGACGGTCCATTAGGGAGGAAGATCTGCTATTTTGAGTCCTTGGGCATGAGAGGTCTTCATGTCAGACTAATAGTGTTTTTGGGACTTGAAAAGAAAAGAAATGGACATCAAATAAAATGTCTGGGCTTTGATATTTTGAAAATAAGCCTGCTGAAAAAACCTAAACAGGTCAAAGTTTTAGAGCATTCTGTAATTATTTATTTTATGTGGCATTTTCATTTCTTTTAAGCGGTTTTGTCTCATTCTTCTCTTCCTGTTTCCTTGTGATAAAGCTATTGTTTTCGTCTTATGGCCGAAACTCAGGAACTCAGGCGCAGACGGTCATCCAGCAGGCCGCTCCACTAATCCAATGAGAACTAGAGCATAAGTCCAAATCTCAAGACACTTCATTGCTTTGATTGTTTTTTGTGCCAGATAGAAATTTGGCATCTCTTCAGATGGAATAATATTGATATGATGTCACCTGGCTGCTCTCTCTTCCAAATAGTGATGTTTATATACAGTAGGGTCATTATAGGTCAATAATTCAGAATGTCTAACTGTTTATTCTTACTTTCTGAAAGTGTTCTTGTGGTGTGTCCCATTTTGAATATTATAACCTAAATAGTATTTGAAAAATTTGTAGTAGTGTGCCCTAAATTCTAGTATGTTGAAATGAGTATCATTTGCAGTGAGAATAATCCATGTCCACATGGGTTATGTTACCTGATATCCATCAAAAAGATAAGGAAGTGATGCTTCACTGAATAAAATATATATTCTTTAAATATAATATAGTAACCATTACTTGCTAAGATGCAAGAATCGTATTTTAATCTGTGTAATTGTTAAATATCCCAATGTACATTTAGATCAATCACTTATGTTACGCAATAGTATGTACTCGTAACTGCATACTCTTTTGATATGCACTCACATACTTTTACATCACAAAAATAGGACATACTTTTTGTGTATATTAATGTGAACTACGGTGAACATTGGGGCTTTAAGGGCCATAAACCCTAAAGCCATCCTGGTGTATATGACTTCATTTCTTCAGCCAAACACAATTTAAAGCTAGGCCTATATTAAATTTAGAGTCATTTTAGGCTTCTTGTAATGGTACTGAGTAGTGGTCACGTGTTTGAAGCCCATCCATCATCAGAAAATTAAATTGATACATCTCCGGTGGGTAATGTCCAATGTGTCTCATGAATGCATGTTCTCTCATGACACATATCATGACTACTCATAAAACTCACAAAAGTCAATAATCGTCTTATATACCGACATGGAACCTAGATTTTTGTGTATCTGTATCTGAATTCTTTTAATTGTGTATATGCAAGTTATTGGCCTCATGCTTTAGACTTTATTCACAGTTCAAATCCCTTGAAAAGTCTTTAAATCAATCTCATGGTTTTATATAATTAAACGCATCACATCATCATTTTCAATTAGTTTATTCCTTATAATAAGACAAAATAACTAGCAATAATTTTAAATGCAGAAGATAAGTTTGTAAATCTGCTATACTAAATTGAAAATAATATGCTGCTTCCAACATGAAGCATTATGTAATATAGACATTTCAGAAACTGAATGACACCTTCGAAGTTAAAGTAAAAGGACCGATGATGAACAGCTGAGTGGAAAAGGTTTAACATTTTAAAGAGTTCCTTTTAAATTGATTTTGTTGGTTTTTAAGGCAAACTTTCTGTCTTACACACTTAAACTCATTTTAATCTACAGTATAACATAATTTTTTTCTGAGTGTCCTCTTTTTATTTATTTATTCACACACACACACACACACACACACACACACACACACACACACACACACACACACACACACACACACACACACACACACACACACACACACACACACACACACACACACACACACAAAGACTTTCATCAGATATATGGTGATAAAGCCGCAGTGGCTGGTTACACACGGGTCAAGGTGAACCATTAAATATATGGACACTCCTTTGGTAGTTTCAGCAGAAAGTAGGAGACCTGTCACAAGGCCAGAGACCACAGAGACCCAGAAACCCATCTTCTCCTTGACAGACGCCCAAGGGACAGAAAATTGAGTAGTCTGAGAGCGGTTAGACTGAGAGAACGATGATATTGAGTGCTCTCTAACCCTTCAGTGGAAATTTAGAAAAGAGAAAGAAAGAAAGAAAGAGAAAGAACTTCTACTGTTTGCATTGTACCATAGAGTATGTGTCCTGTTTATACTCGGATAGGGACTAAATTTAACCACATTAAACACACTTGTGTCTCCTTGAGACCCCTTATAATATTAATATTGCAGCATAGGCACTTGTAATGTGAGTATGTCTGAAGGGTTATGACTAATGTATGATTTGTGGACTGAACTGAAAGTGTATCACTGGACTTCTTTCTGAATTTAAACTGCATGAACAGATGCTTTCAGTCAGAACAGACCGAATGACCTGGTGAATTCATGTCAGTTAATAAATATTTACTGTACATACACTGTTAATGGCTTTCCAAACCATTAGAAGAGTCGAAGCAATAAACTAAAAATGATAGGTTTTTTCAACTTATGTTTGGGTAAAACAGACAAACCCTTCTGTTCAATTTAAAGGGCACATATGATGCCCATTTTTACAAGATGTAATATACAGTAAGTCTCAGATGTGTCTAGACTGTGTTTGTGAAGTTTCAGCTCAAAATACCCCACAGATAATTTTGCATGTCCAAAATGCCTTTATTTGTGTGGGAGCAAAAAAAAGTGCTGTTTTCATGTCTGTACCTTTAAATGCATATAAGCTACTGCTTCTATCAACAGACAGAGCGCTTTTGGTTAAAAATGCCCTTTAAATTAACCTAATACATGTCCATATTTATCAATACCACGGGTTAAAAGAACCCAGCATTTTTAGTTGTACCTGTATATATTGTTACTTTTAAATAGAGTGGTAATGATTTTAATATATTTTATAAAAAGTTTTATGAAAGAGAAGATATACAGTACCTCAGACCACACCAGATGTCTGTGACAAATAGCATAAAACAAACTTCAGTCAACTGAACAGCAGCAGTGCTGTTTTGGTCTTATGCTAGCATTGAATTAATTTAAAGAGGTACTTGGTACAATGGATAGAACAAGGTTGAGTCATTGAGTTCATTAGATGATGCTTATTTTTTTGACAGTAGTTTAAGGCTGTTGGGCTTGCACAGAGAGTCAACAAACCCTGTTATCTTGTATCCTTCCTTTCCACCCCCACCTTTATTTCCCTTTTGTTGTTCTTTTGTTCTTATTATTCTGAGTCAACACAGTGCAGGGGTTGTCTACAAGCTTTACAAGTTGTTGGGTTTAAACATTTCCCTTGTGTGAGTAACATCTCTGTGGGCCAGCAGGTGCGTTTTACAACCTATCCTATACGACTGTTTGGGTCATTTGTTCATTCCCCAAAATGCCCAACGATGCGTTTATCATATAAGCAGGTGAAATTTCAACCCAGTCTCACAGAGTTGCGTAAAAATAGCACGAAGTGTGAAAATTGTTCAATAAATACGCCAAACTCCAATTTGGCGTGCATATGACACGCCAGTCCTTCCCATTCACTTAAATGGCTCATCTTTTTTTTGTCGTTTTATTTATTGGTTTCTCAATTTTTTTGCTATTTTTTTACCATTTTCGCTTGGGTTTAGGGTTAGAACAACTTTTTGTTATATAAAAATGACATCCTAACGCAAACCCCAATTCTCACCCCAACTCCAAGCGACCATGGCTTAAATATAAACAAAAGCATGGAGAAACCTGAATATTAAATAACCTCCTTAACCCTAAACCCAAGCGAAAATGGTTTAAAAAACAGAAAAAAATTGAGAAACCAATAAATAAAACGACAAAAAGATGCTCCGTTTAAGTGAATGGGAAGGACTGGAATTTGGCGTATGTATTGCACAATTTTCACACTTCGTGCTATTTATTTGCATCTACATGAGACTGGGTAGGAGATTTAATATATTGGTGTATGAAATGATATACTGGGGTGTAATTTTGCAATGATGAAATGTATCGGGAAATTATTTTCAATAGAAAACACAAGAAATAATTGTATTTTAAAACATAGTTTTTCTTTTTAAATCCAAATTTTAAACAACCAAAACAACTTATTTTTGCTTTTAAAGAAGTCTCACTTCCTGCTCCTTTATGTCTCCCCGTCTCTGTGTTTCTCTTTCATTCTGCTTCCACTCCCGCTCATTTCCAGCAGCCGTTTGGATGTTTTGCGTGGGGATGTGCAATGTTCCTTTGAGCTTGCAAGGCAGTCGGACCATGTGCGACTGGCTTTCTGAGTGGGCCTGGAGCATGGAGGTGCCACTTGTATTTTCCCCTAATTGGGTTGGAAATAATTGTGTTTCACCGCTGAATGGTTACGCCAAAGCAGAGTGGAGAGAGGGTGACAGCCTTGTCTCACGGGGTCTCATGGGTCCTGCAACAGCTGCCTAACTCACTGCTGTTTACCCCCGGCCATCTTCTGTGATGGGAAACTGTTAACAAACACCTGAGAAAATTTACAGTTTTGGGGGGCATATTTCATGGAAGCCCTCTAAGCCATGTGCATCTACTTGCTTCCTGTCCAATTGATTAGTCTTTTAATGACGAGGTGGCAAAACTGTCAACCCGTTGTTACACTGAGCACGGATTATAAAATATTCACTTTGACATGTAGATCATGTCAGATTAGAGGGGTGGCCAGATTCATGAAAAAAAAACGGAAATGAGCTCTAAATTTAGAACATGCCCTTCAGTCATTCTGTGGCTAATTGTAACATGCTCTTATGATTTAAACATTTGTTAGATTTCTCAACTTCAAACCAAACACGACGACTCATGTGTGTACGAACATTACTGCCGTCTCAAAGAATATAATGAGTATTTAACACCTTTCAAAGCTTCAGTTTTACTTTTCAGAAAACTTTAGCAACCACATAGCATCACAACCATCTAAAACACCTCACCAGCCACCTACACCATAGCAACAACACAGAACACCTGCAATGCCATAGCAGCATGCTAACAACTATGAACTAACACACATCCTAGCATTTTAGCAGCCCAGCATCTTGCATGTATATTATAAGAGATTCTTATACTCTCTCTCTCTCTCTCTCTCTCTCTCTCTCTCTCTCTCTCTCTCTCTCTCTCTCTCTCTCTCTCTCTCTCTCTCTCTCTCTCTCTCTCTCTCTCTCTCTCTATAGCAGGCTTGGCGCCCCCTGGAGGTGGCGATCAGTGATATTAAACATGCTCCCCCATGGCCATCCTCACAGGTGCCGGGCCATTGTGGAGGAGTCAGAAAACGATCGGGAGGAGAGGATTCTTGCAATACTAGGGATTATTGGGACTGTGCTGAACCTACTCGTAGTCATCTTTGTCTACATCTATACCACTTTTTAAGATCCTAGGTTACAGGATGCCCTCATCAGCTAGAGGAATGGCAAAGGGGCAGAGAAGAACAACTGTGGGAAAAGACTTTCCAACAAAAACCTACAAGCAGTGCCTGATCTGTTCAGTCGGTCTACAAAATGCAGCATTTAGGCTAAAAGATATGCTGACATGTTTTAGATTCAGATTAGTATAAAAGATTATATTTCATTTGTTTATTATTATTCCATGTATCTGTTCATTTTGTATAGTCTTAATATTAACTGCATGTTGTCTGATTTCTGACATAACTATTGCCGTATATGCTGTTTCTTTCAGATTTGTGTAAAGTTCACTTACAGCTGACCTGATGTTGTCTGGGTCCAGAAAAGATAAAGATCTACAGTACAGGGGATATTAAGGCACTTAATTCTGCTTTTAAGCATGCAGAGTTAGGAGAGAGTCTCTTTATTAGATTTGTCAGTTTACTGCTTTAGTCAGATTTCTCTCAATATGAAGCACAACACGGCAGAATAATAACTTTGATTTGTTCTCAGCAATTTAGCAGGCTAAGCAAAACTGGGAACTGATAACTGATGGCCTCTTTTGTTGCTGTCACACTCATAATGTACCCTTTCTACTTAATGTACTTTTTGACGAATTTAAACCTGAGATAATAGTGCTGTAATAGTTTTGTATAACAAATGTGGTAAGAAATTCTGCACAATAAGAGATATGAATAATTTTGAAATAATAGAAAAGACAGTGTTATAAGAATAATAATGTTTTGAAAGAAAATGAAAGAAAATGAATAAAGTAAAAGAGAAACTGCATCCAAAATGTGTAATCGTTTACCATTTCATTTTTTTTATTTGTGTGTGTATTTATTCTTTTAAGGTTTTAAATGGTGATTAACAGCTGATGATGATGGCAACAGAGTCATTACAGTGTGAATCCCTTGGACTTTCAAGTGCAGTTAGGCCAGCTGGCAAAAGCATGAATTAAGACCTTTGGCGTGTGTTGCTCTCCAACACACAGCCATAGGAAAATAAACACAAAGATGATGTCTGTGGGTATAAAATAAAGATTTCTCTCTCTCTCAGATAAAGACCTCGGAAGAGAGAGAGAAAGAGAGAGAGAGAGAGAGAGAGAGAGAGAGAGAGAGAGCAGGAACCACTGAAAGCTGACATGGCTCCAGGAGACACATGCCATCTGCTCTCCTCATGAACAGTGGAGTTTATACCACATTATGTTGCTTTATAGTTTTTAGTTTTCCTGTGTTGTTCTATAGATATACACAATGTTTACATGCACTATTTTGTGTTACTATATTATTTACAAAGTGTATTCTCTACACGGTCAGAAAAAATGTACAAATGCTGACACTGGTATACCTGGTACCTTCAAAAAAGGTACTAATGTGTGCTATTTATGTACAAATATGTACCTTTGAGGTACCAGCATGTACTTTGGAGGTATGCACCCTTTAGGTACAAATGTATACTTTTTGAAAGGGTACTGCCTCATTGACAGCTTTTGTTCATTATATTGTACATTGTTGTATTTTGATCAAATACACATCATTCATTCTTGTACTGATGTTTTATTTATTCAAACAATGTGTAAAAAACACATTTCATACTAAACAGGTTTTGATAATTTTTTACTTTTCTGGATTTCTCTAAAGCAATGCTTTGGTTGTCCATCAATTGTAAACCAGTAAAAGGTATCTTTAAACTGAGAATTTAAAGATACTGTATGTTGGTATAGACAGACATTTTTTTTTATCATCATTAGAAATACTTGGATTACTGGCTTATCCACAAAAACTTAGTACCAGTAATGCTTTGAGGTTTTAACTGAGTTTATTAAGAATACAATGAACACAATAACATTCTTTCATTTATAGTCCTCCTGAATCTTTTAAGTCTGTGAAAGTCTGTCAGCCACATACCTAAATCTTTTAAGGCACTTATACAATTTCAATACTGTCACAAGACTGTTTGTTTTTGTCTCAGGAGAAGATGACTCTATTTAGAAACAGAATGTGTCTGTAACGGCGGATCCAGGGAATGTTTTATTCCCTAATCAGGCCTTACCTCTATATCAACTTAACCATGGCGATATCTCAGTCTTTAGATCTGCTTGCCTGCTACACATCTGTACACATTGTCCCAGGTACGTCAGACGCAGAGAACAGTATGTTCTCAAAATACAGACTGAGAAGATCCTGCAGCCCTTTTGGC
The DNA here is from genome assembly GCF_030506205.2 of Paramisgurnus dabryanus. NCBI lineage: Eukaryota > Metazoa > Chordata > Actinopteri > Cypriniformes > Cobitidae > Paramisgurnus > Paramisgurnus dabryanus. Next base: position 9,500,744 of record NC_133345.1, on the reverse strand, counting down.
TGTTTCCTTATTTTTTTACACAGACCTTCTGTTTGGATTCTCTGTTTTAATGGATTTTTATGTTTGAATTTAACCATAGGCGTTAACTGAGACAGAAACATCATTTGGTACTGCAAAACGATTTCAGTTTTAAATACAAGAGCACTACTCTACAAGAACTGATCTTTCATATACAGTACATAAACAATTGGCTTTTGTGGACCAAACTTAGCCGGAAGTTAACTTGGGGCCAAACGCGAACCATGTGCTTCTGATAAAACCGTTTATAGGTCTATGATAAAAGAACATTGGATTAACAGGCAACATTTTTCACAATTTTTATTGATTAACTATCATGCTAGTTCTTTTTACTTCTCACACATTAAGTGGCCATGCAACTTAGCACCTAACTAATAATTAACTTAAAACAAACTGGTATGAAAATGTGCTTAGACATTAAGAGAAAATATCTTACTCCACACTATCAGAAAAAATGGTCATAATGGTCCCAAGCTGTCACTGTGGCTGGACCCTTTAAAAAGGCCCTCACATGTACCATTTCGGTATACATTTGGTTCCATCATGTATACCTTTGCAGTACTAATATGCACTCTTTTGTATTAATATGGACTGTACCTCAAAGTCTTTAGGTGCAAATGTGTACTTTTTGAAAGGTTGCTTCCTCAGTGACTGATATGGACCATTTTTGACCATTTTTTTCTGACAGTGTGGTATCTTTAAGATCATGTAGCTTTGCATGGGCAAGCACCCCACACATTTTCTGCAGAAAATCTAGAAATCTAGTTGTCTTAATGAGATCATGCAGTTACATAATACAGCATAATGCAGCAACATCACTGGATATCTTATATATGCATATACCTTATATACTCATCCCTCTGGTGTAGCACTGATGAAAAACTCAGATATTGTCATAGTCCAGAAAGTGTTTATCTTTCCCATATGCATCTCTGACAGCTAAGAGCTGCTCTATCAAAAGTATGAGCTTCATTTTTTTTTTCTCTATTACTGGGTTTAATAGCATATTAAACATAGTGATTTCTGTTCTTTTCTTCAGTCTTTATAGAAAACAATGTGCAGGACTAACAAAAAGCTTCACATATTTGACAGACAATTTTATCGAAAGCGACTTTGATATTCCAGCCAAATAAACACAATAACTTTGAACCCAAAAAAGTGCATTCATCCTTCACAAAGGTAATCTACATTAATTAAATGGGTTAATAAAGGTCTTCTGTGGGTAATTGATGCAATTTTGTTATAAAAATTATATGGATATTTTTCTTACAAAATTGCATTGATTACTCGCAAAAGTCCTTTATTAACCCCTTGGAGCATTGTGGATTACTTCTGTGAAGGATGGATGCAGTTCAAAAAGTTGTTTCAAAAGTTGTTTCCTGATCCCTGTTTTTTATCATTATAAAGCTTGGAAGAGTAAAGACATTTGCTAAAATAACTCCATGTGTTCGTATGAAAGATCATGAACATGTGTATCTCGGATTGCTTTAGGGTGAGTACATCATGGGTAATTTTGATATTTGGCTGGAGTATCGCTTTAAAGTGCATACAAGATAAAAATGTAGTCCCTGGAAATCAAACCCACAACCTTTTACACAATTTGCTATCAGTTGAGCTACATGGACACCTCTCTTATACACGTTACTTTAATTTCAAAATTTAAACTTTCAAACTCAATTTCTTATGAGTGACAGATTTTTAATGTTTCTTGTCTGGCACTTGGTCCCATGGTCTGTTCCTCTTCTGACCTCTGGGCTATATTATTGATCTGTGGCCTTTAATTGTTTCCCAGCTTCCCATTAGGATACATTCAGGTAAGTTCAGAGTAGCTGTAATTGCCCATTATAACATTTTCGAGTTTCTTTCTAAGGTCTTATGCAATTAACCCTATGTCAGATTTTGTCTGGTCCAGAGGGCTTATGGTTTCTCCAGTGAAGGAAATACCTTTAAAAGTCATAGGACATGTCCCTAAAGATCCAGGAGAAACAAATGCCAATCAGATAGGTCTTGTTTTGTTCACTTTGGGCCAGTACATTTCATTATTATCAATACAAATAACTGAGGACAAATTAATAAAGCAACACAAAAGTACTTCATATGACTTAAGCACTATTTATGGATCATAGCCATTCTGTTTGACAGCTTTATAAAATGATACAACAATTTAAATCATTATTCATCTAAAAAAAAACTCTTGCTTGACAGGTACAGTATGGTAAATTTTTACTTTTTCCTCAAAGATCAGCTTGGACGTTCTAGTATAAATCCACAGAGTAGTTTCTCATGTCACGAGTGATTCAAAAAAATCATTTTTGAGTGATTGATTCCTTTAATGAAGATTGATTGTCTCTAATCAATCCTCAAGTTTCCATTCCTGTCGATTAAGGAAAGCCTTTTGAAACCCATTGGGTCAATGGTCTCCGTGGCCTTTTGGGTATAGCTCAACAGTCAAAGGCTGTAGGCTTCAACAACTAGACAACAGAATGTTTGTTGAGGTTGGAATGACACAGCAGGAGCCTTTCCATTCCTGATCGTAACCCCAGTCCAAAACCAGTACACAGCAGATAATAAAGCAGTCCATATTTGAAGAAGGACTCTGCATTCATTTAGAGGGACACTGAGTGTAACCTGACTCTTTGTGAAAGATCTCCAGAGGAACACTAAGGAAAGCTTGTGGAATGATCTGAAGACTGAAAGGGATATACAGTTCAGTTGTGTGAAAAACAGAGGAACTATGGCTCAGGATAATACACTTCAGGTAAAGTAAATAAGAAACATTGTGTGTGAAGTGCCTTTATATTAATCTAATCTAATAAGTCTATTTATCTAAATGATTTTTTCTGTGTGTGTGTTGACTGTATCTTTGCATGATGGTTTTAAACATATTGTTTATGCATGTAAAACAACAATAGTGGCATACTTTACTTTTTACAGTTTTGCTGTTTCATGACTTTTGTGCTTTTAATTTGTTTAATTGTTTATTCTGTCTGGGTTAACTTACTGGGGCATGTTGTCACAGCCCTGCTCTGTATAGTGAAACATCTCTGGATTTTAGTGCCATCTAGTGAATATCAAGCAACAGCACACATTTAGAGAAAAATATTCCTCAGAAAATGTATTTGTTGCTATTTTTCACATTGCATTCACATGCACATTGAAGTACTTTGTCAAATTTGTCAAAAACTGCATAAATGTACAACTTTGCCATGACAAAACTAAAATAACTGAATAAAAACTGGACCATTTATAATACATTTCAAATGGATAAAGCACTGAATTTTAGGACAGAAATATGTGTGTTTGCAAATCAAATCACAGAATAAAGGCGATGAAATAATGTTGATTGAAGAATATTCCCAAATTCTCTCTCTCCTCTCTTACAGGAACAGCCCACACAGGTCATAGCATTGGCCGCTAGTGAGGAGAGGCCAGTGGTGACAGAGGACGATGACAAAGATCCTGGAGAAAGAATATTCTGCCTTATCGGGGTTTCTGCTATCGTCCTCAATCTTCTAGTGGTGGTGTTTGTGTACATTTACACTCCTGTGTGAAGTTCATTACTTTTGACCAGACACCCAACCACCAACCTGCAAACATCTGGACTTTTTCACCACTCAGTAATGCAAAGGATTAAAATATATTTACAAATTGTGAGAAGGTTGGGTTTTATACGTCTTTTTTTACTGTGTTGAAATGCATAGCTGTGAGGGATTAAGGTCTACGATAAAAGTAGAATTAAAAGTCCTTCTTTGCATGTTGCATATTCAGACTGCTTATTCTAATTGAGAACTAAATATAAAAAACACTTTGATTATAAAAAAATGAATGAATGTTTTTAATTATGACTTTATATCACCTTTACCTTGTTATTTACCTTGTTTAATGGTCTGGTGTGTAGTAAGCATAATGTTTCAAGTATAGGTATATACAATATATAGATAGATTTTCTGTGGGGGTTTAATTTTGATATGGGTTACAATAAAAATGCATAGTTTAATCACTTTAATAAAAGGAAAAATTTGAGTCTATTCACATTTTGCAGCTCCTGAATAACAAATTTTATACATTTTGTAAGTATTATATTTTATGTATAAAAACAGCTAATAGTATGTACAAAGATAATACAAACGTTAATGGATTATGTCAATAAAAATCTTTTTGTTTTTTTTTTGGTAACCTAAAATAGAGTAATATACAACGTATGTGCTCGAATAATGTAGCGCTGCGCAAACAGTTCGGCATATGACATCAGAGTGCCGCGAGAGCGATTAGAGAGCAGGCTGCTCTGTAAGCTTTCAATGTTTATCGCGATTTTCTGATGTTATTCGTTCTGCGCAGTGCCGCCAGACGTCGAACACAAGTATTCTGATTGGCTGAAAGTTTTCACGCATCTCTTCCATTCATGTCACTCATGGAGTCTGAACACCAGCTATTTTCAGCAGACAGACTGAAGAGATGGAGATGACGCCGTTACAATGAATGAATGAATCATGCACGAGTGATTTTCTCTCCGTTTCAGAAACGAAAGCTCATCAACTGAAAATTGATACGATTGGGAAAACAATGTCAGAAAAGAGGAGATTGTCATTGTGCATGTCTGGAAGTCTATTTATAGCCGTTATTTCACTCGCGATCGCAAACTCGTCATCAGTCAGTAATCAGATGTCAAATAATATTCAAACACGGAGCAAAGCACAGAGACACAGATCTCAGACCAGCACAAGGATACAGATAGATTTAAAAGGGTAAGTGTTTTATCTATAGTCATTATTTCACACAAAAATTACACATTGTACAACTGTGGTGTTTAAAAATGTATGCATATGTATGTAGGCCTATGTAGCCTACTGTATGTGAAATTAGGAATTTCATCAGCAAACCTGTGCATAATTTTTTAGATGATTATGCTTTATTAAAATAAAAAATTGAGCTTCATATATTTATATTATATAAATATATACGTTTTAGTAGTCCTGATGCTAGAGCTAAACCATAAACATAAAAAACAAGAAGACATACGTTTATTTTATTCCTTGCTTTATTTTGATTTTCTCCACATACACAAAGTACTTTAAGTCATAAAATTGCATACACCATTGGTTGATGTCAAATTTATGAGCTTATAACGCTTAATATGTATATAATACTTTTATTTATAGGATGTCCCTTATGTATACATTAGAAAGAGGTTGTATACATCTTTTAAGGTGTTTTGACTGTGATCCCAAGACTGATTCTTGTAAAAGAAGAAACGTCATGCTTTTAACCAGACATCAAACCCCCGACTTGTCCTGGTCTAAACTGTTGCCTTTTTGTCTCCATTTCGGGAAAGTGTTCCACATTTACAAGCAGATTACTGTATATGCTCCATTAGACAGCACATCACTTAACTTGGGCCAGACTCTCACCACTTTTATAAAGAATTATCATAACACCATTAAAACAGACTAATGTCTCATAATCTAGTTATGGGATTTGTAGCATCGAAGTACTGATTTCACATTGTTTTTAATCTTTGACACGATCTAACTCAGTCAATATTAAAAATATAAAAATTATAACACACAATGTTCTTTACTTATATGTAGAAAACAGTAAATCACAAAAAAATGACTTCAGCTTGTAATGACTTCAAACACTGGGTCACAAATGCTTCTCTAGACTTTGTCACCGGAAGTGTTGATCCTTCAAGCAATGAGAGGAATTCCTGATTATCCTGCAAAAGCTGAAACACAGTGACTGGTCTTTTTAAGCCAAAGCAGGAAATTACTTGCTTTCACAAATTCATATTGTTGGTGCGAAACATGCCATTGAACCATTGCAAAAGTTCATCATGGATGCACCACTGCTCTTTTGAAACAATCCCACCTCCTCTGGACCACATTGTGCCTACAGGTCAACCAAGGACATTGATTGTGGCCAAACGTGTCTGTTGTGGGGCAGCGGGGTTTTGCCGGGCGGTCGGGAGGATATAAGTACAGGCTGTGTGTAAAAGGAAAAGGAGGTGTTGTTGTGGAGTTCAGTAATGCGAACAGGCCAAACGCAGGTTAACAGTTCAGTTAACAGGCAAGTTTCAGAAACCGGCTCCTATTCAGAGCCCATCAACAGAGTCTTTGACACCTCAGAAATTTCAAAGGGGGACAGAAACACTATTATTTCCTTATTGATGGTGGTGCCATGCAAGTGGGAGCTTTGTGATAATCCAGCAGTAAATGCACATGTTTGACCTCGAGGATTGCAGTCAAAGCTTTATTGAAGTCTCTCTATGGCCCTCTGTTTTGGGATGCTAGGGGATAAAGTTGGGACCAAGAAGAAAACCGTAAACTTTTATTAGTTGTTTTTTTTTGATAGCACAAGAAAGTTAGGTTTATTTTTTTCTAATTCAAAAGGCTCATTTAGATTCTTTGTTTTAAAGACTGTGTTCGAGGTGCTTGTTTAACTTTTGGAAAGATGTGAAGTTGTTTGACATCTTAGAAATACTGGCTTCTTTATTTGCAGTCTTCTCACATAGGGAGAATAGAAAGTTGAATGTTGCCTGAAGGTCGAGTGAATGCAGCTGCAAAAACAGCTGGTAAAAACACATTTAATACATGAGATGATACCCAAAAGCCAACTTTAATTGTCCTTAAAATAAGTGCTATGCATGATAAATAATACTCTTCTAACCTTAATGCAAAAATGAAAATTATTTAAATGTTTTTCTATGTCTTTCTGTGGAACACAAAATTGGAAGTTTTGAATTCTCAAAAATGAAAAGCATCACAAAAGCATAAAAAATACAGAAAATTGTCCATGCTGTACCTGTATGACTTGTTCATTAGTCTATTCCAACAAGTTATTCATCCTTTGACATGCCTTACATAATATATATGCGACCCATTCAAGCTAAACTCTCATAATCTATTTATCATCAAAGTTTGCATTTAAAGCATCAATTTAGATTTCACTTAGAATTTGAATTAAATAAAACATATTTAATTATACAATGTATTGCTTTGTTAGTGGTCTTATTTTTTTGAGGTTTAATTACAGATAATTGTTGATAAATTAATGCATTTTATAAAATGTTTTAAAACTGATACTATCTCGCATCCCCCCCAAGGGAGGCCCACCCCCCCAGTTTGAGAACCATAGCTTTAATGGGATGTGCATAATGTCACTTCCCTCACAGCTATGTAAACATTGCTCAGGTCTAATCTGGAATGTATCATTTAGGTGTCGACTCCACATTAAAACCCAAACGGGATATAAAAGCTGACTGTAGCTTTCTATTCTGTCAGTTCAGGCATTTCCCTATTTGGGTCTAATGCGGGCCAAGTGAAGGGTCAAGGCCTAAATTTATGAGATTTATGAGACAGATAGGACGGTGTAAAAGAGCTCGATGTAAAGTGCTCAGTGTTACAAAGACGTTGTAGCACGGTTTCAGTTTAAGGATGAATAGATGCATATTAATGTTTCTGTAACAGACTCCTTTTGTTATGTGCATTGTGCACAGTCTGCGCTACTACTTAAGCTGGGTCTAATTTTATGTAAAAATATCTGCATCACTACTGTACTGTACTGTACTGTACACTACATCACCTATCTCTCTTTCGTACTTGAACACACAAGTAGGCCCAAACTGTAACTTACAAGCAAATCTCTCCCAATGTTTTTTAAAGGGTTCAGGTCCTCGGGGTTCTGCGTGCTGTTTATGCATACACTAAACATAACTTGAATTAACTTAATAAAATAACCCAGCATTGGGTCAAAAAGGGATAATTTATTGAAAATGTTTATTATTGATGCAACAATGAGTTAAAACAGCTCAGCATTGTGGCTGAAACAACCCAGCATAGGTTAATACAACCCAGATAACTCAGCAGTTTTTAGAGTGTAGCATTTCAAGCAAGTGATCAGGATGGTTAGTTGTGTGCTTATTGTCTTCACTCCCAGAAGCCAAAGACAAACAGATGTTGGGTATCTGAAGACTTTTAATCTGCCAAAGTTTACCTATCTGAGAAGTGCCGCGGCAGAGGCTGCCAACACCACTGTGGGAAACGCAATATTTCTCATGTGCCTGCGTGCAGAGGCCCAATGAGAGGGGCGTCCATAACACACTCACACCCCCTCTCGTTTTTATTCATTGCCGCTATTTGTCCAAGCTGAATACAACACGGGGTGAAGGGTCAGCTTAGACCCAAGCCTATTCACCCAGTCTAATGCATCTTAAGGGGCCCGGGGCCACGGATTGTAAGTCTTTTAAAGCTGTCCTTTCAGAGGTGTTTAAATCGCGATTAATGCCGGGCAGATTGATTCGGTGTGGAATCTGGAAAGCTGGAATAAAAGCGTCATATTTCTTAACTGTCCCTGTCAGTGTTTTTAAAAAAAGACTCATTGCTAGAGGGTTGGCCTTTTATTTTTTACTTATTATGTTTTTAATAACATGAAGTTTCACTTTCACTTACTCTCTCTGCAGACCCAACATTTGTGGCAGCAGGTGTTGCCTTTCATGGGTAGTCAACCCCAAGACCAGACAATGCACAAAACGTGAGTACGTTTTTAATCTTTTGATTCCAAAGAGTCGTCTATAATGTTTCTACAAATAAATACATACAGCTGTTAGAATTTCATCAGCTCAAATCCTTTAAAGGTGCACTGTGTATCTTTTTTAGGGATCTCTTGACAAAAATGCAATATAATCTACATAACTATATTATCCTGTTTTCGTTCTGTGCAGCTACCATAGTTTCTTTATGAGTTTCGAAAGGGATGAGTGAGCTGTGGACTGAGCCATTGGTTGCAATTCACAATCTTATCACTAGATGCCACAAAAAAATTACATAGTGGACCTTTAAAGCGTATCTGATGTTAATCTGGAGAACCTATAGAGTAGCATTACATCCTTCATATCCTCAAAGAGTCTTTAGTTTTATCGGATTTCTAAAAGACAGATCAGCTTTACCGATTCTTTCCGATAATGTACAAAAAATCTGGAAGGAAGAGTTACTAGCTGCGGGAGGAGCGAGTCACAAAGCATGCAACACTTTATACAAAACTGACTGGATAACTTATGATTCACTACATGTTCGTGTTGTTTATATAATATGCACTATATGATATATGATACGTATGGCTTACCCATAAAATGTCAGCTGGACCCGTATTCAAAAAAACTTTCCGAAACTTGTACGAACCCTGGCAAAGGCGCGGTAGAAGCGATTTTGACGCCTGAAACGTGGTTGGTGTGAACGCACCATAAGAAGTACCATTACAAACACTATTCCAGGAAATTTCTATAAACATATTTATATCGCTGTTCTTCAAATTGTTTTAGGTATTTCCATGATAATAAAGAATATTTTGAACAATTGTGTTTGACGAATGTCGCTTTTTTAATTATATTAAAGACATGTACAGTTGATTCATTTCAGTTTCAACAGGAAAAACATACATTTTGTTTTTAAACCTAGATGCCTAAACATTATAGCATTCCTCTTAAATAGGCCAACACTACTACTGTAGGCCAGTAGCAGGTTGAGGTCCCTTAAAGCAGCCTGATCTCTATAGCATAAATAATCCAGCTTTTTTCATGATAATCCTCACCTGGCTAATCCTTATGTCTGTAGATTTACACTTTAATAACTAACCCTTTGACCCAGGTGCCTTTAAAGAGCCAGTACAACTCAAACTTGTTTTACTTCTTGTTATCAGGGGAGACCAACCAGGAACACAGTCCCAGACTTTTTGATCCAAATTAGGGGGTGTGCACACAAAGGCATTTACACCTAAGACCGAGCAACGATAGTTGAAAAATTTTAACTTTGGGTGAAACGCTCATCTTGTCAATACCACTTCTCACTCGGTTGTCCAATCACAGTGGAGGAGGGGCGGGACAGATATCAAAACAACCAAACAAATGCATTGTTCAACGACTGATAAACAAAGCAGAAGTATCATAGCAATAAAGGTGCTCAACTGATAAAAGTACGGCAATGCAGTCACCTTTTCAGCTGCGTTTAAATGCTTTGGTGTAAACACCCCCTTAAATGTGGACAAAACTGACAGAAAAATGGTAAAAAAGAAAATGTGTGGTACATTTTGTCAGTTTTGCAGTTTTGTTCACTTTTTTCTAGATTAGTTGCAACAGTCCAGTTTGCAAAGCTGTGAAAATTAGCGGGAAAGCACAAAAAAAAACTGAGTAGACATTTTGCCAATGCAATAAATATTTTTTATTTGTCACTTTTTGTCACTAGCAAGATGTCATCCTCGATGCCATAATAAAGCAATTTGTCGTCGAACAAACATCTGTCAGTGTCGCCCGGGCTTTCACGGCCATCGATGTGAACATTCTAGCAGTTCTTCAGCGCCAAGCTCCTGGTTTGAGGCCCAGCTTGCTCCCACCATACCTTCAACAGCAGCCACATCAGCGTTCACTGCAGTTTCTACCATCACAACCACACCTGAGTCCACCACCACCCACCACAACATCTCTATGTTTGACTCAGACCGCGCTCCTAGAGATGCCAATCCAGATGTACGGAAGACGAACTCATTACACTGGGATCCACTTAAGTAAGTGAACTTAACACAGTACACGTGCATGAGCGTTTTAAACAGTAGTGTTGTAAATTTCTGATGTTATCCCTCCAGTTCAGATGATGGGTCTCCAAAGAATGCATTGATACAATATGTTAAATTGTTCTCTGATATCTACATAGAAGGTATTGGACTTTATTAAGTGCAAAAATGATCCAGAGACGGTTTTACTTGTCCATTTGCAACCCTAGGATTTTTTCCTTATGCTGCGTTTACACCAGCCGCGTTTGAGGTCCTTTTTATTCCTGTCTCTTTAGAAATAAGAACTTGTGTCGTATAGCTCCGGGTGACTGCTCACGGACAATATCAAGCGTTCCTTCGTGTTAAATGAGTGACTCCGGACAGGGCTGCCGCCACAGCAGCAAGCAGGCTCCTGATTGGTTAACGCCAAAGTTTAAATTTTTCAACTCGGGCGTCAGCCGCAAGTTCGCGTCAAACGCAAAATGCACAAAAAACACCATTCGCTCGTACCGCATGTACCGCGCCAAAGCTCAATTTGCGCCATTCATACGAACTAGACGCGCGAGACCTCCAGATGTGCGTCAACGCGTCTTCACATTGACCTAACATTGAAATCACTCGCGCTTGACGCCTCTACCGCGGCTGGTGTAAACGCAGCATCAGAATGGGATGGGCTTTTTATACCTTATTTGGAATGGTCATGAATAATAATATTGAGCTCTGCTCTGATTGGCTGTTTCACAGCGAGGCTCGCATTTAACAACATTGTAATTAATTTAATGTGTAATTTAATGTTGGGGCGATGTTGAAATTTGCCTTTTTTCCAGTGGTGTTTTGTTTGCACGAGGTTTACATAAGAAGGAGGATACAATCTCACAATATGTCATTACCATGTACAGAACACTTATTATTCATCCAAGCCGTAAATCTAGTTTTACATTCCACGACACATTTAACCCAATTTTCTAGTTGGGATTTTAAAAAAATGTTCAAAGATGATCCCTGTCAATGGAGCAGTACCATAAAAGGCCCTAATACGTACCATTTAGGTACAAATAGTATACATTTGGTACCAATATGTACCCCTGAGGTACTAATATGAACTCTTTAGGTGCAACAATGTATTTATTAAAAGGGTATTTCCCCAGTATAAAAAAATATGCAAAATAATGTGCCTCATACTGCAGAAATAGGATGGCAGTATGCTATTCTGAAATTCCTATATAATAAATCTAGTCATTTCACTTTTAAGGAATGCGGTACACATGGTCTGTTTACGTTAGAAGTCACATTAGACTGTAATAATATTGTTGAAATGAAATTGTTGTCTTTCTTTCTTTATTTATTGAAGCTTTAAATTAACACACGTAATCACTAACCGTCCTGCAGATGAAACACACATGGTAACTTTTGATGAAGAATATACTTTAAATTTGCCTAATGTTGATGGGTTGGTAAACATGATCATCATATGATTAATTTTCTCTTGATCTTACTGTATGACCTAAATGGACATACACACATTTTTATCAAAAAATACATTCTGTCTGTTACTTGATCTTGCCTACAGAGGGCATTGTTATACTCCATATTCACATGGTCTACTGTAAATTCCCACACTACTGTACCTCACTGCTAACATGCTGCAGCACAATACTTGCACACTATATACTATGCTCCTTTAAGTATTTTAATGTTTAGGCCTATACATTCTGTTTAATAAGTACACAGACTGTTGTAAAAAAAGTCAAATGAACATATATTTTTATGTTACTTTAATTTAACAAGTTACGTAAAACAATTTCAGCTAGTTTTTATAAGTTATGTCAACTTATCACAAGTCAAAAATGGTAGGCTGAATTGACTTGCATAACAAAGTTGTTTTAACTTCATTCTGCATTGGATTTACAGTGCAGCTGTAACAGTTGTATGCAATGATGTTAAGTACATTTTTCTCTCTATACAGCTAGAGTCCTTAAGTTACCCTTATCTTTTTACAGCTTGCTCTCCACCCTAATGCAAAAAAATCAAGCTATCACAAAAATCTCACTTAAAGTACTGCCAAAGCAAAAAAATCTGAGCAAGATGATGGACTGCTCACTGTTAAACTGACATATTAATTGTAATAAGCGGCAGATTCTGATTTAAAGATGTCTTTTGTGTTGTGTTGAGATGCGAAAGAACAAAGCATGATCTCGCTTTAAAGGTTTTAAGGAAAATATTATTTTTGGAGAGCCACACCTTATCTGATCTCAGATTGATTTGTCCTTTAGAAGTCTTTGGTATCCAATATGAAATGGATCTACTCGCTCTCAAAACAAGATAGAAATAAAGATAGAAAGAACATTGGCAGTTGTGGTTCATGGTTGTCCAGTTGGATCTTAGAGAAAATAGTCCAATGTGGTTTTTAAAATGAACTCATAATGTTAAACAAAAATGACAAGATGAATTTTTGTCTACAACCCAGTAATAATAGATTTTATTTGGATGTGTTCAGATTTAGGTTCTAAATCTTTTTTAGGCTGTGAAATAGTAAAACTCAACACCATGTGCCACTTTAAGAGCTTTACTGCCTGTTTTAAGTAGTTAAGACTCACTTGGACTTTGCCATGATCTCAACTGTTGAGCAGTTGAGTCCTCCTCCGATGTTAAGCTTGGGAAGGAAGGGCCTGGTCCCGTGGAAACAGTTTGCTCACAATAGACTATTGAAAGTCTCCGCTTCAGGGTCCGCTTCAGTGATCTACCTGACTGGAGAGTGTTGCTTACCCAGTGCTGACAGGCTTTGTTTTCCCACAATTTTAGCAGCTTTTGTAATATGACATTCATTGTACAGTATTAACAAGATTGCATGATAAGTTTTTTTGCATATCTCTATGCCAGGCAACTAATCCCAGAGGGAATAGTTGCAAAAACAGCCAAGTTCTGCTGTTTTTCCATGGCTTATCTGGATATGAATGCTTACTTTTGTCTGGTGTGAAAGGCATGCGGTCTATGTTTATCTTTTAGAATCCAAAAGAGGTTGTACCACAATACAGGAAGGTTTAAAAATGTCCCTTATAGAAAGTGTTTAGTAGACTTTTCCAAAAGCATATATTGTGTATTTGGTCTTGACTGAGGTTCAAAATAGGTCTCATTTTAAGATAAATTTCCCCAATTTGGTTTAGAGAGCACAGTGAAGAGATCCATGGTCTACATGCAAAATTATTAAATTGGAACTGCTTTGTCGTTATGTTATAATATAGGAAATCTCCAGGGCCGTGTATTAGGACCTTGCCAGTTGTCTTATGTCATGATTTTCTGTAAGGCCTTACTCACATCCTCTCCTGTGGCTAGGATGTGTGTTTACATTGTGTGTGTGACACTGACCGTGGCTGTGTGTTAAATTCATATGGCTTGTTTACTAATGGACTCTCATCAGCTTGTTTTTAAAGTGAGTTATGAGGAGAATGAGTTGACATTTTAGCGAGTAATAGTACAGAGCGGTTTCTTTTACTCTGCAATATGAAACTCCAGGGTGGTGTGTGTACCTGTGCCCATTAAATTTTGTATAAATATTCGAGGATGATGTCATTTGTAAAGTCAAAGCGCTCGCTGCTGTCATATTTTACTCAAACGCTGTCATGTTTACTTGATGAGTCACACTCTAAAAAACAAACGGTGCTATATAGCACCAAAACAGTTGCTTTGGATCGTAACGATAGAAGAACCATTTTTAGTGCCATATAGCACCGGTGAAGAACCAGTGAAGCACCAGTGAAGCACCTGTGTAGAACCATATAGTGCTATGTAGAACCATATGTGGTGCTATATGGCCCCTATATGGTTCTACACTGGTGCTTCACTGGTGCTTCACTGGTGCTTCACTGGTTCTTCACCGGTGCTATATGGCACTAAAATGGTTCTTCTATCGTTACGATCCAAAGCAATTGTTTTGGTGCTATATAGCACCGTTTGTTTTTTTAGAGTGCAGATGGTGGGTTTGGAGCAAGCTTGCAACATTTGGTTCGGCTTGGACATGCTGTTGTTCAGGAAACCACTGCAATGTGAGAAGAACATTGATTTCTTCATCTCTTGTGGTTGCTCTCATGTAATTTTAACCGGAGTTCTTTCAATTATATTAATGGACTGTAAAACCATGCACAATTGGAATTAAAAGCAGAAATTTTAGATGGCTTGAATGAGTTTTCAGTGTAACAAATGTCTAAATTCTTGGAGGGTCTTATTTTGAATGGATTTTTTAAAATTATGAATTAGAAGTATTATTTGTATATCATACATTCTTAATGTACCAAACCCCAGATGTCCTCTTTGTTCCTAATTCAAATTGAGATGCTCGTACATCATTTTATAATGTATAACACATGCCCTTTTATATAGATATGATGTCTTTTACAAAATGCTACTTTTACATTATCAGCTTAAACCTATAAGGTTCCTGTTTATCATTTGGATCATACACATAATGAAATCTTTCTATTTTTATAGATTTCCATTTGTTCTGACAGTGTTTTGATTTGGCACGTTTCCCTTTATTACACTCATATGTACAAACATGCACTGGTTTCATTCAAGGTTTACTGTATTCACTGTATGTTACTGTTTCAGGTTTAAGGAGGCTCAGTCAGGTATGTTGAAGAGGGCGCTTTATAGTGGAACCGTTGGGGAGAAGATCACAGGTCTTATACTGAAATATATTGAATCAGAGCGAAGCAAACTGCAGTCATTCTCTTCTACTGGAGCAACAACCCTGTCCAGCACAAAGACCTTTTACACTCAACGGGGTCATTACACCCTTATTTACACAGCAGGTCAGTCCACACGACATGAACAAATGTTAAAAAATCTTTTTTTTATGCATACACGAGTATAGTTCTTTTTACTCATACACGTGCGCTGAGTTTTGACGCATGCAACACATCCTCATCCCATGGCGTCAATATTTGACGCCACTTGACCATGCGTCAATATGTTACGCGGAGGGTATACACTTATGTAAATCTAACCCTAAACCGACGCGAAAATGGTAAGAAAATGGTACGAAAATAGGAAAGAGAATGCAACGGACTCAATAGTATTGAAGTCCCCAGTTCGTCAAAAAATGACGCGAAGGGTATACCCTCCGCGTAACATATTGACGCATGGTCAAGTGGCGTCAAATATTGACGCCATGGGATGAGGATGGGCTGACGCATGCACATTGCGACAACTTACAATACTTCTTGTGGCCTACATATCACATGCATACTTTCAAAAATTGTGTAAAGTATGAGCGCACCTCTGATGATGATAATTGCATCAGACGGACTATGCGCAGACCCTCACGTACGCGTAAAAAAGCACCATACTCCGGCCTTAATGCCAAAAAACACCTTATATTCCTCCCTAAATGAAATCTAAATTGTTTATCCTAGACAGCAATGCAATCATTTTGTTGTGGGAGTCTTTTGTTAAAGGCTTCTCATATTTTTCTGCTGACAAAAAGATCCCAGTAATCTCACCTGTGAATTTTCCTGTCTTAAACTATGCTCATATCTGCCAAGATACCAAAGTCTGTCAAAATTTTTCTCATGGTCAATAAACCTTTTAAAAAATTTGTAGAAAATAAATACAAGAAAAATGCTAATATGTAACATATAGATGATTATCAGTCATGTGACCTTTTACGTCATTCTGCCTTTTTTTCAGCAACTGCCATCATCATGAGTACCTACCGAGTACCAGGGTACCGAAAAGCATTGGCTAGCTTGCTATGATTTATGGATTTCTTATCTTTTGCTGTCTATGATTTTTACGGATGCAGGAAAGGGCTACGAAAAACAACATTTCACACCTCGACTGTCACGAAAAGAAAAGCTACTTAAAAAAAATATATTGGTTAGGGTGTGATGCCTACTCGATCCCCGATACGTTCTTCCAGCCGCTGTCCGCTGTTACCAAACTACCACTATTTCTACAACACTAACCCCTTGTTCAGACAGCCAGCGACGTTATCGCTGTGTGTCGCCTGTCTCTTTCAATGAGGCGTTTCTAAATCTGCTTGTCATAAACAAATGAGTACCATCCACGCCAGTAACTGACGAGAGAAGGATGACGTGAACTCCACTACTTTGTTTTCATTGGTAGTCGCTCCCGAAATTCGCTCGACATTTGCATAAAGTTAAACTTTTCGTAACTTTCTCGCATCGCTGGACACGCCCATACGGTTGCCAACGGTCACTTTCGCTCGTGTCGAATGAATCTCATATAAGGCTCTTTTTTCAACTAGAAGGTCAATATTGTTTTTCACTTGCGACAAAACAACAAATTTTCCGTGCATTTATATGGAACTATGCTTTAGGAGCTATCCATCTTTACTCCCCTCCCTCCTTACGTCGCATTAGGAGATCGATACATCTTGACTGGCAAGATGGTGGTGAGAGGACACCAAAACAACCAAAGTCAGTTGTTCAAAACCTTCTTTTTAGTAAACTCTGTGAACACAAACAATGTTCTCAACGCGTGTAGAGACCCAGGTGATACTTCGAGCAAAGTATGATGTTGTGTCGAGCCTTCGTGTTGTAAAAAAACTATTTTGATGCTAACAACATATTGAAAGCAAAAGCTTCTAGTTCTTTTGCGACCACTTAAGGTACTCAAAATGGCAGAAGACAAGTTTGAGATGTGAGTGACGTCAGCTGATATTCATGAAAAGAAAAGGCTATTTAATCTTTTTTACTTGATACTCATATGTACTGTAGTAATAATGTTGTATATAACAGACCTTTTTTAAAATATACGTTTTACACAACATACATAGGTTTATATTAACATGTAAACCTTTGCACAGTGTGCAATTTGCTAGGGGGATTGGGGGGGATTATCCCCCCTTTGGTCTTTATATCCCTGCCTCTTTATCCCCGAAATGAATCTCTCTCATGATTAATGGTCATCAAACGGCAATATAAACAGACTAAAATAATGATAATGTAATATATGCAAAAACGCAATAGTGCCAACAAATGTAAAATCATGAATGGAGTATTACTGTCAGCGCTTCTGCTCCTGTGTCTGTAATGCCAAACCAGAGCGGTTCGAATCTCGCTCAGGGCGGATACGAGTAGGACTGGTTACATTTCTATATTTTATTTCAACAGTTACAAGAAATAGCTTAATACCCTGAATAATCCATATAAGCCGTTCCTGAAACGCATGGATTTTGTACAAAACTCATCGATTTGAAAAGCGCTCTGTCCCTGATTGGCCAGCTAATCTGTACATTGTGATTGACCTGAATAGGAGGTCAGCTGGAAATGTGAAGTTCCTTACCATGTTTGAAAGATTACCTCACAATGCAATGCTAACAGGC
Source organism: Paramisgurnus dabryanus (assembly GCF_030506205.2). Taxonomy (NCBI): domain Eukaryota; kingdom Metazoa; phylum Chordata; class Actinopteri; order Cypriniformes; family Cobitidae; genus Paramisgurnus; species Paramisgurnus dabryanus. The sequence continues at coordinate 9,482,842 of NC_133345.1, read as the reverse complement.
GATAACCTACAGGCTGAGTCCGAAGCAAGAGGAATTATGATAATGTCGGCCCCAGGAAGTAAACTGTTGACTACAATCCATGAGTTTGTTGTAGTCCAAGAAAATTGATTTACATTGGAGACGATACAGTAACTTGGGTCATCATTTACTTTAGGGTACGTACCTTTTATATATTGTTAACATGTACTAATACACAAAAGGAAATGTAAATCGGAAAATCCTGAATCGGACCAGTGGTGCTCTTTAAAATAAACAGCTCTTGGTAGAGAAGACGGGTATCTTGTTTAAAAAATTTGACATGTTTCCTGGTATGAACACTTTTAGGCAGCGATAAGGTTTATCTGCCTGTAGATTCAGGCTAGTTTGGATTTAGACAGCCCCTGATATGCCATTGTAGCTTATTCCTGCCATTGTTTAGTTTGGCCAAGAGGTGTTGGTGCAGTTATAACTCAGGAGATGGATGTGGTGTTTTGCTAATGGGAACCCCTGTGTCTCCATGACCTCATGTGTTGGAATGGCCTTCTGTGGCAACAGATAGGAAGTGTGGGGAGACTGACCTCCTTTTCACTTACAAACACACACGTTGCAGAACGCATGCCTTCTGTTGCTTATCTCTAGATTTATGTTCTTAAAGCTCTTGAATAATCCAGAGCTTATAGGTGAAGGTCTAGGCATTTGAGATCAAACTGCACGTCACAGTTTTTGTTGCTGTAATTTAAGGAATCTGCTTAAAATGAACAAAGAAGTTTTAGCTTGCTGAATTATTTGTTTTGGTTTCTTTGAGCTTGTCTATACAATTTTACTCTGGCTGAGTGCAGTTTTACACAATGAAGTGTAGGCTTTAGCAGATGCCACAAATATTTCCCTAGAAGCCCTTCTTAACATCAGTCCTGGGCCTTTAAATCCAGAGCCAGTGTGTAAACAACCTTCCGCTACCCATATAACCTCAGGGTTTCCCTGTTTGCCTTCCTTCACCGGCATGACTACAGTAGTAATATATCTTCTCTGCTCACAAACTGTCGACGCTCGAAATGGAAAATGAAATAAGGCCATAAAAAAAGAATAGGGCTGCTGTCTAAAGCCAAATCTCTCGAAATCCAACACTTGATGCAGACTGTAAAGGTAGAGGTCCAAGTTTCCACGTCGGGAGAGTTCGTAATGTGGAGAGTGTCACATATAAGTTCGGCATTCCTGCGGATTAGAAGACTTGCTTTTTTTATTAATGACCTATTTTTGCAACGATGAGAAATGGCACACATTATAAATATTTACACTTATGTGATGATAGCTGTATTTCCCCAGTGTTATGAGTAAATAACATGAGAACAGATTGCAGTCAGTTGCAGTGATATAGCCAAGGTTGGACTTGATGAAGACCTACTGTAGATCAAACAATTACACAATAGCTTGTCCCTCATAATCAACATTTGATTGTAGAGGTTGTTGCCAGATGTGAATGCTTGTGCGTGATATTTTTAATAGTGGATTTAGTAAAAAAACTGATGAATGGTGTATTTTCCAGTGTCTGTTTTTCTGTCTGGTAAATGGCAAAGTCCAAATGAGAATGAAGCTGTTTCAAGCTTGAATCTTAAAGGTGCATTGTGTAACTGTAAGGATCTCTTGACAGAAATGCAATATAATATACATAATTATATTATCAGTGGTGTATAAAGATCTTACATAATGAACTGTATTGTTTTTATTAAATTACATTTTTATCTACAGTACATACACCATGGGTTCAAAATTGGGATTTTAAAATAAGGGAAATTTCCTGAACCCTAACACTATGCAAGTGAATAGATGGGTACACTGCAAAAATACTTTCTTTCTTAGTATTGTTGTCTTGTTGTCAGCACAAATATCTAACCATTCTTAATCAAGATTTATTTTCTTGATGAGCAAAATTACCTAAGAAAATAATTCTAGTTCTTAAACAACAAATATCAAATTAAAGTGAATTTGTGCTCAAAAAAAGCAAAAAAAAAAAAAAAATGCCAATGGGGTAAAAAAAGTCTTCTTAAACACTTAATTCAAGAAAAAATACTGTCAAATTTGTATACCCCATTGGCAGATTTTTTCGCTTGTGTTAAACTCTGATTCACTTAAATTTGATATTTTGGTCTAAAAACTAGACTTATTTTTTTTAGGTAATTTTACTCATCAGGAAAAAGCATCCTAAAATTAAGAATGTTTTGCTATTTGTAACTACTGAAAACAAAATACGAGTAAAAAGTCATTTTTTGCAGTGTATACCTTGTATCATCGTTTGTATGGCTCTCTTGCATGTGCAAGTGACTTCTTATACACGTAGGTTACAGATGTTGCATTCCTTAACACCTTCTGAGTTAAGTAGTAAAGCACAAACAGCAGTGTTTCCCTACACGCAAAGTTACAAAAAAATGCACAACTTGTCACAGGCATCAGCCCAAACATTTAAATGTGCAAGTTTGTGTACGCTCGCAGGCGGACGTGAGCGCTAATGCGTGCGGCAGTTGTAGCTTTGCGCGCAGCTTATCACCCTTCACCCATAATTGGGAAGCTTTTCTTCTTCTTTTTTTATTGGCAGATGTTTGGCTGAAATGTTACAGATATACTGCCACCTGCTTTACCGAAGGTGAATGTAGCAAATATCAAATACTGCTAGTGGGATTTTTTATAGATAGACTAAAAATTCAGCAGAAATAACGGAAATTATTTAAATGGCATGATGGCGGGAAAGAATGGTAAAATACGGAGAATCCCGGCAAAACGGGAGGGTTGACAGGTATGCACGGGTCTCCTTACATGGAAGTCGCAAACTGCTCTACAGATCATGTCATAACGTTGTCTCAGATGAAGACATGTTTGTCCTGTGGCAGCTACCGTATCTTCTTGAAATTGAGGTTGGTTGCAATTACAAATCGCACCGTTATAAAACCTACAATGGACCTTTAATATCAATCCTGTAAATGTATTTGGACACTGAAATTAGAGATTTTTCCTAACTGTTTTTAGTGGATTGGGTTTTAACCTGCTACCCACCTAAAGCAACATGTTGTGTTAAAAGTGTGGTTCATTATGATAAAAAATATTGTGATGCAATGCAATGATGTAGTCTCAAATATACTTAATGATGCTCAAAACAACAAGACTGGTTGCCATGGTAAAGCATGTTGGTCATTAATGTATAAGTCTGACATCATGAAACAGTGTGACAGCTACTCCCAGATGACTGAATGACTTGTGTTCCTGTCCAATTATAACCTCCAGTCTGCATTATTTAATAACTTTGTATTATTGTAAACGTAACAGCCTTGGTCTGTTGTTACTGTTTTGCAGTGTGCACTAAAAACACTTTGGAATAAATGTATTTGCATTAAAAAGAGTACTGCTGTAATTCTTCCCACAAGAAGGAATTGTATATTCTTTGATCAAATCTCTAGAAGATACCATTGATAGACTACAGCAGGAGGTCATGTAAGGTACTGTAAAATGAACCATAGATCATTCATACGGAGGTGAGCGGGGTCGAATCCTCCCCACGGTAGCGTTTTAAATTTATCATCCCTCAAGGCTTCATTTCAGCAGCTGCAGTGACTCGCAGTCAGTGTTTTGGACTACAGGTGTTGGGGAGAAATTTGTTCTTCTCCCAAAACAGAGATTCCCCTTGAGTCTCCCAAAAAACAGGGTCATTTCTACTAGATTGAAAAACTGTGTCAAGTCGGACTGAGTTAGAATAGATTTCCTTTCATTTTCACATATTTAACCCAAATTTCATTAGTTTCTCCTAAACTCTTTTATAAAACATATATAAGTCGCAGTGGACTATGCGTTGCATTTATTTAGAAAATTATTTCACAAAATCGAAGCCAAACAACAGACATTTAATCTGGAAAGGCAAGTTATTCAACTAAACAATAGCACACAGAACAGCAGGCTAAATAGGTGTCCGTATGTTAACGTAATACAACAGTTATTTACACGATACATAATAGCATACTAAACATATCTGGAAAGCTGAATAGGCTTAATGAACAGAACAAGCCAACACCAAGTGTGCCGCACAAGCCCTGAAAAGTGAAGCCAAAACGTCTCGATCGCCCCCCAGTGACTGGTCCCAGTATAGGTCATAAACCCCACCTCCCCATGTTATTCAATGGGACTTGAGACCAACTAAAAAAATGTAATTACACTTCTTTTTTCCGAACCTGGTTTATGTCATTTATTGTAGTTTTTATCACACCGATGTAAATTCAAATGTTTGTTTTTAAAATAAGTTTGTGTTTAGTTAGTTATTTAATGATATAAAAACGGTGGTGTCACGTCATGATTGACAGCTGTGATATCGTGTGAAATGCGCATTCTGCGAGAGCGAGGGCGGGGTTTTGATTTCGCGGCTTCACTTCCTGCTCACTACTGCGCATGACTGGTCCCGAAATTGCTACTTGCGCAGACTCAAGACCCAAGATGTAAGATGATAATTAGTTGTTTTGTCGCAAGTGAAAAACAATATTGACCTTCTAGTTGAAAAAAGAGCCTTATATGAGATTCATTCATTCGCATTCAGAAATCGATTATTTCCGTCTGGCAGAGATGACGAGCAGACACCATAACAACCAAAATCAGTTGTACAAAACTTTCTTTTTATTAAACTCTGTGTACACAAACAATGTTCTCAATGTTCGCGTTCATGAGTAGAGATCCAGGTGATACTTCGAGCAAAGTTTCATGTTGTGTCGCGCCGCCTTAGTGTTGTAAAATAGTGGTAGTTCGGTAGCAGCGAACAGCGGCTGGAAGAACGTATCAGGGATTGAGTAGGCATCACACCCTAACCAAGATATATTTTTTTAAAGTCGCGTTTCTTTTCATGACAGTCGAGGTGCGACATGTTGTCTTTCGTAGCCATTTCCCGTATCCATAAGAATCATAGACAGTAAAAGATAAGAAATCCGTAAATCGTAGCAAGCCAGCCAATGCTTGTCAGTAGCCTACTGGTACTCGGTAGGTCCTCAAGATGGCGGCATGACGTAAAAAGTCACATGACTGAAACCCATCTATAGCGGACTCTCGCGGCTGTAGACGGTAATGTTTTCACTTGGTTCATATATGTCAAAATTAATTCATGCTGACTTACAAGTCTCACCTGACTATAAGTCGCAGGACCAGCCAGACTATAAAAAAAGTGCGACTTCTAGTCCAGAAAATACGGTACTTCTCGGGTCCAAAGAAATGTACCTGACCCAAAATGACCCGAATACATTTTTACATTATTTTTTTTTAAGAAAGATGCAACACCAACTATAAACATTCGTTCTGAATAGAGAAAACCAGGTCAAAGAGACGTCTGACACCACAAAACGGAGATATAAAAATTAAAGACCAAGTTAAATGCAGAGGCTCTAATGTTTTAATGGCCTTTAAAGCTGTTTTTATCTCTATTTTTATTTGGACTGTTCCCTAAATCTGACACGAAGATTTAATGTTGGAAATTCTGTATATGCACAATTTTAGTTGATATTTACATGCATTTGGCAGACTTACAGTGCAGTTACAGTTACTTACAGTTTTCATTATCTTGATTTTGTTTTTATTATCTTTGGTATCTTGGCAAGCATGTTATATTGCGTATATAGTTCACCCCCAAAAATGACAATTCTAAACCCACAGTTTAACCCCAATCCACAATTTAGACTCAATTCTAAACCCACCTTTTAGACAATTAACTAAAAGGTGTTATTTTAAGGTTTTTACTCCATGTAAAGAAAGTAGGTTCCCAACTTCAAAAGGACCAAAACTCCAGAAAAGAATATTAAAATGAATCTATTTATTCACCAAGTTTTCTGTGTAATCAGACACTAGTGCAAAGATGCATGGGCTACTTTTTGGATATTTATATGCTTTTGTTTATTTTTGGAGTTTGATGTGGAAAAAACAATTGTCAAAATGTCAAATTTTGTGTTCCACAAAAAAAGCAGAAATGTGGTTTTGGAACAACATGAGGGCAAGTAAATGATGATCAAGTTTTCTTTGTGGGTGAACTACCCCTTTAATGTTTCGAGGACACTGCAGGGGAACAGTCAAATCTTGCCAAATGACAGTGTTGAAAATGTAGAGTAAAAGAGAAATACACCCTCCCATCATCAACAAGCCCCCAATACACACACACACACATTTAAAACAGCACTGACCTCACCCCCATGTGTAATGCCAGAGACTCAAAGTCTCTCTCTCTCCCCCTCTTATTCTCTCTCATTCCTCCTCTTGTTCACCGCCCACTCATATGAAAGAGAAACTTCTCCTCATGTAGCGAGCGCATGGAGAAGTCTGTCAGTGTATTTGTCAGCACAAGGCAGAGAGAGTTGGAGCGGATGATGAATGGATACAGTCTCACATAGCGTTTGGATCACAGCCACAGCCTGCTTACAAAAACTTACAAGACTTCAAATACCAGGACAGCTCTCATCTACTTAACAAACCACTTCTAAAAATATCCGTATACAGGTGCACAGGTGGCATGCATTATCCATAGTTCCTTGCACTGGAATTCCTAAAACGACTTCTTGGGATATTGCAGGGAAAAACAGGCAGACAATACAATTCTCATCTTCAGGCACTTGGTCGAGGAGTGTGTGACCGCATGTGTGCATGAGTGTGTGATGCGTCTGTAAACGGGACTCACCATGCGTCCTCACAGACTGACTTTGCTGCTCTGCCTTTCTCTCTGCTTCTGTTTAGTCAACGTTCAGCCGTCATCTGGCCAACATTCACCTGTAGTCGTTCGTGGGGGTGCCGAGCGGATCAAAGTTTTGTTCACCCCCACCATCTGCAGACTGCGCTGCACGCAGGGACGCTGCACCAACTACTGCGAACGTGGAAATGTCACCACTATCTACAACAGCGAACAGGGACAACAACCAGTGCCCGGATCTGGCTTCAGAGCGTGTAAGTACTGTACACACATAGAGGTATCAAAAAGTGGTACTAGTAACTGTTACAGTTTATACTTACCATGACTTGTTTTAGAGTTTTTCAAAAGCATTTTTTACTCATAGTTGTCCAAACTGGACAACCCTGAGGTAATTATGTCAAGTGTAGCTCAACCAATTTGTCCACAAACTGTGTGAAGTATCTACACTTACACATGCACAGACCTGCAGGTGTGTAAGACATACGTCTAAAAGTATTTACAAGACGTTTGTGTTTGTATTTAGACATCTGTTGTACTGGTGCAGTTCAGGGACAACAAATATGAGGGTGTGGCCTTCACTGATGTTTAACAGCCTTGTGTTAAATGGTTTCATCAGCCTTGAGAGATGAAGGTCATGACCTGAACATGTGGTTTGAGGTCTTATCAAACATCAGCTTGGTTTATGAATTTTTTATGATATTCCTATAATGCACTTATGTGAAGGTGCATGAGAACAATCTGAGGGAATTACAATGGGGGAGTACAAATTGACAAGTAAAAAACATTACACTATAACTTTGAAAAATCAAAATAATGGCATTTGTAGCACTGCATATGTCAAAAAACATGCAAGTAATGCACGTAAGCTCAAGGCAACTGTTGCTTGTATTCTGAATCTCTCACACATGGGCTGTACACTGGACATCAGTTTGCTTTCGAGTCCTAGTTTCTATTTAGAGCTTCAGTTTTTGTTTGTTACCAAATCAGCTCCAACAACAACCCAGAAACACTGTGACCCATTTTTGCAAGGACAGCCTGTTATCTCCATCAGGAGAAGCCTATTAGGGCTGCTGAAATGAACTTGTAAAACAATAAAGCTTCCTCTTATACGGGGAAATTATAATTTGTCCTTTGTCTGGTAAACATGCTTTCCCTCCATAAAAGGTGATTATTTATCAACAAGATCCAATGGTGTGGCACCCACATGTGGCCGACTTGAGCTGTTTAGACATAAATGTGCATAATCGCACATGTTAGGTTTGTAGAATCAAAGGAAGGGCTTTGGCTTCCAGTTCTGAGATGACTGCAGGTATGTGTTGTTATGAAACTTTGATTCTGTTTTAAACTCTACTGTGAAAAATAAGGGTGCTACACAATCCTTAAAAAATATTGTATTGTTCTATAAGGACCCTTTTAACATCCACAGAATCTTTCTGTATCAGGTTCTTTGTAGTGGGAAAAACTTGGTTCTTTTAAGATCTTTACCGAAAGGTTCTTTGGGGAACCAAAAACTGTTGTTCTGTGGTATCCCTGTGAAGAACCTTTTGTAGCAGCTTTATTTTAAGGAGTATTCTGCATATGTTGACAAATGGATTCTGAGATTGGATCTTCTTCAGTGATTTCATAGTCAGCCTGGTATCTGTTGTTGAGTGCTGTTTGTTAATCCCATACTCCAACCAAATATCAAAATAACCCCATGATTTCCTCACCCTCAAGCAATCTGGGATACATATGTCCATCATCTTTCAGACGATCACATTTTGAGTCATGTTTGTAAATGTCCTAGCTTCCAAGCTTTATAATGGTAGAAAACGGGGATCAGGGAACAACTCCTGACTTTAATCTCTCAAGAACAGGGGTGCGCATTCCTGGTCCTGGAGGGCCACTGTCCTGCAAAGTTTAGCTCCAACCCTAATCAAACACACCTGGAAATCCCAATCAAAGGCTTCAGTATGACTTGGAAATGACATTCAGGTGTGTTTGACTAAGGTTGGAACGAAACTTTGCAGGAAAGTGGTCCTCCAGGACCAGGAATGCCCACCCCTGCTCAAGAAAGTGCATTCACTGTTCACAAAGGTAATCCACACGGCTCTTATTGGTAAATAAAGGTCTTCTGTGATTAATCAATGCAATTTTGTAAGAAAAATATCCATATTTAAAACTTTATAAACTGTAATAACTAGCTTCCGGTAATGGCGCCATCTTGGATTCATGCAAGGTTTTAGTGAAGTGAGCGTTCGTTGCCATGGGTACGTTGCGCAATGACTAGGGTGGACATTCGTGCCAGTTCCGCCGGACATGTCCCGAACATGTTTTTGGGTTCGTTCTCCGGAAGTCGCGTTGCTCGACCCCGCATACGTCATCGAGGTTCTCACGTTTCAGTTAAAATACATTAGAAAATTAAGATTTATTTCTTTTAAGACATACAATCATTGTAGTTTCATTCTTTCCTTGAAATGTAACGGTTGCTTTTCTCAAGTTAAACCCGAAATATTAAACTTTGATGACGTATGCGGTCGACCAACGCGACTTCCGGAGAACAAATCTGAAAACATGTTCGGGACGTGTCCGGCGGAACTGGCACGAATGGCCATCCTAGCAATGACTCCCGTGAATCGCATGTATCCAAGATGCTGCCGCTACGGAAGCTAGTTATTATGGTTTATAAAGTATAGATTTAAAAAAAATATTGCATCGATTACCTGCAAAAAAAACCTTTATTAACCCCTTGGAGCCATATAAATTACTTTTGTGAAGGATGGATGCACGTTTTTGGGCTTCAAAGTCAGAAGTTGTTTCCTGATCCCTTTTATAAGCTTGAAAAAGCGTGGGGAGTACATCATGGTCATTTTGATATGTGGCTGGAGTATTGCTTTAAGTAACATCAAAATTTTCACATGACGCCATCTGGACCCAAAATCATATTTTCTTAAAAAGTACTTGGGTATTCATTCCGATGAAATTACATTTTTGCAAGCGGCATATAAATCACAGCATGTTTATATTATAGCACTTTTTGGCACGTTTGGCTTTTTGGAAAGGCTCAGGTGCAAGTAGTTGGATTGCCACCAGCATATCAGCACTGGTATGATGTCATTATTTTCCACTGGCTCTAAAGTAAAGTGAGTTTTTTGCTTGGGTGATTGTTGCACACTATTTCAGGTGGGGGCTGTGGTGGGTCTTGCACCAGCTGAGCAACTTTCATTGAGATAAATGGGAATGCCAACTGAATTATAGACCTCCTTACTTAGTAATGCCACATTGTAAAACTTGCAAAAAGATTTTCTGCATTCCTCTCTTCACTTTACTTTTGATATAAATTATATTTACATTATGCAAGCCATGTTGCTTTTCATCTTGATGAATTTGGTTGTGATGAGAGTCATTTGTCTCCATAATTTTTCTAACTCTGCTCACTCTTTATTGTGTGGGTCCATTTTAAGAATAAATTATACTTGCACTGATCTGGAAATGATTGTCATATGGTACTGATTTGATGACTTAACAATAGCTATGCAGTATGGATGCATATAGATATCTAGCATATGTTTTCTATCCGAGGCACGTGTACTGTAGTCCCATTTATAAAAGCGTTACTTGAATCCATCAATGGCATAAGCTCTGGGTGAACAAAATGTATAAGCTTGCAATTTTTCTTCTGCTTAAACTGGAATCGGTGGGGGAAAACTGAGAAATGTACTTCCTGTGTGCATTCATTAATGTGCCTGTTGGAAGAGCAATCAAGCAGCCATTACTTCTCACACTGTACATGTGCCGTATCTCTCAGGGTTAATTCATTTACCTGCAGTAGACCTCAGGGACCCCAAACATCTGGACGATGGCACGGGGCCAGAGAATATTTTAAGGCGTACTTCGATGTGTGTGCATCTGTTATTGCCCATGCATGTGTGTGAATGATCTAAGCTACTCGCTGGTTGTTACAATGAAATGCATACATGCTTTGATAGTGCAAGTATGCTTATGTGTGTTAATAGATTTTAAGATTTGTTATACTGTATGTACAGTAAACGTGTATATGATAGATTATCTTTGTTTACCTTTGACATGGGCATTGATGGATAGCATAACCTAGGCACTTACAGTACATACTTGTACTGTATGCTGGGCTAGTCAAGCAACTGTAGTTAACACGAAAGCACACAGTGTTGAGATTTTATTTTAGTGTTTTTATCATGTTAAAATATGATCTCGATTAAATCTATGCATTCACAGTGTAAACTTCAGTGTTAAGTTCCACGTATTGTAACTCTCCCACATTAATACATTTGTATAGCATATGTAATTAATTTACCTCAGATTATTTCTCTCTTCTCTTTATGAGTTTTTGATTTAAGTGTTGATGCAGTCAGCCTTGAAGTTTATAGAGATAGACGCACATACAGCCTTGAAGTTCATAGCTTTACAAGTTCATAGAGATACTGTATGTGTGTTTTTGTGTGTGGTGATACAAATTCCCCAAGGGTCTTCTTTAATAAACACTTTTTAAAAACCTGCTCCGTAATTAAAACCATTAACTGTTCTCAGATCATTTGGTAATTCACTAAGATCTCTGACAGGATGGTTAGATCTTTGTTCCTCAGCTGAAGTAACATGGCAGTAACTTTGCTTTCCTATAGATAAAGTTTGAAGTGTAAATGAGAATGTAAATGATCTTCCATGCTTGAATCTTTTCCAATAAAAATCTCTTTTTTTACATGTGTATCCTATCAGCTGTTTTATAATTTTGTTGTTTCAGTCAAGCAGAGAGTATTCCCGGTGTTTCTTCATTTCAAAAGAATTTTATTTACATATTTTCCCCTCGCTGAAGAGGCTTCCTGTTTTCTGAATGGAGCCAATATTTATCTGAACCCTCGATGATTGCAAAACAGCAGAGTATCTATGGTCTTAAAAATGTATAAACTGAATATAGAAAGCAAACAGCTGTAGTGTTATGAACTGCAAGCTTATTGCGAGCTGTTTTGTTTACATGAATTAGCTAAAAGATGGTCAAAAAATTGTCTTTAGCTGTCACTGTGGCGGTACCCATTCAAAAAGTACACATTAGCACTAAAAAAAAAAGTTAATATAAGTACCACAAAGGTACATATTGGTCCCAAATTGATACATATCTGTACCTAAATGGGACATATTAGGACCTTTTAAAGGGATCTGCCCCAGTGACGGATAAGGACCATTTTATAAAATGAGCCTTTCCTCAATAATGTCTCAAATGCATCTCCCCTAGGGGAAACCCGTTCTGTATGTTTTGGGTTACGCACAATTTTTTCATTCCCTGTCCACAGTACATGAAGAAAATGTGGTCTCTCTACCAGTGGCTGACCTTGGGTGCACAATGTTAGACAGGAACGTCCCTCACAGGTTGGGGAGCAGTAGTGAAAGGCCTGTGGAGAGGGGCGTATCTCTTGCTGGCACATAAATTGCCTAGAGATGTTAGCTGTGTTTCGGGTATTTCCTCCCAGTCCTCAGAGGACTTCATGTTCTGATAAGAATAGACAATATGTCAGTGGTCTCTTACAACAATCACCAAGGAAGTCTGAAGTTCTGTTGAGGTAGGGGCTCAGTCCCAGGAAATGGAGACTCCACCCTGCGGAAGTGGTGAAGCAGTTTTTGGTCCAAAAATTGTCTATCAGATCTATTTGTGTCTCAGGACTCTCTATTTGCCCTTTTTTGTTTTTTCCAGACCCAGGGCTGGACGCTATGGTACAGAAGTGGCCAAGGCAATGCCTGTACACCTTCTTCCCCACATTGTTCTGCTCCTTGGGGTTCAAGAGAACTGATAGCCCTGTTTTTTTTGCGGCACAGGTTTGTTTTTCAGACCTCCTAGCAGGTCAAACATGGTAGACCTTCTGATCCGCATCCGAAATATGGAAATTGATTGTTTGGCCCCTTTAGGTGATTTGTGAATCAGTGTCTTTCAACTGAGGTTGTTGAGACCATACCTAACTCTCTCCTACAGGAAACTCTACTATAAAGTAGAAAGTTTTCACTTAATGTGTAGTAAAAGGCATATTGACCCAGTTAACTTGACCCAGTCTTGTGGGATCTGTTTTCCTCAGGTCTTGCGTCTCTACTTTAATAGTATATACTGCAGCCTTAGCTGCTTTTCGCTTCCTCTCTGAGGGGGTAGGTGACCTTTAAGCATTATCTGCTTCTTTATCTTGTCTGGAGTTCGCTCCAGGCAGAATTAAAGTCATTCTATACCCAAGACTGGGACATATACCTAAAGTTCCTAGTTATGTGGCCAGAACCTTGATTCTTTAGGTCTTTTATCCTCACGAGTTGGCGGATCAACAAGATTATTCTTATTATGCCGTGTTAGGGCATTAGAAGAGTATGTGAGAAGGTCTTCTCTCTGAAAAAGGTCTGATCAACTTTTGGGTTGTTTTGGAGCCTTTAACAAGGCGCCTCTGAGCAGACTATGCATAAATTAATTTTGGAAGTTATTTTGCTAGCTTATGAGGTGTGCATAATCCGCATATTTCCTTCACATCTGCTAGTCATGGCACATTTTACTAGGAGTATGGGATCTTCTGAGGCCCTTCTATCTGGGGCCTCCATGCAATATGTGTGTGATGCTGCAGGATGATCCACCCCGCATATGTTTATGAGGTACCACAGTTTGGACCTCTTATCCTGAAAAAAAAGCTTTTATGTCCTGATCTGTGCATAACACCTTCACAACAGTACAAGCACAATCCTTTGAAAGTGGGCATTTAGTTGCCAAAGTGTCATTTTATGACACAGCATTGAGTTCCCCCGAAAGGGAATGTCTCATTATGACCTCTGTTACCTAAGTTAGGGAACAAGACCCTGCATCTCATTGCTAGTCCTTGTGCCTGTAGCGCTCGCTTCACTTTAATCCAGAAGCTTTTATACCTTTCGGTATCCATCGCACTTGTGACGTCATCTCTCGTCAGCTATAAGAGAGACTGTAAATTATTCGGATGCTGGAATGCAGGTGGTGTTCCCAAAGTGTCATTTCATGACACAGCGTCTCGGTCCCTATCTCAGACGTTTTGCCCCTCATCTACCTTTAGATCACTAAGTCAGCCATCTTGGCCACTCCCCAAGCAGCTATTTTCTGTCTAGTTAGGCACACAACCATTTGCCAATATTACAGTAACATTTAATTCAGTAATAAAATCCTGAAACATATTTATTCACAAAGGTTTGTGAACCTTGGCATCATTCAGGTTTGCGCTAAAAATTGTGGTTTAACAGTATGTTCAGGGTTTTTGTTAGCTGTTGCATATGCAAGTGTTCTACAAAAGAGCTATTCAAGGTTATGGATGTCACATGAAATATAAATTCTCAGAGAATGTATTGAACCATCTGTTTATATTTTCCTAGACCCCTGATGATTAAGTCCAGACATAAGAAAATAACTCTATACATGTGTTTTCTGTTTTAGTTTATGAAAATAAGCATGTGTTATGGATGTGACAAAAATAGAAATTCTACTTTGTAGGAATTCTGTGAATTTAAAGGTGCAAACCAAAAGCAATAATTCCCAACAATTCTCCAATAATTTGGTTCTTCAACACAAAAAGCCTTTCAGATGAGTGGCGAAAAGACTTGTAATGATACTAAACTACTGTATAATGATACTAAACAAGTCCAGTTGTAGTGACTGAACATTACATTTTCATGTGACCTTAATGTGATCTGAACCCGTTGTGAAAATTAGAATAAACACTTGCATACATCCATTGACAAGATGGAAAAACTAGGTCATCAAAAAAAGATCCCTTAAACCAGATCACCTCCTGCTTCTTTTCCTAAATCGCTTCCTGTGCAATGAAACAATAAGTAAACAACAGCTCATTTACAGTGGAGAGATTAGAGTAGATTAAACCTAATAAAGAAATTGAAGGAAAGTGGTTTTCATGCAAGCCCATTTGCCAGTTACACTACACAAGGCAGAAACTATGTACTTAGATCATTTCCTCTTTTCACGCCTGTAAGCCCTGTTTCTCCTTACCTGCTGCAATGGTGACATTAGCTTTTCATTTTCTAAGATGTACATTAAGAATAATTGACATTTGGTCTCAGTCTCATCATGACTATGGTAAAATAGACCATGATATGTTGTGTTTTGGATGTTGGTTTTTTAAAATTCAGCTACCCGGTACCAATTCAGCATAGAAAGTCATAAAGTAAAGGATTTAGGAAAGAGATGTTTGCATTCTGAATATAGATTTTCGATACTGAGTGATAAACTTCATGTATCCTTATATGTAAAATTTGGATGGCGATAAATACAGATGTAATACAGAAACAAAGCACGGCACACTGTTGCTACTGCTCTCAAAATGTATTAGTTAAAAGACAGTCTGCGTTTAAAAGTTTTTGAATGTGCACACATTCTACTTTTTATTTGCTAAATACAGATGTAACATGTTTTCAGCTTGCACGCTTTCGACCACTTTCAGAGGTAGTCGAAAACACATTTGACCGGATTGCTTTGGTGTTTAAACAGCCACAAAAGACAATGGATCTAAAGTGTGATGTACGGACCGAGCACAATGTTTTTAATCCTGACTTTAAGTGCAGACCCACAGTGTTCAACGCAGTCTTTAGACTGTAATTGATAAAACTGAAGCGGCCCATCTCTGTCTCGTTCATTTTTGTTTTACTTTATGAGCATGGGAAAGTTGCGTGAGCTTATTTCATCAATTGCTCTGAAATATCTCAGAAATCATGTTTACTAACAGCACAAGCAGCGACTCTGATATATTATGAATTAATTACTAGTTACTTATTATATCTTATTTAATCATGTAATTAGATTACTGGACAAATAACAAATTAAAAAGTATTTAATTACTTATTACTAATAACTTTCTAAATCCTATTTAGTAAATGATACAAAAATAGGCTTGAAATGCCTTGAATAAATAATATCAAGTACATAAATGATTATTTTTTAAGGTCCAAATCTCACTATTAACTAACTTTTAACTATTTTTGCCTCAATATAGTCCTAAATATTGCTTATTAATACTTAGTAAAGTAGATGTAAGTTTAAGTGTAGGTAGGAATTGGGTAGAATTAAGGAACACGCCCACATTTTGGGATCACTCCACCCAGTAGCAGTGCTTCGCCTTCTGAGCATATAGTTCCCAGTATGTATACTGTTAAAAGATGGCTGTGTCTCATATGACCTTGTTATTTGTACACGGTGTGACTATACAAATCACAACACATAAATAGGAAAATGTTCGTGTTATTTTGTCACTTATTGAAAGTAGTTTGCTAGCTGGAGCCATTCACTTCCAGTCTTTGTGCTAAGCTAAGCTAGCGGGGCCTTCGTCAGACAGAGTTACAGCACGCACGGAGATGAGAAAGGTATATATGGACTAATCTAACTCTGGGGGATGCTGTGAATAAGCTCAATTCCTTTAAGGATTTAGAATAAGGTTTTGTAGAATCAGGCATTAATATGTGCTTTTTAAGTATCAATAAACAGCCAATATCTCAGCAATATTAATGCTAATAACCAACCAGTTAATAGTGAGAATTGGAAGCTACACTAGAATATTACCATTATTCTTATTAACTCATCAATGTATTTAAAGAGAGAAGGATACATAAAAACATGCATACTTTAAATTTTGATGTGTTTTTCTTGTCCATTTGATATCTGATCAGCCAAAACGCATCATAATACCAGGTGTAAATGTGCTGCAATAGCCTTTGAAAACATGTTTAAACCAACACACATGACAGAAAGTCATGACCTAGTGATCCAGCACTGACATAAAAATGATGGATACGTGTGGACTTTGGATGCCGTTCAGCCATTCGGCATCTGCTAAACCTTGGCTCATTGATGTGCTTGTCTCTAAGGAATGAAAGGTAAAACTCATCTAACTGA